>NW_027361826.1:117500-717500 GCF_039654945.1 Dendrobates tinctorius | reverse complement strand
GTATCCACATTTTTAAAAAACGTTTTCGTTAGAATTCTATTATTCTCAATGTAGATAGTCAGATCTAAAAAATTAATATTTTCTTTGTCATAGATTGCTGATAAACTTAAACCCCAAATATTGTTATTAATGTCTCGAATAAAATCACCAATATTATTACCAGTATTGTCCCATATGAAGAACAAATCATCTATATATCTTTTGTAAAAAATACAGTTATTGTGCCATCTAGATTTAAAAATATAAAATTCTTCAAATACCCCCATGAAAATATTAGCATAAGTGGGTGCTACTTTTGAGCCCATCGCGGTCCCGAGTTGCTGGTGATATAAAATTCCATTGAAAGTAAAATAATTATTATTCAATATAAAATCCATACCCTTTAATAAAAAGCTTTTTTGTCCTTTGCTCAGTCTAACATCTTTCAATAGGACTTTATTAAAACAAGCTAAACCCAAATTGTGTGGGATGTTTGAATACAACGAAGAAACATCCATGGTTACCAGTATATACTGTGGCTTCCAATCAATATGTTGTAAAAATTGGATTAGTTGTGTAGAATCTTTAATAAAACTTTTTAATATAGGGACATGAGAAACCATTATTCTGTCGATGTAATGAGATAAATTACTGGTTAGTGAATTAATGCCAGAGATAATAGGTCTCCCTGGAGGATTAACCAAACTTTTATGAATTTTTGGCAAGTGATAAAAAAAGGGGGTCCTTGGGTCCGTTACATGAAGGAATTTCAATTCATTTTTATCAAATATATTATTATTCTTTCCTTCTAAGATTAGATTGTCATAGGCAACTCTGGACCTGATTAGGGTATCAAAAGGGACTTTAATATAATATTTATCATCTGATAAAATATTAAGAGCTTCATTGCAATATTCATCTCTATTCTGGATTACGACCCCTCCACCCTTGTCAGCAGATCGAATTATTATTTCGGTATTAGATTTCAATGTTTTCAGAGCGGTTTTTTCATTTTTAGTTAGATTACATTTATAACCATAAGTAGCTTTAGTGGAAAAAATCTCTTTGAATTTCCTTTGTACAACATCGCTGAAGACTTTTAGATAGTGGCCTCTGTCTTCCAATGGATAAAATTTAGATTTGATTGGGACATTTAGATGAAAGGAATCATAATCTACTTCACTATTAATTTGTGTATCTTCATTTGTACCATTACAAGTAGTGTTATTCATTTCTTTAATTGCAAAATGTCTTTTTAATGTAAGTTTTCTAATAAACAATTGGAGGTCTAAAAAAAGATCAAAATCGTTTGTTTTGTAAGTGGGGCAGAAATTCAATCCTTTTGAGAGGACTCTAATTTCATCAATAGTGAGGATATGAGAGGATAAATTAAAGATATTACTACCCTCAGAGGAACAATTATTTTTATCCTTTATTTTCCATTTATTTTGCCTTTCTTCTTTTCGGCCCCCTCTGCATCCTCTATAGAGCCCTTTCTTTTTCCAGTTCTTGGTGAAAAGAAGTTTTTTACCTGAGAGTTTTTTACTGTCTGCGGTAAAAAAGGAACCGTAGCAGTATTGTTAGTGTCTGAATTATCAATTAGGATCGTATTCCCATTGGAAGTATTGGAAACAATACAATTAGGGGCGGAATTGTGTTTGGATATATTTAAATCTATATCCTCGTGTATGGAAAGGTCCAATAGTGAATTAGGAGTGGACTCAGGAAATTCAATAAGTGCAGGTGAAGTGAGAGCTGCAGGAGTGGGTGTGATAATTTTATCATTGATAATGGTAGGATTAGTTGTATCTATTAAATTCTTCCTAGTGTCATTATCATTAAACTGTTTTATTTGTTTTTTAATACTTTCTAAATGTTTAATGGCTTCAATAAGTGGTGCAGTGGTTGCAGTGCTTTTTATGACAGGGGGTTTAGAAAAGATATTTTCCTTATTTCCAGTTGGTAGACCTTTGGAGGGTAAAACCAAAGGTATAGGGGATTGTCCTAAAGTGATTTTATCATTTATTTTATCTTGTTCTGTCATATTAGTTGTTACTTCCAAACACTCGGTAATACATTTCTTTTCAACGGTTTTCGTCTTATTTCTATAGTCCTCTCTGTCTCTCTGTAATTTTTTAGATTTCTTTAGAATAGTTTCATGCTCCACTTGCATGACATGCGTTATAACGTTAGAGTTAATCTTCTTATATTCTGGATGTTTATGGAAAGGGATAAGGTCTTTTGATAGACTCATAACCTTAAGAGCTGCCAGTTCAGCCAATTTAGATCTTTTTTTATATAGTAATAAAATCATTTTATGCATACAATTGTTGAGGTTATTGTCCCAATCTTGCGTAAAGCTCAAATCGTTCATAAAAGGTGAGTCGAACACTAACCTCAGTCCCCGAGGGCATATGTTCTCTTCTAAATAGATCGATAAAAAACGTGCATCCAAACCATAATGGAGTTCCTCCTTAATAGCTTCTTTAAAGTTATAAAAAATCTTCCGGAGTGTCTTTGTTTCGTCTTCACTGAAAGGGTTGACAGTTTCCTCTTCTCCAGTGGAAAAGCCGATATTCCCAATTGTCTGTAGTATTAGTCTTTCCCTGGACGAGAGTCTATTCTGAAAATATTCCATCCTTGGACAGAGTAACGGACCCTCTGCTGCTCAAAATCCAAAACACTAACAGTTTTTAAACATTTATACTGATGATCTCTGACCTTTATCCCTTCCCCAACATGTGACTCTTGGCGCCAATATTTGAACCATGTATGTATAAAACCGGCAATGTCTTTACCTGCCTGTACATGTCATCCCCTGAGGAAGAGGTTTTATGACCTCGAAACGCGTTGGGAAATAAATATATTAAAATATACCACCTGTGAGGATTGATGGTCTGGCAGCGCACGTTTTGATCCATAAAAGTTCTATTAGTGAATCTGAAGTTGCAAACCAAGACTGACACACCCAATCGCTAAAATTTTGCGCAATACAGAGTTGCACAACTCTGCAACTTTTGGCATTTTCACTCCAGGTGACAGAAGTGGGAAGAAGGTTTGATGCCCCGGCTCATCTAATTTCTGACTGGAGTAAGAATTGTGGCGAGGTGCACGCCACTTCCTTGACATGTCGGATTCATTTAAAACTTTTTAATGATTCAGAAGCGGCTTACTCTAACATGCCCCCTCAACAAGACAGGTCTTGATGAATCGGGGCCTTAGTTTTTATTTAATTGGAGCTGCAGAGACTGCCATACAGTATTTCTGTTGCTGCCTATGCAACAGAGAACAGCAGTCAAATTGAATTTGACATGTTGCTGCACTCTGCATCTTGATTGCTGCCTATGCAGAGCACAGTAGATAATGACAGTCAGTTCTCTACTATTGCACTTTACTTCGGTAACACAGTATGCTGCAACTGGACTGCCTTATTCTAAATAAAGCTAGTGCTTGTTGGGCACTCATTGCTCCCACGTGCTCCTAGCAGAAGTGACGCTTTCTGCCTACTCAGTGAAGGGTCACTTGGGTCTGGTCCTGCTGTTCTGGATCATGCTAATGCCTGGGGCAAACACCCATGTGGACATTATCCCTCCTAAACCATGCCACTTTTTACACGGTTTCCTCCTGCTTAATCTTCCAAAAATGTATTCCAAAGGCAAGCACACTGTAGAAACTGAGCGCCGTTTTGGTTATATGGGAGTTATGGCATCATGCGCAGAACCTCACTAGTTACAAAAATGCAGCGGACACCACAGCTGCCGCTATGATTTTTTAAGGCAGTGTGTTTTGATGGCAGATTAGCTTTAAGACTCATTGCACATATCCAGCAGAGTATGTGCTAGTCAGCACAGTATGTGCTGGCCGACGGCTGCAAGAGTTGGTCACATTTATATCACCTTGTCACCTATGACAAACGATAATATTCTACCTGTAAATGTTCGGTTGAATGTTCTCTTTTCTCCCATTGTACAGATTAACAGTAATACAGATGTCGGCTGTGCTCCTTGGATATGGGTCTGTTCAGCGACCCGTGAGTGTTTGCACATTACAAGACATAATGAGGAATGATTTCTACTCTCAATCTCTGGTTGCTGTGCTGCTTGCTGTCTGCATAGTGATGCCTGTAAGCGTGCGCGGTTGCACTGACCCACAAATTGAGTTCTGATTAGCTGCTATGGAAACAGAGCCCGGAGTGCCAACATCAGGGAGCGAAGGTGAGGAGAGAAGAAAAAGTCAAGACAACATTTGGAACATTTTGGGCATATCTGAAGATGGCTTTAGAATTATTACACCAAATTTTCAATATTATGGAGATTATTATGGGGCAGGTAAATATTTATCCCACTGTTTATTATTCTAAAGTAATAGAGCAAATATGTGTCCGGTGATTATCACAAATGGGGGAAGAAAAACATTACTGTGCAATGTGCCCACCTATGATAAGTGTGAGCACAAGTTCCCCTACAAATAGGACACAGATGTGGAAGAGGACTGCACAGGGGGGTACATAACCAAAGGGATAGGGGTTAAATTATATTCTAGACTGATGGTGGATTCAGGAGCTAAGGCAAGGTACGTGGCCCCAGCATCTTCACCATTAGAAGTAATCCAGGGAATACGGCAAGCTAGGGTACCTCCTAGAGGTAGTGATAGGGAAGGAGCCCCTGGTCCCGGGACACCTGACAACAGAGTCGTGACAGCCACTTTGCTTAGCAGGTACCAGAGGAACCATGGCCTTCAACCTTTTAAACAATTTACAGGGATCTGGACTTACGCAGGACCTCTGTGATTCATCCATAGAGTGGCTGTTAGAGTAAGTTCAATGGACTGCATCAGGGCAGAATCACTAGTCAGTGACATGGTCAGGAGGATGCTGGTAGTACCAGAAGAACAGAGTCAGAATCGTAAGGAAGGTAAGAATTCAGAAAAGGCTAAGGTCAGCAAAAAGAAACAGTAGCAGATACCTGCAGCAGGGATCACTTAGGGATCGCTACGACCAAGGCCAGGCTAGCCCAGAATTTCTACTGGCCTAAAATGGGGGCCGATGTGGCTGCCTACTGCCGTTCGTGTGACACCTGTCAGAGAGAGTTGGGAAGGCGAGGCGGCGCCTCAAAGCCCCACTGGTGTCGTTGCCCATCACTGACGAGCCTTTCCGTAGGGTGGCTGTGGATCTCATCGGACCGCTGTCCATTCCTAGCCGCTCTGGGAAACGCTACATACTAACGGTAGTGGATTATGCCACCCGGTACCCAGAAGCAGTAGCCTTGTCGTCCACTCAGGCCAACAAGGTGGCCACCGCTTTACTGTAGATTTTCTCCAGAGTGGGATTTCCCCAGGAAATGCTCCCCGACTGAGGGACCCAGTTCATGTAGCATCTGAAGGAGTCCCTTTGTAAGCAAATACAGAAGAAAAACGTGTGGTGGACAGCTTGTACCATCTGCAGACTAATGGTTTGTGCAAGCGGTTCAATGGCACTCTCAAGCAGATGCTTAGGATGTTGGTTGACTCCCACGGGAGCGACTGGGTGCGGTACCTCCCACACCTACTATTTGCCTACCGCTAGGCTCAACAGGACTCAACGGGGTTTGCCCCCTTTGAGCTCCTGTATGGGCGGCGTGTACGAGGGCCCCTTGCTCTGGTGAAAGAGGCACGCGAAGGAGACTTGGCCAGCCCTGGAGTGTTGGTCATTGAGTACGTCGTACGCTTCCGGGACAAAATGTCGGCCTTATCGTGGCTGGTGCAGGACAACATGGCCCATGCTCAGGCTGACCAGAAGCGCTGGTACGACAGAACGCTTGTGAAAGGACCTACCAGGTGGGTCAGAAAGTGTGGGTACTGGTCCCCGTACTACAGAACAAGCTTCAGGCAGCCTGGGAGGGCCCATACCTCATGCACCAGCGACTCAATGACGTCACGTACCTTGTCACCCTAGACCGCACCCATTGAAGGAGGAAGGCTTTCCATGTGAACGATTAAGGCCCATCATGAGCGGGAGGCCTGCGCCCTCCCTGTGTGCAACCTTCCTGAAGAAGGAGAGGCCGAAACCCTCCTGGATCTGCTCACCCAAGCCAAGGCGGGTGGATCCATTGAGGATGTAGAGGTTGGCCACCAGCTCTCCGAGGACCAACGTTCCCAGCTGGCGGATACTCTACGCCCCTTCCGGGAGCTGTTCAGCAGACCGAGTTGGCTGTCCATTACGTGGACACTGGGGATCACCCCCTGATCCGGCGGTCAGCCTATCGGGTCTCTTTCAAGGTGCAGCAGCAGATGTGCTTTTGACTGACGAGATGCTGAAGCTGGGGGTGATCCAGGCATCCAACAGCGCGTGGGCGTCGCCCATAGTCCTTGTCCCCAAAAAGGACCAAACAACCCACTTTTGCGTGGACTACTGGTGGTTCAACACTGTCACGATTACCGATACATTCCCAATGCCACGCAGCGATGACCTGCTTGATCAGTTGGCTGGGGCTAAGTACCTGAATATGGATCTGAGCCGGGGATATTGGCAGATCCCACTGACCCCGAGGCCCGGGAGCGCTCTGCCTTTATCACCCCGTTTATACTGTACAAGTCCACTGTGATGCCATTCGGCATGAAGAATGCACCTGCCACATTTCAGCGGATGGTCAATACGCTGCTCCAGGGACTTGAATCGTACGTGGCAGCGTACCTGGACGATATTGCCATCTTCAGTCCCACATGGGGGGATCTGTTGTGAATTCACTTTCTGGCCTACCTATTGTTACTAGTGAAGGTAGTGGAGCTGGTTATATTGATAGAGGGGTCGCGAGTTCTCTTTCCGGGCTCCATCTGGTGGTTACAGGAGGTAATGGAGCTGGTCTGATTAACAGAGGTCTGCCACCTGATAATGAGGAGGACGATTGGACATCTGGAGTTTCTGATTGGATTTAAGACAGCTGACTCCCTCTATCCCTGCTGGTGATTTTTCCTGCCTCCTGAGGTCTTAGTTTCCAGCTCAGTCCCTGCATGCTCAAGCTAAGTGTTCTTTTGCTATTGTTCACATTTGATTTGGTTTTGTCTATTTCTGTTTCGTGTGGTCAGCCAGCCCCTGCTGGGGCTGTGCTGAATTTCGATCCTTATGTTACTGTTTGTGCCAGTTTGTTTTTGTCCCTTATTAGATTGGCCTCTCTTTGCTCTGTTTTCAGAATATACCAGAGTGCTGATATAGTGGGCGAATTCTAGTGACTTCAGTGTGTTTTCTATCAGACGTGTTGGGCATTTTTTGCAGGGTTTTTTGCATGATTGCAGACAGTGTCTTTCCTTTCCTGTCCTGACTAGTTAGTTTGGGCCCCATCGCTTGCTCAGCTGTTATGATTGGGTCACCGAGGAGGAAAGCAAGACCAAGCTAAGCCACAGAAAACCAGAGAGGTTGGTAACTAAGCAGATTGCAGACCCCTGATCCTATCCACACAACTAGCAGTAGCCGTGGAGTGTACCTACGATGATTCTAGACACCTCGACACAGCTGGAGAACTAAATAAGCCTAAAGCAAGAAAGGGGAAATCTAAACTGCCCAAGAGCAGATCCCAAAGGAATAGATAGCCCCCAAACATCATATATTGTCGGTCAGACAAGATGAAAACACAAATGCAGGTAGGAAAATAGGCTGAGCAAACGATGGGGCCCAAGCTAACTAGACAGGACAGGAAAGGAAAGACACTGTCTGCAATCACGCAAAAAAACCCTGCAAAAAATGCCCAACACGTCTGATAGAAAAAATACTGAAGTCACTAGACTTCGCCCACTATATCAGCACTCTGGTATATTCTGAAAACAGAGCTAAGAGAGGCCAATCGAATAAGGGACAAAAACAAACTGGTACAAACAGTAACATACGGATGGAAATTCAGCACAGCCCCAGCCTGGCTGGCTGGCCACACAAAACTGAAATAGACAAAACCAAATCAAATGTGAACAATAGCAAAAGAACACTTAGCTTGAGCATGTAGGGACTGAGCTGGAAACTAAGACCTCAGGAGGCAGGAAAAATCACCAGCAGGGATAGAGGGAGTCGGCTGTATTAAATCCAGTCAGAAACTCCCAATGTCCAATCGTCCTCCCCATTATCAGGTGGCAGGCCTCTGTTAATTAGATCAGCTCCATTATCTCCTGTAACTACCAGAGGGAGCCCGGAAAGAGAATTCGCGACCCCTCTGTCAATACAACCATCTCCACTACCTTCACCAGCAACCAGAGGTAGGCCAGAAAGCAAATTCACAACAGTACTCCCACCCTTGAGGAGGGGTCACCGAACCCTCATCCACGCCACCAGGCCGATCAGGATGGGCCCGGTGAAAAGCACAAACCAATCTATTGGCATGAATGTCAGAAGCAGAGACCCAAGAATTATCCTCCTGGCCATAACCCTTCCATTTGACCAAGTACTGGAGTCTCCATCTAGCCAAATGAGAATCCAATATTTTGTCTACCTCATATTCCACATTGCCTTTAACCAATACAGGGTCAGGAGGTGCCGCCATAGGAACTACTGGCTCCACAAACCTCTTCAGCAGAGATTTATGAAACACGTTATGGATCTTAAACGTAACTGGAAGAGCCAATCGAAAAGAAACAGGATTCAGAATCTCCAAAATCTTATAAGGTCCAATGAATCTTGGCTTGAATTTTGGAGACGCAACCTTCATGGGAATATTATTTGACGACAACCAAACCATATCACCCACTTTAAACCGGGGACCAATGGTCCTATGCCGGTTGGAAATCCGTTGGGCTTTTTCCTGAGAGAGGGACAACTTATCCACCACTTGGTCCCAAATCTGCTGCATTCTCTCTACCACAGTGACCACACTTGGGCATTCGAAGATTCCACTTGCCCTGAAGAAAATCGAGGATGAAACCCAAAGTTACAGAAAAAGGGCGACATGAAAGTGGCAGAACTAGCTCTATTTAGCGCGAATTCGGGCAAGGGCAAAAATGAGACCCAGTCATCCTGATCAGCAGATATAAAACATCTCAAATAGGACTCCAAAGTCTGATTTGTTCTCTCAGTCTGCCCATTGGTCTGAGGATGAAATGAAGAGGAGAAAGATAACTGAATTCCCAGTTTGGAACAAAAAGCTCTCCAAAATCTGGAAACAAACTGGACTCCTCTGTCCGACACAATGTTCTCAGGAATCCCGTGCAAACGAACCACCTGTTGTAAAAACAAGGGCACCAACTCAGAAGAAGATGGCAACTTTGGGAGTGATACAAGATGGACCATCTTAGAAAATCTATCACAGATCACCCAGATAACAGTCATTCTCTGAGAGACAGGGAGATCAGAAATAAAATCCATTGAGATATGGGTCCATGGCCTCCTGGGCACCGGCAGGGGCATCAACAAACCACTAGAACGAAAACAGGGCTTGGACCGAGAACAAGTCCCACAGGACTGCACAAAATTCCTGACATCACGAGATAAGGCAGGCCACCAAAAAGACCAACTCACCAAATCTCTGGTACCAAAAATACCTGGATGACCAGCTAAAGCGGCGCAATGAATTTCAGACATTACGCTTCTCCTCCACTGGTCAGGGACAAACAATTTTCCCATAGGGCATCGTTCAGGTTTGTCCTCCTGAAATTCCTCCAGGGCAAGTCTCAAATCGGTTGAGATGGCGGAAAGAACTACACCCTCATTTAGAATGGTAATAGGCTCGGTCACATCAAGAGAATTCGCAAAGAAACTCCTAGAAAGGGCGAACTCCTTAACATTCATAGTGACCGGAAGAAAGGAGACCACAAAATTAAAATGTGTGAAAAACACGACCCACCTAGCCTGTCTAGGATTCAAGCGCTTGGCTGATTCAAGATAAATCAAATTCACCTGGGTCCAAAACTGAGGTTTATTCTCCGCCAAAGGGGTAGTATCAATACCCCTCAAAGGAATAGGGGTCCGTAGGGGCACCATGGGAAAACCACAACGTTTGGCGAAGTCAAAATCCATCAGATTAAAAGCTGCTCCTGAATCAACAAAAGCCTTAGCAGAAAATGTAGACAAGGAGCAGATCAAGGTAACCGCCAACAGGAACTTAGGCTGTACACTGGCCACCACAAATGTTTTTCTCGTTTAGGGCAGACAGAAATAGTATAAGAGGCGTCCCCACAAAAGAAGCACAACTTATTACGCCTTCTAAACTCTTGACGTTGCGCCCTAGACAAAACCCTATCACATTGCATGGGTTCAGAAGTTTGTTCGAAAGGCAGCAACGCCTCTCGCGTAGTTTTACGTTCACGTAAACGTCGAACAATTTGAATGGCTAATGACATAGAGTTGTTAAGACCAGAGGGGACAGGAAATCCCACCATAACATCTTTTACGGTTTCTGCCAGACCTTTCCGAAAGAGAGCTGCTAGGCATCATCAGTCCATTTAGTAAGAACCGCCCACTTTCGGAATTTTTGACAATATAACTCTGCAACATCCTGACCCTGGTTCAATGCCAATAAGGTTTTCTCAGCTTGATCAATAGCATTAGGTTCATCATACAACAACCCCAGGGCTTGGAAAAATGCATCCACATTAGCCAGAATAGGATCTCCAGGTGTCAGAGAAAAAGCCCAGTCCTGGGGATCGCCACGCAGCAAGCAGATGACAATATTAACATGCTGCACTGAGCTCCCCGATGAGTTAGGTTTCAAAGCAAAAAATAGTTTACAATTATTCTTAAAATTCAAAAATTTAGACCGATCCCCAGAAAACACATCAGGAGTAGGGATCTTTGGTTCTACAGCAGATGATTGAGCGAGATAGGCAGAAATTCCCCACATTTCAGCAGCGAGCTGCTCAACACGATCGGACAATTGCTTAGTCTCCATTAAAGAAAAATCCTCCTACGGCCGCAGAGAAAAAGAGGAAAAAATATATAAAAAAATTCGGACACCTTTTTTTTTTTTTTTTTTTTACAATTCTTTCCTTCTTTAGAGTACCCTAGAGTCTACAGTTTTGGCTGGTGATTCTGTTATGAACCGAGAACAAGTCCCACAGGACTGCACAAAATTCCTGACATCACAAGATAAGGCAGGCCACCAAAAGGAGCGACTCACCAACTCTCTGGTACCAAAATACCTGGATGACCAGCTAATGCGGAGCAATGAATTTCAGACATTTCTCCTCCACTGGTCAGGGACATACAATTTTCCCATAGAGCATCATTCAGGTTTGTCCTCCTGAAACTCCTCCAGGGCACGTCTCAATTCAGGAGAGAACTACACCCTCATTTAGAATGGTAGTAGGCTCGGTCACATCAAGAGAATCCGCAAAGAAATTCCTAGAAAGGGCGTTCGCCTTAACATTCATAGTGCCCGGAAGAAAGGAGACCACAAAATTAAAACGCGTGAAAAACAAGGTCCACCTAGCCTGTCTAGGATTCAAGCGCTTGGTTGATTCAAGATAAATCAAATTATTGTGGTCAGCTGTAAGGCATCTGTTTTTGAACTTGCATGACCCTTTTACTATTGGTTCTTGTCCGTTCGAGCGGAGATCGGGTTCTTCTCTTTTTTTCTCTTTTTTGAAAGTTGCAATCTAGATTTGGTACCAAGAATTGAAGATATTATTAATGATATTAATAATTGTTGAAATTAAATTTTTTTTTTTCATTTTACACATCTCTGTAATATAACCTATTGGATTAGTTAACCCTGTGATGTCATTGAACTTTGACATTGTGTCATATGATCTCTTGGCGCTCATTTTTTTGAAACTCAGCGTCCTCTTACAACTGTATATACTTGTGATGCCTGTACATCTGTGTGGTATTTCCTGATGAAGGGGGCATGAGACCCCTGAAATGCGTTGAATAAAGCCACTGTGAATCTAGGACATCTCTCTCCTGGAATTTATCCCTGCAGCAGCGTGGAGTTTTAACTGCAAATTCCCATTGAACACATGATTTTTTCTCATCCTTGAGGTCTTGTGGATCTGCAGCAGCCGCCAGACTATATGCGCTTATCTCATCCTAACCAGGTGAGCAAGTTTCTTCTTATATTCCTTCCTTTGTAATGTGGATAAGACCCTATTGCGCTTTTTTGTCTCCCCATTCTTTTGAAATCCTTTTGGAGAGTGACTTACCAGCTCTGGCTTGTCAAGGTAAGGAGGCTTATTCACTGGGCAATGCTCCTCTGGGAAAATTAATATGCAAATTGCCTCTTCAGAAGAAAGAGGACTTGAACTCTATAGCGCCACCTGTTGGTAGTAGCGATCCTACAAGTCACAATCAACCCTTTAACGAGTCTTGTAATATGACTTAGGATAAAAGCCAAATCAGAATCTCAATTTGCAGACACAGTGTTTCGGGCTATTGGCCCTCGTCAGTGCAAAGTATGAGAACTGATTTGGCTAGGTGAGAGGCTCTGGACTGAGGTCTAAGGGGTAAGCCAAATCAGTTCTCATACTTTGCACTGACGAGGGAGAAATCTAGCATTCCCTGAAATACAAGCTCCCAGCCATTGTCTGTCCCCCAAAAAGGAGCAGAGACCACATGACAGAAATGAATCACTCCTTTCGTGCCCATATACACATCACACATCCTCCATCCCAGCGGCGTATCTAGGGGGGGCAGCCGGGGCATTTGCCCCGGGCGCAGCCAGCAGGGGGGGCGCAGTCGGGCCGCCTAATGCAGCGGTCCGCAGTGTCCTCCCTGGCGGCTGCGTTCTTCCGCCCCCCCCCCCGGCCTGGGAGTCGGCGATTCTCTGTGCAGAGAAGGAGCGCGTGCCGGCTCCCAGGGAACAATTGTACTGGCGTCTATACAGACGCCAGTACAATT
Organism: Dendrobates tinctorius; assembly: GCF_039654945.1. Taxonomy (NCBI): domain Eukaryota; kingdom Metazoa; phylum Chordata; class Amphibia; order Anura; family Dendrobatidae; genus Dendrobates; species Dendrobates tinctorius. The sequence continues at coordinate 704,734 of NW_027361826.1, read as the reverse complement.
GAAGCTCTGACCGCCAGTACAATTGAAGCTCTGACCGCCGGGTCAGAGCGATGGCAGCAGCGTGATCAGGTCATGTGATCACGCTGCTGACGTCACTCCCCGACGCCCAGAGAGAACCCTGGTGGTAAGTGTGCTCCACTGTGGAGCTGAACAACCACCGAAGATGGGAGATGAGGGGGAGTTAATGAGTGGAGATGGGGGGGATTTGTAGAGGGGATGTGGGTTGTGTGTGAGGATTTGTAGAGGGCATGGGGGTTAATGTGTGGGGATGGGGGTTAATGTGTGGGGGCGTTAATGAGTGGGAATAAGGGTTAATGTGTGTGGGGGTTAATGAATGGGGATGGGAGTTAATGTGTGGGGGCGTTAATGAGTGGGGATGGGGGTTAATGAGTGGGGGGGTTAATGAATGGTGATGGGGGTTAATGTGTGGGGGCGTTATTGAGTGGGGGGTTAATGAGTGGGGATGGGGGTTAATGAGTGGGGATAAGGGTTAATGTGTGGGGGGGCTAATGAATGGGGATGGGGGTTAATGTGTGGGGGGCATTAATGAGTGGGGATGGGGGTTAATGTGTGTGGGGGTTAATGAGTGGTGATGAGGGCTAATGAGTGGGGATGGGGTTAATGTGTGGGGGTATTTGGAGTGGGGATGGGGGTTATTTAATGTGTGGGGGGATTTGAAGTGGTGATGGGGGTTAATGAGTGGGGATTGGGTTAATGTGTGGGGGGATTTGGAGTGGGGATGGGGGATTTAATGTGTGTGGGGGGATTTGGAGTGGGGATGGGGGGTTATTTAATGTGTGTGAGGGATTTGGAGTGTGGATGGGGGGTTATTTAATGTGTGTGTGGGGATTTGGAGTGGTGATGGGGGTACTTAATGTGTGGTGGGGATGGGGGATTTGGAGTGGGGATGGGGGGATTTAATGTGTGGGGAGATGTGAGGACACAAAATGAAGAGTACTGTATGTATGATGAAACAGTATGGGGGATTGGTGTTGACACAGTATGATGGGTGCAGACAGTATGGGGAGCGAACAGGTTAATGTAAGTGGACACAGTATGGGGAGTGAGGGTGATAGGATGTGTGCAGACAGTATGGGGAGTCAGGGGTATGTGTGAGCAGACAGTATAGAGAGTGAGGGGGTAAATATATGATGAGACAGTATGGTGAACAGGAAGGATGTTAGAGGAGACAGTATGAGGAGGGAGGGGAATAGTGTGAGGCGACAGTATATTGCAGATATTTGTATTTAGGGGCATTGTAATGACACTTCTATCTTTAAGGGGATCGTGTGGAGATTTGCTGCAGAAGACCTGAGAAGATGGAAGTCTGCAGAGATGGCTGGTGATGAGAAAACTCATCATGGGGTCTGGACAAGAAGAAGAAAAGGAGAACGACTGCAGAGACGACATCATCTATAAGGTACCTGGATGTAAATGTTATTTGTGACACTGACTAACTCTCATGTTTTTATTTGTTAGGAACATTAAAGGGGTTGTCCAGGACTGTGCTGAGTCTGCAGTCATTCTATGTGACTGCAGACTTCTGAATTCTCACAGTGCTCACTGAATGCTGTTAGGATTTTCTTGTGCCGGTAATTTACATACATACGGTCACATGCTGACTAGACATGTGTGGCCTCACTCAATGAAAATGAACAGAGCGAGGACGGGCACGTCTAGTCGGAGTGTGGCCAGAAGTATACAAATCACATACTTGTGCTGACATGATTGTACATCGGCAAGGGAGAATCCTAAAAGTGTGCAGTGCATTCGTTGTGAGAATTCAGAAGTTGCAATGTCAGGACTCAGCTCTGCAGGTTCCGGTAGTCATCACATGGACACTTCACTCATATGCGATTTTCATAGGTATGGTCCTGTGACAACGAGCTTCTGTTCCTGCTTCTCTCAGTTTTTTACTGAACATTGAGAGCATTAGGGAGAGCAGCTCGTGGGTACATGGCTAAGTGTGCAAGTCGCATATGTACTTGGGCGGGGGGGGCGCCGAACCGAACTCTTGCCCCGGGTGCCAGAAAGCCTAGATACGCCTCTGCTCCATCCTATAGGCACATCTTCCCTCTTAAAGGGATCATTGGTATGGAAGTCAGGGCAAATCCCTCAGCGCTCTGATACTGACCCCAGGCCTCTATTAAAGAGATCATTGGTATGGAAGTCAGGGCAAATCCATCCAGCGCTTTGGTACTGACTCCAGGCCTCCCAAAGGGATCTCCGGTATGGAAGGTAGGGCAAATCCCTCAGCTCTCTGATTCTGACCCCAGGCTTCTATTAAAGGGATCCCCAGTATGGAAGTCAGGGCAATTGCCTTCAAATGCTCTGGTACTGACCCCAGTCTCTCTTAAAGGGATCTCCTGTATGGAAGTTAGGGCAAATCCCTCAGCGCTCTGAATCTGACCCCAGGATTTTATTAAAGGGATCATTGGTATGCAAGTCAGGGCAATTCCACTCAGTGCTCTGGTTCTGACCCCAGGCCTCTCTTAAAGGGATCCTCAGTATGGAAGTGAGGGCAAATCCACTCTGCGCTTTGGTACTGACCCCAGGCCTCTCTTAAAGGGATCTCCGGTATGGAAGTTAGGGTAAATCCCTCAGTGCTCTGATTCTAACCCCAGGCTTCTATTAAAGAGATCATGGATATGGAAGTCAGGGCAAATCCACTCAGTGCTCTGGTTCTGACCCCAGGACCCTCTTAAAGGGACCTCCGGTATGGAAGTTAGGGTAAATCCCTCAGCACTCTGATACTCACCCCAGGCTTCTATTAAAGGGATCATTGGTATGGAAGTTAGGGCAATTCTACTCAGCGCTTTGATACTGACCCCAGGCCTCTATTAAAGGGATCATTGGTATGGAAGTCAGGGCAAATCCATCCAGCGCTTTGGTACTGACTCCAGGCCTCTCTTAAAGGGATCTCCGGTATGGAAGTTAGGGCAAATCCCTCAGCGCTCTGATTCTGACCCCAGGCTTCTATTAACCCCTTAATCCCATATGACGTACTAACCCGTCCATGTGCCCTGGGACTTAATTCCCAGGGACGGGATAGTACGTTATAGTGATCAGCGGCGCCCACGTGGTGAGCGCCACTGATCGCGGCCCCGACACATTAACCCTTTGCACACCGCGATCAAACACGATCGCGGTGTACCTGGGGTTAAAGGGAAGCATCGGCAGGGAGGGGGCTCCCTCCGTGCTTCCCTGAGCCCCCACGGCAGCGCAATGTGCAGCGCTGCTGCGGGGGGCTCCTTCCCTGCAGGCCCCCGAATCCAAGATGGCGACGAGACCTTCGGGGGCCTGCAGGGAGCTGACTTCCTCAGTGCCTGCAAAGCACAGGCATGAGGAAGCCTTCTGCACCGCCTGTGACAGATTGCTGATCTGTCAAAGTGATCTGTGATGTGACAGATCAGCAATCTGTCACAGGACAGTGATGTCCCACCTGGGACAATGTAATAAAGTAAAAAAAAAAAAAGAAAAGTGTTAAAATAATTTAAAAAAAAATCGCTAAATAAATAAGAAAAAAAAAAAATTCCCTCAATAAATTCATTTTTTGGAAATAAAAGAAAAACAAACAATAAAAGTTCACATATTTGGTATCGCCGCGTCCGTAAAGACCTGCCCTATAAAACTGTCCCATTAGTTAACCCTTTTAGCAATCTCCTTAAAAAATAAAAATAAAAAACGAAGCAAAAAATAATGATTTATTATCATACCGCCGAACAAAAAGTGCAATAACGCATGATCAAAAAGACGCATATAAATATCCATGGAACCGCTGAAAACGTCATCGTGTGCCGCAAAAAACGAGCCGCCACACAGCATCATCAGCGAAAAAATAAAAAAGTTATAGCTCGCAGAATAAAGCTATGCAAAAATAATTATTTTTTATATAAAATAGTTTTCATTGCATAAAACCGACAAAACACAAAAAAAGACCTAAATGAGGTATCGCTGTAACCGTACCGACCAGAAGAATAAAACCGCTTTATCAATTTTATTGCACGCGGAACGGTGTAAACGCACCCCCCCAAAAGAAATTCATGAAACGCTGGTTTTTGTTCATTCTGCGTCCCAAAAATCGGAATAAAAAGCGATCAAAAAATGTCACGTGCCCGAAAATGGTAGCAATAAAAATGTCAACTCGTCCTGCAAAAAATAAGACCTCACATGACTCGGTGGGTCAAAATACGGAAAAATTATAGCTCTCAACATGTGGTGATGCAAAAACTATTTTTACAATAAAAAGCGTCTTTTAGCGTGTGACAGCTGCCAAACATAAAAACCCGCCATAAACGAACCTCCCGTTATCACCCCCTTAGTTAGGGAAAAATAATAAAATTAAAAGAAAATGTATTTATTTCCATTTTCCCATTAGGGTTAGGGTTAGGGCCAGGGCTAGGGTTAGGGTTTTGGCTAGGGTTAGGGCTAGGGTTATGGCTGAGATTAGGGTTAGGGGTGTGTTGGGGTTAGGGTTGGAGTTAGAATTGGGGGGTTTCCACTGTTTGGGCACATCAGGTGCTCTCCAAATGAAACATGGCGTCTGATCTCAATTCCAGCCAATTCTGAGTTGAAAAAGTCAAATGGTGCTCCTTCCCTTCCAAGCTCTGCCATGCGCCCAAACAGTGATTTACCCCCACATATGGGATATCAGCCTACTCAGGACAAATTGCAAAACAACTTTTGGGGTCCAATTTCTCCTGTTACCCTTAGGAAAATAAAAAACTGGGGGCAAAAATATTTTTGTGGAAAAAAATGATTTTTCTATTTTCACGCCCGGGCATTATAAACTTCTGTGAAGCCCTTGGGGGTTCAAAGTGCTCACCACACATCTAGATAAGTTCTGTGAGGGGTCTAGTTTCCAAAATGGGGTCACTTGTGGGGAGTTTCAATGGTTTAGGTACATCAGGGACTCTCCAAACGCACATGACACCCGCAGACCATTCCATCAAAGTCTGCATTCCAAAACGTCACTACTTCCCTTCCGAGACCCGACATGTGCCCATACAGTAGTTTTCTCCCACATATGGGGTATCAGCGTACTCAGGACAAATTGGACAACAACTTTTGTGGTCCAATTTCTCCTGCTACCCTTGGGAAAATAAAAAAAAATGGTGACTAAAAGATCATGTTTGTGGAAAAAAATACGATTTTTTTATTTTCACGCCCGGTCGTTATAAACTTCTGTGAAGCACGGGGGGTTCAAAGTGCTCACCACACAACTAGATAAGTTCCTTATGGGATCTAGTTTCCAAAATGGGGTCACTTGTGGGGGGTTTCCACTGTTTAGGTACATCAGGGGCTCTCCAAAATCAACATGACACACCCAGACCATTCCATCAAAGTCTGCATTCCAAAACGTCACTACTTCCTTTCCGAGCCCCGACGTGTGCCCATACAGTAGTTTTCTCCCACATATGGGGTATCAGTGTACTCAGGACAAAATGGACCACAACTTTTGGGGTCCAATTTCTCCTGGTACCCTTGGGAAAATAAAAAAATTGGTGACTAAAAGATCATGTTTGTGGAAAAAATACGATTTTTTTATTTTCACGCCCGGGCATTATAAACTTCTGTGAAGCACTGGAGGGGTCAAATTGCTCACCACACATCTAGATAAGTTCCTTGGGGGGGTCTACTTTCCAAAATGGTGTCATTTGTGGGGGGTTTCCACTGTTTTGGTACATCAGGGGCTCTCCAAACGCGACATGGTGTCCGATCTCAATTCCAGCCAAAAACGTCAAATGGCGGTGCTTCCCTTCCGAGCTCTGCCATGCGTCCAATTAGTGGTCTACCCCCACATATGGAGTATCAGCGTACTCAGGACAAATTGCACAATAACTTTTAGGGTCCTGTTACCTTGGAAAATAAAAATTGGGGGGTGAAAAGATCATTTTTTTGGAAAAAATATGATTTTTTAATTGTACCGCTGTACGTTATAAACCTCTGTGAAGCCCTTGTGGGTTCAAAGTTCTCACCACATATCTAGATAAGTTCCTTGGGGGGTCTAGTTTCCAAAATGGGGTCACTTGTGGGGGGTTTCCACTGTTTAGGTACATCAGGGGCTCTCCAAACGTGACATGGCGTCCGATCTGAATTCCAGCCAATTTTGCATTGAAAAAGTCAAACGGCGCTCCTTTCCTTCTGAGCTCAGCCATGCGCCGAAACAGTGGTTCCCCCCCACATATCAGGTATCAGCGTACTCAGGACAAATTGCACAATAAATTTTGCAGTCCAATTTCTCCTGTTACCCTTGGTAAAATAAAAAAAATTGAACCTGAAGTATTTTTTTTGTGAAAAAAAGTTAAACGTTCATTTTTTTAAATATTCAAAAAATTCCTGTGACGCACCTAAAGGGTTAATAAACTTCTTGAATGTGGTTTTGAGCACCTTAAGGGGTGCAGTTTTTAGAATGGTGTCACTTTTGGGTATTTTCTATCATATAGACTCCTCAAAGTGACTTCAAATGTGATGTGGTCCGTAAAAATAAAATGGTGTTGCAAAAATGAGAAATCGCTGGTCAATTTTTAACCCTTATAACTTCCTAACAAAAAAAATTTGGTTCCAAAATTGTGCTGATGTAAAGTATTTTGTGTGCCGTATATCTGTGATTTAAGGGCATAAAAATTCAAAGTTGGAAAATTGCGAAATTTTCAACATTTTCTCCAAATTTCCGTTTTTTTCACAAATAAACGCAAGTTATTTGAATGAAATTTTACCACTAACATGAAGTACAATATGTCACGAGAAAACAATGTCAGAATCACCGGGATCCATGGAAGCGTTTCAGAGTTATTACCTCATAAATGGACAGTGGTCAGAATTGTAAAAATTGGCCCGGTCATGAACGTGCAAACCACCCTTGGGGCTTTTGGGGTTAAAGGGATCATTGCTATGGAAGTTAGGGCAATTTCACTCAGCATTCTGGTTCTGACCCCAAGCTCTCTTAAAGGGATCCCCAGTATGGAAGTCAAGGCAATTGCCTTCAAATGCTCTGATACTGACCCCAGGCTCTCTTAAAGGGATCTCCGGTATGGAAGTTAGGGTAAATCCCTCAGCGCTCTGATTCTCACCCCAGGCTTCTATTAAAGGGATCATTGGTATGGAAGTTAGGGCAATTACACTCAGCGCTCTGGTTTTGACCCCAGGCTGACGGGATGATGTGGGATATTAGGGGTAGTAGTCCGGTGGCTCTGGCTGACGGGACGATGTGGGATATTAGGGGTAGTAGTCCGGTGGCTCTGGCTGACAGGGCGATGTGGGATATTAGGGGTAGTAGTCCGGTAGCTCTGGCTGACGGGATGATGTGGGATATTATAGTGAACATGGCTACGCAGAGTGGGTGGGGCTATACACTCAGCTTTATATATATATATATATATAATCATTATAATTTATTATAATTAACCGTAGTTAGTTACTATGCCCGGGCAGCGCCGGGCTCTTCTGTTAGTGGTTAATAAAAAAGAGCTCATGGAATATATTATTGAGTAAAAATCGATATGTATGCTAGTAGAAAACCCAGGCGATTCTTAGTTGTGCAACCAAAATGTCCAATACACGTCAGTATTACTATGGTACAGATACAATGGTAATGTGGGGCAGTATCCAGATCAAAACTGGGTATTAGAGATGGGCGGACAACTGGATGTTTGGGTCTGCTGGGTTCAGTCGAACAGTTACAAAAAGTTCAAGTTCGAGTACCAGAACAGTACCCGGACCCGAACACGGATTCCATTCATTTGAATGGGGGGCCCGAACATCCAGTGTGTGCTGCGCTGTCATGTGCATGACAGCATGGCAAACACCGCTTCTGATCAGCGGTGAAATCCTCTCTGCCAGTTAGAGAGCTGCAGTTCCCATGCTGTCAAAAGACAGCATGAGCACTCAGCTGTTATTGGAGGTGTAAAGTTTACCTCTGCTCACTGGTGTCAGCTTATGGGACTACTGATCCCATTATTCTGTAGTAATCGCAGGTATGCGGGATGCAGTGATGAGACGGGAGACGGGATTAACTTTAAGATGTAACTTTTATATAAATATAGATGCCTATAGGGGCTATCTCGAGCAACCAAACAAGCTAACAACAGTTATCCTCGCAGGGATCAAAACAAGAATACACTGGTGACACAAACACGACTAACCCGGCAAAGACCGGTCACTATAGGGCCGCGGTATGGCCGATTACGGGTCCAGAATGTTAACTATAACGTGTCACTTATCCTCTCTGACATCCGGCAGAGCGATGTTCGATGATGCTCCGTCGTATCAGCCGCTGGGCCCAGCTGACGAGGATTTGGCGGAGACTTCGGGCGTTCCTACGCCCCGGCGAAGTGGGGGCACATCAGGCCCCCCCTGAAGAGTTCCTCAGGGAGGTGGGACGGTGTAGGCAGCAGCCGCCAGCTGGGGACGGGCAGCAGTTGCAGGTGGTGGTAATGTTAGGAACGGCGGAACGCACTAAATAAAAATAATAATAAAGTGCGTTCGCCGCTCGGGGTCCACCGTGCAGTAGGTGGTATAACCGCTGCTAAATGGTGGCAGGAGCAATATGGTGATAATGTGCACAGGGTTAACGTCACCCAGGTGCGCAGAGCAATCTCTGTTAAGTCACAAAGATGCCAAATAAACACAAATACACAGACTGAGTCTGTTGAGGTTACAGTACTCAGTATGAATACACACACGGTATCAGGTCACAGGAGTAGCCCAAGACGGCGGCACTACGTCCGTCTAGACCTACCGTGTGTGCAGCGTCGCAGCTGCAGACGCTAAGGAGAGCTGCTACTGCAGTGCGGCGTGGACACTGCCGCTAAACGACAAAGCTATGACGCAAGCGCAATGTCAGACGCTAGCAGCTGTGGATGTCGCCGCAGAGGAGCGCTGGCACTGATTCTAACTCAGTCCCTGACCACATACGTAATATCAGAGGGAAGGGGGTTTTATAATGAGTCATTCGCCAGAATCATACATCCGTCCTCATACACACAGCAGCAAGTAAGTCTATACTAGCGCATGGCAGAACAGTCATGCGCGCCTTTTATAGCAGGCGGGACCTTCTGCAAGCCTCCAGATCTCTGAGATGGACCAATGAGATCTGGAGCAGAACCTGAGCACATGACTCCGATCTCCAATGGGAGATCATCCCATGAGCATGCTCAGTAGGTAGTGATGGGCAGTCCGGCTCTTTTTGGTGATCTGGCTCTCACGGCTCCGCTCACCAAAAAGAGCCGGCTCCCTATTGCTTACGTGCTCAGGCGTCCATAACTCCGCCCACCTGCCGCATAAGCCCCGCTCACTTTCTAAGACCCCCCATTACATTGCTGAGTGGGCGGAGTTTTGTTCGGGTGGGCAGAGTTACGCCTGCCAAACGCCGGGATTTTACACCCAGTGAGAGCCAGTCAAGGATTTTAGTGGCTCTCACTGGGGTGCCGGCTCCTATCATTCGCAGCAGGGAGCCGGCTCTTTGTGTCGGATCGTTCGCGACCGACACATCACTATCAGTAGGAGGGCAGAAGGACTTAGCCTCAGGAGAGATTTGCTGCAAGGCAATCTCCTCTGCAGTAGATAAACAGCAGGAGACTGCAGAATGTGAGGGTCTGGATCCCTGCAGAGTAAACGCAGAAATCCGACGCCTAACAGGTAAACAGGCCGCAGCCGCAGCCAAGCTGCGGGGGCCGCGAGCGGCAGCTGATAGACCGCAACCGGGGGCTGGGGTGGAGCGGCCGCGGGCGGCAGCGGACAGGCCGCACCCGCTGGGTGGAGTCGGGCGGTGGTGGCCGCTGGGAGCGCAGGCAGGCAGTTGGTGCCTCTCCGTTGGACGGCTGAGTGCCGTCTGCCTTCTGTCGGCGGTGAGTCTCCTTTCAGTCTCTCCCGTCGCTGCTCTTCTCTCCTTGCTCTGGCTCTCTGGCGCCCTCTAGCTTCTTCTCTCCTGCTCTGTGGACTGCCCTCTGCTGGCGTCCTCAGCCCCTTTTATATTAGCTCCTCACCCAACCTTTCTAGAAGTCTGTGTTCCGTCCCCTAATTATGTCCCCCGGAAACAGTCCCCCTAGTAACCCTGGTGATAGCTCCCTTGGTTCCAGCCCGGACACACAGCAGGGACTCCTCCTCCTACACTCCCCCATCCTGTATGCTCGCCAGTCCTCGGGCGAGGGCTTGGGGAGGCCTGGGCCGGCTTCTCGAGTTGAAAGTTTCCTCTGCCATACGAACTGGTCCTGTTTGTAGCCTTCGGGGGGTCTGCCAGCTGTTGACCGCTCAGAGCGCCGTGATTCGACTGTGGTGGAGTCCCCTGGGGTGGTGGAAGGTGGCGGGTCGGTCGGGCCTTGTGGGTCGATTGGGTCCACTGGAATATTATTTCTCGAAGTGTCTGCTTGTACTGCTGGGAGGTCTTCCTCGTCATCCTCATCCCATACTGCTGACAGAGGTTCTGAGGCCTGAGGAGTGGCCTCGGGTCGTGTGGGGTTGGTGGAAGTACAGGACCGTAACATATTACAGTGCACGGTACGGGTAGGAAGATCCATCTTTTTCGGGTTGTATTTCGTACAACGGCCCATCGGGGCTTACTCGGTGCAACCCTCGATGTGGAGTCTCTTCCCAGCGGGGTTCCAGCTTGTTTTGAGGGCGCTGATCTCGTACGAGTACCCGAACCCCAGCCTGGAGGTCGGTGGATTGAGGCAGAGTCCCCCCTGGATGTTCCAGGTCCTGGAGTTTTGTGTGGACGATTCAGTGCAGGGTTTGTAGCTGATGCCAGTGGTTCCGGACCCACCACGAGGAGACCCCTGTCCATGGTTGTTGCTCTTCCGGATTTAATTCCACCTCCGTGATCCCCTTGCCTTCCCGGCCAAATAGCAGCGAGTAAGGGGTGTAACCGGTGACTCGGTGTACCCGGTTGTTATAAACCCACACCAGTTCAGGGATGTACTCAGGCCAGCAGGCGTTTCGGTCACTCTCCAGGGTGCGTAACATTTGGATTAGTGTCCAATTAAATCGTTTGCAGGTTCCATTCCCTTGTGGGTGGTACGTAGTGGTCCGTGATTTATCGATACCATATAGACGGTGTAGTTCTTCCATGACTTTTCCCAGGAAGCATGCACCCTGATCTGAATGTATCTGTTGGGGGCAGCCGTACACTTGGATAAAGTTTTTGCAAATCGTGTAAGCAGCCGACTGCGCTGTTTGATCTCGAGTAGGGTTTACCACGGCGAATTTGGTGAAATGGTCCACAATGATGAGACAATGTTCATACCCCTGGTGCGCGGGGCCAATGGTCAAACAGTCAATCATCAAGAGTTCGAGGGGTGCTGATGTTACTATGGTCTGTACTGGGATCCGTTGTACGGGTGGTTTAGTTAGCTTGCATAGGCGGCACGCACAGCAAGCTTCTTGCACTGCGGTCAGTCTTTTGTTGTAACCACTGAAAAGTCTTTTGAGCCCCAAAATGAGCCCTTTTTTCATGGGCCTCCCGATCTAGTATACAATATGAGCACCCACACAGCCCCGTACATACAGTATGAATCCACACACAGCCCCTTACATACAATATGAGTCCATACACAGCCTCCCTATATACATACGAGACCACACATAGCCCTCTATATACAGTATGAGAGCACACATAGCCTCCTATACACAGTATGAGCCCCCCCCACATACAGTATGAACACTCACATAACTCCCTATATACAGTATGAGCCCCTATATATTATGAGCCTGCACATAGCCTTCTATAAACATTATGAACCCCCACATAGGTCACTATATACAATATGAGCCCCTATATAGCCTCCAGCTAGCTCCTTAGATATAGTATTAGTCACCATATAGCCTCCTGTATACAGTATGAGCCCACGCATAGCTCTCTATATACAGTGTGAGCCCCCATATACTGAGCCTGCACATAGCCTCCTAGATATAGTATGAGCCTGAACATAGCTCCCTATATAGAGTATGAGTCCCTATATAGCCTCCTATATACAGTATGTGTTAGGCATCGGGTTCCTGTCGCTGCACAGCAGGAATCCCAAGCCTTGCCTTCGGCGATCTCCCATTCCTCTGTCGGCCGCAGAGGAGCCTGCTCAGCAGACTCATCGATCCCGGCACTCTGCTCAGACTAGCACTGTGGCTTTGGTTGCTGTTGCTACCTCTGGTCCAGCTATAGCAACGCATACTGGTCAGCAGCGAGCTACTCTAGGGACTAAGTCCTCCTTTCGGTCTACTGAGCATGCCCGTGGGACGATCTCTCCAAATTGGAGATCGGAGGTCACATGCTCAGGTCCTTCTCCAGCTCGGATTGGACCATCAGGAAGGTCCCGGAAGGACGCTGCTATAAAAGGCTCGCATGGCCATGCGCTAGTATAGACTGTATTTTGTAGTTGTGTGTGTATGAAGATGGATGTATGTGTTCTGGTGACTGACTCATTAAGACTCCTCCCTCTGGTTGTGTATAGGATATTGGAGATAAGTCAGTGCCTACAGTTGGCATTGCCTATGTGCCACGTGCATCCAGTCCTCTGCACCACACTTAGCATCTAACTGTGCTATCCAGCACAAGGCACTACTATACTGTGTCATGCAGCAACCGCCAGTGCGGCGCCGTGTGCTAACATTGCGCTTTCCAGCCATAAAATTAGGCTGGTTAGTGGCGTCCGCTAGTGCGATGCTGTCTGCACCTAGTGTGCTTTATCTTTAATTTGTGTATGTTCTTGCACCGCAGTAGCGGCGCCGAATGCTAGTGGGTCTAGAGGGACTCTAACCCCGTGTCCTTGGGGCAGGGTCCTGTGACCACAACACTAGCGCTCACTCAGCAGTATCGTTGTCCTGTGAAACAACAGGGTCCGCTTCCCATTAACCGGGTGAAGTTAACCAGTGTGTACTAGTTATACCGCCAGCTATTGTCCGCCATTACTGAGCAGCAGTTGTCATCTCTGCACGGTGGACCCCGGGCTGCGAACGCACCTCTTACCATCTCTTTATTATTTGGTGCGTTCCGCCAGCCCTAACAGTGTGAGCCCACACATAGCTCCTTATATACAATATGAGCCACCATAAAGCCTCCTATATCCATTATAAGCCTGCACATAGCCTCTTATTTATATGAGCCTCATATAGCCCTGTATATACATTATGAGCCTTCACAGTCTCCTATATACAGTATGAGCCCCCATATAGCCTCTTGTAAACACTATAAACCCCATATATATAGTATGAGCCCCATATAGCCTTCTATATACATTATGAGCCTGCACATAGCCTCCTATATACAGTGTGAGCCCTCACATTGCTCCCTATATAGTATGAGCCACTATATAGCCTCCTATACACAGTATGAGCCCCCAAGGTGCTCTCTATATACAGTATGAGCCCGCACATTGCTCCCTATATACAGTATGAGCCCCCAAGGTGCTCTCTATATACAGTATGAGCCCGCACATTGCTCCCTATATACAGTATGAGCCCCCAAGGTGCTCTCTATATACAGTATGAGCCCTCACATTGCTCCCTATACACAGTGTGAGCCCCTATATAGCCTCCTATATACAGTATGAGCCCCCAAGGTGCTCTCTATATACAGTATGAGCCCGCACATTGCTCCCTATATACAGTATGAGCCCTCACATTGCTCCCTGTACACAGTGTGAGCCCCTATATAGCCTCCTATATAGAGTATGAGCCCCTATTTAGCCTCCTATATACATTATGAGCCCCCAAGGTGCTCTCTATATACAGTATGAGCCCTCACATTGCTCCCTATATACAGTGTGAGCCCCTATATAGCCTCCTATATACAGTATGAGCCCCTATTTAGCCTCCTATATACAGTATGAGCCCCCAAGGTGCTCTCTATATACAGTATGAGCCCTCACATTGCTCCCTATACACAGTATTAGCCCCCACATTGCTCCCTATACACAGTGTGAGCCCCTATATAGCCTCCTATATACAGTATGAGCCCCCAAGGTGCTCTCTATATACAGTATGAGCCCGCACATTGCTCCCTATATACAGTATGAGCCCTCACATTGCTCCCTGTACACAGTGTGTGCCCCTATATAGCCTCCTATATACAGTATGAGCCCCCAAGGTGCTCTCTATATACAGTATGAGCCCTCACATTGCTCCCTATATACAGTGTGAGCCCCTATATAGCCTCCTATATACAGTATGAGCCCCCAAGGTGCTCTCTATATACAGTATGAGCCCGCACATTGCTCCCTATATACAGTATGAGCCCTCACATTGCTCCCTATACCCAGTGTGAGCCCCTATTTAGCCTCCTATATACAGTATTAGCCCCCAAGGTGCTCTCTATATACAGTATGAGCCCGCACATTGCTCCCTATATACAGTATGAGCCCTCACATTGCTCCCTATACACAGTGTGAGCCCCTATATAGCCTCCTATATACAGTATGAGCCCCTATTTAGCCTCCTATATACAGTATGAGCCCCCAAGGTGCTCTCTATATACAGTATGAGCCCTCACATTGCTCCCTATATACAGTGTGAGCCCCTATATAGCCTCCTATATACAGTATGAGCCCCCAAGGTGCTCTCTATATACAGTATGAGCCCGCACATTGCTCCCTATATACAGTATGAGCCCTCACATTGCTCCCTATACCCAGTGTGAGCCCCTATTTAGCCTCCTATATACAGTATTAGCCCCCAAGGTGCTCTCTATATACAGTATGAGCCCGCACATTGCTCCCTATATACAGTATGAGCCCTCACATTGCTCCCTATACACAGTGTGAGCCCCTATTTAGCCTCCTATATACAGTATTAGCCCCCAAGGTGCTCTCTATATACAGTATGAGCCCGCACATTGCTCCCTATATACAGTATGAGCCCTCACATTGCTCCCTATACACAGTGTGAGCCCCTATATAGCCTCCTATATACAGTATGAGCCCCTATTTAGCCTCCTATATACAGTATGAGCCCCCAAGGTGCTCTCTATATACAGTATGAGCCCTCACATTGCTCCCTATACCCAGTGTGAGCCCCTATATAGCCTCCTATATACAGTATGAGCCCCTATTTAGCCTCCTATATACAGTATGAGCCCCCAAGGTGCTCTCTATATACAGTATGAGCCCCTATTTAGCCTCCTATATACAGTATGAGCCCCTATATAGCCTCCTATACACAGTATGAGCCCCCAAGGTGCTCTCTATATACAGTATGAGCCCTCACATTGCTCCCTATACACAGTATTAGCCCCCACATTGCTCCCTATACACAGTATGACCCACCATATAGCCTGCTATACACAGTATGAGCCCATCCATGAGATAAGGCACAGATTCCCAATGGCGGTTACCTCCACTGATCCCTGGGCGTCTGAGGAGCCTCATGTGAATGTAGCTATCGGTGGTCAGTCATGCTCCATTCATTCTGGAGATTGCCAGCACAGCGCTCCCGTAAGAATGAATGGAGCAGAGGTGATCACCGTTGACCATCTTCTTGGGATCGGTGGTGGTCTGAGCGGTCAGAACACCAGGGAGGGTTCCCCTTTACTATGGGTAGGCCAGGGAATAACTTCTAAATTCCCCCTTTTAAAACACCACTGTCCATAGAAGTCTCCCCAGATTTACCCATTATGCCACGTTTACACAATAGGTGCAATTATGGGTATAAAGATGCCACTCATTACTTTTTCACTTATTACCCTGATAGTTGGGTATTTGGGACATTCCTACATACACTTTCACTTGGTCATTATAACAACAAGAACCAGGTGAAGCCCCCTCTATCACCACTACCGAGGGCCACCATTTGCCAAGTCGCCCTCCTTGCACCCCTCCTGCTTGCTGTCGCCATGGAGATAAGTAGCGGCCCGAATCCAAGATGGCTGCGCGAGGGATCACGTGTCTGATGCCATCGAGGAGGCAGCTGTGAAGGAGAGCGCAGTGCGCAGGCGTCGGACGCTGCTGCACTCAGAGCAGCCTGTAGCTGTCGCACTGGCTGTGATCGAGGGTTTGGCTGCATTCTCTCATCACATCAGCTGCTTCCATCCCATCTCCTGTGCAGTCAGCGGCTTCCTCCCCGGTCTGCGCCCAGCAGCCGTGATTGTGGCCGGATCGCCATCACCCGGGCACGTAACCTGGTGCAGCCTCTGCACTGGATGAGCTGTGCTCACCTGCAGGGATCCTGCCCTTGAGCTGTGAAGCCATTATCTGATCAGCCTCAGCCGTCACCGGTGCGGACCCCCACATTGCTCCTGCAGATACATTTTGGAGGTCGTCAGCATGGAGGGAGGCGCTTATGGAGCTGGTAAGGCTGGAGGAGCCTTTGACCCCCAGACGTTCATCAGGCAGCCTCACACTGTCCTCAGGATGGTGTCCTGGGTAAGTCGGACCTGTGTGTGTCTGCGGCCGCTGTCAGCACCCTGCCCTGTAATAACGACCAGTGATCGCCGCCCCTCACTGGGATCCAGCGGTGATCTGGTGGCCTCATGTAGAAGGTCGCGGTGACATTACGTGGCCGCTCCTGGGCCACACCAAGCTGGGTCATCGCTCAGAAACTTGCCTCAAATATTGACTCCATGCCCCCCAAATAAAATGAAGGCATTTAATTTTTTTTAATTTTATTTTTTTGTACTTATAACTTTCCATTATGTGATTTGTACTGACAATATTCCTGGCAGAATTACCCAACTTGTAATTTAAAAAAATGTACTGCCATGAAGGGTTAAACATAAACGAAGAGAGAAAACCTCGCAATCTCGCTATAAAACCGCCATAGCTAGAGAGAGAAGAGCGTGCCGCCACTTGGGAAAATCCGCAAAGTGACGGAAAAGAGAAACCCCAAAAACCAAAGTATACGGGTACCTCCCGGCCATCCTCAGGCTGCAGGCTCTGTCGCCATAACACAGCAAAAATAATGAAAAGGACAATACAGTCATATGTAAAAGTTTGGGCACCCCTATTAATGTTAACCTTTTTTCTTTATAACAATTTTGGTTTTTGCAACAGCTATTTCAGTTTCATATATCTAATAACTGATGGACTCAGTTATATTTCTGGATTCAAATGAGGTTTATTGTGCTAACAGAAAATGTGCAATCTGCATTTAAACAAAATTTGACCGGTGCAAAAGTATGGGCACCCTTATCGTTTTCATGATTTGAACACTCCTAACTACTTTTTACTGACTTCCTGAAGCACTAAATTGGTTTTGTAACCTCATTGAGCTTTGAACTTCATAGCCAGGTGTATCAAATCATGAGAAAAGGTATTTAAAGTGGCCACTTGCAAGTAGTTCTCCTATTTGATTCTCCTATGAAGAGTGGCATCATGGGCTCCTCAAAACAACTCTCAAATGATCTGAAAACAAAGATTATTCAACATAGCTTTTCAGGGGAAGGATACAAAAAGTTGTCTCAGAGATTTAACCTGTCAGTTTCCACTGTGAGGAACATAGTAAGGAAATGGAAGAACACAGGTACAGTTCTTGTTAAGCCCAGAAGTGGCAGGCCAAGAAAAATATCAGAAAGGCAGAGAAGAAGAATGGTGAGAACAGTCAAGGACAATCCACAGACCACCTCCAAAGACCTGCAGCATCATCTTGCTGCAGATGGTGTCACTGTGCATCGGTCAACAATACAGCGCATGCATAACGCCTTTTTGTATGACCAAACAACTCAATCTTTGTTTCATCAGTCCACAGGACCTTCTTCCAAAATGTAACTGGCTTGTCCTAATGTGCTTTTGCATACCTCAGGCGACTGTTTGTGGCGTGCTTGCAGAAACGTCTTCTTTCGCATCACTCTCCCATACAGCTTCTCCTTGTGCAAAGTGCGCTGTATTGTTGACCGATGCACAGTGACACCATCTGCAGCAAGATGATGCTGCAGGTCTTTGGAGGTGGTCTGTGGATTGTCCTTGACTGTTCTCACCATTCTTCTTCTCTGCCTTTCTGATATTTTTCTTGGCCTGCCACTTCTGGGCTTAACAAGAACTGTACCTGTGTTCTTCCATTTCCTTACTATGTTCCTCACAGTGGAAACTGACAGGTTAAATCTCTGAGACAACTTTTTGTATCCTTCCCCTGAAAAGCTATGTTGAATAATCTTTGTTTTCAGATCATTTGAGAGTTGTTTTGAGGAGCCCATGATGCCACTCTTCATAGGAGAATCAAATAGGAGAACTACTTGCAAGTGGCCACCTTAAATACCTTTTCTCATGATTTGATACACCTGGCTATGAAGTTCAAAGCTCAATGAGGTTACAAAACCAATTTAGTGCTTCAGGAAGTCAGTAAAAAGTAGTTAGGAGTGTTCAAATCAAGAAAATGATAAGGGTGCCCATACTTTTGCACCGGTCAAATTTTGTTTAAATGCAGATTGCACATTTTCTGTTAGTACAATAAACCTCATTTGAATCCAGAAATATAACTGAGTCCATCAGTTATTAGATATATGAAACTGAAAAACCTGTTGCAAAAACCAAAATTGTTATAAAGAAAAAAGGTTAACATTAATAGGGGTGCCCAAACTTTTACATATGACTGTAAAAGTGCCGGCAGACCTGCTTCTTTCAGCAAAAAAATGCAGTGTGTGAACACAGCCTAGGCCTCATTCAGATGTCTGTTCTCTCTTTCCGACCGGTTATCTTGATGTGTGGCCCGAGTACTCAGTTTTTCTCGTACCTGAAGGGGGAAAAAAAAGTTTTCTTCTTCCTAAGGCTGTGTGCACACAGCATTTTTTTAGTGGATTTGCCAATAAAACCGCTAAAAATAAGCTTCCCATTCATTTCTATGCATTTTGCACTTTTTGTGCATACTGATGTGTTTTTTACAGCGAAAAAAACGCTTTGCAGTAAAAAGCGCAGCATGCTCATTAATTTCGCAGATCTTTCCGCATTTCTGGCTATTTCTATGGGTCTGGAACCACGTGGAAAACGCACAGAAAAAAACGCGCGGTTTCTGGGAAGGGAGTCAGGTTTTCCAGCAGAAACTTTCTGCTACGTGTGCACATAGCCTAACAGTCCATGATGTCATCTGAGTGCGATCTGATTTTTTTTTCACAGACCCCATACACTAAGGCTATGAGCACACGTAGGAGAAAATTTCTGCTTAAAAACCAGACTCCCTTCCCAGAAACCGCGCGTTTTTTTTCTGCGTGTTTTCAAAATGCATAGAAATAGCCAGAAACACGGAAAAATCCGCGAAATTAATGAGCATGCTGCGGTTTTTTACCGCGAAGCGTTTTTTATAGGTAAAAACGCATCAATATGCACAAAAAGTGCAAAATGCATAGAAATGAATGAGAAGCTTTTTTATAGCGATTTTAATGGGAAAATTGCTAAAAAAAAAAGCTAAAAAAACAGTGTGCGAACACAGCCTTAGGCTATGTGCACACGCTGCTGATCCGCAGCAGATTTAGGTGCGTTTTACAGTACCATTGTTTTCAATGGTAAACTGAAAAACGCTGTGCACATGCCGTGGATTTTCTGCGGGTTCAGATCCGCAGCATGTCAGTTCTTTGTGCAGAATCCCCAGCGGTTTCACACCTTCTTCCATTTTAGAGGTGTGAAACCGCAAGTCTTTTGACCTGTGGATTTACCTGTGGATTTTTCCAAATTCGCGCGGAAAAATCCGCAGCACCTAAAACTACGTGTACACATAGCCTTACAACTCAGATCGATATCTGACATGTCTCCGCAATTTTCTACAAGCCACCCGGTCAGCAAAAAATCAGACACGTGGATGACCCAAAGACTCCCCCGTATGAGAAACATGAACACCACAGATGGCACTCGTATTGGAAGAAGGCGGCACCGAACGTGTCAGGTGTAGGATTTATTTTCAAATTGTGAGGCTGACTTCACACGTGGCGTTTTTTTCACGTTTCCACGGTGGTTTTAACCGCGAAAAATGAGCATCCCATGCATTCCTATGGGATTCCGCAATGCTGTGCTAATGCTGCAGTTTTTACCGCGGCGGAATCGCTTCTCGGTAAACGCAGCATGCTCATTAATTTCGCGGAATCGCGGTGGTCCCGCACCCATAGGAACGCTTTGTTCTGCTTACTTCCCGCATGTGGCTGTGCACACCATGCGAAAAGTAAGCAGAACATTTGTGGATGGTACCCACGGTCCGGAGGAGAGGAGACTGTCCTCCGGGCTCTGGGTACCATATCCCTGTAAAAAATAGAATTTAAAATAAAAAATGTTGTTATTCTTACCTTCCGACGTCCCGCGCAGCCTTCCCGCCTCTCTCCACGCTCTCGTTCCCAGTAAGCCTTTGTGAGCAATGACGTCCGTTCTCACGGGATTGCGAAGTCTAGCGGTCATTCGCGCAACGTCATCGCAAATGACCGCGAGACGTCGCGATCCTGCGACAACAGACGTCATCGCGGTAATTGTCGCAAAGGATTACTGGGAACGGGAGCGTGGAGAGAGGCGGGAAGGCTGCGCGGGATGTCGGAAGGTGAGAATAACGATATTTTTTTTTATTTTTTACATTCTATCTTTTACTATTGAGGCCGCATAGGCGGCCTCAATAGTAAAAAGTTGGTCACACTCGTCAAACACTGTTTGACCAGTGTGACCAACCTGTCAATCAGTTCTCCAAGCGATGCTCCAGATCGCTTGGAAAACGCTAGCATTCTGCAAGCTAATTACGCTTGCAGAATGTTAGTTTTTCCGCGGGAAAATCACGGGAATTTAAAATGCGATTTTCCTGCGGAATGGAATTCCGGCATTCTCGCGGTAATTTCCGCAAGAGTTCTGCTACGTGTGAACCCAGCCTGACCATTTCTGCAGGTTAAAAATGGTCGGTCCATAAGGCCGAGGTCAGACTTGCGAGAAACTCGCACGTCAATACCCGGCACTGCAACCGGCACTTGGATCGGAGCGCTCAGCTACATGTATTTCTATACAGCTGAACGCTCCGACCCGAGTGCCGGCGGCAGTGCCAGGTATTGACGTGTGAGTTTCTCGCAAGTCTGACCCCGGCGTAAATGTCTTTGTTCCAGGTGACTGTTTGGGGGCCGGCACCCTCCAGCTGAAATCCTCTTGCAGCTTGATATAAGCTGTGTACAGGACACAATCCAGCAGCCCCATGCATCTCTTCTCAGATCTGTGTTAGGATATTTTCACACGTCTGTGAAAATCTCGACCCAAGGGTGAGGTCCTACTCTGTTCCCGTTCTGAAGACTAGAATAGGACGTACTCAATGGATCTGTGTTCTCTCGAATACATCGATCAGGCAGCCCATCGCCTCTTGTGGTAATGTAGCCTTATAAAGGGGTCCTCCGGCGGCGTTATCGCCAGTACACAGGATAGGGGATAACTCCCTGATGGGTGTAGTGACACTGGTGGATCCCACACCTGTTGGCAGAACAGGGAATTTTTAACCCTGACAGGGAACATTTATCACTGATTACAACATGGAGCTGCAGATCAGATTCCGAAACGCTGCGCAATATGTTGTCTATGGGGCTGCTCTAAGTGTGTCTCTCTGCAGCGCCGTATGGAATGGTAGGAGCAGCGGGCGAGCATGTGCACTGCCGCTAACGGGGATGAAAGTCCCCCAATCTGCCGATCGGTGCAGGTCACAGCAGTTACACCTCTTCAATCGGCAAGTTATTGCCTATGCTGTACACAGGTGAGAACCTGCTTTCATCAGGGAACACCTTTATCATTCACTTACACGGTAGTATATGTAGAATTGTATGAAGCGGTCATGCTCGGGTCGAGAGAGCCGTGGCCGGTCTGTGCATTGCTGTCCAAGACTGGACCAAAATCCAGGGATGTCTGCAGGAGCCGGAAGTCATCAGCAGTTTAGTCTTGGACAGCCCTTTAAAAGTGTTTTTTTTTTTTTTTTTATTTGCAATGATTAAACATTTTTTGTAATGGAATAAAACATTGATAATGTATGGCTTGGGCATTGGCAGCAGTGAAATGTTGCAATGTGCACTAACATTTTGGGGCAGACACAGTGATAAATGTCCCCCGTTGTGTGCACTTGTATGTCATGTGTGTCCATAATGTTTCCAGCCTTGATTGGTGGGCTGTTCTTAAATTGATGCCGTGGAGAAAACTACAGTGTGAACACGTGACGCTGACTATATCTGGAGACGGCCTATCATAAATCATGTGTTCCTGCTGTGCGTTGTCTGCAGGAGCCAGAAGCGGAGTGCGCTCCACCCCGTGCGGCATCATGGCCTGGAGTTTGCCTGTGACTGATCCTGGTCATGTTGGGGATCCTCTCTATTTTCTGGTTGTTCTGTGAATGCTGTCATTACACTAGTGAGACATTTTATTCTTTGATTGTGTTTGTCATTGTATACTGATAATTTAGGTATATTTTATAGGCATTTCAGGATACTAGGGTCAGGGCTCGCATCACAACAGTTGATGGATGGGAGAAGCATTTGTGTTCATGTACCTTTTTCTGTGTCGGTGGCATTATATGTATATAAAAAATACGCTTACTTTGCCATATGTGATGCAGTACCTCAATAGGAGCATTGCTCCAAAGATCAGCGCCTGGAGCTCGTGCAGACCTGTAGCATGGACTGATGGGTACACATTGTGACACAGTATGGGCACCATGTTCGGTGGCTTTGGACATTCTATTTTTCTCAGGAAAATAGAATCTTCTGGGAATGCAGGAAGTTCCTGATACAGTTTTGTGGGTTAAGTTGACCACCCCCGGGTTAGCCCCCCTTAGTGAGAATTTGGGTAAAAAATTATTGCATTCGTTAGATCTTTGTTAGATCCGGTTTGATCAACCAAAACTAACGTTAGATCACCTCTACAAAATGAGATATTTACAATCTTTTCCAGGGGGGGCTAACCCGTAGCTAGGGCCCCCCCCCCCCAAAAAAAAAAACTTTGAAATTTGCCGTTTTTTTGGATGGATTCTGATAGATATTCGTTAGATCCGGTTTGATCAGCAAAAATTAACGTTAGATCGCCTTTCGTTACCGAGATATTGGGGGTGTCAGGTGGGGGGGTTAGGTACGGGTTAGCTCCCCTAACTTGAAATTTGCCGTTTTTTGGATGGATTCTAATAGATACCCCAATATCTCGGGGGTATTTTTTGCTGATCAAACCGGATCTATCGAATATCTATCAGAATCCATCCAAAAAACGGCAAATTTCAAATTAGGGGGGGCTAACCCCCCCCCCACCTGACACCCCCAATATCTCGGGAACGAAAGGAGATCTAACGTTAATTTTTGCTGATCAATCCGGATCTAACGAATATCTATCAGAATCCATCCAAAAAACGACAAATTTCAAAGTTGGGGGGGCTATCTACAGGTTGGCCCCCCCTGGAAAAGATCGTAAATATCTCATTTTGTAGGGTGATCTAACATTGGTTTTGGTTGATCAAACCGGATCTAACGAATGTAATCATTTTTTTCCCAAATTCTCACTAAGGGGGGCTAACCTGGGGGTGGTGTTAAGTTGTCGTCATTTTCAGAAGCTGAGCAGGTGGCGGCAGTGTTATACAGTCAGCACCTGCCTGTACCTCCAGTGTTCGGCATTGAACATGTTTAAACGGAACCTATCAGCAGGATTGTGCACAGTAACCTACAGACAGTGTCAGATCAGCATCGTTATACTGATTACAATGATACCTGGTGATGAAATCTGTCTTGTGGTTGTTGTGTAATCTGTATTTTCAGTTAATGGAACTCTCATACTCTGGGGTGGACTGTGGGGGTCTTCATGTGGTGTTCTGACTATTCATCAGTATGGCTTCTGACAGGTCACTGATCCCTGTCAGACCCCCACAGGCCGCCCCGGAGCATGATGGTTTCATTAACTGAAATTAATAAATTCGAATTCAGGAGACCCTTGACGGTCCGTGTGCATGTATGATGTTTGAGACGTCAGTTTCTCGTGCAGATTCGCAAAGTTTTATGTGCAGATTTTCTCCCTAGAATTGCATGCGAAAAATCCACAAGTGTAAAAAAAAAAAAAAAAAAAAAAAAGCATGCATGAGTTTATTTTTTTGTTTAGTTTTTCCACTGTAGCAATGCACTAAAAACACATAATCTGAACATAACTGTATCAATAGTTTTGTTAAAGCAAAATATCAACAAGTATTAAATACAAAGCAGCTTTATTTATATGTTGCACACCAAAAAGAGAGAAAAAAAAATGCAGCGATAAAAAACGCATGTAATAAAACCTATTTAGCTAATAGGTGCAGAATCTGCAACATCAAAAACTCAAATATTCATTGTGGGAACATAGCCTATTGTCAGCACAGAATGACTTTTCAAACCAAGCACAGGTGCTCTATGTCTGGCCAAACATTTAACTACACCTTCAGGCTGTGTGCACACGCTGCGGATTCTGGTGCGGATTGATCCGTGCGGATTTTCAAAATCCGCAGATAAATCCGCAGGTCAAAAGACCTGTGGTTTATCTGCGGATTATCCTGCGGTTTTACCATCTCCACAATGGAGGAGATGGTAAACCGCTGCGGAATCCGCAGAATTGACATGCAATTCTTTCTGCAGTTTAGAAACCGCAGCAAAATCCGTGCGGACAGTTCCGCAGCATCTGCTCTGCAGATTCCTTTTCCCATAGGGAATAATGGTACTGGACACTGCAGCAGGGCCAAATCCGTTGTGGATCCGCAGCGTGTGCACACACCCTTACTATAACCTCTATCTCCACCACCCTTCTTATTTCATTAAGGCCACTGTCACGTATCTGCTTCTCAGCCCGTGACTTGGAGTTGCACCTGCAAGGATTAATCCATCTCCTCTCACTCAGTCCAGCATTCAACCTCTGTCCTATGCTGCAATGGGAGCAGAAATCACACCCTGACACAGACCACCCACCCATACACACGGACAATGAGTCCCGGAAATACTACTATGTGCCAATCACCAGGAGCACACACTCTAAGGCTATGGATTCTTTAGAGCAACAAGGTTCACACTTAAAGTTTTTGGCTATGTGCCCACGTATGCAGAAAATTTCTGCCTGAAAACCGGACTCCTTCCCAGAAAACGCGCGTTTTTTTCCGCGCATCCCAAGTCTCATAGAAAATAGCTAAAAACACAGACTTTTCCGCAAAATTAATGAGCATGCTGCATTTTTTACCGCGATGCGTTTTTTTCGTGGAAAAAAAAACGCATCAATATGCACAAAGTGCAGAATGCATTAAAATGAATGGGATGCTCTTCAGCCATTTTTTCTAAGTGTTTTTGCTGGAAAAAATGCTTACGTGGGCACAGTCTCAAGGTTTAATAGAAAAGGTACAGTGCTTACAATACAAAGATATACAAAATATGGAAATAAAGTGACCTACAAATATGCAAAACAGTTATAAAAATAAAGTGAGAAACTTACAGAAATATCCAAACCTTGCAGTCTGACATTCTGCTCCCTGGGGGGGGTGGATGAATATGGAATGGCTCACACCAGCTTGGCTGTCCCTCAGTCTGAACATCTTCCCTTGGGTAAAAGCCTAATTTATAGATTTAACCTGGAGATCTGATTTCTAGACCAGCCTCTCATGTTAATATTCTAATTGCTGGTTTGTGACTGGATCATGTTGATTCTACCAATGAATACATTTTTCACTGAACACTGTTTGTATAACTTTTCTTTCTCATAGTAAATGGTGTCATGCTGCGATTTGGCGTCTCACTGCAGAGTCACCAGAAGGTGTGAAATGTTTACGTTTTTTGTGTGTTCTCAGGAAGGCCCCCTGGGGTCAAGACCAGGTAAACTAGGTTTTTTTCTTCTCAGGATAACATGGGTCATGACCTTTGTGAAGAGCTGCAGACTAGAACAGATGCTAAGTTACTGCTGGTCATACATCCATGCATATACATATCTCACTACAGCCATGGTCACACGGTCAGTATTTGGTCAGTTTTTTACCTCAGTATTTGTAAATCAAAACCAGGAGTGGGTGATAAATCCAGAAGTGGTGACGGGTTTCTGTTATACTTTTCCTCTGATTTTTCCACTCATGGTTTTGGCTTATAAATACTGAAGTAAAATACTGAACGTGTGAACGAAGCCTAGAGAACCAGAGAAGGGCGACGATGGATGGAAAACAAGCCGGTGGGAAGGTGCTATTAAATCAGTATAAAAGCGCCACTATAACCATACCTTTTTATTTTATCATACTAAATCGTGATGATGGGTTCCCTTTAACCCTTTCCTGACCTTGGACATATCCCATACATCATGGAAGGGAATGACTTACCGACCTATGGCGTATGGGTAGATCATAGCTGTGTGCGTGCGATCGCTGCCAGGTTTTCAGCCAACATCCTAGTCTCAGTGCCCACACCACTCCCAGCAGTTTAACCACCTAATCGGCATGAGAAAATAATGGCAGATTTAAACTGCCCCATAGTTTAATTTTGGTCCAAGTGCAATCTGATTTTTTTTTTTTTTTTTTAAATCTGATTGCACTTGTCCGATTACATCACAAGTGTCCGCAAACCCTAAAGGTGAAGGTCCCATAGAGGGACTAAGTAAGAAAAAGAAAGTAAAAATAAAGTTAAAAAAAACTTTGAAAAATGCAAAAATTTATGGGTATAATATATATTTTTTATATTATGTTAAAAAAATAAAGTACAAGTTGGTCGTCGACGCTTCCAGAACAACCTGCCCCATAAAACACTGTAATAAGTTCAAAGTATTCATCACATATCTAGATAAACTTATTCAGAGGTCTAGTTTCCAAAATGGGGTCACTTGTGGGGGCTTTCCACTGTTTAGGCACATCAGGAACACTCCAAGCAAGACATGGTGTTGGCGCTTAATTCCAGCCATTTTGGCAGTCAAGCGGCGCTCCTTCCCTTCCAAGTCCTGCTGTGTGCCCAGTGGTTTTTCCCCACATATGGGCATACTCGGGAGAAATTGCACAACCAACTTTGGGGTCCATTTTCTCCTGTTACCCTTGTGAAACTAAAAAGGGCTAAAAGAACATTTTTATGAAAAAAAAAAAAAATGAAAATTTCTTTCCTTAGACATTGCATTAATTCCTGGAACGCACCTGAAGTTTCAAAAATGATGCCGATGTAAAGTTGACAAGTGAGAAATGTTTATTAAATCACTTGTCATATATCCCTGGTTTAAGGGCATAAAAATTAATTTTGAAAACTGCAAAATTCTCACTGCCTTTTGACGCTACCATTTTGCCGCAGTCCGTGACTGGCTCCAGAGTACAGAGTTCCTCCATAGTCTCTGTACACACAGGCGTATTGTTGGGCGAAAGCTCTGACTGTTATACGGAGGATACAAATGCACAATCCATCAGATTATGGAGGCTGGAAGGTACATGAGATTTTCATGTGACTCTTCATTGTAACCACGTGATCATTAGTAATGAAGCCGACATGTGACAAGTAAAATGTGTGACTGGACACAACAGGGTGGGGCAGATTCATAACTAGCTTTTTTTTTTTTTTCCTTCAGAATTTTTTTTTTTGCTATGTATTTTATGACGAAAACACTGTGGCCAGATATTTGCTGGTAGTCAAGAGAGTTGGGAACAGTTTTCGTGGTATTTTCTCACTTCCATTGCTTCATTTTGTGTGAGTGTATATGTGTAATAAATAAATATATATATATTTTCAAGAAAAAAGGGCAGCACTACCAAAATAATAGGTGCAAAACCTATTCAGCAGTGTCCAAACAGCCAAATTTACAGAAGGAAAAAAATAGGCAGCACTCAAATTGAATGTGAAAACAGTGGATACTTTACTGATCCTCAGGTGGCAACGTTTCAACGGTGACTCGTCTTTGACAAAGATGGGTCACCGTTGAAACGTTGCCACCTGAGGATCAGTAAAGTACCCATCATACATATTCTCCATCCCATAGTCCCATGCCCATATACCCATCATACATATTCGCCATCCCATAGTCGAGTGCCCATATACCCATCACACATCCTTCATCTCATAGTCCCATGCCCATATACCCATCATACATATCCTCCATCCCATAGGCCCGTGCCCATATACCCATCATACATATTCACGATCCCATAGGCCCGTGCCCATATACCCATCATACATATCCTCCATCCCATAGTCCCGTTCCCATATACCCGTCATACATCCTCCATCCCATAGTCAACCATTATGACATCATAATGAGCGGCGAGGCTTGCAACCTATGATGACATCAGCGTTGCCATGGCAGCCATTATGACATCATAATGAGGGGTGGGGCTTGATACACACACTTTTTCCCCATTATGTAGATGGGGGCAAAATTGTTTGGTCAATTGGAACGCGCGGGGTTAAAATTTCGCCTCACAACATAGCCTAGGACACTCTCGGGGTCCAGACGTGTGACTGTGCCAAATTTTGTGGCTGTAGCTGCGACGGTGCGGATGCCAATCCTGTGTCTGTCAGCGTAGTTTCCAGAGGCTGGAGGCGCTACCAGGAGACAAGCTAGTACACCAAGAGAAGTGGAGGGGCCGTAAGAGGGCAACAACCCAGCAGCATGACTGCTACCTCAGCCTTGGTGCAAGGAGGAACAGGAGGAGCACTGCCAGAGCCCTACAAAATGACCTCCAGCAGGCCACAAATGTGCATGTGTCTGCACAATTGGTTAGAAACCGACTCCATGAGGATGGTCTGAGGGCCTGACGTCCACAGATGGGGGTTGTGCTCATAGCCCAACACCGTGCAGGACACTTGGCATTTGCCACAGAACACAAGGATTGGCAAATTCGCCACTGGCACCCTTTGCTCTTCACAGATGAAAGCAGGTTCACACTGAGCACGTGACAGACTCTGGAGACTCCTTGGAGAACAATCTGCTGCCTGCAACATCCTTCAGCATGACCGGTTTGGCAGTGGGTCAGTAATGGTGTAGGGTGGCATTTCTTTGGAGGGCCTCACAGACCTCCATGTGCTCGTCAGAGCTAGCCTGACTGCCATTAGGTACTGAGATGAGATCCTCAGACCTCTTGTGAGACCATATGCTGGTGCGGTTGGCCCTGGGTTCCTCCTAATGCAGGACAATGCCAGTATGTCAGCAGTTCTGCAAGATGAAGGTATTGAAACTATGGACTGGCCCGCCCGTTCCCCAGACCTGAATCTGATTGAGCACATCTGGGACATCATGTCTCACTTCATCCACCAATGTCATGTTGAACCACAGACTGTCCAGGAGTTGGCGGATGCTTTAGTCCAGGTCTGGGAGGAGATCCCTCAGGAGACTATCCGCCACCTCATCTGGAGCATGCCCAGGCATTGTAGGGAGGTCATACAGGCATGTGGAGGCCACACACAATACTGAGCATCTTTTCCTTGTCGTGAGGCATTTCCACTGAAGTTGGATCAGCCTGTAATTTGATTTTCCACTTTGATTTTCAGTATCATTCAAAATCCAGACCTCCATGGGATATTAATTTTGATTTACATTGATAATTGTTTTGTTCTCAACACATTCCACTATGCAATGAATAAATATTTGCAACTGGAATATTTAATTCAGAGATATGATGTGGTATTTTAGTGTTCCCTTTATTTTTTTTGAGCTCTGTGTGTGTATATTCTCACACACATTGTCAAAATTGTTGGTACCCCTGGCTTAGTGACAGAAAAACCCGCAATGGTCACAGAAATAGCTTTGATCTGACCAAAGTAGTAATAAATCATAAATCTATGAAAATGAACAAATGAAAGTCGGACATTGTTTTTCAACCATGCTTCCACAGAATTAAAAAAAAAAAAAAAAAAAAAAAAAAAAAATCTCATGAAATAGGCCAGGAGAGAAATGATGGTACCCCTGAAAATAATGTGACAAAAGGGACACGTTAAACCGCGGTGAGTCCACTAATCAGCATCACATGTGTCTACAATCTTGGAATCAGTGAGTGGGCCTGTGTAGAGGGCTACAGATACTCACTGTGCTGTTTGGTGACATGGTGTGTATCACACTCAACATGGACCAGAGGAAGGAAGGAAAGAGTTGTCTCTGGAGATTAGAAAGAAAATTATAGACAAACATGTTAATGGTAAAAAGTTAGATTTTTACACTTTAAAAATACATTGACTAGTCAACCCTCCATAAGTCATGCGGAGTGCATGTGAAGTATATGTAAAGCGAGCAGTGATGTGAGGGGCTCACTGTAAACTGGGGAAAGGCACACATTTCATTGTTTTCTTTTGCATATGCAGCTCTGGCAAAAATTAAGAGATCACTTCCAAATGTTCAGTTTGTCTGATCTTTATAGGTATATTTTTGAGTAAAACGTAAATTGTTCTTTTAGTCTATAAACTACTGACAATATGTCTCCAAATTTTAAACAATAAATTGTTGCTTTTTGACAAAGAAAAATGGTCTTCAAACTGCACAGATTCGTGGTCAAAAACCCGCGCTGCTGAGCAAATCACGATCCAGCAGTAAAGATGAAAGTGATGGTTTCTTTCTGTACGCGTTTGAAAGTCTCAAGGACTTTTTTTTTTCTTCAGGAGATAACTGATAGAGAGAGAGAGAGATATATATATATAATATCTCTATCTAATTTTTTTTTTTTTTTACAAATTCAATGAAACGAGAAAAAAATTGGTGCAAAGTGGAAACGAAATTCATCTGTGCCAAATTAAAAAAAAGATAAAATAAATAAATTAAAATGCACATGTCCTGTATTTATTGAGGTATTTGGAAGTAAATCTAATCGGCAGATCATCGTTCTCGGCTACAGAACTTTTCAGTAATCGGCAGCTTTGATCATGGGAAGATGCTGCAGACCTGTTTGCTACAAAACTTCACAAGCCCCTCTTACCTACATTCCATAGCAACTTCTGGTGGTTACCTTTTAACAACATGTATATTACAAAATGTTAACCATTAGGTTGGGGAACTCTTTAAAGACATGACACAAGTTTTCTGGCAAATTTTTACTGTGTATTTGTTTAAACGTTTGGTATCTTTCTTTTTTTTATTTCTTTGCCAGCTATATATGTTCTGGGCTTAGTACGGTAGCTGGGTGCTTGTCCAATCACCGGTCCCCGTAGTCTCTATACTAGTGAAGGGAAGATTACCAGGACCATAATTCAGCTCATGGTGGTTTTTGCTCTCAGATGATGACACATACAATCCAAAGATACGCCGGCTTCCTTATCTAACCATCATACGTACATTGAGCTTTTGATCAAAACTGATATACATCCAACATCAATTTTTTTTATTTTTTTTAAAGGACCTGGTGATTACATGATTGCCATGTGTCTGCCAGCATTACAGCTGCTGGGTCCTTAGCAGACCCAGAACCTCTACCAACGGTCTGTAGAAAAAGTATTTCCCTGTAACTTGGGCTTCAGTGGATGTCCAGTTCCATAGGAAAAAATGAAGAATAAGGAGAAAAAAAGGTATCTTTGTGCTATTTTATGATATTTTGGGGGCAAATTATGTAAAGTAAATATAAACTTCAAATAATAAACTGTCTACCACAAAAAAAAAACACAAATACGATTTTTTTCCCTATATAAAATTCTTTTTAATTGCAAACATTATTAAAAAACATGCACAACACTAATAACAATAACAATCAGGAGACTTCATTCAGCAAGCTATTTTGGTGTGAAACATGAACGGTATCTATTTCTTTCTTTTGTTTTTTTTCTCGATCTTTGCATACCTTTTTTTTTTTTTTTTTTTTTTTTTTTTATCTAAAGCACATCGTAAATTATATGCATCCTCCAAAAAAAGCTAAAAAAATATTTTGCATAAAACAAAGCCCCATACAGACATGTCAGTTAAAAAAAAGGCCTTCCAGTGTCTCCGGACTTGCCTCACATCGGGTATTACGAGGACGTCCTTGGTTGGTGACTACACAGGAGCTGCCAGCACAGCAAGTCAAGGTGATAAGACATGCAAAAGATGACCTAGGGGGATGATGTGGAGGCATCTTTGGGTGTATTCAAAAGGGGCTAAGGGCAGGAGAAACGGCCGCCAGAATAGTGGGCGGAGGTGCCCTATCTAACTAGCGAGCCCCAAAAGGCTGCTTATGACCTCGCAGAGGAATATGCCAAAGTAAAGACAGAAATATTGGCACGCTTGGGAGTTAGTTTGTCAGGGCACAACGGGTCCACCACTGGGCATTTTTCTGCAACAACCCCCACCCTGCTTTCAAATGTTTGACTTGCTACATCTTTTCCAGAAGTGGTTGCAGCCAGAGTCCTCCACCCCAGTCCAGATGGTTGAGCGCGTGGTTATGGACAGATTTATTCATGCCCTTCCTAGACCGATGCAGACTTGGGTTTCCCAGGGAGATCCTCGGAATGGGGAGGACCTGGTTGGCCTAGTGGAAAGGTACCAGGTGGTTGAGAAGTTATTAGGGAAACCAGGTGCCATTGCGCCCCGTGATGGCGTACCCAAAAGGAGACGTGTATAATGTATATATTCTTTACACGTAATGTGTTAATATTCAAATTTACTTTGCTCTGTACGTATAACTTCTGGTTGAGTGCCCGTTTTGCTTTTTTTTCTGTCAAGTGATAATAAAAGCTTGTAATAAGGATTCCTTTCCCTGCTACGAGGAACATGTTTGCGGTACTCGCTGTACTTCTACCAGATGGACTGTACCCAGCTTTCTCTATTTTTGGCTAGTCCAGCTTGTGGTTAAAAAAAAAAAAAAAAAGCCACCGCAAGAACTATAGATTGTAATTGTCCGTTTTAGTATTCAGTATATAACCGTAAAACAATGAATGATATCAAGCTGTCTTCCATATGCCCCGATAAGTAGAATGTCTCACCTACAATATTAGCGTATGTAGAAAAAAGGAGCATTTAGGTAAAACAAGGGTACCCAACCTCTTACCTTTTTTAGTCACATTGAACCTGCACAGTGTATTCAGAGAAATCATAGAAGCCCCGTTTGCCTCCTTTTAATGTAATAGTACCTCAAATGCCCCCTTATAAAGTCAAAATAACCCATAGTGCCCTCATGTAGTACTAATTGCCCAATCCCTTTTAAAAAGAGCTTGTGCCATTTTATAAAACAATTATGCCCCAAGCATACCTATATAACATAATGAGTGCAAGGTTAAAAACGAATACCTGCTTAAAAAGTAAATTCCTGATGTGCCTTCTTTAAAATTAATAATGCCCTCTTATAAAGTAAGAATACCCCTTCATACACTGCTTTCTTGAATAGTAACTTTGCCAGAGTGGTCCCTTTAAAAAGTAATAATGCCCTCGGTATAGGACAATAGGGTTTAGCGTGGCACTCGCCAAAGCAGATATCCGTGAGCCACACGAGGGGCTATGAGCCACAGGGTTGGAGACCCCTGATTATAAAACAATTCCTAATTAATCCTATGAATAAAACAGAAGATAAAAAAGCAAATATATAAATAGCATGGGCTACTTGGTTGACACTTTGATCAAAGGAGCCAGGGGCGTACATAGGCATCACGGGGCCCCATAGCAGAAGTTCTAATTGGAGTCAAACCCCCCCAAAAAAAAAAAAAAAAAAAGTCAGGGCCACAAAAGAACACGTCTCACAAATTTCCAGCCTTTACATAGTTTTCCTCCTGCTGACGTCTTAGATTTATCCATCATTGCCCCTATAATGTATGATGCCAACAAAAGTTCCCCCAACCACAGTATGATACCCCCATAATGAATTCCTTCACATGCACAGTATACTGACCCTACTGTACCCCACCTCCTCCCAGGGCAAAGTATGGTGACCCCAACACAGTATGTAGCCCCCTCCCCCCCCACCACAAAGCCCTTCATGCAGTATAATGGGCCCACACCTCCACACTGTATAGTGGCCCACAATAGCCCTCCAAATAGTATAATGACCTCCACACAGTATGATGGACTACACACACCTTCACACTGTATAATTCCCCCCACATATCCCTCCAAATATGTCCCCACAGAACCTTCCACTTAGTATAAAGCACCCCCCATAACCCTCCATATAGTATAATGCACTCCCCATGGTCCTCCATAGAATATAACGCACCCTTCATACAGTTTAATGCAGCCCCCCCCCCCGGTCCTCCATACAACAAAATGCGACCCCCATGGTCCGCCATACACCATTATGGCCACCAGTCACTGATTTAAAAAAAAAATACAAAGCTCACCTCTCCTCATTCACCCGATGCTCCGGTCTCTTGAGCGTGTGATGTGACGCAGCTGACATTTCAGAACAGTGGGCACGTCAGATGCCGAGGCAGAATGATGGTGGAGGAAGCTTCAGCTGATGTTCCCTCCTCCATCATCATTGCTTGCGCTAATGGCAGGAGCCCCCCTCCGGCTGTCGGTGTGAACAATGAAGATGGAGGAGGGAGCGTCAGCAAATGCTTGCACCCCCATCATCGTTTGCAAACAGGCGCTGACAGTTGGAGGGGAGGGTCCGGTGTAGGCGCTGACATTTCCCCCCACCCCCCCTCCCGGGCTTATGGGCCCCATAGCAGTGGCGTATGCCACTGAAGAGAGCATAAAAGCAATCCCACAAGACGTTCCTCAGTCAGGATGGTCCTTCATTATTATAGTCTACCTTGCTACATGCCAGTAGACCTCAAATTAGACTGGGGCATAGCAGGACCCAGACCTGACCGTTTCACACCTGCAAGTGTAAAGCTATACAGAAAAGATGCATAGCCCTGTATGGCCAAAGTACAAGGAACTAAAGCAAAACCCAATAAATAGGCCAGCACACATGTTGGTATAGCTGCAATCTGTAGTGGCACTGTGGCCATTAACAGACAACCTATAGCTTTATAGGGGCAGGTGTGACACAATCGGGTATGGGTCCTCCTTTGCCCCCTCTTTTTTGAGACCTGATGACACAATGAGGTGAACTACAAGAGTTGGGGTCCATCCTTGTTGGGTACACCTTGTCATGGTGGGATGGCTATTACACTCTTTAGTAGTCAACAAGTACCTAATGTTATCTACGTTTTCTGTTACGACTTGCTTACTGCAGGGTGTTAGTTCATTTGTTTTCATCTTAGGTTTTGTCTGTTAGTGGCCATAGGGTCAATGTGCACTTATACCAACAGGTGTGCCTGCCCGTTTCTTCAGTTTATCCTATGGCTCCACAAGTGGTATATGTGCTGCCTACAAAAGTAGCAAAATGTTTGCACAACTCGGCCTATATGAATTACAATCCATCCATTTATTTTTTTCATGTATCCCCCTTTGTTTGCTTCTTGGCGGCTCTATGAACAGTGCTTGTCTTTTTTCCTAATTTACTGTTTCTTTGCAGGCAGCCTATAAAGCATTGGTCTCCATTCTGCAATAATATAAAATTCCCCTATCCTTTCTTCCTCCCACCAAAGCTGGCTGAGCTTCCCACGTTCTCTTCTCCTTCCATCTTGTTCACGCTCCGACGGATTTCCCTGCACTCGATTTGGGGAAACCGATGACTGTAGCACCTAGAGCTGTATTCATGTTCTAAACATTGTAGCTGTTTTCGAGTCCCCTGAGAAACTTTCACCCGAACTATTGGATGGGAAGTGGTGTCGTGAAGACACTTTCTTTTGCTTAGACTTGTATGCTCTTGATTACATTTTGCAGTGTTGCCCCAAGGGATTGACTGCCGCTGTTACATTCCTGATACTTGTTGGCAGAACCTGTTAAACAAAAATCTGTTGTAACGTTTGCGCTTGGCTTTGGGGCGACACCACAAAGTTTTTGTACTGTAGCTGTTCAGATGTCAAGTTGTGTTCAGCTGCAGATATCGCACACTTTTTTTTGACAACTTGCATTTGCAATTTTTCTTTTCCTTACTATTCAAGATGCTTTGTTTTATTCTTTTACCTATTTCCGTTTTCATGACTCTTCGTCTGAGAATCCCGAGTTCATGTTAAGATACTCGAACAAGATGTCATCAGGGGCACAGGCTGCGGTCATTACCACAGCCTCTGTCCCTACACTGAAATGAAACGTCATCATTGATGTCTGTTTCATGGGCTGGGCTAGTTCTTGCTCATTTGTCGGTTGTCAATTCTGACATCTGCTCAGTATGAGCTCTGTGGAGTATTCTCCGTGCACAGTGACAGTGCACTCCTTCTCTGGCTCTAGTTAAAAGTGATGAGCTGGCATTAGAATGCACTGTCAGTGCGCATTTTAAGAAGAAAACGCAGCGAACTAAGATCTTAAACCTTGTAGAGAAAAAGAGGCATGATCACCGAAGAAATAACAGATAATTCTTTATTGGAACACCCAAACACACAAGAAACATTAAAAACAATTAAAACTTCAAAAATGCAATCAGGTTTATACCATAACCCATGAGGGTTAAGCCCCTGCAATGACCCCCACCTACACAATATTTTGTACAGATCAACAAATAACAGGATTAAAGTGGTGCACAATATACCACAATCTAAGTGTACTTAAAGTATGCAGCCTAATTCCCATAAAACCAAACACTGCAGAGACTAAATAATGGATGCAGCAGGTGCTATTCTGCTGTTGAAATGAAATGAGAGATTACCCTAGAATGGAGGGGGCAAAACACCGCATACAACCTGTGTCAGAGGCAAATGCCT
Source organism: Dendrobates tinctorius (assembly GCF_039654945.1). Lineage (NCBI taxonomy): Eukaryota > Metazoa > Chordata > Amphibia > Anura > Dendrobatidae > Dendrobates > Dendrobates tinctorius. Next base: position 668,256 of record NW_027361826.1, on the reverse strand, counting down.
GCATGGATGAATAAAGACCAAGGACGCTCATGCAGTGTGAGTGGAGAGGCATGGGGAGAGAAGGCAGAGGCTCAGGAGGAATGCCCGACGCGTTACGCCAGTCAAGCTGGCTTCATCAGGAGCAATAGACAGAGTGTGAGTGGGTGTAATATTAATACCTGGGTTCAATTATGAGGGACGGGGAACAGCTGGGAGCCATCGGCATGTAAGGGAAGAAAGACTATGACCGGCGTTTAGCAAAGTTGGAAACAAAGTCTGCACAGTAATAATTTCGCCACAACAAAATAAGACAAGGAAGAGTATATTATTAGTTAAAAAACTATGTTTTTTTAAGCAGATAGAACCAAGTTCATCTGCATATCAACAGAAATGGATCATTTTGAAAGAAATCATTTTAGAATAAATCTTGTTTCAGTTCTGAAATGGAGGAAACCCAGAACTAATATAGCCACTAATGGAGCCCACTGGCTGAGTTGCCAAAGGAGAGGCCAAAAACGGGATGCCAAGTTAGAAAACAAAAATAAAAATGATGAAAGATAATAAAAATATGTAAGGAAAAGTGTATACAAAAAAAGGGGAGGGGAAAAAATAAAGCGAAGACCAAATGTGGGAAAGTAATAAATGTACAAACTATAAAAAGGAGGGGGGGGGGGGACAGGGAAAATTATCAGTGAGGGACCGTGATTCAAATAGGGAACGTCCGACAAGCTGTAAAGAACCAATACTCGACTTAATAATACAAGATACAATACAATAAAGTAGCAATAGAAAATCACAATACAAAGAACAATGTATTATATATGAGGGTTTCCGGAAACGGTGCAAGTCCATATGGTCCCAATGGCCAAGCGGGCGCTCTCAATGTATTGTGACATAAAATGAGAGCTACCAAGAATGTTGTATGAAGAAAATGCACATGCCAGGGTAAAGGGTGTCCCGGCTGGTCTGATGTGAAAAACACCTAATACATCTTGGGTCAATGTTGTCCAATGACAAACAGCCAGCAGGGACGTTTCCAGATATGGTAGCAGATCCATGAAAAACCCAAGGACATGGTTGCAATATAGAAAATCTCAGATGGAGGGCTTCCAAGAGGAATAATTGGAAAGGGAGGTTCCATGACCAAGGTATAGAATATTCCGGATGATTTGGCCAAATAGAACGAGCTTCCAAAGCACATGGGTACATATTGTCCAAAACCGTTAAGTCAACTCTCTTCGTATGCCAGGAGCCAGGAACAAGGCATAAGGTCCTCAATAACCAGAATCTGAGAGAAAAAACAAGTCATCAAAAATATCATCAAAAGAATTAAGAAAACAGGAAAAATGTGTTACAATATTTTGAGGCCCCAGAGTCCGTAGCAAGCAAAGGTCAGGGGGGGCAAATTTATTTGGGTGTGTAGAAGGAATCAAAGTTGTTTATAAAATCCGGTAAAGAATAATTCTTCGTTAAACCCATTAGGTGTAAGGCTACCAAGATTGTGAATCCATTTGGATTCGCATGTAAGAAGTTTTTGGACAATGTTACCCCCTCGGATGTTAGTTGACACTTCGTCTAGACCCATCACCTTCAAACCTATTATTCGTCCCTGATGCACATCCAAGAAATGTGCTGCCACTGAGGAGATGTTTTTACCTTTCTCGCGATCCTTCCTTGCCATTGAAATGTTAGAAAGATGTTGCTGTAACCTCCTTCAAAGTTCTTGTGTCGTCTGTCCTACATAAACCTTTGGGCAATTGCAAATAAGGGCATAGACCAGATTCCGCGTCTTACATTTGATGAAAGTTCTTCTAGGTTTAATCTGGAAGGGGAAGATAGAGTGAAAAACTGTCTTGAGGGATCATATGTTGACAGATTTTGCAATTCCCGCAAGGATAGGTGCCAAATACCCTAAAGCCTCTGTTTTAATCTTGCAGTAGGACGAATATAGTGGCTATGACATAGCCAGTCTTTCAGGTTGCGAGCTTGTTGCGCTACCAGGTTAGGGAAGTCAGAAATATGCGGTAAGATCTGCCCACCATGTTTTTTCCTTGCGGTGTGCACTGACGGTGTGCTCTGTTGTCAGCTCGTCACTTCTAATTAGAATAGTCAAGAAAGCGCACTGTCACTGTGCACTGAGAAAAATATCATACATTGAGAAGTGAGCTCGTATTGAGCATGTGGAGCAGGTACTAGCCCATCCCCTAAAACGGATGTCCCTGCTGATTCTTCGCTTCAGGGTGGGGACAGAGGCTGGGGCAGTGACCTCAGCCTTTGCCATCTGATGACGTCCCATGTGAGTATCCCCGCATACACTGGGGGTTCTCAAACCAATCGCCATCAAAATGGAAAGGATAATTTTTTACTTTTTAAAAAAAAAAAAAAAGCAGAGCGGGAAGGGACTTTTACTTTGAACCATTTTAGTAAAGCTATTATACTAAAATAGACATTTAAGATGAAATCAATATTACCGTAGTTTTGGACCGTCCATTTAATGATCTACCGTACATGTGTGCTTACTGACTGACTCGCTGTTTTGTATTTGGAAGTTCTTAGCACAATCTGTGACTCTTCTAGGCCTAAATGAGCGGAAAGAATAATCGCACGACGGAAAATAGAATGCATCAATCTAAAGTGGGAATGTGATGGAAATACTTTGCTGGCAGCCTGCACAGCGCTGCTACCTCTCCAGGTACTCGTCTGCTTCAGCACTTTACTGCTGATCTTATAAAACTGGAAGATCAGAGGAGCTGATAAAGATTAGGACAAAAGGGTAATGAGAAGGCTGGATTAACGGAGCAGAGGATGGCCGAGCCCATCTGTCCTTCTGTGGGCTGGGATACTGTAAATGCCATGTCTTTCTCCACTTGCACATCAATTTTCCCTATAATTTCTTCTGATATTATGCTATGCCCTTATCAGGACCCTATTTCCATATATGTGTTTAGGGTGGGAGCAGTTTATTCTGGTTATAGGATCATAAAATGCTGCTGTTCTCAATCTCCTTTGCTTTAGAGAACCTGCAATGACCAGATTCTATCCACTTACCTGTCCCATAGTTACAAGCAGTTTACTAACCTACGTAGAAAGAAAGATTCTGATCTGGAGTTACCGTATGTCTTGGTGTGTAAATCCATGCATTGTACTTCTTTTTGGTAAGTCGATTGCCCTGTGTCTCTATAAGGTGTTTTGGTTTTTGTGTGATTTACCGTATTTTTCACTTTATAAGACGCACCCCCAAATTTGGTGAAGAAAAAGAGAAAAAAAATTTTTTTTAGGTTAAATGGAGGTGTGTCTTATAATGTCAGTGTCTGACGTTCAAATCATATACCGTATATGTCCCTCATCCTGGTATCTATATAACCCCCATCCTGGCACATTGCCCCTTTGTGCTGGCACATATCCAGGATGGGAATTTGGGGGCTATGGCCCCCCTGCTGGCACGCACATGGCCCCCCTCTATGCCTCCCTGCTAGTACGCACATGGCACCCGCATCCCTATATTCCCCCCTGCTGGCATTCACACGGCCCCCCGTCCCTATAGTCCCCCCTGCTGGCATTCACACGCCCCCCCCCCCCGTCCATATATTCCCCCTTGCTGGCACACATTGTCCCCCCCGTCCCTATATTCCCCCCTGCTGGCACACATGGCTCCTTGTTCATATATTCCCCCCCTGCTGGCACACATTGTCCCCCCCATCCCTATATTCCCCCCTGCTATCACATGGCTCGCGTCCCTGTATTTCCCCCCTGCTGGCAAGCACATGATAAAATAATAAACAGTTAACTCACCTTCTGATGATGGCTCCTGCTCCCAGCTCCTCCCATGGCTTTCCTGTGTCTGCTAAGATCCTCCTCCTGCGAGGGCGTAGCTACAGGACCTTCCATGATGTGACCAATAGGACCTGTGGTCACGTGACTCGCAGTGCATACTGGGAGTCATGTGACCGCAGGTCCTATTGGTCACATCATGGAAGGTCCTGAAGCGATGAACTGCCTGAATGAGCAGTCGCTGCTGCGTGCCCTGCAGGAGGAGGATGTCGGCAGACACTGGAAAGCCACAGGGGGAGCTGGGAGCAGGAGCGATCATCAGTAGGTGACTATAGGGGCGCGGGGGGGGGAAGAGTGCAGGCACATGAAATATGCACCTCTCCCCTGTCTACCAACTCGGCGCGGCACTGAGGTGATGGACAGCAGGTGCAGTGAATATTACATGAGCCTAATGATCGGGAGCACAGGACCTCCCACTGTCTCTCCAGCCCTCAGCCAGCCCACCCCAGCCCCCTGACACCACGCCAGAGCCGCCCTCCCACTCTATAGCACAGTAGCACACAGATTCGCATTATAAGACGCACCCCCCACTTTCCCCCAAATATTGGGGGAACAAAAGTGCGTCTTATAATCCGAAAAATACGGTATTTATTTTACTCATTTATATAGCGCCATTAATTCCGCAGCACTTTACAGAAATTATTGTCACTGTCCCCGTTGGGGCTCACAATCTAGAATCCCTATCAGTATGTCTTTGGAGTGTGGGAGGAAACCAGAGAACCCGAAGGAAACCCACACAAACACGGGGTGAACATACAAACTCTTGCAGATACAAATAATTATGCCAGGAAACTATCTTAAATCATTACCCATATGATTGGCGACTCAGATATAGCATTACAAACAAGGAGAAAAGAGTATATGTTGCCCATAAGTATTCCATAAAAAAGTATTTTTTATTAATTACCAAATGTTATACAAAAAATACATGATTTACATGTCACATAAATTACATGGGTATATTTTCATTACAGATCATGTGACTAAATCCATGGGTCAAACAAAAAGACCACAAGATGCATCACAGGATAAAATAATGACACATGCACAAACAATAGATGTCGCTTATGCAAATCTCGTATCCTTCCAAAACGTGCCAGACAATAAGGTGAAATTTAGTGAATTAACATATCAAGTGTCATGATTGCCACATAATCAATAAACACCATACCACCTCATGTGCATCATGATAAACATAGTAGGGGAAAAAAGATAATTACCCATATGTGCTTCAAAAGTCCCGTCCTGACCCCGGTCAATATCCCCAGGCATAGGATATTGGGGATACATAGGCAGAAGGCTGCCAATCAGTGTTGTGGGTAGGGTTTACAGAGCTCAGCTTTCAGATGACTGCTAGATCGGCAGCAGAGAAAACAGTGAAGATATTAAAATGACAGCAAGAAGCCTAGTAGGTGACACATTGCTGGAATCAAGGTCTCTGCCCCTACATTAGGTTGCTCTCGGATTAAAGCTTAAACCTGGTGACAGATTTAAGGGAAAAATGGACTCTACTTGTATGCCAAATACAGAGCCTGAGGCAATGCCTATCCAAAACTCAATGCTTGGGGTTTACTGTAATGGGGTCATCACCCTGCCCAGAAAAGCGGGAAATCCATTTGTGATTGTGAAGACACAGCATTGTACCTTAATTAACCAGACAACTATTTTTAGCAAGCCAGAAAGGATAAACTCATATCTATACTTTTGCTTGTGTAAAGGGGGCTTTACAGATCGCAATATCGCTAAAGCGTCACCGATTTTGTGATACAACAGCGATATTGCTAGCGATATCGCTACATGTGACACTCGCCTCCAACCGGCCCCCCGTTGGCTATTGCTGATCGCGCGAGATCGGCCTGGTCCATTTCTCGTTGTCTGCTTCCTGCTGGCGCCAACGAGTGAGCCATGGACGCAGGCGGAAGACTGACACCCTCGCCGCGTCTGACAGGTAAGAGCGACCGCCGACCGCTGCTGCATCGCTGGTGAGATCTGCCTGTTTGGCAGCTCACTAGCGACCATTTAGCGATGCACCTGACCGGGTCGCCTTCGTGGTCGGGATCTCTGGTGCATCGCTAAGTGTAAAGGGGCCTTAAGCCTGTAATATTGACTTGTAAGCTGATATTTGATATACTCTGCTCTTATCCTTGATTAGTGATGTTTACTGATTTGCTAATTAAGGATTGTCTAGACCAGATAGTTTGTTGACAGAGGAAGAAATACTATGAAAATAGATTAAATCAAGTAATGCTACTTGATCTCCTCTCCATTCTTACCCTTTGTGTAAATACTGAATGAAGGACACTTGTATAAAAATAGGTTACATGCCTCTGTGCAAGGAGAGACAGAGATTCTGTCATGATCCCAGTGCAGGTTTTGACCTGCACGTCAGGGGTTAATGTTTTGAGCTCAGTGCAGGCTTTGACCTGCACACCTGGGGTTAATTATTGTGGCCTCTCTTTGGTTCAGGCAGAGCTTTTTATTGCCCTGAGATACTCCAATCCCTGTCAGTTATACTTTCGCCCTTGGCATTGTGTGGTGTCCCCTGAGTGTGTTTGTGCTGTGCTCTGGTTGCTTGATTCTCTGTGTACGACTCGGTCTGTTCTCTGGATATCGCTTTGGATTCTGTTTGGTACCTTCTATGTCTGTTTGGTTTTGACTTCTGCTTGGCCCTGACTATCTGTTCTGTATCATCCCTGGTACTTTACTGATATCTCTGTGTATGACCTCCATTTTGCCTGACTGAGTATTTCTGTATAGTGTCCTGCCATCTCTGAAAGCAGGACGCTAAGCCCCGCCCCCTTGCAGTCACATGACCGTCCACAGGTCCTGTGTATCTGTACTTTCCGGCTGTACCTGTCCCCGGGCCCCCCTCCAGTGCGGGTGAGTCCCTGCTCAGCGGAGGCTGCACGCCGGCGCTGACAGGATCCTGACAGATTCAGCCAAGACATCCAAACATCCGGGGACCCAACAGGACTGCTGCCAATGCATCATAGCTCCATCACAGGGACACGGATCTAATATTTTACAGGAAACAACTAAGGGGTCCTCGGCCGTGGTTGGAAGAATACAGATCTGCTCCATTGACCATCGCTGAACCATGGATATGTTTCGAGAAAGCCAGGATCCGCCGATCACCTGGCTCCATGGGGGATGTTCGCAGAAGCCAGATTGTGACCCTCCGGTCAACTGGCCTTGTATCTGAATAGACTGTCCTCTTCCTACGCTTGTTGTTATCTCCACTCAGTGTGTATCACAGGTGGGGTAGACTACCTTTTGGAGCTCTGAAGTAACAGCTGCCACTATCTTGGCGAGTCAGCGGAAGGATGAAACTGTAATGTGCACCATCTTCGGTATTCTGCTGGGACTATTCCGTGTGGTGTTTGCCTGTTTTGTGGTTCAATAAAGCATTGTCACACTGTTTTACCCTCACTCTGTTTGAGTAGCGTTATGCCCACGTTAAAAGGAGAGCGAGCGATCGGCTAGCCAATCGGTGCTCGGCGACCCCCTGTGTCTCCGCAGTGATTGTTAAGGACCATCTCTTGGTAAAAATGTATTTTCTTTGTCCCGTCAGAATTGAAAAGCAAATTGTGTTTTAAGGCCAGACAGTTCCAGTCATGACAGCAGCGATCCTGTAGTGTAGCCCTGCAGCTCGATGGCTCAGACAGCCTTTATTCTTTATACTTTATCCTCCCATAGTGAGTGGCTCTGGCCTTTTTGCAGTCTGTTCATGCCATTTTTGGGACGTTTTCTCTTGCATTGCAGTATTTTTGTTTTGGGAAGGCACAGAGCTTTCTATTTCCCACGTTGGTCACGAGCCATATGAGGCCGCTGTAACATCATTTTGTGCAGGTCACATGCCAAACTAATGCAGTGTTCTCCGATTCAATTAACATGGCCAATGTGACCACTGACATGTGACGCTCAGGAGTTCTGATGCGGATGTCTTTGATGTTTGGAGCCTTGCCAGACTGCATTCTGGAGCTTAAAGGGGACCTATCGCCTTTAGGCCGGGGTCACACTTACGAGAAACTTGCACGAGTCTCGCATCTCAATACCCGGCACTGCCCCCAAATCTCAGGACCGGAGTGTGCGGCTGCATGTTTTTCTATGCAGCTGAGCACTCTGGTCCCGAGTGCCGGCGGCAGTGCCGGGTATTGAGATGCGAGACTCGTGCAAGTTTCTTGCAAGTGTGACCCCGACCTTACACATACTATGGTATCTTACAGTAAGGAGACTGTAGAAATAAACAATAAATTACTTATGCAAGAATAATGACATTACCTGAACTATGTTATGAGAGAATCAATTTATGGGAGCCGCCATCTTGGGATTGGCAGCTCAGCGTGCTGTGTTCCAATGAAATTCCCCCAGATTCCAGGTAGCTGCTAGCCAGCGCCTCTGTCGCGGGATTCCGGCACCACAACTAACATGAATGGGAGGGAGGTAGTATAATGAAGACAAGAGGCAGGGATTCCTTCCAGGCACCTCACACCCCAGAGCCTGGAGCTCAACAACAAGAACATTAATATGAGGTATACATGTAGGACTAGTGTAACATTTCTCTTACCTGTATGCCAATATTAAGGGGGGGGGTGGACAGATTCTCTTTTAACCCCTTCCCTACATTTGACGTACTATTCCATCCATGTGACCTGGGACCTAAGTCCCACAAACGGAATAGTACGTCACGCGTGATCCGGGAGCGCCGCTGATAGCGACCAGGTGTCAGCTGATTATCACAGCTGACACCCGGCACTATGTGTCTGCACACTGCGATTAAACATGATCGCAGTGTACCGGGGACACAGCGAAGAATTGCACATGGAGGGGACTCCCTGCGCGCTTCCCGAAGACCCTCGGAGCAGCGCGATGTGCTCGCGTTGCTCATAGGGTCTCCTCCCTGCAGACCCCCGGATCCAATATGGCCACGGGGGCCTTCGGGGTCCTGCAAGGAGGCGGCTTCCTCAGTGCCTGCTGAGAGCAGGCACTGAGCCTCTGCAGTGCCAGTCAGATCGCTGTGCGATCTGACACTTTATTGTAATGTCCCACATATTTAGTATTGCCTCGTCCATAATGACCCGCTCTATAAAACTGTCCCACCAGTTAACCCCTTTAGTGAACCCCTTAAAAAAAAAAATCAAGCCAAAAAACAATGCTTTATCATACCGCCGAACAAAAAGAGCTATAACGCGATCAGAAAGGCGAATATAATAAATCATGGTACCGCTGTAAACATCTTGTCCCGCAAAAAACGAGCTGCCATACAGTGTCATCAGTGAAAAAATAAGTTATAGCTTGCAGAATAAAATGACGCAAAAATATTTTTTTATATAAAATTGTTTTTATTGTATAAAAGCGCCAAAACACAAAAAATGACATAAATGAGGTATTGCTGTAGTCGTACTGACCCGAAGAATAAAAAAAATGCTTCATCAATTTTACCACACGCGGAACGGTGTAAACGCCCCCCCCCCCCCCCCCCCAAGAAATTCATGAAACGCTGGTTTTTGTTCATTCTGTGTCACAAAAATCGGAATAAAAAGCGATCAAAAAAGTCACGTTCCCGAAAATGGTACCATTAAAAACGTCAGCTCATCCACCAAAAAATAAGACCTCACATGACTCTGTGGGTCAAAATATGGAAAAATTGCAGCTCTCAAAATGTGGTGATGCTAAAACTATTTTTACAATAATCTTTTAACGTATAACCGCTGCCAAACATAAAAACCCACCTCAAATAGTAAATTAAACCCCACTTTATTACCCCCTTAGTTGGGGGAAAAATAATAAAATTAACAAAATGTATTTATTTCCATTTTTGCGTTAGAACTAGGGTTAGGGGTGTGTTGGGGTTAGGGTTGGAGTTAGAATTGTGAGAATTCAACTGTTTGGGCACATCAGGTGCTCTCCAAATGCAACATGGCGTCTGATCTCAATTCCAGCCAATTCTACGTTGAAAAAGTCAAACTGTGCTCCTTCCCTTCCAAACTCTGCCATGTGCCCAAACAGTGGTTTACCCCCACATATGGGGTATCGGCCTGAGGTCCTTGGTGCACAGAGACCAATTTGTGTGAGCCCATCTGCCAACATCAAGGTGAACTCTTCAGATGGGTCCCTACACTAACTTAACACTAACTTACTAACTGGGACTGCGCCTCACAAATCGGTTATAATATTCAACATTTTTATTAATACTGCTCTATTATATTTAGAAATGTGCACCTTTTGGAGACACTTTTTCATTACTACTTATACTAATTGTGGTACTAATAAAATCCTGATGCACTGTAGGGATTGTACTCAGGTGCGACAGGAAGCACGTTTCTTTTAAAGTCCATACGGGTTTATTTTCTTCATAAAACCCGGAAGCACCAACAAAAAGGAAAACTGCCTTTAGAGTAGGCAAAACAAAGCATCAGTGTCCATAGCACAATCCTCTAGCTTCTCCGAGAGCTATGTGAGAGTTCCTGCTCTCCCAGGACACCCAGCAGCCACTAACTCACATGGCCAGATCACATGACTCTGACCTCACACAGGTCCCAGCAGGATTCTGCTCCCTCAGGCCTGTGGACACACAGGCTGGGTAATGTCCAGCACTCAGGCTCGCTCTGGAGCCTCAGACACAGGAAGACATCTCCCTTTCTGCACACAGACAAAGGAGATCTTAACATCTCCAGCCACAGACCATGTGTCAAACAGCCTCCATTATGTAGGCTGTAACCACACCCAGTAGTGAGGTATGTGGGTAGCCAGACCCTCCCATCTCTCGTAGCTACCCGCAACCCGGACCCAGGTGCACTAAACTACATCTTAGTACTCACGTGCACTAAAGCAAAATATTCCAGGTTGCATCACAGGGAGCAGCTATCTCTGCGACACATACCTCCCATCGATTATACGGCCATTATAGCCTCCTTACAAAACATTTTATTTTTTTTTATCTAGAAGAAGGCAAAAACTCCTGGACACCTTCAGCCAATTTGTTTCACAGGGAAAAAATTCCTTCCTTACCCCGAGAAAAAGCTATCAGTCCTAGAACCCTAGATCAAAACTAGTAATAACATTATCTTATTAATATTACACTACTAGTTGTACTGCTATTGTAGTTATTTCTATATAAGATTGTTATTTTTATAGATTTTATACTATTAATATTCTGCTATTAGGATGTGTTCTCATTGGTGCTGTCACGGGTTTACCACGACAGAGAGGAGAAAGAAGACCTCATTGTCAGATTTCTCCTGCTCTGATTAGAAGCACGTCACCTTATTAAATGGTGTAAATGTCTTTTAGCAGTGCAGGGGTTAATCTTCTCTGACAGCTCCTGGAAGCTTTCCTGCTTTAAGACTCTCAGCTGTGTACTGTTAGTCATTCCCATCTCCTATATAATCTGGGCCCTGGCCGGCACTCATTGTCAGAGCATACTTATGCTGCATGGCTGGAGATTGTTGGTGGTTATTATTGGAGAAGGTGTTTAGTGGGTTTGCCTGTGACAGTTGCTAGGTTTTGAGTGTGATAATTCCCTTTCTTCTCCTACTTTGGTTTAACCCCATCCTCCACTCCCCGATGCATTCCTCTGTTGTATGTTTGGTATTTTTCGTTATCTATGTTCGTATTACCTTGTTAGTCTGGTTGCTGTATTACGGTACACTACTACTCCTCTCTTACCTGGCTGGGGGAAGGGTACAGACTGAGGGGCGGATTCAGGAACAAAGATAAAATACGTGGCCCCTGTGTCTTCACCATCAGAAGTAATCTGTGGGAGCAGGGCGAGCTAGGGCGCCCCTAGCGTTAGGGACTGGGAAGGAGCCTCTGGTCCCGCGACACCTGACGAGTTGTGACAGATGCTATCAGATTCCACTGAGTATTCAAGCTTTTAGTTAGTCAGAAAATTACCGGAGACTTAATAGGATATATCAAGTTGCAGTAATTTCTTTTATATACCTTATTTTTTTGGATTATAAGATGCACCCCAAATTTTGAGGTGAAAAATAGGATTTAATTTCTTTAATAAAATGGTGGCGCTTCTTATCCTTGCGTCTTATTGCTTACCGGGGGTGGTGGCTGCGGTGAAGCAGGGTCCCAGGGTTGCTGCTGGAGGAGGCAGGAGTGGGGTTATGCTGCAGGCTGGGATGAGGGGATGTTGCGGTACTGCTGCGGGGGACTCCTGTGCTGTGGGGGCTCTGCCGACATTTTGTGAAAGGCCAGATCCCCCACAGTTCCATGGTTTCCTATGTAGTGGACTCCGGGAAAATGGCCGCCGGGGCCAGCGCAGATGGAGATCTTGGCACCAAGATCTCGGGAGATGAGATCTCAGGAAAACAAAACGATAAAAGATCTAAAAACTTTCCCTTTACGGCTCATGCAAACCTCTTACGCGCGATCAGTCTGTGCATTAGCCGTGCGTGCTCAGATGTCTGCATGAGTTCTTAAGACTTTAAGACTGTTAGAAGGAGCTCACTGATGGATTCTCAGTTAACTAGTTCTACAGCCAGCAATGGACAGTACAGCACAGTGACTATGGAGGCAAACCGAGCAAAATTTTCAATCAAACTCCATTACGGAAATAACTTTTACCACCAAGTATATGCGTTAAAGTAAAAAAGAAATGTCCCCAAAGATGGACAGTCTGTTTAAAATCCCCAGAAACCCATGTAACACCAGTATAGAGAACGGTCAGATATCAGACTGATGGATACTACCTGGTCCAACGCTGGCAGAATACCCGATTCCCATGGAGTTCTCTGATATCTTCACTTGTCGAAACGTATTCAAATCCTATATAACATCAGGACCTGTCAGCAGAGGGTTTGGTAATTGGTTCATATTTCTCTGGTCTTAGAAATATTGGCTATAAATTAGGGGATATTGCTGGGGAAGGGCAAAATTGGGAGGTGTAGGATATTTACTCTTCTATATATGAGCTTCATTAAAGGGGTATTATCAGATATTGCCTTATCCATGATCAGGTCAGACCAGACCCCCCCCATAGATCAGTGGGGGGGTCTGTCCTCTAGGGTCTCCTGCAATCACCAGGACAGGGCACTTTTACCCCCATTAGAAGTGAGCAAGGTGCACACATTTGACCGTAACTCCATTCTTTCTCTATGGGGACTGCTGTCCTCGGGTTTCACCAGCAGCCCCATAGATAATGAATGGAGGGGTGGTCGGGCGAGGGGTACTGCCGCTCCATGCTGACAGGATATCAGTGCCTTTGTTCTGGAGATTTTTGCGATTCCCAATGGATGGACTATCGTAGCCCATATATAGGTGATGACATGTCCCAAAGGGAGTAGCCCTTTTTTTATGTGGTATATATGGAGGATGGGATATCGTGCAGAGTTCTAGCAATACAACACTAAGGGGCCATTTTGTGTGTACCCGGGCCATTCCCCATAGAGGAGTGGAGCTGGGAGTAAATATCGGGATCTTGTTGCTGGACCCATCCAGATGGGAGATTGTTGTGAGTTCATTCTCCCCTTCACCTTTGATGTCTGATGAACTCCCTCTGCTGGTGAAGAGAGGTAGTGAAATTGATTGGGATGGGAAGAACCTGTCATCTGAACAGGCGGAGTGTGATTGGACATCTGGAATTTCTGAGTGGATATAAGGCAGCTGACGCCCTGCAGGGCTGCTGGTGTTCCTTTCTGCTCTGAGCTCTTGCATCCAGCTTAGTTCCTGTCTACTAAAAGCTAAGTTTTGCCCTGCTATTATTCCATGAGATTTTGTCTGGTTTCCTTAGTGTTTGTATTCAGCCAGTCCTGGTTCAGACTGGCTGAATTCCATTTTTGTCTCTGATCAGATGATCTCTTTGCTCTGTTTTCAGAATATACCTGAGTGCTGATATAGTGATTTTGAAGTCTAGCGACTTCAGGGCCTTTTTCCCTATCAGACGGTAGGGACATTTTTGTTAGGGTTTTTTGAGGATTGCAGCCAGCATCTTTTCTGTCCTTTCCTATCTAGTTAGTTGGGCCCCATCGTTTGCTCAGCCTGTCTTTCTGTCTGTGTTTGTGTTTTCATCTGTTTTTCACCGACAATACATGTTGGGGGCTGTCTGTTGCTTTGGGGTCTGCTCTGGGACAGTTTAGATTTCCCCTTTCCTTATTTAGGCTTATGTAGTTCTCCGGCTGTGACGAGGGGTCTAGGGCACCGTAGGAACCCCCCACGGCTACTGTTAGTTGTGGTGTATAGGATCAGGGGTCTGCATTCCGATAGCTACCAACCTCTCCGGTTTTCTGGACTTAGCTTGTATTTTTGTTTTCTCCTCCTCCGGTGACCCATTCATAACAGGAGATGTAGCAAGTGCCGGCCTCTCCCACTGGTGTCTCAGCATATCATGTGTTGGAGAAATAATAACTTATTTTCTGATAAATGTGACCATTCCTGTCAGTTGTGGTCGTTGAGTGCGTGTGATGGATGTGGGGTCCGTCCGTTAAGATATCACGTGTTATATCTGTAATATTGCGCTGATTGCAGGTGTATATGTTATGATTGGGTCACCGAGGAGGAAAACAAAACCAAGCTAAGTCACAGAAAACCAGAGAGGTTGGTAACTACGTGGATTGCAGACCCCTGATCTTATCCACACAACTAACAGCAGCCGTGGAGCGTACCTACGATGATTCAAGACTCCTCGTCACAGGCGGAGGACTAAATAAGCCTAAAGCGAGAAAAGGGGAAATCTAAGCTGCCCCAGAGCAGACCCCAAAGGAATAGAGAGCCCCCACACAAGTATTGACAGTGAAACAAGATGAAAGCACAAACACAGGTAGGAAAATAGGCTGAGCAAACGATGGGGCCCACACTAACTAGAAAGGACAGGAAAGGAATGATACTGTCTGCAATCACGCCAAAAAACCCTGCAAAAATGTCCAACACTTCTGATAGCAAAAAAACCCCTGAAGTCACTAGACTTCACCCACTATATCAGCACTCTGGCATATTCTGAGAACAGAGCAAAAAGAGGCCACTCTAATAAGGGACAAAAAGCAAACTGGCACATACAGTGACATAAGAGTGGAAATTCAGCACAGCCCCAACTGGGGCTGGCTGACCACACAAAAACTGAATAGACAAAACCAAATCAAATGGGAACATTAGCAGAGAAAACTTAGCTTGAGAGGACAGGAACTGAGCTGGAAACCAAGACCTCAGGAGGCAGGAAAAAATCACCAGTATGGGAATAGGGAGTCGGCTGTCTTAAATCCAGTCTGAGACTCCAGATGTCCAATAGTCGTCCTCATTATCAGGTGGCAGGTCTCTGTTAATTAGATCAGCTTCATTGCCTCCTGCCACCACTAGAGAGAGCCCGGAAAGTGAACTCACGACTCCTCTGTTAGCACAAACAGTTCCCTCACCAGAAATCAGGCAGACCAGAAAATGAGTTCACAACATGTATGTCTTGACACTCAGATGAGATGTAACAAACTGACGACATAGGACTTTTCTTTTCAAATGCAAACCGAGCAATCCTATTGTTATTTAGTAATCCCGTTACCATGGTGACAAGAGTATGTGCCGATTTAAAGGAACAGTCCACTAATATTCTATAGTGTATTTTATTATATATTTCACATAAGTGGCTAATATATGGACCTGTACAGATAATGTTGGCACACGTTTATACAGTGGGGAAATAAAATATTTAGTCAGCCACCAATTGTGCAAGTTCTCCCACTTAAAAAGATGAGGCCTGTAATTGACATCATAGACCACAACTATGAGAGTCAAAAAGAGAAAACAAATCCAGAAAATCACCTGGTCTGATTAGGCAAGATTTATTTTTCAAATTACAGTGGAAAATAAGTATTTGGTCATTAACAAAAGTTCATCTCAATATTTTGTTATATAGCCTTTTTGACAATGACAGAGGTCAAATGTTTTCTGTAAGTTGTGGCACACTGTTGGTGGTATGTTGGCCCATTCCTACATGCAGATCTAATCTAGAGCAGTGATGTTTGGGCCTGTCACTAAGCAACACAGACTTTCAAATCCTGGGGTTGAGATCTGGTGACTGTCTAGGCCACTCCAGGAGCTTCATATGCTTCTTATGAAGCCACTCCTTCGTTGCCCTGGCAGTGTGCTTGGGATCGTTATCATGCTGAAAGAACTATCCACGTTTAATCTTCAATACCCTTGCTGAAGGAAGGAGGTTTGCACTCAAAATCTCACGATACATGGCCCCATTCATTCTTTCACGTACACAGATCAGTCATCCTCGTCCCTTTGCAGAGAAACAGCCCCAAAACATGATGTTGCCACCCCCATGCTTCACAGTGGGTATGGTGTTCTTTGGATGCAACTCAGCATTCTGTATCCTCCAAACACGACGAGTTTTGTTTCTACCAAACAGTTCTACTTTGGTTTCATCAGACCATATGACATTCTCCCAATACTCTGCTAGAGAGCATTTGGATTATCCAGAAAACTTCAGACGGGCCCGGACATGTACTGGCTTAAGCAGGGGGACTCTTCTGGCACTGCAGGATCTGAGTCCCTGGCAGCGTGGTGTGTTACTGATGGTTGCTTTCCTTGCAGTGGTTGCAGCTCTGTGCAGGTCATTCACTAGGTCCACCTGTGTGGTTCTGGGATTTTTGCTCACCGTTCTTGTGATCATTTTGAGCCCATGGGGTGAGATCTTGCGTGGAGCCCCAAATTGAGGGAGATTATCAGTGGTCTTGTATGTCTTCCATTTCCTTATTATTGCTCCCACATTTGATTTCATCACACAAAGCTGCTTGCCTATTGCAGATTCAGTCTTCCCAGCTTGGTGCAGTGCTACCATTTTGTTTCTGGTGTCCTTCTACAGCTCTTTGGTCTTCACCATAGTGGAGTTTGGAGTGTGACTGTTTGAACTTCTCAGTATAAAAGATACCTGTCCACAACCTCAAACAGGTGCCCTTACTATAGGTAATGAGTGGAGGACAGAGGAGCCTCTTAAAGAAGTTATAGGTCTGTGAGAGCCAGAAATCTTGCATGTTTTTAGGTGACCAAATACTTATTTTCCACCATAACTTGGAAAATAAATCTTGCCAAATCAGACAAGGTGATTTTCTGGATTTGTTTTCTCATTTTCACTCTCATAGTTGTGGTCTACCTATGATGTCAATTACAGGCCTCTCTCATCTTTTTAAGTGGAAGATCTTGCACAATTGATGGCTGACTAAATACTTTTTCCCCACTGTATCTTCATATTTTTCATACAGTTATATGGGGGAGCTGCAGAGATGTTTTGTTTTGAATAATTGAAATCTGAGCAATATTCAAATTATACAATGTCTAAGTCAGAAATGGCTTTCTCTAGTGTGCCAGCACGACAGGAAACGTCCCATCTAATATATAAAGCTCAATGTGGGTGTGTGTATGTATGTATGTATGTCCAGGATTGGCATCCGCACCGTTGCAGCTACAGCCACAAAATTTTGCACAGTCACTCGTCTGGACCCCGAGAGCGTCATAGGCTATGTTGTGAGGCAAAATTTTAACCCCGTGCGTTCCAATTCACCAAACAATTATGCCCCTATCTACATAATGAGGGAAAAAGTGAAAGGAAAAGTGTTGGAGGCAAATTGACAGCTGCCAGATGTGAACAAGGGGGACTTAAAAAAATGAGAGCGATGGCGACAAACAGTATATACCGTACAGTTGCTAAGGTGAGGTCCTGACATGGGATACTCACCACACACGGGGATATGAACACACACACAAAATGCGCCACAAACTACCACGTGCTTCAACACATATACCACCCTCGGCACACATTTCACCACACATACACCAACCTCGCCACATAAAAGTCGCCACTCAAAACTCGCCACGCTGTCCCAAAGCTGTTTAAAAGATGAAAAATGAGCTGTGATTGGTTGCTATCAGCAACAGTTTTCTTTGTAGACAGTTGTGGTAACTAAGGACTATTATTCTTATCATTTCTATGGTGTTATCGTCCTTCTGTAAAGCTGGAAATAACACAATTTATTACTGTGCCAATACAGACCACCCTCTGACACAGACTGCAGGGGGGAGTCCAGTATCACACAGGATAGGAATAGATACACGGCTCAGCAGTCAGTATCACACAGGATAGGATTAGATACACAGCTCAGCACACAGTATCACACAGAATAGTATTAGATACACGGCTCAGCAGACAGTATCACACAGGATAGGATTAGATGCATGGTTTTTATGTGCAATATAATCATTATAATTTGTTATAACTAACCACAGTTGGTTACTATGCCCAGGCAACGCCGGGCTCTTCAACTAGTAAATATATAAAAAATTAGAACAATTGGAGTCATGAAATCTGTCTTCAAGGTATATCAAAATTAGTTTATTTATACATAGACATAAAGTGTAGATGGCAATAAATTCACTAAAATACTAGGTGCATAAGTATTATATAGGTAGAATTTTTTAAGAAGGAACCCGGGCAAAAAAGGTGTGGAAGACAACACTATAATGAAAGTATATGACCGGTAGGACCAAGTTCTTGAAAAAAACGAAACCATAATTAAGTGTGCATGGGCCTTTAAGAGGCAAACAGTATAGTAGTTCAAAATTGATCCTCACCCATATCGGTCAGTGTTGTCACAATGGTAGGGTAGACAGCAGTGTTTACCTTATCTTTCACCCGATTTGAGGCTGCATACCAGTGTGGTAGCGGTGAGGAGATGCCGTTTGTAGGTATTGCTGGGGAGTAGATGAGTCAAGGAGCGGAGCGCTGGCCCAGCCGGTGACTGGCGCTCTGTGCGCCTCTACCGGTCAGGGGTGGATGTTCAGGTGCTGTGGTCGAGTCCTATGGTAGGATGGTGACCGGAGATTGCAGGACCTGCATGACGTCAGTGGTCACACGTAGCCCACATGAGTGTCGCAGGTACGAGGGCCAAACTTAGCCTACGCGTTTTGGAAATCTGCGGTTTCCTTCATTATTATTATTTTTTTTTCTGGAGAGGCCGCCCCAGAGAGACTGAAAGCTCATTCGACCAGGGCAGTGGCAACACCCTGGATGGAAAGAGACAGTGACTCAATAGATTAGATATGTAGAGCTGCTATGTGGTATCCCCCCCCCCCTCTACATTCTTCAATCACTATCAGCTGAACCCAGCCTCTTCTGTTGTGAATTCCCTGGCTCAGACTTATGAGCCGAAGCTCCCCTTGCTCCCTCCGGTGGTTACTGGAGGTAGTGGAGCTGACCAGATTGACAGATCTGCCATCTGATGATGATGACGACGATTGGAGATCTGAGGTTACAGATTGGAGTATTTAAGTCTGCAGACTTCCTGCAATCCCTGCTGGTGTTTGCTTTCCTGTGCATTCAGAGGTCTGATGTCTCCTGCCCTGTTCCTGCATTGTTCAGCTAAGTGATTCATTTGCTTAATCCTTTGCATCTGATCTGGTTTTGTCTATCTCTGCTTGTTGTGCGGGTTCAGCTTGCTCCTACTGGGGGCTGTGCTGGACCACCGCTCCATATATTACTGCTTGTGTCACTTTGTTCAAACCCCTGTTATATTGGTCTCTTTTGCTTTGCTTCCAGTTAATACCGGAGTGCTGATATAGTGGGGGCGAAGTCACGTGACTTCAGTGTTTTTGGTTTTTTTTTTGTTTTTTTGTACATCAGATGTGTTGGATTTTTCAGGGTTTTTTGCGTGATTGCAGACAGTGTCTTTTCTTTCTTATCCTGTCTAGTCAGTTTGGGCCCCATCATTTGCTCAGTCTATTTTTCTGCCTGCGCTTGTGTTTCATCTTGTCTCACCGACAATATATGTTTGGGGGCTATCTATTCCTTTGGGGTCTGCTCCGGGGCAGTTTAGATTTCACCTTTCTTGCTTTAGGCTTAGTTAGCTCTCCAGCTGTGCCGAGACGTCTAGGGCATTGTAGGTACGCTCCACGGCTACTGCTAGTTGTGTGAATAGGATCAGGGGTCTGCAATCCGCTTAGTTACCAACGTCTCTGGTTTTCTGGTGGCTCAGGCTGTTCCTTCCATCCTCCTCGGTGACCCATTGATAACAGAATCACCAGCCTTACTGTAGACTATAGGGTACTCGAAAGAAGGAAAGAATTGTTAAAAAAAGTGACAGAATTTTTTTTTTTTTTTTTGTATATTTTTTTTTTTCTCTGGGGCCATAGGAGGATTTTTTTTGTCTAAATGGAGACAAAGCAATTGTCCGATCGTGTTGAGCAGCTCGCTGCTGAAGTGCGGGGAATTTCTGCCTATCTCGCTCAATCATCTGCTGTTGAACCAAAGATCCCTACTCCTAATGTGTTTTCTGGGGATCGGTCTAAATTTTAGAATTTAAAGAATAATTGTAGACTATTTTTTGCTTTGAAACCTAACTCATCGGGGGAGTTCTGTGCAGCAGGTTAAAATTGTAATTTCCCTTCTGCGCGGCGATCCCCAGGATTGGGCTTTTTCTTTGACACCCGGAGATCCTATTCTGGCTAATGTGGATGCGTCAGGATTCTGCAGAGTTATATTGTCAAGTTCCGAAAGTGGGCGGTCCTTACTAAATGGAATGATGATGCCCTAGCAACTCTTTCGGAAGGGTCTGGTAGAAACTGCAAAAGATGTTATGGTGGGATTTCCTGTCCCCTCTGGTCTTGACGACTCTGTCATTGGCCATTCAAATTGAACGTAAAACTACACGAGAGGTGTTGCCGCCTTTCGAACGAACTTCTGAACCCATGCAATGCGATAGGGTTTTGTCTAGGGCGCAACGTCAGGAGTTTAGAAGGCGTAATAAGTTGTGTTTTTTTTCTGTGGGGACGCCTCTCATACTATTTCTGTCTGCCCTAAACGAGAAAAGCGTTTTGCTCACGCATTTTCCGGGGGCAGTGTACAGCCTAAGTTCCTTTTGGCGATTACCTTGATCAGGGCTGCCACTAGGAATTTCGGGGCCCCATACTGGCAAAATTTTCGGGGACTCCGCCCAGGCTCCACCCAGCCCCGCCTCCACCCCTCAAACTGTCCACAGTCCCACCGCTCTCTTGGAAAAACTCCACTTCTCACCTATCACACATTAAGGCTGTGTGCACACGCTGTACAGTACCATGATTCCCTATGGGAATCAAAAACCGCAATGCAGACGGTGCGGAATCTTCCGCGGTTTTCAATTCGCAGAAAGAATTGACATGTCAATTCTTTCTGCGGATTCTGCTGCGGTTTGCCATCTCCTCCATTGAGGAGATGAAAAACCGCAGGGCAAAACCGCAGAGCAATCCGCAGGTAAAACCGCAGGTATTTTGACCTGCGGATCTTACAAAATCCGCACCTAATCCGCAGCGTGTGCACACAGCCTTCCAGTTCCCATCAGCAGATCAAAGCAAAAGCTGCCAGCTATATATGTGGACAAAAGATTTTTTTTTTTTTTTTTAAGTCGCCACCATAACAGGGTAGACACTTTTTGGCCGGGCTCTACTCTACTGTAACCTATTAAATATTTGTTAAAATATGCAATACACATTAGGTATATTCTTATTTTTCAATTTTTAAAATGACCACTAATATTACATACAAGGAACAAATACTGCTACACCATGTCCAGACCACATATTACCACCACATACAAGGAACAAATACCTCCACACCATGATCAGACCACATATTACTACCATAGTGACCGAATAATATCACATACAAGGAACAAATACCACCGCACCATGACCAGAACACATATTACCACCACAAAGTGACCAAATAGCACATACAAGGGACAAATACCACCGCACCATGCCCAGACCACATATTACCACCACATGGTGACCGAATACTACAATACTGATCATTAATAAAAAAAAACAATACTATCACCATAAGTGGCATTTTACACTTTAGAGCTGTATTTAGTATGCAGTGTCTGTGTACAGGTAATATAGTGATCAATGACATTATACACAGGAGCTCTGTATATAATGTACAGGTAACACGGTGATCACTGGTGACATTATACACAGGACTTCTGTATATAGTGTACAGTGTTATATATTTATCAGTGTACAGTTAACACACTAACTCACCAGTGATGTCTCTAAGTGAAGTCCTTCATCCTTGCTTTTCTTTCACCCAGCACAGATCGCCATCACATCTTCCAGCCAGGGCTCGTCTCTGCAGGAAATACCACAGTTATCTAGAGCTCCACTTGCAGAACACATTACTTATTTTTCCCAACTTCTACATTACACCACATGAAGAAAAAAAGGCGACAGTGTCACTCTGCACAGTAACAGGACCGCCACCCCCCCATTTAAAACAGTATCCTCAAAAAATTAAGTACATCACTGCAGTAATAATATCCCTTAATTAGCCCCTATGGTAATAATATTCCCCATCCTGGCCCCCGTGTGTCTCATACCTGACTTTAGCCATATGTTGTCCCATCCCGCCCTCATGAGTATCCATTCTTCCCCATATGATCTCCATCGTATCCATCCTGCCCCATGATCCTGTGCGATCTGTCTCCAACCCTGGCCCATCTGTCTCCAACCCTGGCCCATCTGTCTCCAACCCTGGCCCATCTGTCTCCAACCCTGGCCCATCTGTCTCCAACCCTGGCCCATCTGTCTCCAACCCTGGCCCATCTGTCTCCAACCCTGGCCCATCTGTCTCCAACCCTGGCCCATCTGTCTCCAACCCTGGCCCATCTGTCTCCAACCCTGGCCCATCTGTCTCCAGCACCACTGCCCCAGGCCCCCCGGATCGCCGCTGTCAAAAAAAAAAAAAAAAGTTCTTACCTGTCCGCGTTCCAGCGCGCTCTAGCCGGCGACTGACACTGACGTCAGACGCTGGCGAGGTGCGCTGCGGCTGACGTCAGCTGGCAGCCTCCAATTGGCTGGCGGCTGTTAACTATTGACGTGCGGGCCCGCATGTCAGTAGCATTTAGCTGCCGCCCGCATCGCCTCGCTAAGGGCCCGGTTTACCTGCCGGTAGGGGCCCGGTGAGCAGAGGAGACCGGGCCCGATGCGGGCCCCCTCTGCCCACCGGGCCCCATACGCCAGTCAGGGCAGTAATGCCCTGACCTTGATCTGCTCCTTGTCTACATTTTCCTCTAAGGCTTTTGTTGATTCAGGAGCAGCTTTGAATCTGATTGATTTGGACTTTGCTAAATGTTGTGGTTTTCTCATGATACCCCTGTGGACTCCTATCCCTTTGAGGGGGGTATTGATGCTACTCCCTTAGCGGAGAATAAACCCCAGTTTTGGACCCAGGTGATAATGCGGGTCGCCCCGGACCACCAAGAGAATTGTAAATTTTTGATGTTGCACAATTTGCATGATACTGTTGTTCTGGGTTTTCCTTGGTTGTGGGTTCAGCTTGCACCTGCTGGGGGCTGTGCTGGACCACCGCTCCATATATTACTGCTTGTGTCAGTTTGTTCAGACCCTTGTTATATTGGTCTCTTTTGCTTTGCTTCCAGTTAATACCGGAGTGCTGATATAGTGGGGGAGAAGTCGCGTGACTTCAGTGTTTTTTTTGTACATCAGATGTGTTGGATTTTTCAGGGTATTTTGCGTGATTGCAGACAGTGTTTTTCCTTTCCTATCCTGTCTAGTCAGTTTGGGCCCCATCATTTGCTCAGTCTATTTTTCTGCCTGCGTTTGTTTCATCTTGTCTCACCGACAATGTTGGGGGTCTATCTATTCCTTTGGGGTCTGCTCCGGGGCAGTTTAGATTTCTTGCTTTAGGCTTAGTTAGCTCTCCGGCTGTGCCGAGGCGTCTAGGGCATCGTAGGTACGCTCCATGGCTACTGCTAGTTGTGTGGATAGGATCAGGGGTCTGCAATCCGTTTAGTTACCAATGTCTCTGGTTTTCTTGTGGCTTAGCCAGGTCCTGCCATCCTCCTCAGTGACCCATTCATAACACTCTTCTTCAGACCTTACTTTTGGTAGAAGGGTTCTGGAAGCGATGGTCTCTCCCTAATGATATTTCTCTGCAATTCTCTCTGTGGTGCCTTCATTTGGGAAGGAGAAAGACGTAGTTACTTACCGGTAACGGGATTTCTCAGCACTCATGACGGCACCCGTACATTCCCTTCATGTGTGGATGTGCTCCCTTTTTTTTTTCATTATTTATATGTAGTCACATGGTGTTCCTGTTAAGCGTCATAGTAATGTTGACTATTGTGTTAACCTGGAGGTCCTCTCGTGCTCTGTAAACAACTGATGCGAGAGAGAGCTACCGCCCTTTTTATTTGTAGGTTTCCCATCCTTGAAGGGCGGATCCCCTCTCTCCGTGGTGCTGTCATGGGCTCTGAGAAATCCCGTTATCGCTAAGTAACTAGGTCTCTTGTGACTTGTTATCTTTGTCTTATATTTACATTTGTTTTTTTGATCTGAAACATTTGTGTGACAAACCTGCAAAGGAATATGAAATCAGTAAGGGGACCAACACTTTTTTTCACGCAACTGTATATATATTTTTTTGTATATATATTTAACTTTAAAAAATCAGGTTAGATATTAGAAAATTGACGATAGTTTCTGATCCTGGAGAAGAACCCAAGCTACAGAGCACATCTCCTAATAAGTAGTTACAGCTACCACTAGTGAATGAATATTTTACAAGTCTTGTATGGAGACATTCTATGCCTATTCTTTTTTCTGCACAACATCTGATACTAGCGGGTTGGTTGTCTGTAATGTAACAGTAGAAGCATCAGATGATATATTTACAATGGCTGTCTATAGATTAAATATAATTTTCTCTTTTCCCATGAAAGCACCAGAGAGAGAGGATCCACCCTCAATTACAGGAGCCTCTCCGTACATTTCAGTAGTTTCCTGTCCTTGAATGAAAACCTACAGTCCGACAGTGCTAGGATTAGTTCTTTGCTCTTGATTTTAGTGTAATTGATTTTGAAAAGTTTCACTTTTTATTTTTTACGACTATTTCACCTCACTATGCCAAAATTGGTGAACAGGAGCATGACCTACAGCTCGTCTTATTCATGACAAATGTGCTGTTTCTTATGCCAGAAATCTTACTCCAGTCCCTGAGTTGAGTAAGATTTGTGCAGATTCACACATCACTTTTAAGATGTATCACATTCATGAAGAAGCATGGGAGTGTTTGACTCCCAACACACCACCTCATCAAGACTGGTGTTTTTCATACCTGCCTTGATGAATCGGGAGCCAACTTTTAGGCAGATTAAATTGGGAGTTTTCCAACCAACCCGGGAGTTTTTCCTTGATTGGTGCTTCTTTGTAGGAAATTCATGGGGAAAGCTCTGTTTTGGAGCTTTGCTCACAATCTTGGTTCTAGTCTTGGTGATATGGTCCTGGCCATTGAGTTCATAGGATAAGACATCTAGAGTTGGCAGAATACCAAGACCTCTATATGGCTGGGATGCAGGATGTTATGGATGCCAAGGTCGTCTTTAGGCCGATTCTTCGATTTGTGATGACAGTATATAATGCTGAGAATCTTCCCTAATTTTTCTGCAAGAAGAAAATATCTTTGCATGGAAGAGTCTAGAAGGGTACTCAAGTGGCAGGCATCCAGGGTTTCAGAGTGGTAGTGGAAGAACACCTATTTACAAGAAAAATATAACACTCAAACAATTATCAAATTCAATTTTGCATCATATCTCATTTCACCGACTTACCAATGTTACTACTGTGCATATCTTAAGGCCCCGTTACACACAACGATATCGCTGGCGAGATTGCTGATTTTGTGACACATCAGCGATCTCTCCAGCAATATCGCTGTGTGACATCAGTGACCGACCCCCCCGCCGGATATCTCTGATCGTGCTGGATCGTCCCGGGCCGTTTTTTCATTGCTGGTCTCCCGCTGGCCAGCGTGCATCGCTGCATGTGGCAGCGGGAGCCAGCGATCAGCGACGCTAGTATCCAACGTAAACATCGGGTTTCTAAGAGCCGCACGGCTCTTAGAAACCCGATGTTTACGTTGGATACCAGCTTGCTCGCTGGTCCTGATCGCTGGAGGAGGGGCTGTCTAACATGTCCCAGAGATCCCATCCATGTCGGATCGTTGGTGGGGTCGCTGGGACATCGTTATGTGTAACGGGGCCTTTAGTCCTAAAAAATTTCTTCACTTTATTATCACTAGTTTCTGGTGTCTTCTCTACCTCTTACAAACATGCAATCATTACAATTATCCTAAAGAAGCCATCCCTAGATCCAACCTTTATGTCCCACTGTGTCCCATATCTCTACTCTCCTTTGTCTCAAAACTCTTTGAACATCATGTCCACATAAAACACTCCTCCCACCTCTCATACCACTCACTCAGACATCCCCATCACTCCACTGAAATGACCTAGACCAATTTACATGTTCCTAAAGGGCATGTCACACTAAGAGATATCGCTAGCAATATCGCTATAACTAGTGACGTTATAGCGATATTGCTAGCGATATCGCTGTGTCTGATACTTACCTACGACCGGCTCCCCCGCTGGTTATCGCTGATCGCGCGAGAACGTCCTGGACTGTTTCTCGTCGTCAGCTTCCTGCGGCGCTTCCTGTGGAGAGACGAGTGACGCGTGGAGCCGGGCGGGAGGACGCAGGATCTTAGTGTGACAGGTAAGTAGCGATCCCCGTCCCCAGCGATGTTGCTGGTGAGATCTGCCTGTGTGGCAGCTCACTAGCGACCACTTAGCGATGTACCAGCGATCCTGACCGCGTCATATCGCTGGTCGGGATCGCTGGTACATCGCTAAGTGTGACAGTACCTTTAGTGACAGTCATTCTAGAGATTTTGAGTGGAAAGTCCTGGGATCATGGCATAAGAATTTGGGACACGTGAACAGGAGAATGCTGATTTTCAAGGATTGTCTGAAAATCAGTGGCTTCATGAGGAGATTTAATTCTGGGTGTTCCCAGGGAGATTTTGACATCTTCACTTGTTACCACAGAAGCCAGCCTTTTTTTCTGGGCCCATCTGGGGGCAGTGGTATACATACATGTCAAAAGCATATTTTAATCTACTAGGATTAGCAGCTATCAGATTGGCTTTAGTAGAGGCTTGGCTGGTTAAGAGATTACAATGTGACAGTTCTTGGACAACAAAACTGCAGTGTCCTTTATAAATCATCAGAGAAACAAGGTCAGGGACTGAAAGTAACACTTCTGGTGTAAGAAACTATGCCTTTTTCTCTAGCAACCTTCCACGGCAGCATAGGAGGTTGTCTCCATGCCCTAATGGGGGACAGGAAGCACAAAGAGGTTAAAAAGTCCCTCCCACCTCCCTCTCACCAGTGTCTTTCCTGTCCCCCATGGGGCATGGAGAGGTTACGGGTATGCTGCGTGGCCGGCTGCTGCATTGTACCTCATGGATGGAATAGCTGGGCAGGGGTGGTCGGTGGCTCTGCCTTCCTTCCTCTGTGCTGCTCCTGTCGTCTTAAGAATTCGGGACCTTCCTGGCCCTCCTGCGCTCCCTAGGCGGTAAAGTGGGCCAGTGATCCCCAACCGGAGGCCTCCCGCAGCTCTCCGGTCTCTCCTCCTCCTGCATGCACGGCTGTCGGCGTCGCGGAAGTGACGTCACGCGCGCGGTCACTTCCGGGTATAGGTTCTCTGATGGAGCCACGCTTCCGGCCATGGCGGCCCCCGCTCAGCCGACAGCACGTGGAGCACGCCAGTGGGGCTGTGCCTGCTCCGGACCCCAGGAGGGGGAGGAGGGGAAAAAGAATGAATGGCGCTGAGGACGGGGTTAACCCCTTATTAACCTGCAGGAAGAAGCAGACGGGTAAGGCAAATCCCCTGTCAGCATGGACTGTTCTTCCTGCCCTGCATCTGCAGAGCCCAGCGCTGCTCCAGCCACAGTGAGCGTTATTGGTGTGTGTCCTAGCGGTGCTATCCTGGGTACAGGGTCCTCAAAATACTTCTCTCCTCTCTTGTAGGTAGAAAAGTCTGCCCATAAAAGCACCAATACCTCTAGCAAACCAGCACCTCTAGCAAACCAGCTAAATGTGCCATATGTAGTACAAAGCTTCCCTCAGCATGGAGGAAGAAACTTTGTCAGGCATGCACGGATGGAGTGGTCAGGGCCGAGCACCCCTCATTGATTGATTGACGAAATCCATAGCCTGGTCACGTAACAGGTTCAGACCTCCCTAGCTGCCCTTTCTCCACCTCCTCCTCCTCCATTGGCGGGCTCACCACCCTCAAAAAAGCGAAGGCTTCAATTAGAAGATGAGGACTCTGAGTTGGAACATTCCTATGATTCAGGTTCTGAAAAGTGAGAGGAACCAAGAGCCTCTAAATCTGCTGAGGCCAGAAGATACCTCTTTTCCTCAGAATATGTGGAGGAGCTAATCAGTGCGGTGCATGCCACCATGGGACTGGAGGATAAGCCAGTCCCCCAGTCAGCGCAAGATAGAATGGAGGTTTAGAAGGACCCAAACAGGCAGGTTTCCCGGTGCATAGCAGGATAACGGATATGATCTCCCAAGAATGGGAGTACCCAGAAAAACGCTATTCAGCTCCATCGGAGCTCAGACATAGATACCCCCTGGAGGGGGATGCATTTAAATGGGACATCACGAAAGTTGATGTCCAGGTAGCGAGGGTAGTTAAAGACAGTCCTTCCATTTGATGATGCATCCCAGCTTAGTGATCCAATGGACTGCAAAATAGAGAGCCTCCTAGAAAGGCCTGGGAAACCTCTGCCTTAAAATCAGGAATTGCTTCCACATGCGTCTCTAGATCCCTCTTCCAGTGGATTGAGGAGCTGGAAAATCATATTTCCCAGGGGACCTCAAGGGGTGAGCTCCTGGACTCCCTTCCCATGCTACAGAGGGCTACGGGCTTCTTGGCGGATGCATCTATGAAGATAATCCGCACCTCTGCTAGATCTCTAGTACAATCTAATTCTGCCAGGTGAGCCCTCTGGCTGAAAACATGGAGTGGGGATGTTACGTCCAAGGTTAAGCTCTGTTCCATCCCCTTCAGGGGTGAGCACGTCTTTGGCCCAGCCCTTGATTAAATTCTTGAAAAAGCCACAGATAAAAAGAAAGCGCTCCCTCAGCAGAGGGCCCCAAAGAAGCGTTTTTTTCGGGCCCCACCAGAACCAGTCATCCCAGCCGAGGGGGAAGGGAAAGACAGGAAGATGGAGCTATGCTAAGGGGAGGGGCAGAAATAGCCTGGACCCCCAGCAGCAGCAGGAAAAACAATGACTCGGCCCCGGTGGGGGGAAGGCTTTCGAATTTTTTCAACTTTTTGCAGTTGATCTCCAACAGCCTCTGGGTCCTCAGTGTGATCAAGGAGGGCCTTCTCCTAGAATTCGAATCCTCCCCCCCCCCCCCTTCGCGGGATCTAAAAGTCACCTCCCTACCATCTCGGGAGGCTTCGGCAACACTAAAGTCCGGCATTCAGCTCCTTCTGCAATCATGCGCTATTTCTCAGGTCCCTGTGGGAGATCAGGGAAGAGGTCATTATTCCAGGCTGTTTCTAGTAAAGAATCACACAGGAGAGGCAAGGATAATAAACTTGAAAAACCTCAACTGACACATCGCATACCGCAGATTCAAAATGGAGTCAGTAAAGACCGCCATTCCCTTGATAGGGCCCGCTTCCTTCATGGCAACCATAGACCTGAAGGATGCCTATTTTCACGTTCCTATACATCCCTCTCACAGGAAATATCTGAGGTTTGCGATCCGTCAGGGTCCGGAGATCAAGCACTTCACTTTGGGATATCCTCTGCCCCTCGAGTATTTTCAAAAATCATGGCGGAAGCTGTCTCCCACATCAGAAGCCAGGGTATATGCATTGTACACTACCTGGACGACCTATTGATGATAGGAACCTCCTACCAGACCCTAAAAAACCAGGTAACTCAAACTCTGGACATTCTCCAATCTCTGGGGTGGATCCCAAATATAAAAAAAATCACAGATCCAACCCTCTCAACAAATAAAATTTTTGGGAGTCCTCTTAGACTCATGAAAACAGATGTCCTTTCTTCCAGAGGAACATCAGAGGTCTATAATATCAAAGATCTCGAGTTTCAGAAAACAGAGGTCCACGACCCTCAGGTCAGCTATGTCCGTACTAGGGTCGATGACTTCCTGCATCCAGTTGATGCCTTGGGTGCAGGCCCATTCCAGAATTCTCCAGGCACATATCTTGGGAAATTGGAACAGAGACCACAATTGCCTGAACAGAAGAGTCCAGACCCCAGGGAAAGTGAAAGCTTCACTAGCCTGGTGGATGGACCACAAAAATCTGTGCAAAGGAGTCAGCTGGTCCCAGATCCCCTTGGTCACGGTAACATCAGATGCCAGCAAAAAAGGCTGGGGAGCCGTAGTGTCCCAACGGCCATTCCAGGGGTTATGGAATCGGGAACTGAGTGTGAGATCTTCAAACTTCAGAGAGCTGAAAGCAGTGGAAGAAGCTCTCCTGGCTGCAAGACACCTGGTCCAGGGCCATCATATCAAGGTCTACTCCGACAATGTGACAGTGGCTCACCTCAGGCACCAGGGTGGCACAAGGTCCAACAGCCTAGAGTGCCTCTCAAGTCGAATATTTTCCTGGGCCGAAAGGCACCTCCTTTCACTAACAGCGGTCCACCTAAAGGGGACCTCCAATCTTCAGGCAGACTTCCTGAGCAGAAGATGTATCCAGCCTGGCGAGTGGAGTCTGAATGGAAGAATCTTTCAGGGCCTAGTGAACTGGTGGGGCCTTCCGGAGGTGGATCTACTAGCATCAAGCAGAAATGCTCACGTAGGAAACTACTCTTCCCTGAACCCCCGGGACGAAGAGGAGCTGGTATTCTTTAATTACAGAACTCCAGGTAGACGGGCCGCTCCTCCTACCCCTGGAAGACTACCTCCTCCTGCAGGGCCCCCTACATCATCCAAACCTTCGGGGAATGAAGTTAGCGGCCTGGTTACTGAGACCCAGATCTTGAGGGCCAAGGGTCTATCAGAGGCAGTAGTCGAAACCCTTCAGAAGTTGCGGATGCTGGGCACCAATGCCATATACAACAAAGTATAGAAAAAATTTTCATCATGGTGTCTGCCGAATCTGCCTGACCCAGAAAATCCTAACATCTCCTGTATCTTAGACTTCTTACAGAGGGGGCTCGAGTTAGGCCTAAAACCTGGCACCCTGAAGGTACAAGTCTCGGCCTTAAGCTCCATGTTTGACTGTGACTTAGCCAGCCACCGGTTGATAAGAAGGTTCATGACATCAGCCACAAGGCTACATCCAAAAAAACAAATCGTCATTCCACCATGGGACTTGAATGTGGTGCTTAGGGGACTCACTCAACCACCCTTTGAGCCTCTGTCATCGTGCACTTCTCAGCTCCACTCCCGTAAAGCGGCCTTCCTTGTAGCAATAACCTCAGCAAGACGTATAGGAGAACTCCAGGCTCTTTCAATTAGAGAGCCCTACCTCACCATTAGAGACGATTCCATAGTGCTTTCCCTTGATCCATCCTTTCTACCGAAGGTCGTGTCTGACTTTCATAGGTCACAGAATATAATACTTCCCTCGTTTTGCCAAAACCCAGCAAACCCTCAATAGGAGGTGTTTCATACGCTGGACGTAAGGCGCACAATCCTCCACTACTTGGATTATACTAACCCTACAGAATCGACCACAACCTGTTCATCCATTCGTCGAGTGCAAACAAATGAAAGAAGGTGGCAAAGAACACCATTGCCAAGTGGATCAAGAAAGCCATCTCTGAGGCATAGCTAGCGCAAAACATCACACCCCCTGCGGGAATCAAGGCTCATTCAACACGATCCACCTCTGCTTCTCGGGCTGAGAGGGCAGGCGCATCCTCAGAGCAGATCTGCAAGGTGGCAACTTGGTCCTCGTAACATACAATTTAATAAACACTATAGGTTGGACCTTGTGTCCAACAGGGATTTAGTCTTAAGCCGAGAAATTCTTCAGGCCACAGTCCCCCCCCCCCCCCCCCCTTCTTCAGTGCAGTATAGGTTGTTATGCCTCCTATGCTGTTGTGGAAGGTTGCTAGAGAAAATAGAATTAGACTTACCGGTAACTCGGTTTCTAGAAACCTTCCACGACAGCACTTTTTCCCTCCCTGTATTCTTGGATAAGTTCTGAGAATCTTAAGGTAACCGGTGATACGAGGATCAGTTATAAGTCACTGGTGAGAGGGAGGTGGGAGGGATCTTTTAACCTTTTTGTGCTGCCTGTCCCCCATTAGGGCGTGGAGACAACCTCCTATGCTGTCGTGGAAAGTTTCTAGAAACCGAATTACCGGTAAGTCTAATTCTATTTTTGAAGAATTTGAAATGAGGACATACCGAGATCCGCCCAATTTGGCGGAGTTGCCCGAAACTGACTAGACAATGCCAAGTGACCAAATTCATCTTCAACTTCGCGTTGCACCAAATTTGTCTACGTTTCATAGCATCTTACAGTATAAACATTTTGACTTTGAGCCATTGTGTTTGATTCATCAAGGTCTTTTCTCCAGAATTCTGGAATAATACACCTTAAAATGTCACGACTTGAAGTGGCTTCAACATTTTTAGACTTGACCATTTTTATGCCAGTTCTGGAGAGGTCCACTAAAGTGGATGAAGCTGGTAAGGGGTTGTAGTGAAGTCCGACCTACGATTTCATCAAAATTTGCTCAACTTTGGTAAATTACTATTACTGGCTGGGGTAACATTTGTTTGTTAGAGGCGCATGTTAGTTGTAAAATGTGCACCTTTTAATGAATACTAGTGTGCACAACACCAGTGTAAATTATTTGGGTCCATAGAGTTGTCCTGGCATGCTGCAAGTAGTAGTTTAGTAATGGCTGGTGAGTCACTTGTTGACTACTTATCGACAACCGAACACTTACTTTGACTCGAGTATAAGCAGGTTATGCATTGTCCCATTATCACTATCCTGGTATGCATGCTCTCCCATTGCTGTCCTTGTAGACATGGCCCCCCATTGCTGTCCTTGTGTGCACGGCTCCCCCCTTGCTGTCCTTGTGTGCACGGCTCCCCCCTTGCTGTCCTTGTGTGCACGGCTCCCCCCTTGCTGTCCTTGTGTGCACGGCTCCCCCCTTGCTGTCCTTGTGTGCACGGCTCCCCCCTTGCTGTCCTTGTGTGCACGGCTCCCCCCTTGCTGCCCTTGTGTGCACGGCTCCCCCCTTGCCGCCCTTGTGTGCACGGCTCCCCCCTTGCTGCCCTTGTGTGCACGGCTCCTATTAAAACATAAAACAAACATCCTACATACCTTCTGCGTGCCCTTGCAGACGTTGCATCTCATTCCGGCGTCAGCAGCTCTTCCAGCAGAGCGATCATGTGGTCCTGCTCATTAAGGTAATGAATATTCACTCCACGCCTATGGGAGTGGAGAGGCGTGCATATTCATTACCTTAATGAGTGGGGTCATGTGAACGCTCAGCCGGAAATGCTACTGACACCGGAAAGAACGAGATGCAGCGAGGGCACACGGGAAGGTACGTAGGATGTGTGCTGGAAGCTGGCGGCTGTGGCTGTAACACTGCGCTATTACAGAGAAATGAATATTCATTTTTCTTTAGCAGCAGCATAGGCTTTAGCCACAGCCGCTGCCTCCTGTCTCCCGCTGCTCCGTCGCTCCCCCTCCCCCACTAGCTTTCTGGGACAATTGACTCGTGTATAAGCCAAGGGGGACGTTTTCAGCACAAAAAATGTGCTGAAAAACTCTGCTTATACATAAGTGTTATATACAGTAAATTGCACCCTTTTTCAGGGCTACAGAGTCTGTATAAAATCGTCTGACTCCTAAATAATACATTAGGTAGAGTAATACATTGCAGGATGTGCTGTAAAGATTTTCATAAGAATTTGGGATAGTTATGAAATGTTGTATAAATATCTGTTCATGATCTAAGGATCTGGGACTTTATTTGAGGTGAATCTGTGCTGCACTTTATGCACATGCTCAGTAGTAACCATTGCTGTGGGGTCGTAGTGGAGATGAATCTGTGCTGCACTTTATGCACATGCTCAGTAGTGACCAGTGCTGTGGAGTCGTAGATGAGAAGAATCTGTGCTGCATTTTATGTACATGCTCAGTAGTAACCATTGCTGTGGGGTCGTAGTGGAGATGAATCTGTGCTGCACTTTATGCACATGCTCAGTAGTGACCAGTGCTGTGGAGTCGTAGTGGAGATGAATCTGTGCTGCACTTTATGTACATGCTCCCTAGTGACCAGTGCTGTGGAGTCGTAGTGGTGATGAATCTGTGCTGCACTTTATGCACATGCTCAGTAGTGACCATTGCTGTGGAGTCGTAGATGAGATGAATCTGTGCTGCACTTTATGCACATGCTCAGTAGTGACCAGTGCTGTGGAGTCGTAGATGAGATGAATCTGTGCTGCACTTTATGCACATGCTCAGTAGTGACCAGGGCTGTGGGGTCGTAGTGGAGATGAATCTGTGCTGCACTTTATACACATGCTCAGTAGTGACCAGTGCTGTGGAGTCGTAGATGAGATGAATCTGTGCTGCACTTTATGCACATGCTCAGTAGTGACCAGGGCTGTGGGGTCGTAGTTTAGATGAATCTGTGCTGCCCTTTATGTACATGCTCAGTAGTGACCAGTGCTGTGGAGTTGTAGTGGAGATGAATCTGAGCTGCACTTTATGTACATGCTCAGTAGTGACCAGTGCTGTGAAGTCGTAGATGAGATGAATCTGTGCTGCACTTTATGCACATGCTCAGTAGTGACCAGTGCTGTGAAGTCGTAGATGAGATGAATCTGTGCTGCACTTTATGTACATGCTCAGTAGTGACCAGTGCTTCACCAGGGGTGCTTAGTTGGCAGCCATAGGGATCTTTATCGTGCTTCTGGCTACCTTGGTGACACATCTTGCACCCTGTGATCACGTCGGGCCTGATGAACCGCTAGCTACAGCACACGACTGATGCTGCCTAAAAATGCTGCCTGCATGCTCAACCCCCACTGACTGCATAAAGCTGCTTGCGATGCCTCATCCAAGGTGATTCCTGCTTGTTCTTCCACTGAAAAGAAATGTCATTGCTAATGATTCGTTTTCATAGAGAAACTAACTTCAGTAGGTGGCATTAGCAAATTGTTTCTTCCCTTTAAAGCAGTAGCTGACCCTGTAAGTCTTCAGCATCACCAGGAATATTGGCCAAGCCAGGCTCCCATCCACAGGACATCTGTTTCGTAGTTGTTGCTCTTCATCAGCACCGAGCAGGTCCTGTCTGTCTAAATGAGACGGCTGCTGATCCAGAGTTGAGGGTCATTATATGACTTCTCAATGATCAGATAAGTTGTTGCTCTTTTTTTTTTTTTTCTTTTTTTTTTTTTGCAAAGCAGGGACCTGTCCAATCATCATATATGGTAATTGTTTTCTGCATAGATGAGGGAAAAGCAAGTCACCAGTAGACAGGAACACTGCATTGAGCAGGGCATGCAGCAGTGAATGCAGATCATGTTACACTGACTGCAGAAAATAGAATCTTGGAGGGCGGCTAAAAGGCTAAGAGGATTATCAGATGTGCACGTGAGCCGTATACAGCGACCCCCTCTTCATTACTGTGAGCTACAGTAGGTATATAGAAATCATCTGCTGTGGTGGATCAGTGGTCAGCACTGCAATCCTGGACTCAAATGTGAACAAGGAAGTTAGTATTGTTATCCCTAATTCATAGGGGTTTGGTTGTGACCCAAATAGAACAACGAGTGATGACAATTTGTAAAAGAGATGTGAAGAACCGCACTTATCAGCCCAAACTGACGTCATTAATTCGTCGGGAGTCGCACGGTACGGTCTCCCCACTGTCACACTGGTCTGCGTTAATAATACCACACGAGCTCTAATAAAATATGAACGGGCATTAGAGGGTCAGAAATGGACTATACCCAGAGTTTTGTAAATCCGGGGTAGAAAGGAAAAATTCCAGAGCCAAGCGTAAATTGTTGAATACTGTTAATTTACCAACAATACTAGATATGTAGATATGACTACCTCTTGAAGCTCATCAAGAGAATGCCAAGAGTGTGCCAAGCAGTAATCAAAGCAAAAGGTGGCTACTTTGAAGAACCTAGAATATAAGACATACTTTCAGTTGTTTCACCCTTTTTTGTTAATTATATAATTCCACATGTGTTAATTCCTAGTTTTGATGCCTTCAGAGTGAATCTACAATTTTCATAGTCATGAAAATAAGGAAAATTCTTTGAATGAGAAGGTGTGTCCAAACTTTTGGTCTGTACTATGTATGTGTGTGTGTGTGTGTGTGTGTGTGTGTGTGTGTGTGTATATATATATATATATATACACACACACACCTCAGCTAAGACAAAGCCTAGATCCTCAGGCTACATTCACGCCATGGGCATAGCCAGGCATAAACCTAGGGGGGACAGAA
Source organism: Dendrobates tinctorius (assembly GCF_039654945.1). Lineage (NCBI taxonomy): Eukaryota > Metazoa > Chordata > Amphibia > Anura > Dendrobatidae > Dendrobates > Dendrobates tinctorius. Next base: position 632,111 of record NW_027361826.1, on the reverse strand, counting down.
CCTCATACTGCAGAACAGCTGCTGCAGAACCTCATACTGCACACCCCTACACTTGAAAATAAAGTCTGCACTTTAAGAAGATGTGATGAATGCAGTCTATTTATTCCAACTATCAATTCATGTTGATGTGTTACTGAAGACGAGCAATGCCTGTCCTGGGCGTCCTTTGGGGCAGCTATGAGGTGTACCTGACTGGTGCTTAAAAAAAAAAGTAGTGTTAGTCTGTGTGCTACCCGGCTTTCATTCTTTTTGGTACAGATACGATATGGATAGAAAGATATGGATAAATGGATAGAGCAGATTTCTAATCTGCTTTTGCTATTGAAAACATTATCTATGAGCTCAAAAACCTTTCAGGTGATGTGGTTTTTTTAAAAAGCTGATCTGCTTTTGCAGCTGGAAAAACGTATCCTCAAAAAACGCAGCAAAAACGCTGTGTGTGAATGTAGCCTTAGATCAGGAATAGAACAGCCATTTATAGGACATTTCATAACTTTCCCAAATTCCTATGAAAAAATATTCAGCACATTCTGCATTGAATTACTGTACCCAATTTATTATATATTGTCGGAGTCAGTCCATTTTATACCAACTCCATGACTCCGACTCCACAGCCCTGTTGACAATGCCCCATAGATTCTCTATGGGGTTAAGGTCAGGCGAGTTTGCTGGCCAATCAAGCACAGTGATACTATTGTTTTTATACCAGGTACTGGTACTTTTGGCAGTGTGGACAGGTGCCAAGTCCTGCTGGAGAATGAAATTTCAATCTCCAAAAAGCTTGTTAGCAGAGGGAAGCATGAAGTGCTCTAAAATTTCCTGGGAGACAACTGCGCTGACTTTGGTCTTGATAAAACACAGTGGTCCTACACCAGCAGCTGACATGGCTCCCCAAACCATCACTGACTGTGGAAAGCACACTAGACCTCAATCAGCTTGGATTGTGGCCTCTCCACTCTTCCTCCAGACTCTGGGACCTCGATTTCCAAATGAAATGCAAAATTTACTTTCATCTGAAAACAACACCTTGGACCACGGAGCATCAGTCCAGTTCTTTTTCTCCTTGGCCCAGGTAATACGCATCTAGTGTTGTCTATTGGTCATGAGTGGCTTGACACAAGGAATGTGATACTGGTGGTAGTCCATGTCCTGGATACGTCTGTGTGTGATTGCTCTTGAAGCAATGACTCCAGCAGCAGTCCACTCCCTGGGAATCTCCCCAAATTTTTGAATGGCCTTTTCTTAACCATCCTTTCAAGGCTGCTTTTATACCGGTTGCGTGTGCATCTCTTTCTACCACACTTTTTCCTTCCACTCAACTTTCTATTAATATATTTGGATACAGCACTCTGTGAACAGCCAGCTTCTTTAGCAATGACCTTTTGTGGCTTACCTTCCTTGCGGAGTGTGTCAATGACTGCCTTCTGGACATCTGTCAAGTCAGCAGTCTTCCCCATGATTGTGGAGCCTACTGAAACAGACTAAGGGACCTTTTTAAAGGGAATCTGTCACCTATTTTTTGACTATCAGCTGCCGGCACTGCCATCAGGGGCAGGGGCTTATCTACAGCATTCTGTAATGCTGTAGATAAGCCCCCGATATAACCTGAAAGAGAAGAAAAACGAGTTATATTCTACTCACCCAGGGGCGGTCCGGGTTCGGTTTTGGTCCAATGGGTGTCACGGTGCGCAGGCGCCAGACCTCTCTGAGCTTTTCTGGCGCCTGCGCACTGCAGTACTCTGCCCTCAACAGGGCAGAGCAGTGCGCCTGCGTAGGAGCCGCGACGGTAAGCAAAGAAGAGGACATCATTGCTAGAAGTAGGGAGGCGCCGGACAGCGACACACATCGGACCAAAACAACCCAGACTGCCCCTGGGTGAGTATAATATAACTCGTTTTTCTTCTCTTTCAGGTTACATTGGGGGCTTATCTACAGCATTACAGAATGCTGTAGATAAGCCCTTGATGGCGGTGCCGGCAGCTGATAGTCGAAAAAATAGGTGACAGATTTCCTTTAAATGCTTAGGATGCCTTTGCAGGTGTTTTTGTTTATTCTAAACTTACTGAGCTAATGACTTTGGAGTTTTCATTGGTTGTAATCCATAGTCATCAAGAGTAACCAAAATAAACACTTAAAATAGATCACTCTGTAATGAATATATAATATAATAATCAAAAAGCACCAAAAGAATACAAGGGGTGCAAAAAATTCTTCCAGTTATATACCAAACCTCATACTAGGATGCAAGAGAATGAAGGCAGCCCTCCAAAATAGGAAAAAATAGATGCGGTTTATTAGCCCATGTGCGACGTTTCCGTCCCAAGTGTGGACCTTTCTCAAGCAGTTATAAAGTGCATATATATATATATATATATAGAGAGATAGAGAGAGAGAGAGATAGAGAGATAGATAGATACAGTGCCTACAAGTAGTATTCAACCCCCTGCAGATTTAGCAGGTTTACACATTCGGAATTAACTTGGCATTGTGACATTTGGACTGTAGATCAGCCTTGAAGTGTGAAATGCACTGCAGCAAAAAAGAATGTTATTTCTTTGTTTAATTTTTTTTTAAATTGTGAAAAGTTTATTCAGAGGGTCATTTATTATTCAACCCCTCAAACCACCAGAATTCTGTTTGGTTCCCCTAAAGTATTAAGAAGTATTTCAGGCACAAAGAACAATGAGCTTCACATGTTTGGATTAATTATCTCTTTTTCCAGCCTTTTCTGACTATTTAAGACCCTCCCCAAACTTGTGAACAGCACTCATACATGGTCAACATGGGAAAGACAAAGGAGCATTCCAAGGCCATCAGAGACAAGATCGTGGAGGGTCACAAGGCTGGCAAGGGGTACAAAACCCTTTCCAAGGAGTTGGGCCTACCTGTCTCCACTGTTGGGAGCATCATCCGGAAGTGGAAGGCTTATGGAACTACTGTTAGCCTTCCACGGCCTGGACAGTCTTTGAAAGTTTCCTCCCGTGCCGAGGCCAGGCTTGTCCGAAGAGTCAAGGCTAACCCAAGGACAACAAGGAGCTCCGGGAAGATCTCATGGCAGTGGGGACATTGGTTTCAGTCAATACCATAAGTAACGTACTCCACCGCAATGGTCTCCGTTCCAGACGAGCCCGTAAGGTACCTTTACTTTCAAAGCGTCATGTCAAGGCTCATCTACAGTTTGCTCATGATCACTTGGAGGACTCTGAGACAGACTGGTTCAAGGTTCTCTGGTCTGATGAGACCAAGATCGAGATCTTTCATGCCAACCACACACGTGACGTTTGGAGACTGGATGGCACTGCATACGACCCCAAGAATACCATCCCTACAGTCAAGCATGGTGGTGGCAGCATCATGCTGTGGGGCTGTTTCTCAGCCAAGGGGCCTGGCCATCTGGTCCGCATCCATGGGAAGATGGATAGCACGGCCTACCTGGAGATTTTGGCCAAGAACCTCCGCTCCTCCATCAAGTATCTTAAGATGGGTCATCATTTCATCTTCCAACAAGACAACGACCCAAAGCACACAGCCAAGAAAACCAAGGCCTGGTTCAAGAGGGAAAAAATGAAGGTGTTGGAGTGGCCTAGTCAGTCTCCTGACCTTAACCCAATTGAAAACTTGTGGAAGGAGCTCAAGATTAAAGTCCACATGAGACACCCAAAGAACCTAGATAACTTGGAGAAGATCTGCATGGAGGAGTGGGCCAAGATAACTCCAGAGACCTGTGCCGGCCTGATCAGGTCTTATAAAAGACGATTATTAGCTGTAATTGCAAACAAGGGTTATTCCACAAAATATTAAACCTAGGGGTTGAATAATAATTGACCCACACTTTTATGTTTAAAATTTATTAAAATTTAACTGAGCAACATAACTTTTTGGTTTGTAAGATTTATGCATCTGTTAATAAATCCTGCTCTTGTGTGAAGTTTGAAGGCTCTAACTTATTTGCATCTTATCAAACCTGCTAAATCTGCAGGGGGTTGAATACTACTTGTAGGCACTGTAGATACCGTATTTTCCGCTTTGTAAGACGCACTTTTTTTCCCCAAAATTTTGGGGGAAAACAGGGGTGCGTCTTACAAAGCGGACATGCCTTACCTAGACTGTGATCGGGGGCGTCTGGCGGTTGCTGGCCGCTGCTGCGGGTGTGTCCGGTGCCGCGTTGTGTGCCCGTCGATGCCCGGGGCTCTGCCAACATTGTGCGACAGGCCAGAGCCCCGGCATTTCCTCAGTTCCCTGTGTGCCGGTAAAAAGATGGCCGCTGGCGCGTGCGCAGATGGGATCTCGGGACCCAGTTCTCGAGAGATGAGATTTGAAATCTCATCTCTTGAGAAGTGGGTCCCGAGATCCCATCTGCGCACGCGCCGGCGGCCATTTTCCCTGGGTTCCCTGTGTGCGCGCGGTGGTGCCTGCAAAAAAATGGCCGCCGCGCGTGCGTAGATGGGATCTCGGGACCCAGCTCTCGAGAGATGAGATTTCAGATCTCATCTCTCGAGAACTGGTCCCGAGATCCCATCTGCGCACGCGCCGGCGGCCATTTTTTTTTTACCGGCACTTCAGCGCACATATACAGGGAACCAAGGAAATGCTGGGGCTCTGGTCTGTCGAACAATGTCGGCAGAGCCCCGGGCAATCAGTAAATTGTACAATCTAAGATAGTTATAATGGATTCACAACAATATGAATCAATCAGATGAAGTGTGCGGCTTCGTACATAACCATATCTGGCATTAGTTACAGTGTAACTCACAGAACAGACAATTGACAATAACAGCTGTGAATCGTGATATATTGGAGGCGAGGCATGACTCACCCCATGTGAAAATTCACGCATGTCAGAAAAATGTTATGCCACTTAAGCCATCACATCCGCTCATTGGAGCCAAAACGTTGCACATGGGCTAATAAACCACTACTATTTTTTTCCTATTTTGGAGTGCTGATTTCATTCTCTTGGAATATATATATATGAGTTTCACTTTTTGTATTGAAGAACTGAAAGAAATGAACTTTTTGATATTCTAAATTAATTGTATTCAACAAATAACACTTGGCTCTGGAATTTTCGACTCAGTCTTTACTATAATCTAGCTATAGTATACTTCTGACCCTCTAACGCGTGCTCATATTTTATTAGGGCCCTTCTGGTATTTTTAACGTATACCACCAATAAAAGCTATTTTATTTCTTTAAGGGTTTTTTTTCTGCTCATATGGTTGTCTTTTTCTTCAAAGACCCATGTTTACGTTTACCTTGGTTTTGCACAGTTTTACATATACACCCCCTCTCCACATGGGCACAGGGAGTGAAAGAGGGTGGCCCACGCCAATGCTGGCGTGGCACAGGACTCGCTCACAACCCTGACCAGCTGAGACCCCTTTCGCTAGCACCAGTGAAACAGCTTTGCCAGCCTGGAAGGTTTGCCACCAGTTCCTTGTTAGATAGAAGTCTGGTCTGTTAACGGGATTATATTGTGCCAGAAACCAGCCCTGGTAGCATGTGACATTAAACTGATAACACTATTGTGTGGATCGAGATAAAAGAGCAGGCCAAGGTTAAGTTGGATATTTTATTGCCTTATGGGCACACTAGACAAAACGCTATATACACAATACGCTAAATACATCATGGATATACATATACGATGGTCAGATATTCAAATACAGGTGGTAGTACAATAAATATAAGATGATAAAAAAGTCAGTTACCAGTTGCATGTTAGGCCATGGTACTATGCAGCCACATGGGAGGTGAGAGGTGCCAACGATTTCATTTTTTTTCCAAAATGACATGCCAACATGACTTCCCATAGAAGAGAATTGTGGGCCACGTGAGCAATTAACCCCTTGGTCAGTCACTTTCCCTTTCCACCTCAGGATAGTTCTAGTTTCCTCCCCTTGGGTCTGGTAACTGAAACTCCAAAACCTATGATGGCTCATAAAGTCTCAACAGAAGGTCAAAGAAAGGCGGTTTTGGTGTCATCAGATCTGCCCGAACCCCCGTTATGCTTGGGTACTAAACGCTGCTTCACTACCTGGCTTCTAACATGCACATGTGAAAGACTTGGGTATACTAATAGATCACAGACTGAATATGAGTCAACAGTGTGATGCAGCAGCAAAAAAGGCAAATGCAATTCTAGGATGTATTAACAGAAGCATACAGTCTAGATCACGTGAAGTCATTATTTCCCTCTACTCTTTGGTCAGACCTCATCTGGAATACTGTGTCCAGGTTTGGGCGCCACATTTTAAAAAAGACATCAACAAACTGGAGCAAGTTCAGAAAAGAGCGACCAGAATGGTGACCAGTCTGCAAACCTTGTCTTATGAGGAAAGGTTGCAGGATTTGGGAATGTTTAGCTTGCAGAAGAGAAGACTGAGAGGAGACTTAATAGCTGTCTACAAATATCTCAAGGGCTGTCACATTGTAGAAGGATCAACTTTATTCTAATTTGCACAAGGAAAGACTAGAAGCAATGGGATGAAACTGAATGGGAGGAGACACAGATTAGATATTAGAAAAAACATTTTGACAGAGTGATCAATGAGTGGAACAGGCTGCCACGAGAAGTGGTGAGTTCTCCTTCAATGGAAGTCTTCAAACAGAGGTGGGACAGACATCTGTCTGGGATGACTTAGCGAATCCTGCTTTGAGCAGGGGGTTGGACCAGATGGCCAAGGAGGTCACTTCCAACTTTACGATTCTATGATTCTACTAGCTGTTTTAAATACTCCCCATCCTAGAGTGCTGGAATGAGTCAAGACCCCAGTAGGTGTTTTTCCCATTCCCGAGATCTCGTAAATGTAACCGGTATACTGCTAGGACTTACGAGAACATTGCTAACAGGTGTCCTGTCTCAGCATAACATTTTGAAGGAGGACTATAATCTCTGACCCGATATGATAGTCGATTGGCATGAAATTACCGTATATCTCCCATATTTTTCACAGGTGCTATATCCACAGCCAAAATATAAATAAAGTATTTCCAATAAAATCTCAATTTTTCTCCTGCAATATCCTTGTATTTATGGCCGGTGCCTCCTTCCATCTTCCCAGTTGTATAGGGAGAAAGTTGTCACTGTGGGTTTGAGGAAGCAGCTGCACATGAATAGCAAGGACTCCTTGATGTGGGGAGGACTCCTCAGATCGTGAGCACTAACAGGAGAAAAACAGCAGTTTTAGGCTAAGTGCACACCTACTTTTTAGCCCTGCGGATTTTTCCGCGCAGAATTTAAGAAATCCGCAGGTCAAATGACCTGGATTTTTCCTGCGGATTTCTTGCGGTTTTTGTTCGGTTTTCCCTCTGCGGATTTGGAGAATGGAGCAGGTGGAAAACCGCACAAAAGAAGTGACATGCTGCATATTTTGAACCACAAGAAAACCGCGCGGAAAAATCTGCAGCACATCCGTAATGAGTGGGGAAAATGCAGCAAGAAGATTTTGCTGAATTTTTGCAGCGTTTTTGGTGAATAAAACTATTGTAACGTTATTAAACCTATTCTGAAGGTAAATCTCACTTGTAATCCGCACCAAAAAAAGGTGCAAAAAATTAGCAAAGCTTGCATTGTACTGCCGAGTGAGCAGGTTTTGGCAGCAGGAAAAAGCTGCATGTGAATATAGCCTTACAATGTTTGCTCAGGGTCTCGGTCACCAGTTTTATGCTTCCCGTTAACAACCCTATTTCCCTGAATACCGACCGCTACATGCAAGACTCAATTGAGATGTTGTATTGGTCTAGCCTGATGAAGAGACCTGCGTAGTCTGGAAAGCTTGCAATGTGTTACCATCTTTTCAGTTAGCCATTAAAAGGTATCAACCACTGAGGACTCTCAATCTGAATATTCTTCTCTTTCACACACTTGTTTTAATCCTGCATAGTTTAAATGATTTTGCCCCCCAGAATATGGTCCGTGATGTACATGGTCACCAACTACAATCTTCTTTATTTAATGCCTACTTCTTGAAAGATAACTTTTGTTAAACTTGGCACGTTGGCTCCATGTAGATAATGACAATGTAATCAGTGATTTGTCCTGATTCACGAGGGACTAAAGGAGTCACAGGTATTGTACCATAGTTATTTCAGGATCAAACCTTTTTTCCCCCTTTGCCTCTCCTAGATTCTTGCTGATGGCCCCAGTATCCCCCATCCTGCCGGCAGTAAGCAGCGCGCAGCTTCTTGGTTTGCTTGTTATAATCGTGCAGCAATACTCGCTTGTAAAGGGGTCCTGGGGACAGTTGTACATACACATCCCACTAATGCCAGTCTCCCACGCCCTGACACCTTAGTGCCATACACGCACTGCCAGTTGTTGCCCCATTTCTTGGGTTCATAGACCAATTCAACTAAAATCAGACTTTTAATCTTCTCTGATGGACATGCACAGTCATCAGACTTCAAGTTAAAGATGTCCATTACTAAGACAACTTCTCCTATCCCTCGTTTGGCCCAATGAAATAAAGCCTGTTCATCCCTTCCCATGCCGCCTCTGTTCCCACGGTGTCGGAACTCGCTCTCATCAGGCTGTGATTCGGTGACATGTGACTCTGGCGTCCAATCAGCGCAGGCGTCACTGTCTCCACCTTCGGACAAACTGAACATGAAGAAGACAGAGATCAGCTGCAGGCCGGACTTCGTCTTCATGTTCGATTTTGCCTGAAGGCGGAGACAGTGACACAAGCGCTGATTAGGCTCAGGCGTCATGTGCCACAAGACTGCACGAGAGCCCTGGGGAGAGCGACTGCCAACACCGGGGGAGGGGAGTATAGGCTTTTATTATTTTATAGGGGCTAAATCTTTTGATCCAGAAAGGTCAGTTACTCCATCTTAGACATTTAGACTCTGAGGATAAGCCATAACTGTCTGACAGGTGCAGGTCTCATCATTGGGACTCAGGACCCCATCTCATAAAGCAGGGATGGAGAGGTGGACTTCTGGTGGGACTTTTATAGCATATCCTGTGGACATGACATGAATGTCTGAAATAGGAATAGCTCTTAGAGGGAATCTTTCACCAGGTTTTTGTTACCCCTTCTGAGAGCAGCATAATGTAGCGGCAGAGACCCTGATTCCAATGATATATCACTTATTAGGCTGTTTGCGTTTAGTTTTTGTAAAATCACTTTTGTAAGGGGGATACTATCACTGAAGGACTAGTACTCTAGCTGCCAGGTAGTCCTCCGTATTCGTGAGCTACCACTGATTGGTTGCTTTCTCCAAAGTGTAAACAGAAAGCTGCCAATCAGTGGTGGGGGAGGGTTATACAGAACACTGCATTCAGAGAACTGGTAGACCTGCGGCAGAGAGAACTGATTTTATCAACTGCATCACTAGGACACATACAGCTCTGGAAAAAATTAAGAGACCACTTCCAAATGTTCATTCTGTCTGATTTTTCTCTTTATTCGGTATATTTTTGAGTAAAATGTAAATTGTTCTTTTAGTCTACAAATTTCCGACAACATTTCTCCGAATTTCCAAGCAATAACATTATTTTTTTTTTTTTTTTCTGAAATGTAGAAATGGTCAAAATTAAAAAGCAGTGCTTTCAGACCTCAAATAATGGTAAGAAAACAAGTTCATAATCATTTCAAAATAACAATACTAATGTTTTAACTCAGGAAGAGTTCAGAAATCAATATTTTGTGGAATATCCCTGATTGTTAATCCCAGCTTTCATGCGTCTTGGCATGCTTTCCACCAGTCTCTCACACTGCTTTTGGGTGACCTTATGCCTCTCCTGGTACAAAACTTTAATCCGTTCTTTGTTTGATGGCTTGTGACTATCCATCGTCCTCTTGATTACATTCCAGAGGTTTTCAATGGGGTTCAGGTCTGGAGAATGGGCTGCCCATGACAGGGATTTGATGTGGTGGTCTCTTAACTTTTGCCAGAGCTGTAGCTGGAATGAGGGTCTCTGAACCCCTGCCTTATGCTCTTCTCCGATAGGGTAGCAAAAAGCTGGTGACCGATTCCTTTAAATGTGGTGGATGTGGGGTTTCCCAGCCTGAATGTGTGCATTTTCTTTTGCTGTCACCATGTTGATATTTCCATTGTACATAGAGAAAAGTGATGTTGTGGCTCTTCTGCTTGTAGAGAATGAGGCTTGTGTGTGTTCATTTGTAATATATGTTATACTTTTATCTTTTTTTCTGACACTCTATTTTTGGTCTTTTGCAGGTGTTCTCTATTGTGGTCTTTGGGGGGATAATTAATGAAGGATACATTAATAAGGCAAGTGAGGAGGAGGAACACTGCATTTTCAACCAAAACCGAAGTGCCTGCACCTATGGTGTGACAGTGGGGGTGCTGGCCTTTCTCACCTGTCTCCTGTACCTGGCTGTAGATGTCCACTTTCCACAGATTAGCAGTGTCAAAGACCGCAAAAAGACTGTGATCTCTGACGTCGCAGTGTCTGGTAAGCTGCTGCTGCTGCTTCATTTTTATCATCACTCAGTTTTTTATTGTACTACAAATTATCCCAGTGTTGTGTAAATCACAGAGGTCACTGATTTTTGCTTAATAGCAACATTCAAGGTGACCTGTCAAGACTTTTATAGTACAAAATGCATTCATTGGATATAGATTTCCTTGACTTAATGAGGCTTATATTTACTTTCAAAATCTGCGTGAGAATGTCTGTACAATTTTTCTTTAAGATTTTCCCAGAAGACCAAAGAAAGGCATAAGGATAGAATACCTTTATTAACGAGAGTGGTAACAGGTAGCACCACATACAAAGAGTGTCCTTCATTCCAAAACGCGCGTCGGGGTGAGCGCAGCACCAGGTCTGTGAACCACACAGCTAATCCTTTTAGCCACTTAGCCCTTGTTTACAACCTTCCACCCCCACTTTGGAATAGCTGTATCCCAATAGGTCCTGTACCTACCTGCTCTCACTTACCTGCCTTCCATACCTCTGGACACATTATATATCTCTCTCCAGTGATTATGCTCCTATATGAACTTGTACCCATTATGTGTTTATTACTATTTTTCTACTTATGGAACATACTTACTTTTATCTCTCTATACTGGTGTACCCATATGGTCGCTCTGATGACTGAGTCATTATCTCAGCCACAGTATCATTGTGAGACACAGTGCTCCCCCTGCTGGCTATGGATACACTGAATCTGTAAACTGCTATTCCATGCTATATATTTATGACTTTATACATTTGTCCATCTATTACCTTGTTGTTCGACTTTTAATATTGTGTATAAGTTGTTTTTTTTTTTGTTTGTTTTTTTTTATTCGTGCGGGCACCTCTTTGTACGTGGTGCTACCTCTTACCACTCTCATTACAAAAGGTATTTTATCCTGATGCCTGGTGTCCCAATTTTCCTTTCCTGACCATATGTTCGGTGCGATTTCTTTGGTTTTCACTATTTTCCGAATGGTCTGCCATTCATCCTTTTAAGCAGATACATATCACTAACTCCTTGAGAGACTTATTATGCCACCTTCTATGGTTAGACGTATTTCCATTGCTGCGTTCAGTACTTGTTTGATTTAAAATGTTCCCACCTGATATTAAAATGAGCATTTTAACTCTTCGTGGACACACAGCTGATTTTTACGATTCAATCATAACTTTTGAGTAATCGGCAGTGGCCACTAAGCAGTGTATGGTTCTGCCAGTGCACCACTTACAGCAGCATGTAAAAGTTTGGGCACCCCCGGTAAAAATTAGTGTGTGTGTATATTTTTACATTTTCATCTTTTACATTTTAAAAATTGTAAGAAGGAAAGGGGCTAATGCAAAAGTTTGGGCACCCTGCATGGTTAGTACCTAGTATCGCAGCTTATAAACTCTTTATGTGGCCAGCCAAGAGTCTTTCATTTCTTGTTTGAATGATTTTCATCCATTCTTCCTTGGAGCATTCTTCCAGTTCTGTGAGATTCCTGGGTCGTCTTGCATGCACTGCTATTTTGGCGTCTAGCCACAGATTTTCAATGATGGTCAGATCAGCGGACTATGAGGGCCGTTGTAGAACCTTCAGCTTGCACCTTTTGAGGTCGTCTATTGTGGATTTTGATGTGTGTTTAGGATCATTATCCATTTGTAGAAGCCATCCTATTTTCAAATTCAGCTTTTTTACAGATGGTATTATGTTTGCATCAAAAATTTGTTGAAATTTCTTTGAATCCATTCTTTCCTTTACCCGTGAAATGTTCCCCATGCCATTAGCAGCAACACAACCCCAAATCATAATTGATCCACCCCCATGCTTAATGGTTGGCGAGATGTTCTTTTCCTGAAATTCTGTGCCCTTTTTTCTTCACACATATCTTTTGTTTATTGTGGCCACAGAGGTCTATTTTATCTTCATAGGTCCACAGGACTTGTTTCCAAAATGCTTCAGGCTTGTTAAGATGGTATTTTGCATACGTCTGACTCTGAATTAGAAATCGTTCCATGTTCAGCTTCCTTCACTGTTCACAATAACAGTAATTTTAACCAGGGGTGCCCACATTTTTTCATGCCACTGTATATCCAGCCACTACTATTGCAAATTTCAGCTCATCATGGGGTGCTGGGTGCAGGAACCGCAGCAATTTCATATTGATTACCTATCCTAGGCTTAGGTCATCAGTCAAGTTCCAGACTACTCTTTTAAATGTTGATCAGTCTTTGATCTGATTGTTGGCAGCGTGAACAGTGGATTTGCCACTGACTGTGAATACTTCACAGGGACTGATTGGTCATATTAGTGATTGTCCCCATGCAATTTACACTGGACCATTTAAAAGGGCCTGTCTCCAATCAACGTGTTATGTCATCATTCAGCACTCTTCCGGGTAGGAGATTAGTCTTAAACCCTTCCTTACCGATGACGGAATAGTACGTCATCGGTAAGGTCCCCCGCTTTGAGGTAGGCCCACCTCAAAGCCGCAACATGTCAGCTGTTAACAGCTGACGTGCCCGCAATAGGCACGAGCGGAATCGCCGTCCGCCCGCCCCTATTAACTAGTTAAATCTCGCTGTCAAAGCTGACAGCGGGCACTTACGTAGCATTTCTGGATGCCGGGCCCGGAAATGAGCTCATCGCCGACCCCCGTCACGTGATCGGGGGTCGGCGTCATGTTACCTGGACAACCAGAGGTCTTATAGAGACCTCTATGGTTGTTCCAGGCAGATGGCTTTCAGCGCCACCCGGTGATCGGCGCTGAAAGTACACGGGGCTTATTTTTTGCGTGCCGGGCTGATGATTTTAATGATACCACTTTTGTGCAGATACGTTCTTTTGATCGCCCGTTATTGCATTTTAATGCAATGTCGCGGCGACCAAAAAAACGTAATTCTAGCATTTTGATTTTTTTCCCACTACGCCGTTTAGCGATCTAGTTAATGCTTTTTTTGTTAATTGATAGATCTGCTGATTCTGAATGCGGCGATACCTAACGTGTATGTGGGAATTTTTTTTATTGTTTTATTTTGATTGGGGCGAAAGGGGGTGATTTGAACTTTTAGGTTCTTTTTAATTTTTTTTTTTATTTTTAAACTTTTTTTTTTTTTTTTACATTTAGCATGCTTCAATAGCCTTCATAGGAGGCTTGAAGCATGCACAACTTGATCGTGTGCTTTCAGCGCCGACCACAATGATGGTCTGGCTCGACCACCCCGAATTCCAGCCAGAAAGCGGTGCCTCAAGGGAATCCATCTTAAGAGTCCTGCCTATGATTCAGAATGCCGCAGCCTTTCTTGCCGATGCTTCAGCAGATTCGACATGGATGGCCGCCAGAGCCGCGGGGCTATCTAATGCAGCACGAAGAGCCCTATGGCTAAAATGTTGGCCGGGGGACATTCAGGACAGATCTCGTCTCTGCTCCATCCAGTGTGAGGGAGTATACTTGTTCGGCCCAGTCCTGGACGATCTCTTGGAAAAAGTCGGGGATGACAAAAATAAATTTCCCAGCTTACCAACCCCTTCTTACAGACGTCCTTTCTCCAGGAAATAGTCATTTCGTAGAAGGTCGTCTGGAGATCAAGGCAAATGGGATGAAAGAAGGAGGAAGGAGGAGAGGTACAGGTTTTATGTTTGGAGGAGGGGAACGTCAGGAAGGCTCATCTCGAGAATCGAAGAAGCCATCCCAATGACTGGTGGCTCCGGTAGCAGGTAGGCTGGCTGCCTTCTACCTGGTCTGGTCCCTGATTTCTAATAGCAACTGGATCCGGGGCATAATAGCTTCTGGACTACGGTTGGAATTTTCCTGTATCCCCCGGGACTGTTTCAGGGTTACCCGCCTCAGATTTTCCCCATCAGAGCAGGCTGCCCTGGAGGCTGAAGTTCGCGACCTGTGCGATAAGAGGTACCAGAGTCGGAAAAATGCAGAGGCTTCTACTCCTCTGTTCCTAGTCCGTAAGCCAGATGGTGCCTTTTAGGACTATAATTTAAGGGCTCTTAACAGGTTTCTGGTCATATGCCCGTTCAAAATGGAAACTGTAAATTCCGCAATAAAGTTGCTATATCAAAACTGTTTCATGGTGGTGTTAGACTTAAAAGATGCCTATTACCATGTATCTATCTGTGCGGCCTATCAACGCTTTCTTAGAGTGGCGGTTCACTTAGAAGGGTCAGTGCAGCGTTTTCAATGTCGCACTTCGGTTTGGCCTGGCAGTCGCCCCTCGGGTATTCACGAAGGTCATAGCTGAGGTTATGGCCCATCTACGGGAATCAGACATTATGGTGGTCCCCTACCTTGACGACTTTCTCATCATAGGCAAAACAGCAGACCATAGTCAGCAGCAGTTGCAAAAGGCTATGTCGGCCCTGAAACGGTGGCTACTTAATGTCAAAAAATCTCGGATACAGCCCATGAAAGTACAACAATTTTTAGGTTTGATCTTAGATTCTCAGATCCAAGAATGCCGCTTACCGTCCGAGAAATTAATACGCCTGCGTTGTCAGGTCCTAAACGCCTTCAACAATCCCACTATGTCCCTCAGGAAAGCTATTTCCCTATTGAGCACCCTCTATTCCTGTATCCCCGCAGTCCGGTGGGCCCAGTTCCATACAAGAAGTCTACAGGGCGAGGTCCTACTTCATCAGAAAATTCTCGGGGGTTCCCTGGAAGGCCAGCTGTCTCTATCCCGTAACACTAGAGAGTCCCTGAGGTGGTGGCTAGACAGAGATAATCTATCCAGAGGGATGCCCTGGGAGTATAACATGACCCGTATTGTCACCACAGACGCAAGCCCTTCCGGCTGGGGGGGCTTATATGGGTGAAATTTTAGTTCAGGGCCTATGGGATCATCAGGTAGACATGTTTTCTAACCTGAAAGAATTAACAGCGGTGGAGCAGGTGGTTGAAAGACTTCTCGTGTATCTGCAGGGTCATCATGTGCGAGTGTTTTCCGACAATCAGGTCTCAGTGGCTTATATCAACCACCAAGGTGGAGCTCGTTCCAGACCCCTGATGATGGCAGCAGAACGCCTGTTCCAGTTGGCAGAGCGGCATTTTCTCTCTTTAACGGCCTTGCACATAAGAGGAAAAGAAAACACCGCCACAGATTTCTTAAGCCGCAATCTTCTGAGACAAGGCGAAGAGTCCCTAAAAACCTCCATCTTCAACTTGATTGTACAGAGATGGGGTCAACCGGACGTGGATCTCTTCGCGACCAGGGAGAACAGAAAAGTGAGACAATTCTGCTCACTAAATCCCAGGGAAGATCTGCTGGCTGTAGACTCTCTTCTAATAAAATGGGACTTCAGACTAGCAAACACCGTCCCTCCCCTGTCTCTCCTACCCCTAGTGGTGAGGAAAATCAGGAAAGACAGGGTGAGGGTTATAGTGATCACTCCGTTCTGGCCCAGGAGAGCATGGTTCTCATGCCTCAGGACTATGTTGATGTCCGACCGTTGGGTCCTACCAGATGTCCCGGATCTCCTTTCCCAGGGTCCAGTTTACCATCCGCAGGTGTCTGGCCTATATCTGGCAGCGTAGGCTTTGAATGGGCACTGCTAAAAGACAAAGGGTTTTCACCAGGCCTAATAAATATCCTGCTCAAAAGCAGGAAAGAAATAACTAAAATTTACATTAGGACCTGGAAAAGATTCCTACAGAATTCAGGAGTTGTAACTGGGGAATCAGTGCCCATATCCCAGATCCTAGAATTCCTGCAAAAAGGTCTAGACATGGGGCTTTCCACCAGAATCCTTAAAGTGGAAGTGTCAGCCTTAGGGGCCCTTTTTAGCTGCAACATCGCCAGTAATTACTGGATCAATACGTTTATCAAAGCAGCAAGTAGGTCCAGACCAGTAGTCAAAAATAGGTTCATGCCATGGGATTTGAACCTAGTGCCTCGATTAAAAACCTTTCCCTTAAGGTAGCCTTCCTAGTGGCACTGACTTCAGCTCATCGAGTAAGCGATATCCAGGCGTTATCTAGGCTCCCTCCATACACTCAATTCCAGGATGACAGGGTAATGCATAGGGCTGATCCGGCATACTTACCTAAGGTATCTTCCAGTTTTCATAGGACACAAGAAATAGTCCTTTCATCCTTCCTACCTAACCTGGTTAATCAAAAAGAAGAGAAGCTACACACCCTAGATGTTAGATGTCTCCTGGAATACCTAGCATTTACTGACTCCTGGAAAAAAGATAATGCCTTGTTTGTCTCCTTTCAAGGCACCAGGAAAGGCCTTAGGGCTTCAAAAAACACAATAGGTGGGTAAGAGAGGCTATTTCACTAGCGTACACATCGAGAGGCAGATTGGCACTTGGAAAACTGAGGGCACATTCCACTAGAGCCATGGTGACTTCGTGGGCCGAAAGATCAGAAGTCCCCATTGACCAGATATGTAAGGCTGCTACTTGGTCCTCTCCGAGCACGTTTTATAACCATTATAGGTTAGACCTGGGTGCTTCCTCAGACCTCTCCTTTGGTGTAATGGTGCTGCAGGCTGTAGTTCTCCCTAAGTTGTTATTACTCACTCTAATTCTCTCAGGTGGTGCTCTCATGGACGATTGAATAAAGTCTAGTTACTTACCGGTTAACTGTATTTTTCGGAGTCCATGACAGCACCCTTAGATTCCATCCCTTTCTTTAGTTCTGGGTGTGCACTTCTTCCTCCTATTTGGTTCACATGTGGTAAATAGTTGGTAGTAATAGTATTGTACATAAATCATGCCATTAACCTTGGAGGTCCTCTTATGCTCTGTAATTCAACTGATGTGTGGGAGAAGGTGCCGCCATTTTGTTTCTGTATGTTTCCTGTTCCTGAAGGGCGGATCCCCTCTCTCAGGTGGTGCTGTCATGGACTCCGAAAAATACCGTTAACCGGTAAGTAACTAGAC
Organism: Dendrobates tinctorius; assembly: GCF_039654945.1. Classification (NCBI taxonomy): domain Eukaryota; kingdom Metazoa; phylum Chordata; class Amphibia; order Anura; family Dendrobatidae; genus Dendrobates; species Dendrobates tinctorius. The sequence goes on along the minus strand of NW_027361826.1, from coordinate 614,796 downwards.
TATCATCTCCAAGTTTCTGTTGTTGTGTTTTTTTTGTTTAAAGATAACTTGTCAACACTGTTGACAATGAAGTCGTGGTATGGCTGTATAGGCTCTTGTTCCATAATAATGTTGTTGTTATCACTTTTCTCCTTCCCCTATGGCAGCACCACGGAGAGAGGGAACTAACGCCCTTCAAGGACTGGAAACCTACGGATAAAAGGGCGGTACCTCTCCCTCGCATCAAGTAGTTTCCTGTCCTTGACGGGGAACCTTCAGTATGGTATACCTGAAGATAAGAGATGTGTCCAGGCCTGGGCAGACCAGTACAGGCAGCGGTGATTCCCATGCCATGGCTAGTGCGGTGTCATGAAGCCACCACTGCTGGGGCTGAAGGGTCTTTCACGGTGCACACGCAGGGGGTGCAGAGACCGCACCATGCTCCGGTGCTGGCTTCTGGGCGTCCTGTCTGCGCATGAGGGGGATGCGCCAGTCGTTCCCTGATGACGCAGCCGGTGGGTCACATGATCGGGGGAAATTCCTGTGAAGAAAGTGGAAGAAGCACAGGGGGCATGCCGGGTGTCTTACATTCAAAAAGGAGGGTGATGAATATGCTTCCTGCAGCATAGGCAGTCCCCTGTAGGAATGGAGGCGCAGGACAGTGAGCCACCGCAGCAGCAGCCTAGAAAACAGAGGAAGGAGATGCGACTGCATGATTTTTCAGCCAGGCGGAGTGGACGTTACAGCAGCTATTCTACCCAACAGAGCAAGTCTCCAGCCTCCAAAGGCCCATCAGCGGACCCCATTCCTCGTTCTAGACAGGTACCCGCGCCTGGGTCTGGTTGGTGAGTGATCTTTGCGAAAGTTCACTTTGTAATTGGGGTCCCCCTTTCTCTTAATTTATTCATGGAGGAAAATGCTTGGCTAAGGCCAAGCGCAGGAGATGTCCAATGTGTGAAGAGGATTTACATGTCACCTGGAAAAAAAAGATTCAGCACCTGCTCTATGAATGAGTGGCAATGTGAGGAGACTCCAAATTTCGCCTCCAGATTGAGATCTGTAATCAGGACAGAGGTTGAAAACACCTTTAAATCCCTCTCCCCGGGGTGTAGTGTCAATAAGCAAAAAACTAGCAGGAGGTGCCCTAAATCTGAGACCAATAGTTCCAAGAAAGCACAGAGAGACTCTGGTTCCTCAGACTTTTCTTCATCCTCAGAGGAAGAGATGGGAGGGCGCCATTGTTTCCCATTAGAGGAGATAGAGGGTCTGGTCAAGGCAGTAAGAGGCTCGATGGGTGTGATGGACCCTCGCCCAGAAAATACTGTACATGACGTAATGTTTGCTGGACTTGGGCAAAAGAAACGTAGGTCATACCTTCTAAATGAGAATATAAAGTCCCTAATTAAAAAGGAATTGAATAGACATGATCGAAAAAACTACTCTGTACCGTCCCTCAAAAGGAAATATCCTTTTGATGATTTGGCATCTACATCCTGGGATAAAGCCCCGAAATTGGATGTAGCGGTCGTGAAGTCTTCCAAAAAATGCTCCTTTCCCTTCTAGGACATGGGAGTTTTGAAAGACCCACTAGATAAAAAGGCAGAATCCTTCCTTAAGGGCGCATGGGAAGCATCAGGGGGCAGTTTTAGACCTGTTATATGGCAACAACCTGCACAGCTAGGACCTTAATTATATGGATAGACCAATTAGAGGAACAACTTCGAGACAGGGTATCTAGGGATAAGATATTAGAGTCCATTTCCTTAATGCGGGAAACTAGCTTTCTTGTATGATTCTGCAGCCGACTCAGTTCGACTAGCGGCCAAATCCGCAGCTTTCTCTAACGCTGCCCGTAGAGCTCTCTGGCTTAAGTGCTGGCCTGGAGACATACATACAAACAAAATCAAAATTATTCTCTATCCCCTGTGCAGGTAGTTTTCTTTTTGGGTCACCATTAGATAACATCCTTGAAAAAACTAGGGATAAGAAAAAGGGATCCCCTAACCTGTCTATTCCCAAATACAAGAAGTCCTTTTGGCGTAAATATTTTTCTGTAGGAGGCCCCCGAGAGAGCAAGATAGATGGGAAGAGGGGGAAAAAAAGGTAGGTTTTCTCTTTGGGGGTTCCTCTCAAGATGGCAAGATAGGAAGCCCCTCCAGTGATGGTCTTACCCAGTTGGGGGAAGATTATCCCTCTTCCTTCTGGCCTGGGAAAAGATTTACAGCAGTTCCTGGATACTAAGCCTCATAAAGTCAGGCCTTCGTATAGAATTCCTCTCATTTCCAGTCCCAAACTTTGTGGTAACTCCTCTATGGTCCTCTCCAGAGGAACAATGGGCCTTGGGACACAAAGTGTTGGACAGGTTTGTCCGTTAGATCCAAGAGGTTCCCCTCTGGAAAAGTCAGAAGGTTTCTACTCCCCGTTGTTTCTGGTGAAGAAATCAGATTGATCCTTCCGGACAATAATAAACTTAAACTGAACAAGTATCTAAGGACTCTGACTTTCAAGATGGAGTCAATAAAATCAGCTGAGCTGTCAAAATATAGTTTCCAGATTGCTTTATGACAGTCCTGGACCTGAGGGATGCGTATTATCACATCCCCATTCACAAAGAATATATATATATTTTTTGTAATATTTATATTTTATAATATATAAAATGTTTGTAGTGAAGTTCATTTTTCTAAATATATTGGCAAATGTTACGAACTGCGATCACTCATCTGCTGCATTTCCTTTTTCATTTTTGCTATAGGTGTTTGGTCATTTTTTTGGTTTGTTGGGTTCTGCTTTTTGGCTAACCAATGGCAAGTGTCTAACCCGAAGGACAATCCGATGAATGAAGGAGCAGATGCTGCCCGTGCTGCCATAGCATTCTCATTCTTCTCCATCTTTACTTGGGTGAGTTGTACTATTAAACAATGAGGTTGGCTGCTTGTATGTTCTGGGGGTGGGATAGATGAAGACCTGTCTGGTTGGTTAAGGCATTGCACATGTGCAAGCCTAGCCAAGTAGTATCTGATACTCTCATAAGGCGCTCGTTCAGACTAAGGTTGAGTGTTCTCCAGTAAAAGTTGTATTTCCTATACGTTTAGAGCAGCACCAGATGCCTATTCCAGTGGCGATGGGCATTTTCCACTTAAGTTACCATACTACCACTCAGATTTTTGCATTCAGTGCAGTAGCACAAAGAGTTATTAAAGTCCATGTGGTTTCAGTCCCTCTTTCAACGGTTTCAAGAGTGAAGGATAATTGTAAAATACATACCGTGTTACACACTTCTCTAAACCTCCACTGATTCGGTGGTCTTCAACATGATGTGAAATGGCTTCCCGTCCATACCGTCATACGAACAGTCACAGACTGGTACAAAGGGGAGAGGACCCTGCCCTTGAGGGCTTACAGTGTACAGGATGGTGGGGAAGGAGACAGTAGATCAGGGGCCTGCTGCAGCTCCGGTGGTGGTGAGGTGTCAGCTGGGTCATTGTAGGCAGGAAGCTTTCTTAAAAAGATGGGTTTTGAAGTTCCGTCAAGAATGTTCTGAATGTGGTAGATAATTGGACATGTTGGGGCACAGAATTCCAGAGGATGGATGATATTCGGGAGAAGTCTTGGGAATAGATTTGGATGGGGAGTGAATAAGTGTGTAGGAGAGAAAAAAGTCTTTGGAAGACTGGAGCTTGTCCGGGAAGATATCAGGAGATGAGTTTGGAGAGATATGGATGAGACAGATTATGGACTGCCTTGTAGATCAATGTTAGTGGTTTATCCATTGGAAAATTGGGAGCCAGTGGAGGTACTTGTAGAGAGGAGAAGCTGAGGAGTAACACAGGGAGTGGTGGATTAATCAGGCAGCAGTGTTAATCAGGAACTGGAGAGGTGTAAAAGTGTTAGCTGGGTGGTCACAGAGAAGGATATTATGGGAGATGATGAGGGCAGGCACCAATATTTTAGTAGATTAAGGGTTGAGAAAGTGAAACATTTTGGACATATCTTTTAGTTGGAGGCAGCCAGAGGTGGTAAGAACTTGGATGTGTGGTTTGAAGGACAGGGAAAGTCAAGGATTACTCAAAGGCAGCGAACTTGCGTTAAGGGGGAAAGCTTAATGTCATTTATAGTGAGGGATATTTTGGTTAAGGGAGTTAAGTGACATTGAGGAAAGATTAGTTTGGTTCTGTCCACATTAATTTTTAGGAAGCAAGGGTAGGATTTAGGATTCTGGGCAGCAGAGAACGTCAACATATAGGTGGTACTGGAAGACATGGGACTTTGAGTTGTCCCAGACAAAAGGTATAGATGGAGAACAATAGGGGTCCCAGGACAGAGCTTTGAAGGACACCAACAGAAAACGGGATTAGTAGTCCATCAGTTATAATTTCTGGTGGAAAGTCATCCATCCATCAGTCTCCTGAGCCTACAGGAATTCATTGTTCTCAGCAGTCAGGTGGCTGTACAAACGGGATGTCATCACTTTAGTCCTGATGAACATCTCTGGAGCAGCAGGATTTGGAGAGGCAAGTGTAACGGGGTCATCCAAGCTGGGGTACCTCTTTCAGTACCACCCCGTGTTTTCGGAGGTCCACTCTGCGTTGGCTGGAGTCTGAATGAAGGACGCGGGCTGGAATTCCTCTGAGTGCATGGGCGCATATAAAAGATCACTGTTTATCCATGTATTTCCAGTCTGACAACACTTTACTCACAGGACACAGAATATATCACACAGATAAAGAGGGCAGGCCAGACATGCATTACAAAAGCCGCAGGTGGCCGGAGCCTGCCATGTTTACTGTGGAAATTACAAAGGTGGGGGGAGGGCGGACAAAAGGGGAATGCTGATACATTAGGGACATGCATCTCACATAGAACCTATTATACATCCATATAACTGAACAACATATTCTGGGTGCTAAGTGGTTCTGTAACACGTAACATGGCTCCCCCTTTTCAGCGATGCGATCGGCATACACAGTCTGATCCTCAACGGATCGGTTTGGGGATGACCGATGTTTATGGGGTTGGTACAAGTTCCGTTTGTCGACTTAGTCCATCGGCGTTACCGTTTTGTTTGCCGGGTCTGTAGTGGATGGTGAAGTCCAGAGGTTGTAGGGCTAAACTCCACCGCAGCAATCTGGCGTTGTCTCCGGAGACCCGATTAAGCCAGACTAGGGGATTATGGTCCGTTAGAAGGGAAAACTGTCGTCCATACAAATATGGTTGCAACTTCTTGAGTGCCCATACTACGGCCAGGCACTCCTTCTCGATGGCCGCATAGCTTACTTCACGGGGCAGTAGTTTCCAACTCAGGTAAGCTACCGGGTGTTCTTGGCCGTCCGGCCCGACTTGTCTCAGTAGTGCCCCCAATCCAAACATAGAAGCGTCTGTGTGAACCAGGAAACGTTTAGTTGGATCGGGTGCAGCCAATACAGGGGTATTGGTGAGGGAGTCCTTTAGTTGGCGGAAGGCTTCCTCACACTCTGGGGTCCAGGTTACCTGGCGGGGTAGGTTCGTATGGGTCAAATCAGTGAGGGGCTTGGCTACGCTGCTGTAATTGGGAACGAATTTCCTGTAATACCCCGCTGTCCCTAAAAACGCCATGACCTGGGTTTTAGTGCGTGGGATGGGCCATTTGGCTATGGCCTCAATCTTGGCTGGTTCTGGTCGCTGTTTCCCACTTCCCACCCAATGCCCTAAATACTGAACCTCTGCTTTGCCCACGTGACACTTGTTTGGGTTCAGGGTGATTCCGGCCTGGTGGATCCTGTCCAATACTATCTGACTCTTCAATGACCCCTAAACGCAACATCTCTTGTATCTCTTGTCGCATCCCCTCTCGTACAGACTCTGGGACGCAGAAGGGGTTTTGTCGCAGGGGGGTCTGATCCTGGGTCTCAACCTTGTGTTGTGCCAGGCGAGTGTACCCCTGTCTCTCTGAAAACATCCTCTCTCACAGCCTCAACAACGCCTCCGCCTGCTGTCTCTCCCGGGGGCCTAGGTCTTCACCCAAGTGTACCTGGTCCCATGTTTTAGACTGAGTCCTTTCCCCTAAGGCCTCTTTCACACTTCAGTTTTTTAGCATCAGTTCAAATCCGCCAAAAAGTCAGAGAAAAGAGAGAGAGAGAGAATGAGAATTTTGTCCGGCACCCAGAAAGAATTTCGGGTTAAATCAGTGTCTGGAGGATCCGCCACAGAAAAAAACGTTGCAAGCTCCGTTTTGAAATCTTTGAGGATGGTGACGGACAGAAACTTTTGGCGAATCCTCACAAAAAACGGATGCAACGGACAGCAATCCGTCACAATCCGCCATTAATGCAAGTCAATGGGGAAAAAAACGGATCCTCAAAAGAAAATTGAGGATCCGTTTTTTTCAAAACCTGGCGGATTGTGACTGATTGTAAAAAACGGAAGTGTGAAAGAGGCCTAAGACATCCGGCAAGGGAAGTCCTGCTAAATCCTCTGCTTCAGGTGCACAGATGGCCACTACCTCTTCAGGGCGTTCCCGGTAGGGCTTCAGCATATTCACGTGGAACATGCGGATAACCCTGGGGTCGTCACAATCGGCGACATTATAGGTTGTGTCGGCTACTTTCCGCACTACCTGGTAGGGCCCCTGCCATGCAGCTTGGAACTTGTTCTGCTTAGTGGGCTCTAACACCAGGACCTTCTGTCCTATTTCCAAGGTGCGCTCTCTGGCCCTCCGATCGTACCATACGCGCTGGCGTCGCTGGGTCGCCTGCAGGTTCTCGCGTACAACCTGGGTCAGCTCCTGTAGGCGGTCCCGGAATTCCAGCACATAGGGTACAATAGGTACCCCTTCTATGAGGCCTTCCCCTTCCCAGTGTTCCAGCACTAAGTCTAGGGGTCCCCTTACCCGTCTCCCGTATACCAGCTCGAACGGGGAGAACCCTGTGGATTCTTGGGGCACCTCCCGATAGGCAAACAGGAGGTGTGGCAAGAATTTCTCCCAATCCCTGTAGGTCCTGGTAAAAGTCCCAATGAGCTGTTTTAATGTCCTGTTAAAGCGTTCACACAACCCATTGGTTTGCGGGTGGTACGGGGCGCTTTTAATGGACTTTACGCCACACAGCTTCCACAGTTGGTTGGTCACCTCTGCTGTAAACTGGGTACCCTGGTCCGAGATAATCTCCAGGGGAAATCCAACCCGTGAGAAAACCTGGAGCAGGGCGGCCGCCACCGTCTCTGCCAGTATGTTAGGTAACGCAACCGCCTCTGGATACCGTGTGGCATAATCTACCACTGTCAATATATACCTTTTCCCTGACGGACTGGGTTTGGCTAACGGCCCTATCAGATTGACCGCTACTCTGCTAAATGGTTCCTCCACAATGGGGAGGGGGCGTAATTTGGCCTTGCATCGATCCCCCCTCTTACCAATGCGCTGGCAACTGTCACAGGTCTGGCAGTACTGACGAACATCATAGGTTACCCCCGGCCAAAAGAAGTTTTGTGTCAGACGATGCCTGGTGCGACTGACGCCGAAGTGCCCGGCCAAGGGTATGTCATGAGAGATTCGCAGTAACTCCTGCCTATACTTCTTGGGAACTACCAGCTGTCGTTTTATAGTGGGGCTCGTCCCTGTGTGGTGCTGCTCTGTGATCCGGTAGAGGAGTCCCTGCTTCCATACAAACTGTTGCCCTTCCAGTACTCCTCTCCCCTCCTGTGCCTTCCCACGATATCCCTCTAATGAAGGATCCTCAAGTAACTCCCTCTTAAATTCATCTGGGGTGGCCCAAGAAATGTGTCTGGCTATGGGAATACGTGCAGGGCTGGGATGTCTTACCTGAGCCTCTGAGTGTGATTCCGCCTCCGCAGCTCGAGCTTGTCTCCGGGTGGTCACAGGATAGGTCTCAGCCAGAGGGGCGACCGAGAATGCAGACAACATGGGCCCCAAGTCATTTCCCAGCAAGACGTCTGCAGGCAAATCCTCCATCAAGCCGACCTCAACAAGGCCATCCCCGACTCCCCAGTTCAGGTGAATCCTGGCAGTGGGTAGTTGATGTATAGCTCCCCCTGCTACACGGACTGCCACTGTCCGGTCCGTCTTCTCTTGGTCCCGGACGAGATGAGGCTTCACAAGGGTCAAAGTTGCTCCGGAATCTCTTAGTCCCTGCATACGTTTCCCATTAACCCACACGACCTGTCGATGCTGTTGTCGATTATCTGCCCGGGCTGCCTGCACGGGGTCTACTTCATGCAGCACTTCCTCCATCTCTTCTACCCCTTGGTTAATTGTAGCCCCCAATGCCGGGTCAGCTTTGCCTTGGTAGCAGTGTACAGCAGCCCGGCTGAAGGTAGCTGTTCCCGCCTTTGGCCACTAGGTATGCTGAGTCCGATTGGGGCATTGTCTTTGCAGGTGGCCCAGCTGACGACAGGTGTGGCATCGCACCCCAGGGGGACTATGGTAGGCCGGGTTTCTAGCTGGTCCCCCTACAATCTTCGGTGGTTTGGGGCCCTCCAGGTCCATGGGCGGGCCCCTAGTGACCACCTTTGATCCGGATAACTGCGGCCTCTTGGCATCATGATGTTCATCCGCCAGACGAGCGGCTTCCTCAAGAGTCGTTGGCCGCCTGTCCCGAAGCCATTCCTGTGTCTCGGGGTTTAGTCCATTAAAGAATCGTTCTAACAGGAAGAGCTGGAGGACGTCCTCCTTAGTGGTTGCTTGGCTCCCTTGTACCCACTGTAGCAGTGACTGCCGTAATTTACAGGCCCATTCAGCGTGGGTATCGGTTATGCGTTTTATAAGTCCGCGGAACTTTTGGCGGTAGGCCTCTGGTGTCAGCGCATACCGGGCCAAGATTACTTGTTTGATCTGCTCATAGTCCATACAGTCCTCATCAGGTACCGTGCGATAGGCGTCCGCTGCCCGGCCTGTCAGCTTGCTGGCCAGAATCTGAACCCGTTCCTCCAGCTTTACTTGATGAAGGGCACACTGCCGCTCAAAGTCCTGCCGAAAGCCATCAATGTCTTCCTCTGCCTCCCCCCAACTGTCAGAAGGCATTGTACTGGATCTTTTTGTGGCTTACTGTTGAAGGTACCTGGTCGAAGGCCAGAGCTACCCCTGCTCGCTGACTCTCCTCTCTCCGCTCTGCCATCTCCATCTTGGCCAGCTCCACTTTGGTCCGCTCTGCCATTTTCATCTTGGCTAGCTCTATCCTGGTCCGCTCGGCCATCTTTTTCTTCAGATCAGTACACACATCAGCCATCACCTCTCGTATGATCTCTACTGCAGGGTTTGGGCCATAGAACGCCAGTCTGTTCTTTACCTCCCTCTGGAATTCGGTCTCCTCCACATTCACATTGGGGGGCGCTGCACTGTCGTGTTCCATGATGGCTATCAAATCCGCTTTTGTTTTGTTGCTGGCGATCAACCCTCGGGCTTCCACCCGATCTTTTAATGTAGTCCTCTTTAACTTCTGGTAATTATTTTCCATTCATTCCTTTCCTCCTGTAGAAGGGGTATCAAATCCCACTGGCTGCCACCAGTGTAACGGGGTCATCCAAGCTGGGGTACCTCTTTCAGTACCACGCCGTGTTTTCGGAGGTCCACTCTGCGTTGGCTGGAGTCTGAATGAAGGACGCGGGCTGGAATTCCTCTGAGTGCATGGACGCATATAAAAGATCACTGCTTCTCCATGTATTTCCAGTCTGACAATACTTTACTCACAGGACACAGAATATATCACACAGATACAGAGGGCAGGCCAGACATGCATTACAAAAGCCGCAGGTGGCCGGAGCCTGCCATGTTTACTGTGGAAATTACAAAGGTGGGGGGAGGGCGGACAAAAGGGGAATGCAGATACATTAGGGACATGCATCTCACATAGAACCTATTATACATCCATATAACTGCACAACATATTCTGGGTGCTAAGTGGTTCTGTAACACGTAACAGTAAGTAACTTTTTTTTTTTTTCCTTTTTTCTTTATTCTATGATGATCCCTTTTTCTCTTGTACTTTTTAAAAACCATATTGATGTGACTACTAGATGGTGTAATTTCATATTTGGCCAAATTCTGCAGAAATGGTTTGAATTGTTGTACAATGCTAAATGTGGCCATCTCTGGGGACTCTTTCTAAATATTTAAATGCGTGTTGTATTTTTACTATTGGATTTCATTAAAAATTTAGCAACATTTGATTTTTACTGTTCTTATGTTTCTTTGCACGTTTAAAGGGGTATTGCCATCTCCAAGATCATATCCCAATTTGCAATCGGAATAATAATATTCTCAAACATGGCTGTGGAGCCGGAGCCCATTTTGGTGGAGTCCGTGTCATGGAAATTCATGAGTCCTGAGTCGGAGGTTTGGCTTACCGACTCCACAGCCGTGTTGGCAAATACCCCAAATGTAAAATGTAGTGTAGTTCTTCTGACTTGTCATGTCGCTTACCCCATGTGCAGGGTATTGCAGTAGTTTAGGTATCCATGGTTACGACCACTAACAACTAATGGTCTCTAGGAGTGGTCATAACCATGAAAGCCACTACAGTGCCGTGCACATGGGCTATGTAACATAGCGAATCAGAAGAACAATACTACATTTCTAATTGGGGGTGATTTGCTAATATTATTATTACACCTACTTCATATTGGGATATGATCTTGGAGATGAGAATATTTCTTTTAACTTTGATCCTGTCTAGGTTGATGATTCAGCTGAGAGCCACTCGAGGGGAAAAAAAGACAGATAAGAGATACATACTCTGTTAGACCATCATAGTGGGCTCACTGAGAGATTCTCAGCTAACTCATTCAGGCTATAGAAGGCAACTGGTGCATAATTTCTAATGAAACCCTATTGCATGTACGGTAATTGGGGCTCACCATAATTTTTGCATTCATGTAAAAAAAAAAAAAAACCCAAACAATTGCTGGACAACCCATGTACTTTTATACCACTGGGCAACTTGTGTTGCATCTAGTGGGGGGTCCTGCTGGCTGGTTGTGGTAGTCGGGGATCTCATCTTGTAATTTTATCCCTTCCGCAGGCCGTCCTAGCAGTGCTGAGGCTGCAGCATCTGAAGGAAATTACTTTCCAAGAGGAGTACAGCCGGCTTTTCCCCCCGAACCCCCAACCCTTCCCTTAACCTATTAACACCGCCATATAATCTTCAGTGCCTTAACCCCTCCGTCCTATGCTACCGATTATAAGAAATGTTTACGCCTGGCATTATGAGTGTCTCTGCTTTAGAGCTTCCTATACATAGGCGGATCTTGAGCACATGATGGAGACCACCTTGGGTTCTTTGATGGATGCAGCTCTTTGATCTTCATTGTCCTGTGATATTAGATCCGTACGTCGGGTCACTTGTATAGCCACAGCATTTATAGACAATCTTTCATACATCATTATTGTTGTTTTCCTGGAGTGCCATGTTATGGAGGAGGTAGCATTGTATGGGGGCTTTATATTCTCTACAATGCACTGTGACTGCAAACCCTTTTCCTCCTATGAATCTGAGGAAGCGTGAATGGCGCTCAGTCCGTGTCATTGATGTAACCGATAGTGGTTTAGCGGGAAGTGCTTAGAAGTGCCAATATGGCACCAACAGAAATTCATCAGAATTAGACCATTTTATCTACAATTTACAAGGTCATCCCAACTTCATGAGTCGGTATTGTCGGATAGTGCCTGTATACACAAGCAAAATTCAGTTTACTTTGCACTTTTATTTTTTCTTTTGTTTACAGTTTGTTTCCTTGGATACCGACCACCACTGCTGGCCAGCAGAACATGCTCAGTGCTAACAAGCTCCTTCTTAACTTGCCTGCACTGATTGAAGCTGCCTAGAATTGCTGGGATGCACGGTTACCGCTTATCCTAATCCCAGCCAGCTTAAGCGCAGCGCTTACAAGCTAGACGGCAGCAGGGGTCGGTCTCTTAGGCAAAAAAAAGTAAACAGGAAAGTGTTAATATGTCAAGAACGGCTGCAGATTTCAATTAGCAGTAAAGTGCAAAGTGTTTGTATTTACATGCACAATCTGATGATTCCATCTGTGACGATGGGAATAACCTTCACATGCCATACTGCTGCCAAGTAGCTGTGCCAGCTAATAAATGGAGATGCATACAAACATCAGCCATTTTTGTAAGACGTAGGAAGTGTCAGATGTGTTATTGCCTTAATGAACCTTGTTTTCTGTTCCCTCATAATAGACTTCTTGTTCCTATTCTTAGGGTGTGTGCAGACGCTGCGGAATCCACTGCGGATTAATCCGCACGGATTTTGCAAAAACCGCAGATAAACCGCAGGTCAAAAGACCTTCGGATTATCTGCGGTTTGGTCCTGTGGATTCACCATCTCCACAATGGTGGAGATAGGAACCCGCTGCGGATTCCGCAGAAAGAATTGACATGTCACTTCTTTCTGCGGTTTCAAAACCGCAGCAAATCCGCGCGCATTTTTCCACAACGTCTACACAGCGTTTTTTTTTTACCATTCATTTGAATGGTACTGTACACCGCAGCGGCCAAAAACGCTGCGTAAACGCAGCGGAATCCACAGCGTGTGCACATACCCTTCCACCTCCAGTTTTTCCTGGAATCGTATGTTGTTCTAATACCTGAATATTGGTTACCTTGTAATGATACTTGAGATACACTTAGTATGTTGGTCCAAGCACTGATAAAACTTAATAAAATGTTACTGTTAGAGATCCACATTCTGTATTTTTATATTGTTTTCCTTTTCTACTTTTAGTCTGTAAGGAATGTTGTGTAGAATGCATAGCCTGTGTTACCCTGGAGTCAGATTACTGTACTAAAATTCAGGCCAGTCACGATGGTGAACTGCGAATGTGACGATCTCCATGTGCTTGTCCACATAGAAGACAAAAGCATGAGCTGCCGGCTGTGTACATGCTCTAGTCTGGGCCGTAAAGCACACCAGAATAGTGCATGCTGTAAATTTCTTATTTTTTTTTTCACGCTCAGACTGTTGGGCCATGTGCACTGACGTGTTACCTATAATGGGTGCTTAGGGTCTACGGCGCACACATCTTTATAAACCGCTTATCTAAACGAAACCTAAAAGTGGAGTATAGATTGGTCACTGTGAAAAGCCTTAGGGCAAATTCCAACGTGGAACAGATTTTCTGCCGCTTGTGAACGTCACCCTTAGAGTAAAGAGGTTGTCCACTACTTTAGCGTTGATGACCTATCCTTAGGATAAGATATCAATGTCTGATTGGTCAGGGTCCGACAGCCGGCACCTCCGACAATCAGCTGCTATCGGCAGTGGCCTTCAGCTGGACGTATTGACTTGCGGAGCGGGGCGTCTTCTGGTATTGGCTGAGGCAGGGTACTGCACATCCGCCTCCTATTCAAATCAGTTGGAGGCAGATGTGCAGTGCCTTGTAGCTGCTGCTATGAGGAGACTGCCATCTCCACAAGTGAACACTTCTGGCCGCCAACACCAATAACAGCTGATCGGCGGGGATGTCAAGTGTCAGACCTCAACCAATTAGACATAGGCTAGGTCAAAGGATAGGTCATCATTGTTACTGAAGTAGACAGACTCAAGTTCAGACGATGAGTTTTTGACTCTGTAAATGCGCTCAAAAACGCAATGTAAAAACTCAATTTAATTAGCTAATTGGTGCAGAAAATATGCAAGATCACAACTCACCAAATACTCATCATGGTAACTTGTTCTTAAAGGGGTACTCAAGTTATTAAATTGCTTTAGTTATACAATATAGAAATGAGCATGTTTGCAGGAGAATATCAGCACATAGAAAATGCAAGTCATTTGCAAAGCAAGCTTTTATCTTTCATAGTGTACAGTGGGTTTCTGTGGAGCCTGTGCTGTACTGTGTAATGGCTGTGTCTGACCATACAGGAACATGGTCTGATCATACCACAGCTCCCTGGCAGGGGAGGAAGCAACAGCGTATCTACAGACAATACAGCACGGGATAACAAATGCTGCTTTCATGCAAGTGACCTAATTTAAATAGGTGCAGAAATTCTGCCGCATCAAAAACCTCACCAAAAGCTCATTGTAGGAACACCGCCTCCTGTGAGAGAGATTCTGCTGATTGTCCTCTCCCTATTAAGAGCACATGCATGCTCTGCAAGCTGAGTGTGTATGGGGGCTGCTTATCAGGAGGATTCTTCTGTCCTCTCTCTATGTATGGTGTTCTCTAGTGTAGCTTGAGGACCGCGTCAGATTGTAGAATCAGGACATTTTTCCTTTTATGTTCAGTAATTCTGATTTAACAGTTACTAACTTTGGCGATGGGTGTCTGTTTCTCTCTTGTCCTTTCCACCTTCTCCACTCTTTCTCCCTTTCCTTACGCTTCCTTACCACTCCTTGCCCCATTAATTTCCATTCCTCATTGACTCAAGGCGGGACAAGCTGTGCTGGCCTACCAACGCTATCGTCTGGGCTCTGACTCCGCATTGTTCTCTCAGGACTACATGGACCCAAGCCAAGATCAGGGGCCTCCATATCCCCCCTATGCCAGCAATGACGACTTGGATCCTTCTGCTGGCTACCAGCAGCCTCCCACAGATGCCTATGACGCAGGCACACAAGGCTACCAGGCCCAGGATTACTAAAGCACCTCCTACAAGGAACTTTCATTGTCCGACAGGCGCGCAACTCCTCAGTTTGCAATTTGTTGCTGCCTCTCTGTTAGTGAAAGATGTAAAAAAGTATGTCGTTATTTTTTATGACCTGGTCCAGGAAAGGATCGATTCTGATTTTTATGTTTGTTTATAAATACAGATTTAGCCTTTTTCTTTGTGTTCTACTGTATATCTTAAGCTTTCTGCAGTTTGCCAGGTTTACTCCATATTGTTCCTTGAGTCCTCTTTTTTTTCTTTTTTTTTTTTTTTTTTTTTTTTTGAGTCTGTTATTCTGAAATGGAGAATAATTGATTTATTTCCAATCCTTGTTGAATTCTCCTTTAAGTAATATTCGGCAGTGCTGGAGTAAGATGTCCACCAGCTGGAACTAAAGGTTTCCCAGGTTTACAAAATAGAAAATATCAAAGGGATTTTTCGGGATTTAAAAAAATTCAGAAATTTATGCTATTTTATAAAAGGACTATCTGATTGTCCCATCCATTATCCAGCATTTTCCGATGGCTGCAAATGCTGTATTGTGGAATTCATAGACTTAGCCTGCTGTGTCCATCAGTGATGGACAACGATATAATTAAAGGAATGACAAAAATAACGTAGTCTTGGGCCATAAAGGACCTGAGTTTACATATCTAATTGTATGAAGGAAACCCATTTCCCAAAATGTTCTAATCCCTTCCAGTAACACAAATCTGTTCATTATATGCAGTTCTAAAGAACTTTTTCAATGTAAAGGTTTTTTTTTTTTGTTTTTTTTTTTTTTAAAGTATTGAAATTTAGATGTTGTGTTCTACACATAAATGCACACAGAAGACTTTCCTCATTGTGTTTTGACTGTGCTAATAAATCATCTGGCTCATCTAGGCAATGATGAGGGAACCAATTACCTCTTCTCCGCAAGCCTAAAACCCTCATACCGACATGAGATAAACACAGTTAATCTTCTAAAATCAAGCAGTTGGAGCGTAGAAGTACGGTAGTTAAAATTAAACACTTTTTTTTATGCATAATGAATTTATTCAAAACCTCTTACTGAGCAGTAATCCTGAATTTGCCATTTATTCTTGGAAAGAAAAATAATCAAGTATCCAGTACCGATCGGGCACCGCGTGATGCAAGATACTTGTGAGATGAGCGCAGTTTTGATGGAGGAAAACTCCTTTTTGAAAGGTCTTCGACAATGAGAAAATGAAGGCTGCTTTCTTTTATAGACAGTGCTACACCGGTCCTTAACTTGGGTGTAGTTTTCACTTTACACCATTAATGTAAACCAGTCAGCTGATGCATGCTGCCCGTTGTTTGGTAGACTGTATCAGGCACCGACTTTACGACCTCAGCTAGAATGTTTGACTCCGAAACGCTGCGGCGTTCCGTAGAAAAACATACTTTATAAGCGCCAGAGACTGAGTCGCACTGTAGACTAGTTGGACGGGGGGGGTCTCCAGGTGGCTTTTCCCCTCCCTATACCCTGGATTGACAGTAAACAGGCAGGGAGAAGCTCCCGAGATCCTGCCTGTTCGACCAGTCTACAGCACGGTTTCACTCCCTGGCGGCTTTTAAAAGTATGTTTTTCCCCAAAACGCAGAGTCGTATATACCCATCTGAGATCATACCAAGAATGTATCAGCTGATAGGTTCACTTTAACTTTGAGACTCAGCTGGAATACCATGAACAGGTTATGGGCAGGTCTACTGGGCCTAGAGAAAAAGCAGCCATGTTTTCTAATCCTGTACAACCTTTTTTTAAAGTTATGGACACTTCTTAGGGACTTAGTTTTCGCTTAAATGCAAGTATTTTTGGCTAAAGAAAAAAAATCATTTGTGCAGTAAAATATTCTAGATTGTTGGGCTTCTACAATATTTATGTATCACTGTACATAGCACACTTCAGCTTGAATTAACTGTGCATCCAGCTAGTTTGTTCAGAAAGTAATGTCAGTAACTGTTCTCTCTTCTCCTGAAGTCTTCTAAGAGTTATTGTAGTAAGTTAGGAGCTTCAAGTGAAGGAAAAAAGTTGTCGCAACAAGGATTCTGATATATACAGAATGTACTATTATACATAGAGGCTGTAGAAGCAGAACAGTACACATTTTTAGCAAAATCTTACATGCGTTTTAGCCATGAATCAATGCAATTAACTAGAAAGAAAAGCCCAGTATGAGGTTCAGGTCCTTTTGCATGTTGGAATCGTGAAAACAAGCATTTAAGTCTCCGTCCTTGTACATAAGATAAATGTAGAATGTTTCTAATTTGGCAATAGAAGTGTATATATGATGCTATAAATGCCCTATTGATATGGCTGGAATAATTACAATACCTCAGAATGTGGAAAGTGCTGTTATCCTAATGTTGTTGCTAGCTTAGGGGTCATTCATTACATAGCTAAATGTGAATGCCTTTTATTAAAGAGAAAGGCCTAAGTAAATTTTCTATTTGATTTGTTCTTGCCCCATGATGTTTCATAACATTGTTCATTACTGGAAGAGGTTTCTTGGGATGAACTTGCTTTCATCTGGCAAAAATATGTTGTGCCGCAAAAAACCCTAGTTTTTAGAAGAACAGGAACCCAAAGCCAAATTTGCCCATGCAAGCAACGAAGAGCGATCACAAGATCCATGAGAAGAATAACTGTTTTTTAAGTTGGCAGAGCCAGCTTGGATATGTCATTTGCCAAATGTATGTTTGCTTCATTTGAGAAAAGACCACTACATCCTTGTAAGTGTTGGATAAAACATCCAAATGGGAAGGCCAAGTTCCATAGTGGTATGAAAGGGAAGCCATCATCTTAATAAAGTCACTTCATTGTCTTCTTACTGTTGTCTCTATACTGATGATAAACTGACTGGATGGAATTAGACATGAATTTGTGTCTTTTTTTTTTTGGCCAGTTGTGTATATTGGCTTCTGCTACTGATCTAGTAGTGGAACGTGCTCCACATCTTGTCATACTATGCACGGCTCCTGACTTCTACAACCAACATCGCTGAATAAAAAAAAAATGACCAGTTTTTTTTTTTCCAATGCCAAGAACATCTCTGATCATCAGTCACCTGGAATAATGAATTGGATTAATGCAACTCTGCCCCCCATGGTACATTATGCTTTTTGTTGTTTTGTTCTAGTTATTGACACATCAAAAAATTGATGTTAAAAATTTTACTATACCATTAACTATATACACACAGTACGGAGCAAAAGTATTAGGCAGGCGTTGATAAATCAAATCAATATTTAGTGTGACAACCCTTTTGCCTTCAGAGCTGCTCTAATTGATCAATTCTTCTAGGTACACTTGTACTTGCACAGTTTTTAAAGGAATTCTGCAGGAAGGTTGTTCCAAACATCTTAGAGAGCTAACAACAGATCTTTTGTAGGCTTATGTCTGTTCATATATGTTGTAAGTCCAGACAGACTCGATCTTAAGATCAGGGCTCTGTGGGGCCATATCATCACTTACAGGACTACTCATTCTTTATGCTAAAGATTGTTCTTTTATGACATCAGCTGTATGTTTATGTTCATTTTCCTGCTGCAAAATAAATTTGGACTCGGACATCTTCCTGATGGTATTCTACGATGGATAAGTATCTGTTGTGTGCGTCTGTTCTTTAAGGACACTAAGAATTAGGAAACATTGAGAATTGTAGATGCAATGGTTGGCCAAAGAAACTTAGTGCAGCAGATGTAAGGCCGATCATGCTTCTCTATTTGACGTCAAAAGATGTCCAGCAGTGCCATCAGCTCAGAACTATCTGCAACAAGTGGGAACCAGCTACATTCATCTAGTGTTTGGAGAAGTCTGCTTAGAATTCATGGAAGAATTGTGGCTAAAACCATACCTTCAAGATGGAAACAAAGCCAAGCAACTCAAACTGATGTGCAGAAAAATGGGTGCAGGAGTTTGTTTTGACTGAGTCAAAGTGTGATATATTTGGCTGTAACAGAAGGCAGATTGATTTACTTCACGCCGAGACTCATTGTACTTCTCTCCAACCCTTCAGCAATCAGTAAAAGGAAGGAACCAGATCAATGAAATAGTGAAAAAAAAATACGGCGAGCTGAACTTT
Organism: Dendrobates tinctorius; assembly: GCF_039654945.1. Taxonomy (NCBI): domain Eukaryota; kingdom Metazoa; phylum Chordata; class Amphibia; order Anura; family Dendrobatidae; genus Dendrobates; species Dendrobates tinctorius. Next base: position 596,136 of record NW_027361826.1, on the reverse strand, counting down.
GTTATATTACAATAATGAGGTCTGCATGCAACAATGAAGCGTGATGGAGACTTCTTGCAGGTTTCAGGCTGTACTTCATCAAATAGAGTTGGGTTTTTTGTCAGGATTAATAGTTATCTCAATGCTAAAAAAATACAAGATACTTATCAATCACGTAATACTGTCAGAGAGGTTCTGATTGGCTCCAAATTCTGCAGCAGGTGAACAACCCCAATCATACAGTCCATGTCATGAATAACGATCTTCATCATAAGGAAGAACGAGGAGTCCTAGAAGTGATGGTATGGCCCTGATTTCACATAGTCTGTCTGGGATTACTTGATGAGACAGGAGCATTTGCTCAGGCCTACACTCACTGAAGATCTGTGGGTAGTAATTATTTCCTTTTGCCATCATAAGCAATGTAAATGATACCTGAGTTGTGAGGTTTGGGTTCTATGATGTCTTAAAGGGGATGATTAACGTTTTAAATCGATTTTGATTTGTTGCGTGTACAGCCAAACCGATTGCTGTAACCAGAGGTGAGAAATGATCATTATTGAGCTGAGTGATGTATGGGCTCTAAGTTGATCTATTGGTCTATAGGTTTTATTGATTTGTAAACTGACCTGCGGTGCTTTTTTTTCCAAATCTGCCACTTGTCAATTTTTTTGTCATAAAACAATGCATATGGCACCCACAGTGCAAATCGGTACCACACATTGACTTACACTCCTGGGTTTGCTGCCACCTAACAGGGGCACTATTTTACAGGGCATTAGGACCATTGGCTCCTAACGGCAGGCAAATACACCTCCGTTCACCCATAGATATGCCCTTAAAATACACCCACCACTGACGTGATGCGGCTCAGCAGTCACACATGGAGCGCTCTTTGAACATGCCTCCACCTTATGCCCCTTGGTGACATCAGGCATCGCAGCCGCCACACATGGGATCACATTTCCAGCCGGGCTTAGTATAAAGAGAGGGTAAATGGAGGGACATGCTCATCGCCACTCCCTAGTGAAGTGCGTCGCACACAGCAGCGCGGCTACAGCAGTGTCATTCCCTCTCATATGGTAATCGGGTAATAATCCATTTTCTTTTATCCAGTGGGCTTTACCCAGTGTTTGTATTTCCAAAAGAATATCTCCGGCTAAGTATCCTAAGCTTTTTCTTATTTTCACTTTCCCCAGGAACTTTAGCTTGATTCACACCCATCCTAGATACAAAATGTGGATAGTATGCATGGCCGGATTGGCTGTCTGGTAATTCTGGAAAATGCCAGAAAGGCCTGTCTGGCTGTGAGCCCCCTTTCTGCTACTTTTTTAACAGAATCTGTGTCCTCAAGACGCCCATACTGTTAACAGTTGTGACAAAGCACAAAGTCACTGGCTCCATCACTTACCCCAGCAGGCTGCAGACATACTTTCTGGCTGAGGCCACCACCAAGCACGGCACATCAGAGGTGCGATGATGTCACTGCATCGCGCCACCAGCATCCACTGCGAGAATGGATAGAAGAGGAGACACGCTGTGGAGGAGGAGGAGACTGGATTAGGTGAGTATAGGGATTTTTTTTATTTTTTGGGGGCGTTGTCAGGTACCATCACACTATATACCATGCTGTGAGTTAGACCATCATAGTACACAATGCCTTGCGAAAGTATTCGGCCCCCTGGAACTTTTCACCCTTTTCCCACATATCATGCTTCAAACATAAAGATACCAAATGTAAATTTTTGGTGAAGAATCAACAAGTGGGACACAATTGTGAAGTTGATCGAAATGTATTGGTTATTTTACATATTTTGGGAAATTCAAAAACTGAAAAGTGGGGCGTGCAATATTATTCGGCCCCTTTACTTTCAGTGCAGCAAACTCCAGAAGTTCATTGTGAATATCGGAATGATCCAATGTTGTCCTAAATGACTAATGATGATAAATATAATCCACTTGTGTGTAATCAAGTCTCAATAATGCACCTGCTCTGTGATAGTCTCAGGGTTCTGTTTGAAGCACAGAGAGCATCATGAAGACCAAGGAACACAACAGACAGGTCCGTGATACTGTTGTGGGGAAGTTTAAAGCCGGATTTGGATACAAAATGATTTCCAAAACTTTAAACATCCCAAGGAGCACTGTGCAAGCGATCATATTGGAATGAAAGGAGTATCATACCACTGCATATCTACCAAGACCCGGCCGTCCCTCTAAACTTTCATCTTAAACAAGGAGAAGACTGATCAGAGATGCAGCCAAGAGTCTCCTGATCACTGGATGAACTGCAGAGATCTACAGCTGGGGTGGGACAGTCTGTCCATAGAACAACAATCAGTCGTACACTGCACAAATCTGGCCTTTATGGAAGAGTGGCAAGAAGAAAGCCATTTCTCAAAGATAGCCATAAAGAGTGTCATTTAGAGTTTGCAAAAAGCCACCTGGGAGACACACCAAACACGTGGAAGAAGGTGCTCTGGTCAGATGAAACCAAAATCAAACTTTTTGGCAACAATGCCAAATGATATGTTTTGCGTAAAGACAACACAGCTCATCACCCTGAACACACCATCCACACTGTCAAACGTGGTGGCAGCATCATGGTTTGGGCCTGCTTTTCTTCAGCAGGGACAGGGAAGATGGTTAAATTTGATGGTAAGATGGATAGAGCCAAATACAGAACCATTCTTGAAGAAAACCTGTTGGAGTCTGCAAAAGATCTGAGACTGGGACGGAGATTTGTCTTCCAACAAGACAATGATCCTAAAGCTAAATCTACAATGGAATGGTTCACAAATAAACCTATCCAGCTGTTAGAATGGTCAAGTCAAAGTCCAGACCTGAATCCAATTGAGAATCTGTGGAAAGAGCTGAAAACTGCTGTTAAACGATCTCCATCAAACCTCCCTGAGCTCGAGCTGTTTGCCAAGGCAGAATGGGCAAGAATTTCAGTCTCTCGATGTACAAAACTGATAGAGACATACCCCAAGTAACTTGCAGCTGTAATCACAGCAAAAGTTGGTGCAACAAAGTATTAAGTTAAAGGGGCCGAATAATATTGCACGCCCCACTTTTCATTTTTTGAATTTCCACAAAAATGTAAAATAACCAATACATTTTGGTCAACTTCACAATTGTGTCCCACTTGTTGATTCTTCATCAAAAATTTACATTTGGTATCTTTATGTTTGAAGCATGATATGTGGGAAAAGGTTGAAAAGTTCCAGGGGGCCAAATACTTTCGCAAGGCACTGTATAAAAGGCTGTTGGGTGGACCACCATACTATATAGTGTAATGTTGGGACTATCATACTACATAGGGGGCTATTAGGGGGACCATCATACTATGGTGTACTGTGAAGTGGATCTCCGGTATGTAAGATAAGGCAAATACCTCAGCGCTCTGATTCTGACCCCAGGCCTCTCTTAAAGGGATCCCCGGTATGGAAGTCAGGGCAAATCCACGCAGCGCTCTGGTTCTGACCCCAGGCTGACGGGATGATGTGTTAGGCATAGTAGTCCAGTGGCTCTGGCTGACCAGATGATGTGGGATATTAGGGGTAGTAGTCCGGTGGCTCTGGCTGACGGGATGATGTGGGATATTAGGGGTAGTAGTCCGGTGGCTCTGGCTCACGGGATGTGGGATATTAGTGGTACTAGTCTGGTGGCTCTGGCTGACTGGATGATGTGGGATAGGAGGGGTAGTAGTCTGGTGGCTTTGACGGGATGATGTGGCATATTAGTGGTAGTAGTCCGGTGGCTCTGGGTGGTGGGATATTGGGGGTAGTAGTCCGGTGGCCCTGGCTGATGGGATATTAGGGGTAGTAGTCCGGTGGCTCTGGCTCACGGGATGATGTGGGATATTAGGGGTAGTAGTCCAGTGGCTCTGGCTGATGGGATGATGTGGGATATTAGTGGTAGTAGTCCGGTGGCTCTGGCTGACAGGAAATGTAGGATATTAGGGGAAGTATTCTGGTGGCTCTGACTGATGGGATGATGTGGGATATTATGGGTAGTAGTCCGGTAGCTCTGGCTGACGGGATGATGTGAGATATTAGAGGTAGTAGTCCAGTGGCTCTGGCTGATGGGATGATGTGGGATATTAGTGGTAGTAGTCCGGTGGCTCTGGCTGATGGGATGATGTGGGATATTAGTGGTAGTAGTCCGGTGGCTCTGGCTGATGGGATGATGTGGGATATTAGGGGTAGTAGTCCGGTGGCTCTGGCTGACAGGACAATGTAGGATATATGGGGTAGTAGTCCGGTGGCTCTGGCTGAGGGGATGATGTGGGATATTAGGGGTAGTAGTCCAGTGGCTCTGGCTGACAGGACAATGTAGGATATTAGGGGTAGTATTCTGGTGGCTCTGGCTGATGGGATGATGTGGGATATTATAGTGAATGTGGTTATGTGGAGTGGGCGGTGCTATACACTCAGCTTTATATATAGATATAATCATTATAATTTGTTATAACTAACCATAGTTAGTTACTATGCCTGGGCAGCATCGGGCACTTCAGTTAGTACTATATAGGGGGCTATGAGGTGAACTATATTGGGTACAGTTGAAGGTACAATCATAATATATAAGGAGCTGTGGGGTGGACCATGATACTATGTGAGGGTGTTGGGGGGGCCCATCATGCTATATGGGGGGCTGTGATATGGACCATAGTTCTATATATGTAGCTGTGGGGGAACTGTCATACAGTATTTGGGCTATGAGGGAAATTCATAGTGTATGAGGGATCTATCATACTGTGGGGGGACTATCTTACTGTGTAGTGTGATTATCGTGGACATCATACTGTGTGGGAGTCTGTAGTGCCTCATACTGTACATTGGGGGCTGTGGTGAATACCATACTGTATGGGAGGCTGTGGGGCATCATACTTTGTGTAAGGTTTGTGAGGCAATCATACTGTGGGGGGAATAATACTTTGCTTGGATCACGGAAAGGATATCCTTGAGAGTGACGCCACTTAGGGGCCAAATAACTGTCTAAGTGCTGCAATACATTTCCTTCTCCGTTTCTAAAAAAGTTGGGAGATATTCTCTTCTTTGACTGTGATGTGATAGGACTTTTATTATGGGACCTGTTATTTCTATGTACGCCCCTGCTCAGGAGCATTATAACAGTAAACAGGCACTGAGGTATAGGTAAATTGTGATAAATGTACAATTGGTGGAGAAAGGTTGGCCTTGATGGACCTAGGTCTTTTTTCAACCTATGTAACTATGTACGAAGAGGGCCATTATTATAAGGAGGTACAATAGGGGGGATTTTTATAATTTTTGGGGAAGCAAGGAGTCATTACTATTAATAAAAAACACAGGTGATATATTATAAGCAGGTACAGGGTCATTATTATAAGAGGTCAATGGGGAGCATTATTTAAGGAGGCACAGGGGAATTATTATAAGGCAGCAAAAGTTGTGGTTTGTGTAGAGGTGGTAGAATGGGAGGAGGGTCCTGGAAAAGCAGTAGTGAAGATGTGTGTGTGTGTGTGTGTGTGTTACATTTTATAAGGATGAGTTATGGATGGAAGTATAGGTCATGGTGCTCTGGACTGGATGCAAAAAGAAAATGAATGGCAACATAGGGCGAGATGTCACTGGTGAGAACCTGCACAATATAGACATATGGTCAGCAGAGCACTGGTGTAAAACTGATTATCACCATTATATAGTCACTCCTATATAGAGGCAGAACACCCACAGTGAATATATTTGTCATTTGACAATATATGTGGATGAAAGGATTAGTGCAAAAGGTTCAGTGCCCAAACAGGGAAAATAATATCGGAGGATTAGCCCAAAAGAACCAATAATAAAATAAAAAAGCGTTAGTGAAATAGTCATGTAAAGCCATAATAAATAACAGGATGATGACCGTGGTAAACCAAATGGAACCACAACTGAAACGGGCAGCAAACAGGCAAAGTAACCAAATTGTAGATGGCTCAAAAGTGCATAGTGTAAAAAGCAATCCTGTGGACACCATAAGGTTATGTTTAAGGGACTCAAAGAGAGCTCAATAATAAGGTCCTGCAGGGTTGCATATAAGATAGAGTGAGAGAGCAGAGCCAAAGGTAAAGTAAGACAATGTGCCTGGTGTTATCTGAGTGTTGCGGTGCTAGTACCCCAACGCAAGTTTCGGCGCAGTGCCTTCTGGGGGAAGAGCATTGCTTCTACATAGTTACTGGCCACCTATCCACACTTCAGTAAGTATTGGCTGTACTGCTGCTTTGGATTGGCATAGCTGACGAATCACAGAGGTCAGCATTGCCGAGGATGTCACTGGATGGGAAGATAGACGTCATGCTGTGCCACCCACATGTGGTCACATGAGCGGGGCCACAGACGCGAGATCTTCCCAGAGCCAAGGGAAGACGACATCGGCGGTGCCAAGCAACAGGCCACCAGCATGCATGCACACAAGCAGGTAAGTATGACGAACCACATAGAAAGGGGGATCAGTGAATGCTAAAAAGTCCATGAAGCATTGTTAAAGGGTGTCACGTACCCGCTTCTCAGCACGTGACTTGGGGTTGCACCTGCAAGGGTTAGTCTATCTCCTCTCAGTCCAGCTTTCAACCTCTGTCCTATGCTACAGTGGGAGCATAAATCACACCCCGACACAGACCACACACCCCGTTTCATACATGTGCCACCACTCACCGAATACATGGGCGATGAGTCCCGGAAATATTACTACTACTGTTTACCAATCACCAGGATCACACACTTTAAGGATATGGATTCTTTAGAGCATACAAGGTTCAAACTTATTAAAGTTTTAAGCTTAATAGAAAAGGTACAGTGCTTACAATAAAGATATACAAAATATGGAAATAAAAAGTGACATACAAATGTGCAAAAACAATGATAAAATAAAAGGGAGAAAACTTATAGAAATATCTGGTATTCTGTCCCTGAGGGAGGGGGAAATATTAAATGAACACATCAGCTTGGCTGTCCCTCACTGTGAACATCTTTCTTTGTGTAAAGGTCTAATTTATAGATTTACCCTGGAGATCAGATTTCTAGACCAGCCTCTCATGTTAATTTTCTAATTCTTGATTTGTGACTGGATCATATCTATTTACCAATGAATACATTATTTTCCTCTGAACGCTATTTGTGTGATCTTTCTCATAGATAGTGTCAGGCTGCAATTGGCATCTCTCTTCAAAATAGGCAGAAGATGTGAAATGTTTCCATTTTGTGTGTTCTCAGCAAGACCCCCTGAAAAGACTGGAGACAGGAGACTGCCTTTCTCAGGATAACATACATTGGGACCTTTATGAAGAGCTGCAGTCTAAGGACAGATGTTAATTACTGCTGGTCATACATCCATACATATACATAATTCACTACAAAGAGACAGAGCATATGTTCTATCTACAACAGATAGTGTGTGTTAGAAAGGAAAACAAAAAAATATGTAAGAGTGATGAGAAATAAAAAGGAGGAATGAAAGAAGTAATGAAAATGTAGAGAATAAATAAATGCCTACTAAGGGGATGTAAAATGCAAATCAACACATAAAAATATGCAATTGTGAAAAAATATACATCAAGACTATAGTAATTGTGAACATGTTAGAATAAAAACATAAGAACAACAAGACAAATGTTCCAATCGTGAAAGGAAGACCTTAATGGATAACCCATCAATAGAAATAAAAGAAGAGTACATAGAGAAATTCTGTGCACACGTTGATCCAATGCTGATAACAGACAAGAGGTTGGGTACAAATACGCTGATGTCACAGACATGGTATAATAATTGAAGCGTGATCTAAAAATATAAGAAATAAAAATTAGAATACAGAAGAGGTATTAAAAAAATTAGGAGGAAAAGATGCCCAATAGAAAAGACATGGGGATAGGTGATCAAAGGAAAGGAGCATAACTCAAAGTCTCATTGAGACCAAGGGGTTGTAGGGTACAAAATTTCCAGGTCCAGCATCACTGCCTTTGAGCCAAAAGACGACTGGAATTGCCTCTGCGAAGATTTGTGATGATATAATCTATCCCTTTAATCTTCAAGCCAGAGGGATTGCAAAAGTGTTACAATTTAAAATGGCAGAGGATAGTTTTTAAGGACTCAACATCATCTTTGATGGCAGCTACAATGTCCCACACATGCTCGTGTGCTCAATCTTTAAGTGCACTTGTGGTGAGGCCTATATAAATCAATTTACATGGACAGGTCGCATGGTATATCTCCATGGTTGTAGAGCATGTGATAGATTGAGTGATGAGAAATTCCCTACCATCAGAGAAGAGAAACTTCTTAGAATTTCCTATGTTGGGACAAGCTATGCATTTCCCACAGGGTCTGCAACCTCAACGTGGACACACGGGGGGCAGACTCCGTGGGAAACAGAGGAGGGGGATTTAGTGGTGCAAAATAACTACTCACTAGGTGATCCCCCAAATTCTGTGACCTTCTGGCTGTAATGGCGGGTCTTGAGGGCAGATATTGTTTGAGAGTTGAATCAGCTAGTAATACAGGCCAGTGTTTGGCTAGTACATCATACATCCTACTCAATTGGAAGTGGTATTGGGTCACCAATCTTACCTGGTTGGTAGACCTGGTTTTGATTGAAGACTAAAGAAGCTCTTGCCTGTCGGTGTTCTTGTCCCTATTATAGGCTCTCTTGATGCACCTCTTACTATACCCTTGAACCAGAAAGCGATTTTTCATATCCTCAGTTTGAATTTCAGTCTTCATTGGTGGAGCACTGCTGTATCCTTACAGAAGACATCACAAAGCAAAATCCCATCAACACCTCTCCAAACAATGACATCAAGAAAATCAGTTTGATTGTAATTAAACTTGTAAGAAAGATGTATATTAAGATCATTTTGATTCAAATTTTGAAAAAAAGACTGTAAATCAATGGGTGTACCTCGTCAGATCAGGAAGATGTCGTTGATGTAGCGGGCCCAAAACATGACCCGCTCCATCAACGAACCCCGATCTGATGAGACCAGATCTCTCCCACAGCCCCAGGAACAGATTAGCATACAAAGGTGTGCATGCAACACCTGTAGCTGTTCCCTGGAGCTGTAGGTAAAATAATCCATTAAGGGCCCGTTACGCATAGCGATATCGCTAGCAATATCGCTGTAACATCACTGGTTTTGTGACGCAGCAGCGATATTGCTAGCGATATCGCTACATGTGATACCTCCAACCGGCTCCTCCGCTGGCTATCGCTGATCGCGCGAGAACATCCTGGACCATTTCTTGTCGGGCGCTTCCTGCTGGACTTCCTGTGGTGCCGACGAGCGACGCGTGGACGCGGGCGGGAGCACGACAGTATCGCCGCGTCTGACAGGTAAGCGACCCCCAACTGCTGCTATGTCGCTGGTGAGATCTGCCTGTGTGGCAGCTCACTAGCGACCACTTAGCGATGCACCAGCGATCCATATCGTTGTTGGGATCGCTGGTGCATCGCTAAGTGTAACGGTACCCTTAGATAAGAAAAAATTGTGTGAGAAGAAATTTCAAAAGAAGTAAAAATTTGATGTCACTGAGAGAGAAGTTAGTCATGGACAAAAAGTGTGAAACACAGTGCCGTAACTATAAACTTTGGGGCCCCGGGGCAAAACTTCATAGTGGGGCCCCTCAACATTTCAATTACTAGAGGTTGTGCGGAACGTGGTGAAGCCTGCTACGCATTGTTGTATACAACACACAGGCTTCACCACGTTCCGCAAGACCTTTAATAGATTTTGTTTATGATGCAAGTTTTAGAAGTTAAATATTCAGTGAATATGTTTGGAAAATTAATAAGGTGAATAATAATTCCAAATATTGCACAATTTTCAAATAACTATATGTTTATTAAATATTAAGTAGTTTTAAACAGCATATATTTAAACTTTGTTCACTTAAACATAACATTACTTAAACATTACCAATTTGTTTAGTTGTAAACAGCTACTTAAACTTTTGTTTCCTAACTTTCAGAGAAGCGAATTCATCAATTACTTTGTCAAAGTTGATCTGTTGAGCGCGATCATTCTCAATTGAAAGTAAAGCTAAGCTGCGGAGTCTTTCTTGAGCCATAGTACTTCTCAAGTAGTTTTTTATGAGTTTAAGGTTAGAGAAGGATCGTTCAGCCTTAGACACAGTCACAGGAACAGTCAAATACATGATGCACGCTGTGCAAATGTCTGGATAGCTTGATAAAAGTGAAGAATGCTCGACTATTAGGAAATCAGCAAATTCCTTAACACTTTTCATTTTTTCCAGTTGCTTTTGAAACTAATTTTTTACTGAACATAACTGAAGGAAAGGCTGGAGTTACATCATCTGCAAACTTGTTAACAAAATCAACAGCTTTTTTGTGAATATCTCTTTCACTTACACTGTATTACTTCATAAGAGTCAAGAACAGCTTTCATCCCTTCAAAGCAGTGATGAAGTTGAGTACAAAGTGTGTCTACCATTGGATAGAACACAGTAACTCGGAAACAAGTTTTTGGGTCTGCTAATCTCTCGTCTTCACACAACTCATCAAAGTGTTTCTTCACTTTCCTTACTCTGTTCTGGTGAAATTCATTTTTTAATCCCCATCGACTACACACATCTGACGTTTCAGAAACAAGTGCTTCAAACCTTTCACATATTTCGGTTTTCTTTAACAAAGCATTACCCAATAACTCATATGCAGACAAGAGGGCCATGGTTTCAGATTGTAAGGATTTCGATACGATGTTGAGAGTCTCTAAGACTTCACACTGCACAACCAAAAGTAATACAAAATCAAGACTTTCAAGTTTGTTCTTTAGCTGCTGTGCTTCATTTCTTTCCTTGCTTTTTTGGAAGTCAAAGTTATGTGAGTAAGACTTTTCATCACGTCACAAAACCTGTGTTTCAGTGCATACACTGCATGATGTCTGCCAGACCAACGAGTTGGATTAAGAGTTTTCAGTGTTACTTTCGATTTCGAGTTCAGTGAATCGGGCTGAGCTTCGATGCAGTACACTGATTTCATATCTTGCCAGCGAACAATACTATTACCAAAAAAGCAATATACACTTTGAATTGTTTCAAAAAACTGGCTCACCACTCGGTTCTCTACCACTGCATCCTTCAACACTAAATTAAGGTTATGAGCAGCGCAGTGCACAAAGTATGCGTGTGGGGCTTTTTCTTTAATACGCTGCTGCACTCCATTGTATGCCCCACTCATGACTGCAGCACCATCATAGCCTTGTCCCCAACATTTGGTCAAATCCAAGTTTTTCTCTTTCAATGAAGTTATTTCTTCTGCAAGACCTTGCGCAGACTGATCTTTTATCTCTCTAAAGGATACAAAAGTTTCACATATTTTGATTTCAATAGGTTTCCCCTCTTCATCATTAACTATTTTGACATACCGGTAAACTTCACTCATCTGATCAGTTTTAGCTATGTCCTGGATGGTATCTAGGATCAATGAAAAAGACAAGGAATTTTGAAGCATAACTACAATTTCATCTTTGATTTGTAAGGCTAATAGATTAATAAGCTCATTCTGAATTTTAGGACTGAGGTATTTCACAGTCCCTTGCGGACGCTGAAGCAATTCTTGTCGTACTGGGTCATATTTTGACAAAAGCTCAACTATTGAAAGTTTCCTTTGTTACTATATTCTAACTTTTCAATAGATCCACGAAACGCAAGATTACATGTTGCAAGTGTTAATGTCACATTCAGGATTCTTTCAAGAACTTTACGCCAAAAGCTTCTTTCACTCTCCACATTTTTGTCAAAAACGTCTTCTAAAGTACCACGTTTCCGCCATTGCTCATAAACTACACAAGCATGTGTATGGCTTTTGGATGCTTCATGAACTGAAATACGTTCTGAAATATGCTTCCAGTCTCGAACTCCGGTTGTTGAAAACGGTAATACACGATTTCTGTATTCAAGTGCTTCCGACTGTGACTGAGGGAATAGCCAACATGGTAAGCAGTAAACACAATTTAATTTTGTTGAGTAACATAACCAACTTCTTTTAAGCTTCAACCCTGACTTTGTGTTGATAAAATAATAGTTACTTGAAAAGATCGACCTTGTTGATTGATATCCTTGGGAAATGGTCCGTCAGGCTGTATTGGACCAGACGCTATCAGCCTACATTTCTTATCTTGATTTTCAATAACAGTAGGAAAGGCGTTGTAGTAGGCAGAATCTTCATCTTCCAAAAAATTTGGTGTATCATTGGTTGGGTCTGTTATATCTTCTTTGCCTATACATTTTTGGTTTTTTGAGTCATTATCATTATTAAGGCTGTCTTGTTCCAACGTATCTGAATTTAATTTTTGTGAGATTTCAATATCATTCCCTGTCGAATGTGTTTTCAACATCCAGCCATGCTGCTAAGTTCTTCGAACTTTTTTCAGCCTCCAAGTTTCTTCTTTTTGCAGTCTGTCTTTTTTTATTTCCACTGGCTGGTGCCGAATTAGTTTCATAATAAACGGTTTTATTAACACACACAATCACAGTACCGTATTTTCCTTTCCGGCATATATGACTACTTTTTAACCCCTGAAAATCTCAGAAGTCAGGGGTCGTCTTATACGCCAGGTGCAGGGCGCCACCTACAGGCAAAGAGACAGTGCGGCTGCCCAGGTTATGTGCACTGTGTCCAGCCGCTCTCTCCAGGAGGAGAGAGACTGGAGCTGACATTTATTATTATTGAAAGTCTTTAATAGCATTGGTCTTTCACCTATTGTAGTTACACCCCTGATCATGTTACCACAAGTATAAGATTTGCATGCATGTAGTCTGCTAAGTAGACGTGGATGGCCTCGCTCAATACAAGTGAAATTAGCAAAACAGCACAAATAGTCAGAATGTGGCCAAAGGTTTGAAAATCACATTTTTGCGGTCACATAACAGCCGCTCCCAATGCCGGCACCGGAGAATCCTTACAGTGTGCGCTATGAGGGTTCAGAAGTCTGAAGTTACATCAACTTTAACCCCTTCCTGACATCTGACGTACTATCCCGTCCATGGGACCCGGGCCCCTATGCCCATGGATGGGATAGTACGTCATAGTGATCAGCGGCGCTCACGGGGGAGCACCGCTGATCGCGCGGAGCTATGTGTCAGGGGCGGTCACGGACCGCCCCCGGAACAGTAAGCCCTGGCACACTGCGATCAAACACGATCGCAGTGTACCGGGGGTTTAGGGAAGCTCTCTCCGTGCTTCCCTGAGCCCCCCGCAGCAGCGCGATGTGCAGCGCTGCTGCAGGGGCCTCCTTCCCTGCAGGTCCCCGGATCTAATATGGCGGTGGGGACCTTTGGGGCCTGCAGGGAGCCGGCTTCCCCACTGCCTGCAGAGCGGAGGATGAGGAAGCCTGCTGCAGTGCCTGTGTCAGATCGCTGATCTGTCACAGCAATCTGTGATGTGTCAGATCAGCGATCTCACACATGACAGTGATGTCCCCCCTGTGACAGTGTTATAAAGTTAAAAAAAGTGTAAAAATAATTTATAAAAAATCGCTAAATAAAATAAAAATATTCCCTAATAAATTCATGTTTTGGAAATAAAAAAAACAAAACAATAAAAGTACACATATTTGGTATTGCCGTAACGACCCGCCCTATAAAACTTTCCCATTAGTTAACCCCTTTAGCGAACCCCTTAAAAAATAAAAAACAAAGCAAAAAATAATACTTTATTATCATACCACCGAACAAAAAGACGGATATGAATAACCATGGTATTGCTGAAAACGTCATCTTGTCCCGCAAAAAACAAGCCACCATACAGCGTCATCAGCAAAAAAAGAAAAAAGCTATAGCTCGCAGAATAAAGCGATGCAAAAGTAATTATTTTTTATATAAAATTGTTTTTCATTGCACAAAAGCGCCAAAACATAAAAAACGACATAAATGAGGTATTTCTGTAATCGCAGTGACCCGAAGAATGAAACCGCCTTATCAATTTTACTGCACGCGGAACGGTGTAAACGCACCCCCCCAAAAGAAATTCTTGAAACGCTGGTTATTGTTCTTTCTGCGTCCCAAAAATCGGAATAAAAAGCTATCAAAAAAGTCACGTGCCCGAAAATGGTACCAATAAAAACGTCAGATTGTCCCGCAAAAAATAAGACCTCACATGACTCGGTGGGTCAAAATATGGAAAAATTATAGCTCTCAATATGTGGTGATGCAAAAACTATTTTTACAATAAAAAGCGTCTTTTAGCGTGTGACAGCTGCCAAAAATTAATACCCGCTATAAATAGTAAATCAAACCCCCCGTTATCACCCCTTTAGTTAGGGAAAAATAATAAAATTTAAAAAAAAATGTATTTATTTCCATTTTCCCATTAGGGTTAGGGCTGAGATTAGGGTTAGGGGTGTGTTGGGGTTAGGGTTGGAGTTAGAATTGGGGGGTTTCCACTGTTTGGGCACATCAGGTGCTCTCGAAACGCAACATGGCGTCTGATCTCAATTCCAGCCAATTCTGCATTGAAAAAGTCAAATGGTGCTTCAAACCCTTCCAAGCTCTGCCATGCGCCCAAACAGTGTTTTACCCCCACATATGGGGTATCAGCCTACTCAGGACAAATTGCAAAACAACTTTTGGGGTCCAATTTGTCCTGTTGCACTTAGGAAAATAAAAAATTGGGGGCAAAAATATCATTTTTGTAGAAAAAAATATGATTTTTTTATTTTCACGCCCGGGCGTTATAAACTTCTGTGAAGCACTTGGGGGTTCAAAGTGCTCATCACACATCTAGATAAGTTCTGTGGGGGGTCTAGTTTCCAAAATGGGGTCACTTGTGGGGAGTTTCAACAGTTTAGGCACATCAGAGGCTCTCCAAACGCGACATGACACCCGCAGACCATTCCATCAAAGTCTGCATTCCAAAACATCACTACTTCCCTTCCGAGCCCCGACGTGTCCCCATACAGTGGTTTTCTCCCACATATGGGGTGTCAGCGTACTCAGAACAAATTGGACAACAACTTTTGGGGTCCAATTTCTCCTGTTACCCTTGGGAAAATAAAAAAATTGGGGACTAAAAGATCATGTTTGTGGAAAAAATATTTTTTCATTTTCATGCCCGGGCATTATAAACTTCTGTGAAGCACTGGGACGTTCAAAGTGCTCACCACACATCTAGATAAGTTCCTTAGGGGGTTTAGTTTCCAAAATGGGGTCACTTGTGGGGGGTTTCCACTGTTTAGGTACATCAGGGGCTCTCCAAAGGCAACATGACACCCACAGACCATTCCATCAAAGTCTGCATTCCAAAACATCAATACTTCCCTTCTGAGCCCCAATATGTGCCCATACAGTAGTTTTCTCCCACATATGGGGTATCAGGGTACTCAGGTCAAATTGGACAACAACTTTTGGGGTCCAATTTCTGTTACCCTTGGGAAAATAAAAAAATTGAGGACTAAAAGATCATGTTTGTGGAAAAAATATGATTTTTTTATTTTCACGCCCGGGCGCTATAAACTTCTGTGAACCCCTTGGGGGTTCAAAGTGCTCACCACACATCTAGATAAGTTCCTTGGGGGGGTCTAGTTTCCAAAATTGAGTCAATTGTGGGGGTTTCCACTGTTTTGGCACATCAGGGGCTTTCCAAACGCGACATGGTGTCCGATCTCAATTCCAGCCATAAAAGTCAAATGGCGCTACTTCCCTTCCGAGCACTGCCATGCACCCAAATAGTGGTCTACCCCCACATGTGGGGTATCAGCATACTCAGGACAAATTGCACAATAACTTTTGGGGTCCTGTTACCCTTGGAAAAATAAAAATTGAGGGTGAAAAGATAATTTTTGTGGAAAAAATATGGTTTTTTAATTGTACGGCTGTACGTTATAAACTTCTGTGAAGCCCTTGTGGGTTCAAAGTTCTCACCACATGTCTAGATAAGTTCCTTGGTGGGTCTAGTTTCCAAAATGGGGTCACTTGTGGGGGTTTCCACTGTTTAGGCACATCAGGGGCTCTCCAAACGTGACATGGCGTCCGATCTGAATTCCAGTCAATTTTGCATTGAAAAAGTCAAACGGCGCTCCTTCCCTTCTGAGCTCTGCCATGCGCCAAAACAGTGGTTCCCCCACATATCAGGTATCAGCGTACTCAGGACAAATTGCACAATAACTTTTGAAGTCCAATTTCTCCTGTTACCCTTGGTAAAATAAAAAAAATTGGACCTGAAGTAATTTTTAGTAATTTTTTTGTGAAAAAAAGTTATTTTTTTTAAACATTCAAAAAATTCCTGTGAAGCACCTGAAGGGTTAATAAACTTCTTGAATGTGGTTTTGAGCACCTTGAGGGGTGCAGTTTTTAGAATGGTGTCACTTTTGTGTATTTTCTATCATATAGACCCCTCAAAGTGACTTCAAATGTGATGTGGTCTGTAAAAATAAAATGGTTTTGCAAAAATGAGAAATCGCTGGTCTACTTTTAACCCTTATAACTTCCTAACAAAAAAAATTTTGCTTCCAAAATTGTGCTGATGTAAATTAGACGTGGGAAATGTTACTCATTAAGTTTTTTTGTACCATATCTCTGTGATTTAAGGGCATAAAAATTCAAAGTTGGAAAATTGCTACATTTTCGCCAAATTTCCGTTTGTTTTCACAAATAAACGCAAGTTATATCAATGAAATTTTACCACTAACATGAAGTACAATATGTCACGAGAAAACAATGTCAGAATCACCAGGATCCATGAAAGCGTTCCAGAGTTATTACCTCATAAAGGGACAGTGGTCAGAATTGTAAAAATTGGCCCGGTCATGAACGTGCAAACCACCCTTGGGGGTAAAGGGGTTAACCTCAACCCCCCTTTAATGATCAGTATTGTTGTAATATTTGGTTATGGTTTGTTGGTATTTGTCTGTAATAGTGCAACATTATTATTCTGATATAATTATTTAATTATATATATTGGTATTATTAAATCAAGAAAAAAGGGCAGCACTATCAAAATAATACAGCAGGTGCAAAACCTATTCAGCAGTGTCCAAACAGCCAAAATGACAAAAAGAAAAAAAAAATAGGCAGCACTCAAATTAAATGTGAAAAAAGTGAATACTTTACTGATCCTCAGATGGTGTTATAAACATATTCATATATATAAAAACATCAGTAGCACATACAACACACAGAAATCAGGCTACATGGAAGGTTACTGTTTTTATATATATGGATATGTTTATAACGCCATCTGAGGATCAGTAAAGTATCCACTTTTTTCACATTTAATTTGAGTGCTGCCTATTTTTTTTCCTTTTGTCATTTTGGCTGTTTGGACACTGCTGAAAAGGTTTTGCACCTGCTGTATTATTTTAGTAGTGCTGCCCTTTTTTCTTGATTTATTTATTGTCCTATGAGTTGAGCACACGTTCTTCTGGAAAGTTTTTTTTGGAAAAAATTTTTTTTTTTTTTTTTTAATTTTTTAAGAAGAATTTCTATATAATTATTTTTTTTGATTTTGGAGTGGATAATGGAAAGTATAAGAGATCCTTTTTCGTTTGCATACACAGAGGAAGATGGAGACAGGATTGTTGGAGCCATAGGAGGTGATGGGGTTTTTTTGAATACCCCCTCAATTTTGGATCTCAAAAGAGAATATGAGAATGACATGAAAAAAATTGTCACTCAACAGTTACATCTGACAACCTTGGGCGAATATTATAAAGCACATATGATCCCAAGAGGTTTGAGGTCATTGCTTGCGTTGAGAAACATGTGATGGTGTCTCCGCGGCTGATTGATTTACATGTTTTTGCATATTTCCCATAAGGGATGGGGGCATTGCTCTAGAATCACTGCGTTGAGAAACATGTGATGGTGTCTCCGCGAGTTGTGTTTTGCATGGTTTTGCATATTTCCCATAAGGGATGGGGGCATTGCTCTAGAATCACTGCGTTGAGAAACATGTGATGGTGTCTCCGCAGTGTTGGATGTTGATCTCCATGAGTTCATTCATCCTCATTTTTCACAGTCTTCTACTAGACATTGCTCCTACCAGCCAGTTTCCTACTCCACACTGATGAGGGGCAATACCCCGAAACAGCTGTCTGTGGATGGATACCATGTTTTGGCCTGTGTGGTTTCCTTCATTGGAGACTGCCCTTCCCGTGGTTGTTCCTTTCGGGGAAAGACCTGGCTAGTCATTGCTTGCATTGAGAAACATGTGATGGTGTCTCCGCGGCTTCTGTTTTGCAGGTCAAACATTAGACCTAATCTCATGATGAATAATAGTGTTCCTTTCTGTACACGGTTTACTCAAATCTCTAACAAATATGCAATGGACACTATGCTATTGAACATGGAATATTTACAAGATGATATTAAATTTTTACAGGAAAAGGTGGATGTTGTGTGTGCAAAAATCAAAAGTTACATCAAAGAGGAGGAGTGGAATGTGTTTTTTGTAGTAATCAAGGGGAGAATTGATAAAATGCGTACTGAACTAGAGGATAATAAATGAAAAAAGTGGATCCAGGATTCTGAAGATTATAGAACAGGAAATATCTATAACTGGCAGAAAGACAATTTAAGATGGAGGAGAAGAGGTCATTGGACTAATATGACGTATAAAAGAAAGTTGATGGAAAAAATAATATAATTAACCATAAGTTTATTCCTAGCAGAAATAGATCACCCTCCTCAAGGAAAAGGTCAAAAAGGAGAGTAGGTAGGCTACAATGGAAAAGAGAAAAAAGAGAAAAGAAGTGGAAAACAGAAGAATTACAGCCAATCACCGAAACCAGTGACACGATCCAACCATCAGAACTAGTGATCAATTTATCTAAAAAGGTATTGACTGACTCACAATTGTCACTTCTGAATAAGGGTCCCTCTTTCTGTATGAATACACATGTCGATTGGTTTGACTGTAAAGTTGACTTGAACAGGTTCTTTAGAGCAATTAAGTTGAAGGAATGGTTTCATAATAAGAGTAAATATATGATAAGTCAGGAGGCTGAATTATGTATATCAAAAATGGATTTGAAAAAGAAAAGTCTATTTGTACCTCCAAATAGCTCTGCAGCAATAGAAACATTTGTTGAGGCAGTTCACGAGATATTGAATCTCTGCGGTCAAAAAAAATGGAGTGTTTCACTAGACCAAATTAGAGAACAGAGGAAGTTAAAGCAATGAATGAATTAATCCATGATGAAACAATTATTATAAAAAGGGCAGATAAGGGCGGAGCCCTGGTGTTCATGGATAAAGAAAAATATGTGGCTGAAATAATGAGACAGATAAGTGATCAAGATGCATACAGGAAATTATCTCAGGATCCTAAGTTCCAGATCATTAGAAATATTGGGAATATTGTGAAACCTGCTTTAGAGCAAGGATTGATTGACAAAGAAACATTTGATTTTCTGTTACATATTACGACACCTATACTTTATACTCTGCCGCAAGTGCACAAGTCCATGCGAGACCCTCCAGGGTGCCCCATTGTGGCAGGGACTGATTCAGTGCTCAGTCACATTGAGGTGTACCTGGACAAGATTTTGAATCCATTAGCACAAAGAGCCACTTCTTATGTTAAAGATATTACTGATTTTCTTTTGAAGATCAAGGAGTTAAAAGTGGGAGAAAGTGATTGGCTAGTATCATTTGATGTAACATCTCTGTATACATCTATTGTCCATAAAGAAGGTCTGGAGGCAGTAAAAGAAGCCTTATCCATAACCAATTTTACTAATCAAGCCATAGTGATGATAATGTCCCTGTTGGAATTGGTATTAACTAAAAATTATTTTATGTTTGGTGATGAGTATTATGAACAAATAAGAGGTACAGCTATGGGGGAAAATATGGCCCCCTCATATGCAAACCTCATGATGGCCGCCCTGAAGCAGAGGTTCATCTATGTGTCGCCCCATTTCCCAAAAGTAGGGGGATGGTGGCGATACATTGATGATATTTTTCTGACTTGGACTGGATCAAGTGAAGAGCTTCAGGAGTTTTTTGACTATTTGAACTCTATTAATGATGCCATAAAATTTACAATGGAATGCTCCAGAGTAGAGTTTAACTTTTTGGATGTGTTGATAAGGAAGGATGGAGAGAGGTTGGATACTGAACTTTTTTGTAAGAAGACCGATCGTAACAACCTCCTCCATTATTCCAGTCATCACCCACAGAGAATGCTAGACGCAATTCCATATAGTCAATATCTACGTGCCAAAAGAATAGTTAGTAAAGATGAAAAACTAACGGAGACAATCGATAATATGAGCAAAAAATTCATACAGAGGGGGTACCCCAAAAGTATATTAGCTAAACAGAAAAGGAGACTGGATGAGGTGGAAAGGAGGGATTTGTATGAGGAGAAAAAAAGGGATAATAAAAGTAGAATTCCATTTGTAAGTAATTTCTGTGAGGAAAGTCCACAAATATCTAAGATCATTGGCCGATTCTGAATAAGGGATGTCCACAAATAGAAGTTTTAAAAAAAAAAACAATTTTTGCATATAAAAAGAGTAGGAGTCTGGGTGACAGATTGATTAAAGCAGACATTGGGTCCTTTAAGCAAACTAAGCAGCTGACCTTAACAAATACTCAGCGGAAGGGTTGTTTCCCCTGCTTATCATGTGTGAACTGCTCATTAATGCTTAAAGGCTCTAAATTTCAAAATCCTCGTACTGGACAAATATTAAACATCAGATATTTTTTAACGTGTAATACCGATTATGTAATATACATGTTACAATGTCCATGTCCACTCTATTAAATTGGAGAAACAACATGTGATTTAAAAACACGGATAAATCAACATAGATGTGATATACGGAAAAAACGTAAATATCTACCTGTCCCTAAGCACTTTAATGAACAAGGACATACAGAGAAAGATTTGAGATTTAGAATTATAGATTATGTACCGGTACATAGACGAGGAGGGAACCTTACGGAAGTTTTAAAAAAATTAGAAATGAGATGGATATATGAGCTGGGGACATTAAAACCGGTAGGATTAAATGTTGATTTTAAGGTACATATGTTTTGAGAAACTCCTTTTGACTATAACCTTCCATGTAGCCTGACTTCTGTGTGCTGTATGTGCTACTGATGTTTTTATATATATGGATATGTTTATAACGCCATCTGAGGATCAGTAAAGTATCCACTTTTTTCACATTTAATTTGAGTGCTGCCTATTTTTTTTCCTTTTGTCATATTGATATTATTAGAAATATTGGTCTTGCAGTAAATCTTGCTTTCCTCCACCCAGGTTAACATCAGTAATATGTGAGTTTTATATCCCCATCTGGTGCTCAGGGGTTGGGACAGCATGGGCCTTGTGTAATTTCAAATGCCAGGGCTGAATTTCAGTCCCAGTCCGTCACTGATAGTATGATATTATATCGCAATCTGGATTGGGAATCTCCTCCACAATTTTATACTGCTATCTATCTCACTGAACCATACCACCACCTAGTGGCAGAAACTGGACACTCGGCACAGATCTGAATCTAAGTCCTCCTGTAGCCTACTGGTATAATACTTACCTATTGGCAGGGCTGCCACTAGGAATTTTGAGGCCACATACTGGCAACATTTTCAGGGCCCCCTTTTAGTTCCACCCCTCGAACCTTCCACAGTCCCACCATCCTCTCTTGGAAAAACTCCACTTCTGCATCATGTCCTCAACAAACACACATTTACAGTTCCCATCACCAGATCGCATACACAGCCAGCAGCTTTTGTTTTGGACAAAACATTTATTAATCCGCCACTACGACAAGTTTATACGCTACTCTTTTGTCAGGGCTCTACTCTACTGTTACCTATTAAACATTTCTTAAAATATCTTTTTAGGTATATTTTTTATTTTTCAATTTTGAAAATGGCCAATAATATCACAAGGGACAAATACCTCCACACTATGACCAAATCACATATTACCACCACATGGTGACCAATAATACCACATACAAATAAAATAAATACCACCACACCATGACCAGACTACATACTACCATCACATAGTGACCGAATAAAACCACATACAAGGAACAAATACCACCACACCATGACGAGGCCACATAGTACCACCACAGTGACCAAATAATAATAATAATACATTTTATTTCTATAGCGCCGACATATTCCGCAGCACATTACATTTCAGAGGGGACTTGTACAGACAATAGACATTACAGCATAACAATAATCACATAGATCATAACAGATACCAAGAGGAATGAGGGCCCTGCTCGCAAGCTTACAATCTATGAGGAAAAAAAGGGAGACACGAAAGGTGGGTGGTAACAGTTGCCCTGATTGTATGGACCAGCCATAATGACAAGTGTGTAACAGTACAGATGCAGAGGGCTAATGGATGCATAAAGCATGTGGGAACATGATGCGGGGAACCTGGTTATGGTAAAAACTTTTGGCTGTGCCACATAGGGATATATTAGGTTAATGTGCTGAGGTGGTAGGCCAGTCTGAATAAATGAGTTTTCAGGGCACGCTTAAAATTGTGTGGATTGGGGACTAATCGTATTGACCTGGGAAGTGCATTCCAAAGAATTGGCGCAGCACGTGTATAGTCTTGGAGACGGGAGTGGGAGGTTCTGATTATTGAGAATGTTAACCTCAGGTCATCAGCAGAATGGAGGGCGCGGGTAGGATGGTATACTGAAACAAGGGAGGAGGTGTAGGGTGGTGCTGAGCCATGAAGAGCTTTGTGGGTGAGGGTAATAAGTTTGTACTGGATTCTGGAGTGGATGGGTAGCCAGTGTAATGACTGGCACAAGGTAGAGGCATCGGTGTAACGATTGGTGAGGAATATGATCCTGGCAGCAGCATTCAAGACAGATTGGAGGGGGGAGAGTTTGGTAAGAGGGAGACCGATTAGAAGAGAGTTACAATAGTCAAGACGAGAATGAATAAGAGAAACAGTAAGAGTTTTTGCGGAGTCAAAAGTAAGAAAAGGTCGAATTCTAGAAATGTTTTTGAGGTGCAGATAACAAGAGTGAGCCAATGATCGTATGTGGGGGACAAAGGAAAGCTCAGAGTCAAGCATGACTCCAAGACAGAGGGCATGTGCTTGGGAGTAATAGTGGAACCACACACGGAAATGGCAATGTCGGGTATAGGTACATTAGTAGCGGGAGGAAACACAAGGAGTTCAGTCTTTGACAGGTTCAGTTTCAGATATAGTGAGGACGTGATGTTAGACACAGCGTTTAGACTATCGCTGGTGTTTTCTAGAAAGGCAGGCGTGATGTCAACAGAAGAAGCATATAATTGGGTGTCATCAGAATAGAGATGGTACTGGAAACCAAATCTACTGATTGTTTGACCAATAGGGGCAGTGTACAAAGAGGAGGGGGCCTAGGACTGATCCTTGAGGAACCCCAACAGTAAGGGGACGATGAGAGGAGGAGGAGCCAGCAAAAGATACAGTAAAGGAGCAGTCAGAGAGATAGGAGGAGAACCAGGAGAGAACGGTGTCCTTGAGGCCAATGGAACGGAGCATAGTGAGGAGGAACTGATGATCCACAGTGTCGAATGCTGCAGAGAGATCCAAAAGAATTAGTATGGAGTAATGACCATTTGATTTAGCTGTTAGATCATTAGAGACTTTAGTCTATACCGTGCTATACCGCCATATAGCACGTCTGCCATTACTCAGCAGCAGTTATAACACCCTCTGCACGGTGGACCCCGAGCGGCGAATTCACTTTATTATTTATTTTATTTAGTGCGTTCCGCCGTTCCTAACAACTGGGACCTGAGAACTCATAAGAGTATTAGGAAACAAACTCACAACATTGCACAGGCACCTCCATGTTGTAGGAGGTGCCTTAAATAATAAGTGTCCTCCAGCTATTGGCTGGAGACAGTTTTAAAGAACACACATGGCCCCTTTAAGAAAGGGGAAGTGTGGGGGCGTCCAAAGCACTGTGTCCGGGGACCTGCGTGCGATGCCTGAACCCCGGTCAGCTGCAGACCCAGAAGGTGGAGACAGGGCAGAATGGGGGCAGCGGCGATGAGAAAGCTGTCATCTCGGCACTGGGAGAAGGACCACACATAGAGACACTGGCACTACATTACCCTTGTTAAAATAAAAAATTTGGGGCTAAAAGAATTTTTGTGGAAAGATTTTTAATTTTCACGGCTCTACGTTATGAAATTAAGTGAAGCACCTGGGAGTTCAAGGTGCTCACCAAGCATCTTAATAAGTTCCTTGAGGGGGTCTAGTTTCCAAAATGGGGTCACTTGTGAGGGGTTTCCAGTGTTTAGGCACATCAGGGGCTCTTCAAACACGACATGGTGTCAGCTCTCGATTCAAACCAATATTATGTTCAAAACGTCAAACAGTGAGATCCCTTCCGAGCCCCTGCTGTGTGTGCAAACAGGGGTTTTCCTCTACACCTGGGGTATTGGTGTACTCGGGAGGAATTGCACAACAATTATTGTGATTTATTTCCTCCTGATACCCCTGTGAAAATAAAACATATTGGGTCCTACGTAAAATTTTTGTGAAAAAAAGCTAAATGTTCATTTTTTTTCCTTCCACATTGCTTCAGCTCCTGTGAAGCACCTGAATGGTTAATAAACTTCTTGAATGTGGTTTTGAGCACCTTCAGGGCTGCAGTTTTTAGGATGATGTCACTTTTGGATATCTTCTATCATATAGACCCCTCAAAGTCACTTCAAATATGATGTGGTCCCTAAAAAATGGTTTTGTAACTTTTGTGGGAAAAAATGAGAAATCAATGGTCAACTTTTAACCCTTATAACTTCCTAACAAAAAAAATTGTTTCAAAAATTGTGCTGATGTAAAGTAGACATGTGGGAAATGATATTTATTAACTATTATGTGTGACACATCCAGTGTGGGACAGGGGTGCCAAGGGCCCACAAGTAACATTGACTTTGGGGGGGCCCACTTTTCACCTGCATACAAATATTACACTACCCTCATTCACAAATTTACCTATATCTCTACATAGCAATAAACTGTTTTTTTTGGTTAATGAATGATGAGATGCTGTTTTTACTGTACAGAGTGAATCAAGTGAATCATGCCAATTACTTCCCCTACAGTGGGGTTGTGAGCCCAGGTCTACACAGGGGCCCACCGGGGGATTGCCCTGTTACCCTATGGGCCAGTCCAAGCCTGGACACATCTTTGGTTTAAGGGCATAAAAATTTAAAGTTTGAAAATTGTGACATTTTCACAATTTTTGCCATATTTACATTTTAAAAAAATAATGCAAGTTATATCGAAGAATTTTTATCACTAACATGAAGTACAATATGTCCCAAAAAACAATGTCAGAATCAGTGGGATAAGTTGAAGCATTGCAGAGCTATAACCACATGAAGTGACAGTGGTCAGATTTAAAAATTTAGGCTTGGTCATTAACCTACAAAGTGGCTCGGTCCTTAAGGGGTTAAACATGTAAATACTTCATCAACAATTCCAGAAGATAAAGTGTTATAATAATGTCAGATGTGGTGGAAGAGCTCATCTCGGCAGAAATTGTAGACCTTAAAAACATTGTTGTCAGTAATTGTCATACCGGAATATGACACACAAAAATAATACTGTGACCAATAGATCAATCATATAAGCATAGTAACAATAGGCAGGGCCGCCATCAGGTCTTTACTGCCCTTTCTGGCATATAGGGCTCGATGAGCAGAGGGGGCCCGCAGCAGGCCCCCTCTCCTCTGCTCAGCGGGCCCCAGCAGCAGGATTCTGACGGCTCAGTAACTGCCCGTGCGTCCTCTGACACACGGGCAGTTAAAATTTGTTGCTATGCGGAAGCTAACAGCCGCCAGCCAATCACAGGCCGGCAGCTGACGTCAGCAGGAACGTCATTGCGTATAATGTCACTGTCATGTGTCGGAAGGACGCTGCGCACTTCAGATGTATCGACCGAAGGATGCCATTGGATCTCTGCCAGATGAGGAGAACCTGTTTTATTTTTTTTATAAAGCCGCGATATGGGGCTCCCTAATACACTATGGGGGGTGCATTATACTACTATGGGGATGCCTTATACACTATGAGGGTGCATTTTACTACTATGGGGCCGCATTATATCCTAATGGGGTGCATTATACCATGGGGTGCATTATACTACTATGGGGGTGCATTATACCACTATTGGGGTGCATTATACCACTATTGGGGTGCATTATACTATGGGCCTGAATTATACTACTATGGGGGTGCATTATACTACTATGCAGAGGAGAGAAATGGGTTGCATCATACTATGGGGTGCATTATACCACTAGGGGGCTGCATTATACTATGGGATGCATTATACTACTGTCGACGTAGCTATTTAGGGAGGGCTAAATTAACCCTTCACGGTTGATCCAGTGATTTCCAAATTATTCCAGTGTTGCTAGCAACTCAAATGACCACACAGAGACGGGGGTCTCTGTACGGGAGGATCGAGGCAGATCACTAAGCCACTTTATTTTAGTCACATCTTTTATAATCTTTTGCTTAATTATGCAAGGTTCTCAAGTAGCAATAGCATCATTTCACTTTATAAGCCAATAATATTGCAAGAAAACCGGAAACTACATACAGTGGGGAAAAAAAGTATTTAGTCAGTCAGCAATAGTGCAAGTTCCACCACTTAAAAAGATGAGAGGCGTCTGTAATTTACATCATAGGTAGACCTCAACTATGGGAGACAAACTGAGAAAAAAAAATCCAGAAAATCACATTGTCTGTTTTTTTTCATTTTATTTGCATATTATGGTGGAAAATAAGTATTTGGTCAGAAACAAAATTTCATCTCAATACTTTGTGATATATCCTTTGTTGGCAATGACAGAGGTCAAAAGTTTTCTGTAAGTCTTCACAAGGTTGCCATACACTGTTGTTGGTATGTTGGCCCATTCCTCCATGCAGATCTCCTCTAGAGCAGTGATGTTTTTGGCTTTTCGCTTGGCAACACGGACTTTCAACTCCCTCCAAAGGTTTTCTATAGGGTTGAGATCTGGAGACTGGCTAGGCCACTCCAGGACCTTGAAATGCTTCTTACGAAGCCACTCCTTCATTGCCCTGGCGGTGTGCTTTGGATCATTGTCATGTTGAAAGACCCAGCCACGTTTCATCTTCAATGCCCTTGCTGATGGAAGGAGGTTTGCACTCAAAATCTCACGATACATGGCCCCATTCATTCTTTCATGTACCCGGATCAGTCGTCCTGGCCCCTTTGCAGTGAAACAGCCCCAAAGCATGATGTTTTCACCACCATGCTTTACAGTAGGTATGGTGTTTGATGGATGCAACTCAGTATTCTTTTTCCTCCAAACACGACAAGTTGTGTTTCTACCAAACAGTTCAAGTTTGGTTTCATCAGACCATAGGACATTCTCCCAAAACTCCTCTGGATCATCCAAATGCTCTCTAGCAAACTTCAGACAGGCCCGGACATGTACAGGCTTAAGCAGTGGGACACGTCTGGCACTGCAGGATCTGAGTCCATGGTGGCGTAGTGTGTTACTTATGGTAGGCCTTGTTACATTGGTCCCAGCTCTCTGCAGTTCATTCACTAGGTCCCCCCGCGTGGTTCTGGGATTTTTGTTCACCGTTCTTGTGATCATTCTGACCCCACGGGGTGGGATTTTGCGTGGAGCACCAGATCGAGGGAGATTATCAGTGGTCGTGTATGTCTTCCATTTTCTAATTATTGCTCCCACAGTTGATTTCTTCACTCCAAGCTGGTTGGCTATTGCAGATTCAGTCTTCCCAGCCTGGTGCAGGGCTACAATTTTGTTTCTGGTGTCCTTTGACAGCTCTTTGGTCTTCACCATAGTGGAGTTTGGAGTCAGACTGTTTGAGGGTGTGCACAGGTGTCTTTTTATACTGATAACAAGTTTAAACAGGTGCCATTACTACAGGTAATGAGTGGAGGAAAGAGGAGACTCTTAAAGAAGAAGTTACAGGTCTGTGAGAGCCAGAAATCTTGATTGCTTGTTTCTGACCAAATACTTATTTTCCACCATAATATGCAAATAAAATGAAAAAAAAACAGACAATGTGATTTTCTGGATTTTTTTTCTCAGTTTGTCTCCCATAGTTGAGGTCTACCTATGATGTAAATTACAGACGCCTCTCATCTTTTTAAGTGGTGGAACTTGCACTATTGCTGACTGACTAAATACTTTTTTTCCCCACTGTATAAGTCCGTATCCAAATAGAAAGTAGTATAATGGCATATTCTTCAGAGTTTAACATTCCCACCTCCCTTATCTTTGCACCTGATGAGAACAATCTGGTTTCATGACAACCCATGCCAATTATAAAAATTTATCTTACAACAACAAAACTAAGAAACTAAACCTTACATTGAATGGAGAAGTGAAACTTCAACTCTGATTTTAGTATTAACCCTTAACATTCCCCCCTAGATAAAAAAAATTTTTAACACATATGCAGCATCAGAGGTGCTATCCCAAGCTAACAGCTTGAGGGGTACTGGTCTTCACATGACTGATGCCGTGTTACCAGTCATGGCTGTCGCGGCGCACCCGTCCCCCCTGTATACTGCAGTTCACGAATAACAATTTTTGATGACGGTGGTGTTGATCTTTTGCAGGTAGGCATGTGCTTGGCTTCAACATCTTCATCAAGTAGCCTTTTGAGATCGGTGCAGAGAAGAGCAGGGGCAACAACACCTTTGGTATCATCATTAGCTGTCTTAGTGTAGAATTTCCTAATACATACAGAAATACACCAAAGAACAAGTTTTAGTATCACATATACAACAAGGATACAGGCAGCAATGTGCAACAAGCTTTGTAAGATCCCAGCTATCCAGCCCCCAATTCCCTTAAACCAATTGGCTGGATTGAGAAAGGAGAAGGTGTCTGACCACCAACTGTCCTTATGACAATCATTGTCTTTATCGTATTGATCTTTGAGTCTTAGAATATCTTCTAACTTAAACTTTAACTTCTACCAATAATAATAATATGGAAAATGCGAAAAACCAAAACATTATGTCCCCTTCATTTGCTATTGGCTTGTTGGGTGATGGGGAGGACTTCATAGGGACCGTCATACAAGGGTTCTAGTCCGTGCTTCCTGACATGCTTCTTCACAACTACCAAATCACCAGGCTTCAGGTTATAACAGGTGTCGGTTTCTGCTGAATCTGGAAAAGAGAAAACTAGAACATGGGTGTTAGCAAGATTTTTACTAAGCAGAATAACACATTGAACAACACGGTCAGTCTCTTCTGATAACTGCTGAGGCTGGAAATTTACAACTGGGGACCTAGTACCAAACAATATCTCATATGGGGACAAGCCATATTTTACAGTAGGGGTAGTACGAATATGGTATAACACAAAGGGTAGGAGCTCTGGCCATGGAGCCTTAGTCTCCTGCATCATTTTGGTCAGTTGTCCCTTCAGTGTGCCATTCAGCCTCTCAACTTCCCCACTGGTTTGTGGGTGGTACGGAGTATGGAGGGCTACAGTGGATCCAAGCATTGTCAGAACTTCCTGGTACACATGAGAAGAAAAGGCCGGACCTTGATCACTTTCAACAATTTCTGGAACCCCATATCTGCATATGACTTCCATCACCAGTTTCTTCGTTGTGGTCTTTGCAGTCATGTTGGTAACAGGGAATGCTTCCGGCCAACTAGAGAACTGGGGCCCAGTAGAATGTTTGCACTAGTGCGAGGGCCTGATTCTTTCCTCGATGTGTAGGCCCATGTGCCCATGTGGCAATAGCAGGGTACATCCGCTTAGGGAGACACACGATTCGGTCCTTTTTCCAGAGACCATTATCCATACGTGCCCCATCAGTCTTCCATTGCTTCACCTCTTCCTTTGGAGACATTCTCTGCATTGTCATTAAGCGGTCTCGCGGGGTCCGATAGAAAACTTCAGTCTGTTGTAGATCATCAGGTTCTTGTAGGGTCAGTGCTTCTTGTAACTGTTTACGCTGAGAGCGTGTGGTCACCATAGTTGGTATAGTTGGTTCAACGGGTAAAAAAGCGGCGGCTTTTGCTTGCATATCCGCAAATGTGTTGCCAACAGTCTATGGACTGGTCCTAGGACCGTGCGCCTTAACTTTGATAATAGCCACCTGAATAGGTAATATGATCGAGTCCATGAGGGTTTTAACAGCTTCAGCATTTTTCACTGGGGTTCCGGCAGTAGTAATAAACCCTCGATTGGCCCATAGAGCCCCAAAATCGTGAGCAATACCAAATGCATACCGTGAGTCCGTGTATATATTAGCCCGTCTGTTCTTGGCCAAAGTACATGCAGTAGACAGAGCCTGGAGTTCTGCTTCTTGTGCTGACTGTGAGGGCGGGAGCGCAGCTGCGTGCACTACTGTGTCCTCTGTGGTAACAGCATATTCCGTGTGGAATCTACCAAACTCGTCAGCATATCTTGAACCATCCGTGTATAACACCAGATCGCGATTTGGGAGTGGATTCTCACTGACATTTGGTGGAGTAGCTGTTTCTTCAGTCAGAAGTTGGGAACAATCATATTGGAGGTAATCCTCATCACTGCCATCTTACCTTCTAGTTCATTATGCCGTCTTTCAAGGCGTTGTAAAGGGGTTGCATTATGCGGGATGCATCCGGTATCCACTGACAAAAATAAGTACATAAGAAAACGCTGGAGTTCAGATTAATCTTTTGGGAAAGGAAGGGAGTTGACAGCTATTATTCTTCTGCGAGGTGTCTGGCACCCTGAAGGAGACAGTGACCCAAGAATATCACTTGACCAAGGCAGAACTGAAGTCTTGAGGCCGAAACCCGACAGTTCAGTGCTGCCAGATACTTAAGGAGGCTAACAGTGGCAACAATGGCAAAAGACACCTGCTCATATTAATTTTTTTCAAACTGGTTGGGATTGTTTTAGGCCCCTTGTGGCATAACTGTCCATGTTAACTGTCGTCCCAACTGGCAGTCTGGGTGTAACGGAATGCTAAAGAAGGCGTTGGTAAGATCAATAACTGTAAACCAAGCAGCATCCTGGGGTATCTGGGACAAAAGAGTATGAGGATTAGGCACCAGGTTTGAGAAACACTTTTACTAGTTCAACAGGCATTTTCCCTATATCACTCCGCCCTTTTGACCAGATTTTAGTATCTCTGAGAGGTATGGGGTGAGTCATTGATCCTCAGGCAATATTGGGGGTGGATCTGGGCCTATCAGGGCCATCATAACTGTAGGAAGGGCATGCAAAATACAGATTTATCTTCACTGTCTTCATCTACATAGGGATTATATAACAAAAAAAAACCATCTGACCATCATCTTGGAATTGTATTCCGGAGCAGAACTGTGATAATTAATCTACCCCCAGTAAATTTACTGGACATGTGAGAGAAATCACGAACTGAGCAGTAATGAGAATTAGCAGGGAGGGGCTGAGGAGCAGGGCTCCCACTAGCTGAAGTCGAGGGGGGGCAGAGTTTGCTGTGTGCTCCAATGATACTCAGTGATACTGATAAGAGACTAGCTGTGTACTCGCAGCTGCGGTGGGGGCGAAGGGGGATATGGTGTGGGCTAAGATGGGAGGGGTACTGAAGCAGCTGCAGCTACTAGCTTGCTTTTTTTTTTTTCTCTCTCTCTCCTGAACAGAGCAGGTTAAAGTCTGAAAACTTTTTTTTTTTTTTTTTTTTTTCCCCTCTGGAGCTGGTAAATGGAAGGGGTGGCTACTCATAACCACTAGCAATGATAATAGGTGCCGTCAGCAGAGGTGGGGGCTGCGACTCTCGGTCTCCTTGTACAATTGTCATCTAGCAGGGAGACCTCTTCTTTCAAATCATCACTTTTAACTATTTCCCTTACACATTAATATCAATCTTAGTTCCTTCATAACCAATCACATTCTTACAGCACAGTCACTTTCTTGAACCACAATACATTCCGTCTTTGCCATAATAATAGACAATTTTTCCTTCTTCAACATAGCAGTAACAGAAACAATCAGAATTCACTTGCTGTTCAATTTCCACATAACCTTCATTATACAATTCATGTGCCAAGCCACGGAATTCCTCAGCGCCTTTAAGTAATACATCATCAGTCAACCTTTTAACTCCTTCGTCCCATAGCGTAGGCTGCAACCTCCCGCCCTTAGGAAATCCCAGAATCGAAAATATTTTTCCTGCATTCCTGACACATTTCTTTCCTCGTCTTTGAATCATAAGACTAACAGTATCTGATCCTTCACACAATTCCAAACTTTTCATTTTCTTCCACAGAAACATAATTCTCTCCATTAGAGCGAAATACCCTTACTTCAGTTGTGCACAATACTGGAGCAGCTGTCTCCGTTTGTTCCACAGGGTCAACCCCCTCTGGGAAGCCCAAAATTCGCGGTACTCAGTGAAAGGAGGAGGGCGTCTCAGACTATCCCTCCGGACACCTCTGGTTATATATATTTTTCTATATATACCTGAGTTACGTATCCTACCCATCTTCGATCACTCACCACGCCTGATAACTAACAATGACCAGGAATTCAGGATATTTTGACTATAAAGAGAGTCACAATCACTGGTCAATCCGGGGTGTCCGTCCCTTATGAGGTACGGTTCGAGCACTGGGCCCCCAACGGGACTACACCTCTATATGATTCCACCCATGAATCACCCCACCAGGGGGACAAACCTCAGATCCTCTTTGCAGCAACAAGCACAGGAAAACCACACCAGCGGTCAGTCTGAACAGTATAACTGCCAACTTACCGTGGTTGTTGTGGGGGGTGATCAGTCCCAATTTTCCAGCACCTGTGTCCGCTCCGAGGGTCCTTTGTCTTGTTGTCCTCCGGGGGCAGAGGCGTCCCTATTCAGGGGCCCCACGTTGCGCGCCTGTCATGTCGGACGCTGTTCACACCACAGCGTCCGGCAGGCAGAGGTAGTTCCACCTCCAGCCACTATAGCCTCAGTGGCGCCGGCTTGATCTTCAGGCTCTCGGGGGTTAATCCTGCTGGAGACCAGGTTGGAAGGTTTGTCACGCCCACGGTCTTTAAATAGTCATACTGGCATATGGGCGTCGCCGATTATAGCTTGTGTTTTCATACCAAGTGGTTCCGGTCTGGAGTGGAGGTGTTGCAGAGAGAGAGATTCGTATCTGGTGTCGTATGATCCGTCGTTATCCTTTCTCCTTCCCATATTTGTGTTTAGTTGTGCCCTGTTCACATTACTGTATATTCCTGTGTGTGTGCGGCGCAGTGCAGTTTAAGTTGTCCCTGTCTGTCTTATTTGTGTGGGAGCTTTGGTGGTGTGTCTCCTCACTGGGTGGAGGGTGGAGGGTTAAGTGCAGGGCTGAGCAGGAGATAAGGAAAGGGTGGAGGCTCAGGCATTTGCACCTTCAGCAAAAACCCTGGGTTGAGGGTCAGACAGGGTTTCCCCTAGTGAAAGGGACACCACAGGGGCCCCGGGTATTTCTGCCTTAGTTGTCCTAAGCCCCGCGTGACATTATAATCGGCCCACATTTTTTCAGGAGTCCATAGATCCCATGGACTCCATAACCCGCCAGTTGGCGGCACTGTCCTTACAGGTCTCCGAGTTGAAAGGGGCAGTTCAGCAGCAGGGCCTGGTAGTAGCAAAGGTGCAAACGGCATCTGCAGGTATCGGTGCAGAGCCGAAGTTTCCGCTGCCAGAACGATTTTCAGGCGATCGCAGCAAATTTGTCGTATTTCGGGAGGCCTGCAAATTATACTTCCGCATGCGGCCAATCTCCTCAGGTAATGAGGCCCAGCGAGTAGGGCTGGTGTTGTCATTACTGAGTGGTGACCCCCAAGCATGGGCATTTTCCTTACCAGCTGACTCTGCTACATTTTATTCGGTCGATAATGTTTTTTCTGCCCTCGGGCTCATTTACGATGACCCTGACCGACTGGCTCTAGCGGAATCTAAAATCCGCGCCCTCCGCCAGGGGGAGCGCTTGGCAGAGGACTATTGTTCGGAATTTCACCGCTGGGCTGTAGACACACAGTGGAATGACCCAGCACTGCGGAGCCAGTTTATTCATGGGGTATCAGGGAGGGTGAAACAAGCCCTCCTGATGTATGAGACTCCGGCATCATTGGAGTCTGCCATGAGTTTGGTGATACGTATTGATCGCCGTTTTCGCCAGGGGGCACAGGAGACGCTACCTCTGGGGGAAAGCAGAGGTGCAGGTGTGGTTGAAGTAGATGAGTCCCCTGAACCTATGCAGATTGCTGGCGTGGCACAGGTTCAGCCTCGCGCTCCGGGATTCCGGAAGCCCGGAGCATGTTTCTACTGTGGTAAAAGAGGTCATAATGTTAACGTTTGCCCGGTACTACCTAAGAGGGTCACATCGGCGGAAAACTGTTAAGCTCAGAGGGTATGGAGGAGACCCAACTGAGCGTATGCATATCCTCCATGATGGTATCTCAATGTATGCTCCCTGCCAAGGTTATTATCGCCGGCAGAGAGCTACCTATATCAGTGTTTGTGGATAGCGGTTCCGCTACCAATCTCATAGATGAGGAGTTTGCACACACCGCCGGGTTTAAGATCGAAAAACTTCCTCACCCCATACAGGTGGTGACCATTAATGCTGTTCCCCTCCCTCAAGGGGAGATTACTGAGTTTGTGGCAGAGGTGAAACTCCACATTGGGGTCCTACATTCTGAGTCGGTTACATGTAGGGTCCTCCGTAATCTCCCAGCTCAAATGGTCCTGGGTTTTCCATGGCTGTCCAGGCACAACCCGGTAATTGATTGGAAAACTCAGGACATAGTGCAATGGAGTGGTTTCTGCCAAGACAATTGCTTGGCCACATGTGTGTCCGCCGTGACGCCCAGCCTGCCGGAGGCTTTGCAGGATTTCGCGGATGTTTTCTCTGAGAAGGGTTGCTCAGAACTGCCTCCACATAGAGCCTATGACTGTGCGATTAGGTTAAAACCCGGGGCCAAATTAGCTAAGGCCAGGATGTTTAATATTTCTGGTCCTGAGAGGCAAGCTCTGAAAGACTACATCGCGGAGAGTCTGAGCAAAGGACACATCCGGCCTTCGTCCTCGCCTGTAGCCGCGGGGTTTTTCTTCATTAAGAAGAAAGATGGGGGGTTACGCCCGTGTCTGGATTTCCGAGAGTTAAACCAGATTACTATCTGTGATCCCTACCCAATGCCGTTGATCCCGGATTTGTTCAACCAGGTAGCGGGGGCGAAATGGTTTTCCAAGCTGGACCTCAGGGGGGCGTATAACCTCATAAGGGTCCGTCAGGGGGATGAGTTGAAGACGGCGTTTAACACTCCTGAGGGTCATTTTGAGAGTCTGGTTATGCCGTTTGGGTTGACCACCGCGCCTGCCGTTTTCCAACATTTTATTAATGATGTACTTGCTCATGTCCTGGGGAGATTTGTGATTGTATACCTGGATGATATCCTCATTTATTCTAGCGATCGGGACACTCATTTGGAGCATGTTAGGCAGGTGTTACAGTTGCTCCGGGAGAACCAGCTCTATGCTAAGCTGGAAAAATGTTTATTTTTTGTCCAGGAGTTGCCCTTTTTGGGATATATTGTGTCCGCAGCCGGTTTTAAAATGGACACCGCTAAGGTGCAAGCGGTGCTGCAATGGGAGAGGCCGGAGAGTCTGAAAGCACTCCAGCGGTTCCTTGGGTTTGCGAATTATTATAGGAAATTTATAAAACACTTTTCGACTGTCGCCAAACCGCTCACGGACATGACAAAAAAGGGTGCCGATCTGGCGAACTGGCCTGAGGTGGCTATACGTGCATTTGAGCGTCTGAAGAATAGTTTTGCTTCAGCCCCCATTCTGGTGCAACCAGACGCGTCTAAACCTTTTGTGGTAGAGGTTGATGCGTCGGAGGTGGGAGTGGGGGCAGTACTGTCTCAAGGCTCGTCCTTGAGCGAGATGCATCCATGCGCCTACTTCTCCAAGAAGCTGTCGCCAGCCGAACGGAATTATGATATCGGCAACAGGGAGTTGTTGGCCATCAAACTGGCTTTTGAGGAATGGCGACACTTCTTGGAGGGGGCGGCTAACCAGGTCAGAGTTATCACCGACCATAAGAATCTGCTCTATCTGGAGTCGGCCAAGCGTCTGTCTCCTAGGCAGGCTCGCTGGGCATTGTTTTTTACTCGTTTCAATTTTCTTGTGACGTACCGTCCCGGGGCTAAAAACACCAAGGCGGATGCTTTGTCTAGGTGTTTTCCGGGGGAAGAACCTCGGGAAGAGCCGGTACCCATCCTCCAGAAAGGGGTAGTGGTCTCGGCTCTCACGACGGAGGTAGAGGCGGAGATTGCCGAGGCCCAAGAGGAGGTACCACCAGGACTTCCCGCCAACAAATCATTTGTACCCCTGCATCTTCGGCTTAAGGTGTTGAAGGAACACCACGATTCGGTACTGGCTGGTCATCCAGGGGTGAAGGGCACCTTAGAGCTGGTATCGCGTCGTTTCTGGTGGCCCAAAATCCGGCAGGACGTGGTCTCGTACGTGGCAGCTTGCATCACGTGCGCTAGGGCTAAGTCACCCCGAACCCGTCCTGCTGGCACGCTACAGCCTCTGGGGGTACCCAATAGGCCATGGACAGAAATCTCCATGGATTTTATCACTGACTTGTCAGCCTCGGCAGGGAACACGGTCATCCTGGTGGTGGTTGACCGTTTTTCAAAGATGGCGCATTTTGTGGCGTTGTCTTCTTTGCCCAATGCTAAGACGTTGGCTCAGGTATTTGTGAAGGAGGTGGTCAGACTCCACAGAGTACCATCTGACATAGTATCTGATAGGGATACGCAATTTGTGGCGAGGTTTTGGAAAGCTTTTTGCTCAAGGTTGGGGATCAAGTTGTCACATTCATCGGCGTTTCATCCACAGTCTAATGGACAAACTGAGCGCATGAACCAAAATCTAGAACAGTATTTACGATGTTTTGTGTCCGGCAACCAGGAGGAGTGGTCTACTTTCCTTCCTCTGGCCGAATTCGCGTTAAATAATCACCGCCAAGAGTCATCAGGAGAGTCTCCATTCTTTTGTGTGTACGGTCAACATCCTCAGCTTTGTACCTTACGTCAGGGTGACTCCGGGGGTGTCCCGGAGGAGGATCAGCTAGGAGCCCAATTGTCATCAGTCTGGAGGCGGGTGAAACAGCGTTTGTTGAGCATGAGTGCCAGGTACAAACGGGTGGCTGACAGTAGACGCGTGCCAGGTCCGGACCTGTGTGTGGGTGAATGGGTGTGGTTAGCTACGAAGAACATAAAACTCAAAATTCCATCTTTAAAACTGGGTCCAAGGTTTATTGGGCCTTTTAGGATTTCTGCCATCATTAACCCAGTGGCTTATCGGTTGGAACTTCCTGCGGTGTACAAAATACATAACGTTTTTCACAGGGCTTTATTGAAAAAGGTGGTAGGCTTGGTGGACACGACGCCGATGCCACCTCCAGTCATGGTGGATGGCGATTTAGAGTTCGAGGTCGCCAAGGTAGTGGACTCTCGAGTAGTACGCCGTACTCTTCAGTATTTGGTGCACTGGCGGGGGTATGGTCCGGAGGAGAGGTCTTGGGTTCCAGCCTCAGACATACATGCGGATCGGCTGGTCAGTTCTTTTCACCGTCGTCATCCGGACAAGCCGGGTCCTATGAGTCTTGAGGGCCCTGGGGTCCCTCGTAGAAGACGGGGTACTGTCATGTCGGACGCTGTTCACACCACAGCGTCCGGCAGGCAGAGGTAGTTCCACCTCCAGCCACTATAGCCTCAGTGGCGCCGGCTTGATCTTCAGGCTCTCGGGGGTTAATCCTGCTGGAGACCAGGTTGGAAGGTTTGTCACGCCCACGGTCTTTAAATAGTCATACTGGCATATGGGCATCGCCGATTATAGCTTGTGTTTTCATACCAAGTGGTTCCGGTCTGGAGTGGAGGTGTTGCAGAGAGAGAGATTCGTATCTGGTGTTGTATGATCCGTCGTTATCCTTTCTCCTTCCCATATTTGTGTTTAGTTGTGCCCTGTTCACATTACTGTATATTCCTGTGTGTGTGCGGCGCAGTGCAGTTTAAGTTGTCCCTGTCTGTCTTATTTGTGTGGGAGCTTTGGTGGTGTGTCTCCTCACTGGGTGGAGGGTGGAGGGTTAAGTGCAGGGCTGAGCAGGAGATAAGGAAAGGGTGGAGGCTCAGGCATTTGCACCTTCAGCAAAAACCCTGGGTTGAGGGTCAGACAGGGTTTCCCCTAGTGAAAGGGACACCACAGGGGCCCCGGGTATTTCTGCCTTAGTTGTCCTAAGCCCCGCGTGACAGCGCCACTGTCGAGGTAGCTATTTAGGGAGGGCTAAATTAACCCTTCACGGTTGATCCAGTGATTTCCAAATTATTCCAGTGTTGCTAGCAACTCAAATGACCACACAGAGACGGGGGTCTCTGTACGGGAGGATCGAGGCAGTTCACTAAGCCCCTTTATTTTAGTCACATCTTTTATAATCTTTTGCTTAATTATGCAAGGTTCTCAAGTAGCAATAGCATCATTTCACTTTATAAGCCAATAATATTGCAAGAAAACCGGAAACTACATATAAGTCCGCATCCAAATAGAAAGTAGTATAATGGCATATTCTTCAGAGTTTAACATTCCCACCTCCCTTATCTTTGCACCTGATGAGAACAATCTGGTTTCATGACAGCCCATGCCAATTATAAAAATTTATCTTACAACAACAAAACTAAGAAACGAAACCTTACATTGAATGGAGAAGTGAAACTTCAACTCTGATTTTAGTATTAACCCTTAACACTACTATGGGTCTGCATTATACTATGGGATGCATTATACTACTATGGGGCTGCATTATACTGTATGGGTCTGCATTATATAATGGGCTGCATTATACTACTATGGGTCTGCATATACTGCTATTGGTCTGTATTATACTATGGGGTGCATTATATTATGGGCTGCATTATACTACTATGACTATGGGATGCATTATACTATTATGGATGACTACTGGGGCAATATGGAGAGACATGAGGCAGAATGGGTGGACACGTGGGGTCCAGAATAGGAAAACACATAGGGTCCAGGATGTGGGATAATATTACTGTAGGGGCTAATTAAAGGATATTATTTTTCAGGATACTGTTTTCAGTGTGGGGGAGTAGAAGTCCTGCTACTGTGCAGGGCGACACGGTCACTTTTTTCTTCATCTGGCATAGTATAGAGGTTGGGGAAAAATTGGGGAATGTGCTCTAGATAAGTGCTATTTTCTGCAGAGACGAGTCCTGGCTAGAAGAAGTGAAGGCGGTCTGAACTGGATGAAGAACTAAAACAAAGGTGAAGGACTTCAACTAGATATGGCACTGGTGAGTCATTTTGCTACCTGTACACTTATACTACATACTGTATACAGAGCTTCTGTGAATAATGTCATTAGTGAACACTGTATTACCTGTACACTGACAGTATAAACAGAGCTCCTGTGTATAATGTCACCGGTGATCACTGTATTGTACACTGACACTATACATTGCATACTATATACAGAGCTCCTGTGTATGTCATTGGTGATCTCTATTACTTGTACACTGACAATATATACAGAGCTTCTGTGTATAATGTCATTATTGAACACTGTATTACCTGTACACTGACAGTATATACAGTAAATACAGAGCTCCTGTGTATAATATCACTGGTGATCACTGTATTACCTGTACACTGACAATATATACAAAGCTCCTGTGTATTATGCCACTGGTGATCACTGTATTAACTGTACACTGGCACTATATATAGAGCTCCTGTGTATGTTACTGGGATCCCAGTATTACCTGTACACTGGCACTATATACAGAGCTTTTGTGTATACTGTCACTGGGATCCCTGTATTACCTGTACACTCATACTATATATAGAGCTCTTGTGTATAATGTAACTGGTGATCACTGTATTACCTGTACACTGACACTGTATACTAAGTACAGATTTCCTGTGTATAATGGCATTAGTATTGCTTTTTTATTAGTGATCAGTATTGCAGTATTCAGTCAATATGTGGTGGTAATATGTGATCTGGTCATGGTGTGGAGGTATTTGTTCCTTGTATGTGCTATTATTAACACCCAGAAACTTATGAAGAACTTGCAGTCTTCATTGGCCCTATCTCCTCCCTCTCATGTCCTGATTCTGCATTGAAGCATTACAATGAAACACTTGAGCACGGCAGCGGGACTTAGCCTCAGGAATGACTTGCTGCAAAGCAGTATGTGCGGCTCTGGACTCCTGTTGTGGAGCTACAGGAATCCGACGCCTAACACCAGTGCTTGTAACGCTGTACGCTGCACCTGCCAGAGCTCATCTCCAAGTCAGCCGGCCCCATTGCACCTGCCAGTTCTCATCTCCACGTAAGCAGTTCCATTGCACCTGCCAGTGCTCATCTCTACGTCAGCTGGTCCCGCTGTACCTGCTAGTGATCATCTCTACGTCAGCCAGTCCTGCTGCACCTGCCAGTGTTCATCTCCACGTCAGCTAGTCCTGTTGTACTTACCAGTGCTCTTCTCTATGTCAGCCGGTCCTGCTGCACCTACTAGTGCTCATCTCCACATCAGCGAGTCCCGTTGCACTTACCAGGGCTCATCTCTACGTCACCCGGTCTCGCTGCACCTGCCAGTGTTCATCTCTACATCTGCTGGTCCCGCTGCACTTTTCAGCGCTCATCTCTACATCACCTGATTCAGTTGCGCTTGCTAGTGCTCATCTCTCCTTAAGCCGATCCCGTCTGCATGCATGGTACCTGCACTCTTACTTTGCCTCCCTGCATCTATTGGACATTCCTTTGGGCCACCCCACCTACCCATTCCTAGGGGGTCAGTTGCCATCTACCCAAGATCAATCCTGGAGTAACACCTGGACCATCTCCCTTGTCTCTCCTTGGATTTCGGTATTGTATGCTGCTGCATATCTGTGGTAAGATTGGGTGAGGCTCCTAGTTACGCCCCTACAGGTCTTCCTTGGGTCCGGGCACATTGGTTCCACCACCCAGTCCGTTACAGGTAGCAGGAGAAAATGAACCCCCAAAATTGTTGTGCAATTTCTCATGAGTATGCCGATACCCCATGAGTGGAGGAAGACCACTGTTTTGGGTGCATGGCAGGGATCAGAAGGGAAGGAACACCAGTTGACGTTTTGAACATAAAATTGGCTGGAATCAAGAGCAGTCCAAGTTGAAGAGCCCCTGATGTGCCTAAACAGTGGAACCCTCCCACACAAGACCCCATTTTGGAAACTAGACCACACAAGGAACTTATCTAGATTCTAGATGTTTGGCGAGCACCTTGAACACCCAGGTGCTTTATAGAAGTTTCTAACATAGAGCTAAGAAAATTTTAAAAAATCTCATTTTTCCCTCAAATTTTTTCTTTTAGCCCCAATTTTTTTATTTTCTCAAGAGTTACAGGAGAAAATGAACCCCAATAATTGTTGTGCAATTCCTCCTGAGTACGACAATACCCCATGTGTGGTTGAAAACTACTTCTGAGGCACAGTGCAAAGCTCACAAAGGAAGAAGCACCATATTTGAGTGCAGATTTTTCAATTATGGATTGAGGGTGCCATGACCCACTGGGAGAGTCCCTGAGTTGCCAGAACAGAACCCTCCATAAGTGACCACATTTTACAAAATACACCTCTTGATGAATTTATCTAGGGGTGCAGTGATCATATTGACATCATAGGTGTGTCACATAATTTTATAACATTGGCAGTGAAGAAAAAATAATTACATTTTTACCACAAAATATTTATTTTAGCCTCTGATTCTACATATTCTCTCGAGAAAATGTGTAAAAATGGCACCAGAATTTGCCTCACATTTTTTGCTGAATGTAGAAATACTCCACATGTGGCTGTACGGTACTGATTAGCTATGGAGGGGGGACTCGGGAGGGATGGAGCACTATTTACCTCCTGGAGCACAGATTTTCCTAGAATAGTTTGGGGATTCCATATACACAGCCCCTAAGTGCTCGAGAGCAGAATCCCCCTCAAGTTTCCCAAATTATTCCCCTGCCAAACATATGAACGCTGAGGCTATGTGCACACGCTGCGGTTTTTGCTGTGGTTCCGCTGCGGTTTTGGCCCTGCGGAACTGCAGCAGTTCCGCAGACATGGTACTTTACCATGTTAGCCTATGAGTTTTCAAAACCGCAGTGCTCACGCTGCGTTTTTTTCCGCACGGTTTTGCTGCGTTTTTTTTCCGCAGCATGTCAATTATTTTTGCGGATTCTGCTGCGGTTTCACACCTTTAACATAGTAGAGGTGTGAAACCGCAGGGCAAAATCGCAGGTCACTTTACCTGCAGTTCCGCGGGAAAAAAACAGCAGGTGAATCTGCAGTGAGTGCAGA
This sequence comes from Dendrobates tinctorius, assembly GCF_039654945.1. Classification (NCBI taxonomy): domain Eukaryota; kingdom Metazoa; phylum Chordata; class Amphibia; order Anura; family Dendrobatidae; genus Dendrobates; species Dendrobates tinctorius. The sequence goes on along the minus strand of NW_027361826.1, from coordinate 553,782 downwards.
TAGCCTAAAGGTGGTTTATGCACACTGGGGCTCAGAAGGGAGGGGGCATTTGGATTTGGGAGCGCAGAATTTGCTGACTTTTTATTTTGGGGGGGCAATGAGTTATTTTGCTTTTCCAGAGCCTTTGTACTACCAGTAATATATTTTGGTTAACATATGATGGACCTGAGTGGGGCTTGCTTTTTTGTGGATTGAGTTGAAGCTTTTATTTGGTACATTTTGCATAACATTTAGGATCATATTTATCCAGCACTCTACACTGAGCACTTACTTTGGTGTTTCCATCTAAATCTCCAATTGACGAGAAAGATGATACCCCCGAGGGATCAAATCACTACATTATAATGAGGCAGCAGAGATATGAACAAAAACCAGCAATTCAGGAATTGCTTTTTTCTCTTTCTGGGTGTGGTAAAATTGATAAGGCAACTTTATTCTTCGGGTGATTTATAGCGTACGTTTATAGCGATGCTATATTTGTATAGTTTTTTTATGTTTTGGCGTTTTTACACAATAAAAACTTTTATAGAAAAAATAATTATTTTTGCATCGCTTAATTCTGAGAGCTATAACTTTTTTTTATTTTTCCGCTGATGGAGATGTATGGTGGCTTGTTTTTTGCGGGAAACGACGTTTTCAGCGATAAAATTTTTATTTACATTCGTCTTTTTTTATCACGTTTTATTCCACTTTTTCAAAGCAGTATGAAGATAAAGCATAGTTTGCTACTTTTTTTGTGTGTTTTTTTATGACATTATTTTTTTTACATAAAAATTTGTATTTATTAGTGTAATTTTTTGTTATTATTTTTTTATAATTTTTTGTACATATTTTTACATTTTTTTTACTTTTTTTTACTTAGTTCCTATTTTGGACTTTTATTGCAGGTATAAAATATTGCAATACACTACCATTGCAATGCATTATACCTATACCGTAGCTTGGTGACCCGGGTTGCCATGATGACCAGGGCCGGCTCCAGGGCCCCTTTAACACATACCACAATTTATGATGCATAGATATGGCAGAGAAATATAGGTATAGTACAAAGCCAAACCAGACAGTATAGTCCTCCATACAGTATTATGAGCACTACATAGTGCTCCATACAGAAAAATGAGCCTCATATATTGCGCCATACAGAATAATGGACCCCATACAATGTTCCATACAGGATAATGAGCCCCATATATTGCTCCATACAGTATTGTGGGCACAACATGTTGTCTATACAGAATAATGAGCCTCATATATTGCTTCATACAGAATAATGGACTCCATATAATGCTCCATACAGTATATGATGTGCCCCATTTATTACTCCATACAGAATGGGCCCCATATAATGCTCCATATTTAATGGGGCGCATATGATGCTCCAGTGTATGATGGGCCCCATATACAGTATGATGCTCGAGTGTATGATGGACCCCATATACAGTATGATGCTCCAGTGTATGATGGACCCCATATACAGTATGATGTGCCAGTGTATGATTGGCTCCATATATGATCCTCCAGTGTATGATGGGCCCCATATATAATGCTCCAGTGTATAATGGGCCCCATATATGATGCTCCAGTGTATAATGGACCCCATATATGATGCTCCAGTGTATAATGGGCCCCATATATGATACTCCAGTGTATAATGGGCCCCATTTATGATGCTCCAGTGTATAATGGGCCCCATATATGATGCTCCAGTTTATAATGGGCACCATATATGATGCTCCAGTGTATGTTCGGACCCATATATGATGCTCCATTGTATGATGGGACCCATATATGATGCTCCAGTGTATAAATAGCCTTATATATGATGCTCCAGTGTATGATGGGACCCATATTTGATGATCCAGTGTAATGGGCCCCATATATGATGCTCCAGTGTATAATGGGCCCCATATATGATGCTCCAGTGTATAGTGGACCCCATATATGATGCTCCAGTGTATAATGGACCCCATATATAATGCTCCAGTGTATAATGGGCCCCATATATGATGCTCCAGTGTATAATGGGCCCCATATATGATGCTCCATTGTATAAAGAGCCCGATATATGATGCTCAAGTGTATGATGGGACCCATATATGATGATCCAGTGTATAATGGGCCCCATATATAATGCTCCAGTGTATAATGGGCCCCATATATGATGCTCCAGTGTATGATGGGCCCCATATATGATGCTCCAGTGTATAATGGGCCCCATATATGATGTTCCAGTGTATAATGGGCCCCATATATAATGTTCCAGTGTATAATGGGCCCCATATATGATGCTGCAGTGTATAATGGGCCCCATATATGATGCTCCAATGTATGATCGGACCCATATATGATGCTCCAGTGTATGATGGGCCACGTATACAGTATGATGCTCCAGTGTATAATGGGCCCCATACATTATGCTCCAGTGTATGATGTGCCCCTGTTGTGAATTCTCTTGCTTGGAGTTCTGAGCTGAAGCTCCCTCTGGTGGTTGCTGAGAGTAGTGAAGCTGGCCAGGTGGATGGAAGTTCCCCACCTGACGACGATAATTGGAAACCTGGGATTACTGGCTGGGAGCATATAATTGAGCTGGCTGCTCTTGGAGGTTGCTGGTGATTTCCTCAGTGTGCATTTGGAGTTCTTTTGTCCCGTGCCTGATCTGCATGGTTCAGCAGATTCTTTTGCTAATCCTTTGCATCTAATCTGGTTGTGTCTTTTTTTTGCTCTGTTTTGCTGCTAGGGTTCAGCGTGCTCCCTGCTAGGGGCAGCGCTGGGCCCTGCTTCATATGTTGCAGCTTGTTCAGTCCCCTGTTATGTTAGTATCTTTTTGCTTTGCTGCCAGTTTATACCAGAGTGCTGATCTAGCGGGGGTGAGATCGTGTGATTTCAGGTGTTTTGTATATCAGTAGTGTTGGACTTTTTCAGGGTTTTGTGCGTGATTGCAGACAGCATCTTTTCTATCCTGTCCTGTCTAGACAGCTTGGGCCCCTCCGTTTGCTCAGTCTGTTCTCTGCCTGTGTTTGTTTCATCTTGTCTCACCGACAATATGTTTGTGGGCTGTCTATTCCTTTGGGAATCTGGTCCGGGGCAGTTTATATTTCATCTTTCTGTCTTTAGGCTTAGTTAGTCCTCCAGCTGTGATGAAGCATCTAGGGCATCGTAGGAACGCTCCACGGCTACTGCTAGTTGTGCGGATAGGATCAGGGGTCTGCAATCCGCTTAGTTACCAACCTCTCTGGTCTTCTGGTGGCTTAGCCTGTTCCTGCCATCCTCCTCGGTGACCCATTCATAACAGACCCCATATATGATGCTCCAGTGTATAATGGGCCCCATATATTATGTTCCAGTGTATGATGGGCCCCATATATGATGCTCCAGTGTATGATAGGCTCCATATATCATGCTCCAGTGTATGATGAGCTTCATATATGATGCTCCAGTGTATGATGGGCCCCATTTATTGTTCCAAACATCAAAAAAAAATAAATACTCATCTCTGATCACTGGCAGCTGCTCTGCTCTGGACTCTCCCCGCTCCACCGTGTCACTGTCTTCCCGCTCTCTGCATTGTGACTGTTCAGGCAGAGGGTACACAGACGTGATGTCATTGCGCCCTCTGACCTGACCGTCACAGTCAGAAGACGCCGCAGCGGTGGAGGGGCTTTGAGCAGGGGGTTGGACCAGATGACTCAGGAGGTCCCTTCCAACTCTACCATTCTATGAGAGCTAAGTATCACAAGTGCCGGGACCCTTATCAAGCAGGGGGAGGCCTAGTTGCAGGCACTGGCACAGGCACCGGGCCCCCAGAACGTGTTGGTGTCCCTGACGATTAGTGGGTTTCCCCACCTGCTCAGGGCCCGGGTGCTCTGGGTGCTGAGCTCCTGCACTGACAGGGCAGAAAGTGCTGATATTCAGCATCTCCTGTGCGATCATGCTGTGATCAGTCAGATTGACTTGACTGATCACAGCTATCTGGGTGCGGGGACCTACGGCATGGGTCCCTGCACCTCTTCTCGTGCCGCTCAACTGTCTGTAACAGCTGTCAGCACTGAACTGTGACTGCGTGTTTACATACAGTGACAGTTTAAATGCATGATGGACACAGTCCATCCTGGTGCAGGAACTGACACCCTGCCATGACGGGCTGTGTCCATCAATGGACTTTAAGGGGTTAAATGTATGTTTTCTGTTTATTTACTTTTATTTTCATGTATCTTATGCAGTTCTGACGAAGGTCCGAGTGTTAGAACCGAAACATTAAAAATTATAAAGATGACCACATAAACTTTTTTCACTGCAAATCTCTTGAGTGCCAAGTATTTTTCTACGTGCTGCTCCAATAAGGCACACAGGATTTTAATACTATTTTTCTGCAGATTACTGCTGTATCTTCAGGGAAATTTTCAGGGACATTACAGCTTCCTTTACAGGGAATGTATCAGGTCATGTCTGCGTACAATACTAATAGTATCCTGAGATAGTGCTTGGGCAGGCCTTTCAGGATATATCACTGCTATTATTGTCTGTTGCTGTAAATATTCATTTAGGATTTACATATTCTTGGCCAGGTGGCACATATTGAAATATATTTTGGCATCTGCAATTGGACAAGAGAGTGGCGCACGAAGCTAACAGAAGGAAAATTTCAGATAGACATGCAAATTAAAATCCATGAAACCATTCATTAAGACTGTCGATCTTCTTGCCGGAGTTGATAAGTGGATCATCAGACACTCCTGATTCGTGAATTTGGAACCTTTGCTGACTTTACATGCACCTCACCACTAATCTTACTTCAGTCATTAACTGGAGAAAGATTTCTGCAATAGGAAACAGCACAGCTCGTCATGAATTAGAAGACCTGTGATGCCCCGCATCAAAATCAGGTCACTCCAGCCTGGCCCAAAAGGGTTCTGATTTAGATGACTTTGATGCGGGCCATCACTGTGTGTGTAATGGTGATGAGAGATCATTGGCCTAAAGTTATTTAACCCCTTAGAAACACCAGTTATGTATTCAAATCTGGGAGAATTGGCTGTTTGCCCACTTTGATGCCAATTCTAATGCCCAGAATTGATTTGGCCAGGCTGGAGTGAACGGAGGCAGATGTGGGGCAGCACTGTCTGCAGTGTGAAATCAGTGGCCCAAAGTCATTTAGCCCTTTCAATAACACTCTTCGGTGCCCACTTTGATGCCCATTCCTGTGCCAGTTTTATAGATAGATATCACTGAATGAAATATTCCAGTTACAAATATTTAGTCATTACAAAGTGAAATGCGTTCAGAACAATAAAACATAAAAATGATCAATGTAAATAAAAATTAGGTCTGGGATTCAGAATGATGCTCAAAATCAAAATGGAAAATCAATTACCGGCTGAATCAACTTCAGTGGAAATGCCTCAAGACAAGGAAATGATGCTCAGTAGCGTGTGTGGCCTCCATGTGCCTGTATGACCTCCCTACAATGCCTGGGCATGCTCCTGATGAGGCGGTGGATGTTCTCCTGAGAAATCTCCTCCCTGACCTGAATTACAGCATCAGTCAACTCCTGGACAGTTTGTGGTGTGATGTGACGGCAGATGGAATGAGACATGATGCCCCAGATGTGCTCTATTGGATTCAGGTCTGGGTAACAGGCAAGCAAGTCCATAGCATCAATGCCCTCATCTTGCAGGAACTGCTGACACACTCCAGCGACATGAGGTCTGGCATTGTCTTGCATTAGGAGGAACCCAGGGCCAACAGCACCGGCATATGGTCTCACAAGGGGTCTGAGGATCTCATCCTGGTCCCTAATGGCAGTCAGGCTACCTCTGGCGAGCACATGGAGGGCTGTGCAGTCCTCCAAAGAAATGCCACCCCACACCATTACTGACCCACTGCCAAACCGGTCATGCTGAAGGATGTTGCAGGTTGCAGAATGCTCTACACAGCAGCTCCAGACTGCCCAAACACCCATTTGTGGACATCAGGCCCTCATACCTCCCTCATGGAATCTGTTTCTGACAGTTTGATAAGACACATGGATGTTAGTGGCCTGCTGGAGGTCATTTTGCAGGGGCTCTGGTACTGCTCCTTCTTGCACAAAGGAGGTGGTAGCAGTCCTGCTGCTCAGTTGTTGCCCTCTTATGGCTCCCTCCACATCTAATGGTGTAGTAGCCTCTCTTCTGGTATCTGCTCCATGCTCTGGACACTGTGCTGATGTAGCTACCCTTCTTGTCACAGCTCGCATTGATGTGCCATCCTGGATGAGCTGCACTATCTGAGCAACCTGTGAGTTGTAGACCCGGCCTCATGCCACAGTAGGTACCTCTTCGGGTGAGAGCAACGACAAAATGCAAAAGTGACCAAAACAGCCAAAAATGATGAGAACAGAGAAATGGTTTGTGGTCCCCACCTGCAGAAGCACTCCTTTATAGGGGGTTGTCTCAGGGGTGGGATTCAGCGGGTTCTCCCCGGTTCGGTGGAACCGGTTGTTAAAAAAGCAGCCGGTTCCCCGAACCGGGGAGATCCAGAGCCGCGATCCGGTCCTGCAGGCAAGGAGGGAGGCAGAGGCGGAGCAGAGGAGAGGAGGACTATCTTGCTCAGCCTCTGCAGCGCTGGAGTGGATACCGCACGGCGCGGGCCGGTGCATTGATACAACGCACAGCCACAGGCACATGAGTCACGTGACGTCGTGCTCTGGCTGCTGCTGAGTCCTGGACAAACAGAGCACGACACAGCACACCCCGGCGGCGGCGCGCAAAGTGCGCACTGATTCATTTCTGGTGCTGAGTCAGATGCAGTGCGTGCGGCTATTATTGGCGGGTAAATCTGGAGGAGCTCGCTGGAGGAGTTACTACCGCCGCTGCCCAGTGAACTGCCTGAGCCTGCCCTCAGCCCTGCCCCTGGAGGACACTAGTCTGTATGGTACACAACACAGGCCAACACCAGGTCAGTTGTTTTGATATTCTGTATGTGCATTGCTGCTGCCTATTGGGGGCCTGTGCAGTGTGCCTGCTTATTGGGGACCTGTGCTGCTTATTGGGGACCTGTGCTGCCTATTGGGGACCTGTGCTGCCTATTGGGGACTCGTGCTGCCTATTGGGGACCTGTGCTGCCTATTGGGGATCTGTGCTGCATATTAGGGACCTGTGCCTGCCTATTGGGGACTCGTGCTGCCTATTGGGGACCTGTGCTGCCTATTGGGGACCTGTGCCTGCCTATTAGGGACCTGTGTCTGCCTATTAGGGACCTGTGCTGCCTATTGGGGACCTGTGCTGCCTTATAGGGAACAATGCTGCCTATTGGGGACCTGTGCCTGCCTATTAGGGACCTGTGCCTGCCTATTAGGGACCTGTGCCTGCCTATAGGGGACCTGTGCCTGCCTATTAGGGACCTGTGTCTGCCTATTAGGGACCTGTGCCTGCCTATTAGGGACCTGTGCTGCCTATTGGGGACCTGTGCTGCCTATTGGGGACCTGTGCCTGCCTATAGGGAACAATGCTGCCTGCCTATTGGGGACCTGTGTCTGCCTATTAGGGACCTGTGCCTGCCTATTAGAGACCTGTGCTTCCTATTGGGGACTTGTGTTGCCTATTGGGGACCTGTGCCTGCCTATAGGGAACAATGCTGCCTGCCTATTGGGGACCTGTGCCTGCCTATTGGGGACCTGTGCTGCCTATTGGGGACCTGTGCCTGCCTATTGGGGACCTGTGCCTGCCTATAGGGAACAATTCTGCCTGCCTATTGGGGACCTGTGCCTGCCTATTAGGGACCTGTGTCTGCCTGTTAGGGACCTGTTCTGCCTATTGGGGACCTGTGCTGCCTTAGAGGGAACAATGCTGCCTATTGGGGACCTGTGCCTGCCTATTAGGGACCTCTGCCTGCCTATTAGGGACCTGTGCCTGCCTATTGGGGACCTGTGCCTGCCTATTAGGGACCTGTGCCTGCCTATTAGGGACCTGTGTCTGCCTATTAGGGACCTGTGCCTGCCTATTAGGGACCTGTGCTGCCTATTGGGGACCTGTGCTGCCTATTGGGGACCTGTGCCTGCCTATAGGGAACAATGCTGCCTGCCTATTGGGGACCTGTGTCTGCCTATTAGGGACCTGTGCCTGCCTATTAGAGACCTGTGCTGCCTATTGGGGACCTGTGCTGCCTATTGGGGACCTGTGCCTGCCTATAGGGAACAATGCTGCCTGCCTATTGGGGACCTGTGCCTGCCTATAGGGGACCTGTGCCTGCCTATTAGGGACCTGTGTCTGCCTATTGGGGACCTGTGCCTGCCTATAGGGAACAATTCTGCCTGCCTATTGGGCACCTGTGCCTGCCTATTAGGGACCTGTGTCTGCCTATTAGGGACCTGTGCTGCCTACTGGGGACCTGTGCTGCCTATTGGGGACCTATGCCTGCCTATTGGGGACCCGTGCTGCCTATTGGGGACCTGTGCTGCCTATTGGGGACCTATGCCTGCCTATTGGGGACCTGTGCTGCCTTATAGGGAACAATGCTGCCTATTGGGGACCTGTGCCTGCCTATTAGGGACTTGTGCCTGCCTATTGGGGACCTGTGCTGCCTATAGGGAACAATGCTGCCTATTGGGGACCTGTGCCTGCCTATTGGGGACCTGTGCCTGCCTATTGGGGACCTGTGCTGCCTTATAGGGAACAATGCTGCCTATTGGGGACCTGTGTCTTCCTATTGGGGACCTATGCCTGCCTATTGGGGACCTGTGCTGCCTATAGAGAACAATGCTGCCTATTGGGGACCTGTGCTGCCTATTGGGGACCAGTGCTGCCAATTGGGAACAATGCTGCCTATTGGGGTCCTGTGCTGTCTATTGGGGACCTATGCTGCCTATTGGGGACCTGTGCTGCCTTATAGGGAACAATGCTGCCTATTGGGGACCTGTGCCTGCCTATTAGGGACCAGTGCTGCCTATTGGGGACCAGTGCTGCCAATTGGGAACAATGCTGCCTATTGGGGTCCTGTGCTGTCTATTGGGGACCTATGCTGCCTATTGGGGACCTGTGCTGCCTTATAGGGAACAATGCTGCCTATTGGGGACCTGTGCCTGCCTATTAGGGACCTGTGCCTGCCTATTGGGGACCTGTGCTGCCTATAGGGAACAATGCTGCCTATTGGGGACCTGTGCCTGGCTATTGGGGACCTGTGCTGCCTTATAGGGAACAATACTGCCTATTGGGGACCTATGCTGCCTATTGGGGTCCTGTGCTGCCTATTGGGGACCTGTGCTGCCTATAGGGAACAATGCTGCCTATTGGGGACCTGTGCCTGCCTATTGGGGACCTGTGCTGCCTTATAGGGAACAATACTGCCTATTGGGGACCTATGCTGCCTATTGGGGTCCTGTGCTGCCTATTGGGGACCTGTGCTGCCTATAGGGAACAATGCTGCCTATTGGGGACCTGTGCCTGCCTATTGGGGACCTGTGCTGCCTTATAGGGAACAATACTGCCTATTGGGGACCTATGCTGCCTATTGGGGTCCTGTGCTGCCTATTGGGGACCTGTGCTGCCTATAGGGAACAATGCTGCCTATTGGGGACCTGTGCCTGCCTATTGGGGACCTGTGCTGCCTTATAGGGAACAATACTGCCTATTGGGGACCTATGCTGCCTATTGGGGTCCTGTGCCTGCCTATTGGAGACGTGTGCTGCCTATAGATAACAATGCTGCCTATTGGGGACCTATGCTGCCTATTGGGGTCCTGTGCTGCCTATTGGGGACCTGTGCTGCCTTTTGGGGACCTGTGCTGCCTATTGGGGTCCTGTGCTGCCTTTTGGGGACCTGTGCTGCCTATTGGGGTCCTGTGCTGCCTATTGGGGTCCTGTGCTGCCTTTTGGGGACCTGTGCATTGTTCTGATCTCATTCCAATTTATTTATTTTTTTTCAACTGTTTGACTGCGCCCCTACTTGTATATATTTGAGGAAAAGGTGCGTGTAAATGGGTGTGGCTTAACATGGGTGTGGCTTTCCTACACACAAACACAGAACCTGTTGTTAAAAATTTGAATCCCACGACTGGGTTGTCTTGCTAATTTTCTATCATTTCTTCTTGTTGTCTGTTCCATTTGCACAGCAGCAGGAGAGATTGATTCCCAATCTGTAGCTTTATGACTGGCCAGACCTCACAGGACAGTGACTTGGCGTGACATTGTCTCTCTGAGCAGTGATCACACTCGCTGCATTGCATTTTATCATTGTGACTTTAGTTTTTTTGTTAAACCTGTAAAAAAAAATTAAAAAAATATTGCGATTAAATGTTCATCACTGTGAGCGCAGTGTACCGTCCAGGAGTGAAGGTGACCGTCACACGGGCGGCAGAGACAGGCCGGTCACCGGGATCACAGGAGGTCAGCCACACAGCGCCGGACCCGGGCTCCTCCCACGGTCACTGGCCACGCCTACAGGCCAGCCTTTCCACGGAGACTCCTCCTCCTGGAATCAGAGCAATAAGTTTTGTCCTATCAGTGTCCTACTATAGGCCACGCCTTTTCCACTCCAGGCCCCGCCCACTTCACAGCTTATAAAACCCTTGTCGTGACGTCATACTTCACGTGACTTCATCTTTGTCAGTGAACAAAATGGCGTCCTACTGCGTCTTGGCTGGCCGGCTACAGGTGAGCGGACAAATGGCTGGAAATAGCGGCGCCGCGCAGCAGCGAGGAGTGAGGTTCAGCACTCGGTGCCCGGGGGCGGCTTCTACGTCACCTGTACAGTCAGAAGCGCGACGCGTTAGTGCTGTGGCCATGTGCTGCAGCTGCTCCGTGCCAGGAGGTGACCCTGTGCGGTATCCATGGTAACCGTCGTCTGGCGCTCTTACTGCTGCGGGCTGCGCTTGGTGGCTTCTTACGGCGCATTCCTGGGGAGCCGTGTTCCCTTTACTGCAACCTCAAGGTGACCCCAAGGTGACCGCAGCACCAGAGCCGGGGCCGCCCTAGTGCTGACAGAGCTCGCCATACGGCAGTGCTGTGCTGCCCCAGCGTGTGTCAGCAACAGCAGCCCCCCATGTCCGCCCGGCACTGACCGAGGAGCTGACACGGGGGAGCATAACTGATCTGTGGGCACATACTCCACAGCAAGTGCTACAGTGGGAATCCCCCCCCAACCCATAACTGATCTGGGGGCACATACTCCACAGCAAGTGCTAAAGTGGGACCCCAAACCCATAACTGATCTATGGGCACATACTCCACAGCAAGTGATACAGCGAGACCCCAACCCATAACTGATCTGTGTGCACATACTCCACAGCAAGTGCTACAGTGGGACCCCCCCAACCCATAACTGATCTGTGGGCACATACTCCACAGCAAGTGCTACAGTGGGACCCCCCCAACCCATAACTGATCTGTGGGCACATACTCCACAGCAAGTGCTACAGTGGGACCCCCCAACCCATAACTGATCTGTGTGCACATACTCCACAGCAAGTGATACAGCGAGACCCCCCCAACCCATAACTGATCTGTGGGCACATACTCCACAGCAAGTGATACAGCTAGACCCCCCCAACCCATAACTGATCTGTGTGCACATACTCCACAGCAAGTGCTACAGTGGGACCCCCCAACCCATAACTGATCTGTGGGCACATACTCCACAGAAAGTGATACAGCGAGACCCCCCCAACCCATAACTGATCTGTGGGCACATACTCCACAGCAAGTGATACAGCGAGACCCCCCCCCAACCCATAACTGATCTGTGTGCACATACTCCACAGCAAGTGCTACAGTGGGACCCCCCCAACCCATAACTGATCTGTGGGCACATACTCCACAGCAAGTGCTAAAGTGGGACCCCCAAACCCATAACTGATCTGTGGGCACATACTCCACAGCAAGTGCTAAAGTGGGACCCCCCAAACCCATAACTTATCTGTAGGCACATACTCCACGGCAAGTGCTACAGTGGGACCCCCCAACCCATAACTGATCCGTGGGCACATACTCCACAGCAAGTGATACAGCGAGACCAGCCAACCCATAACTGATCTGTGTGCACATACTCCACAGCAAGTGCTACAGCGAGACCCCCCAACCCATAACTGATCCGTGGGCACATACTCCACAGCAAGTGATACAGCGAGACCAGCCAACCCATAACTGATCTGTGTGCACATACTCCACAGCAAGTGATACAGCGAGACCCCCCCCAACCCATAACTGATCTTTGTGCACATACTCACAGCAAGTGATACAGCGAGACCAGCCAACCCATAACTGATCTGTGTGCACATACTCCACAGCAAGTGATACAGCGAGACCCCCCCCAACCCATAACTGATCTGTGTGCACATACTCCACAGCAAGTGATACAGCGAGACCAGCCAACCCATAACTGATCTGTGTGCACATACTCCACAGCAAGTGATACAGCAAGACCCCCCCCCCCCCCAACCCATAACGGATCTGTGGGCACATACTCCAGAGCAAGTGATACAGCGAGACCCCCCCCCCCCCCAACCCGTAACTGATCTGTGGGCACATACTCCACAGCAAGTGATACAGCGAGACCCCCCCCCACAACCCATAACGGATCTGTGGGCACATACTCCACAGCAAGTGATACAGCGAGACCCCCCCCCCCCCAACCCATAATGGATCTGTGGGCACATACTCCACAGCAAGTGATACAGCGAGACCAGCCAACCCATAACTGATCTGTGTGCACATACTCCACAGCAAGTGATACAGCGAGACCCCCCCCAACCCATAACTGATCTTTGTGCACATACTCACAGCAAGTGATACAGCGAGACCAGCCAACCCATAACTGATCTGTGTGCACATACTCCACAGCAAGTGATACAGCGAGACCCCCCCAACCCATAACTGATCTGTGTGCACATACTCCACAGCAAGTGATACAGCGAGACCAGCCAACCCATAACTGATCTGTGTGCACATACTCCACAGCAAGTGATACAGCGAGACCCCCCCCAACCCATAACTGATCTTTGTGCACATACTCACAGCAAGTGATACAGCGAGACCAGCCAACCCATAACTGATCTGTGTGCACATACTCCACAGCAAGTGATACAGCGAGACCCCCCCAACCCATAACTGATCTGTGTGCACATACTCCACAGCAAGTGATACAGCGAGACCAGCCAACCCATAACTGATCTGTGTGCACATACTCCACAGCAAGTGATACAGCAAGACCCCCCCCCCCCCCAACCCATAACGGATCTGTGGGCACATACTCCAGAGCAAGTGATACAGCGAGACCCCCCCCCCCCCCCCCCAACCCGTAACTGATCTGTGGGCACATACTCCACAGCAAGTGATACAGCGAGACCCCCCCCCCACAACCCATAACGGATCTGTGGGCACATACTCCACAGCAAGTGATACATCGAGACCCCCCCCCCAACCCATAATGGATCTGTGGGCACATACTCCACAGCAAGTGATACAGCGAGACCCCCCCACAACCCATAACGGATCTGTGGGCACATACTCCACAGCAAGTGATACAGCGAGACCCCCCCAACCCATAACGGATCTGTGGGCACATACTCCACAGCAAACACCACAGTGGGACCCCCCCAACTGATCTGTGGGCACATACTCCACAGCAAGTGCTACAGTGGGACCCTCCAACCCATAACTGATCTGTGGGCACATACTCCACAGCGAGTGCTACAGTATGACCCCCCCCCCCAGACCCATAACAGATCTGTGGGTACATACTCCACAGCTCCACAGCAAGTGCTACAGTATGACCCCCCCCCCCAGACCCATAACTGATCTGTGGGCACATTTTTACTCCTCACCAAGTGCTACAGTGGGACCCCCCAACCCATAACTGATCTGTGGGCACATACTCCACAGCAAGTGCTACAGTGGCACCCCCCCCCTACCTTTAAACCCTTCACCACCAAGGGTGGTTTGCACGTTAACTCCCGGGCCAATTTTTACAATTCTGACCACTGTCCCTTTATGAGGTCATAACTCTGAACTCTGAAACGCTTCCATGGATCCCGGTGATTCTGACACTGTTTTCTCGTGGCATATTGTACTTCATGTTAGTGGTAAAATTTAATTCAAATAACTTGCGTTTATTTGTGAGAAAAACGGAAACTTGGCGAAAATTTCGCAATTTTCCAACTTTGAATTTTTATGCCCTTAAATCACAGAGATACGGCACACAAAAAACTTGATAACTAACATTTCCCACATGTTTAATTAACATCAGCACAATTTTGGAACCAAAATTTTTTTTTTGTTAGGAAGTTATAAGGGTTAAAAGTTGACCAGCGATTTCTCATTTTTACAACACCATTTTATTTTTAGGACCACATCACATTTGAAGCCACTTTGAGGGGTCTATATGATAGAAAATACCCAAAAGTGACACCATTCTAGAAACTGCACCCCTTAAGGTGCTCAAAACCACATTCAAGAAGTTTATTAACCCTTTAGGTGCGTCACTGGAATTTTTTTGAATATTTAAAAAAAAAAATGAACATCTAACTTTTTTTCACAAAAAAAATACTTCAGGTTCAATTTTTTTTATTTTACCAAGGGTAACAGGAGAAATTGGACTGCAAAAGTTATTGTGCAATTTGTCCTGAGTAGGCTGATACCTGATATGTGGGGGGGAACGACTGTTTCGGCGCATGGCAGAGCTCAGAATGGAAGGAGTGCCGTTTGACTTTTTCAATGCAAAATTGGCTGGAATTCAGATCGGACGCCATGTCACGTTTGGAGAGTCCCTGATGTACCTAAACAGTGGAAACCCCCTACAAGTGACCCCATTTTGGAAACTAGACCCCCCAAGGAACTTATCTAGATATGTGGTGAGAACTTTGAACCCACAAGGGCTTTACAGAAGTTTATAACGTACAGCGGAACAATTAAAAAATCATATTTTTTCCACAAAAATGATCTCTTCACCCCAATTTTTATTTTCCCAAGGGTAACAGGACCCTAAAAGTTATTGTGCAATTTGTCCTGAGTACGCTGATACCCCACATGTGGGGGTAAACCACTATTTGGGCGCATGGCAGAGCTCAGAAGGGAAGCAGCGCCATTTGACGTTTTTGGCTGGAATTGATATCGGACATCATGTCGCGATTGGAAAACCCCTGATGTACCAAAACAGTGGAAACCCCCCACAAATGACACCATTTTGGAAACTAGACCCCCTAAGGAACTTATCTAGATGTGTGGTGAGAACTTTGAACCCCCAAGTGCTTCACAGAAGTTTATAACGCCCAGGCATGAAAATAAAAAAATATTTTTTCCCACAAAAATGATATTTTTGCCCCCAAATTTTTATTTTCCTAAGGGCAACAGGAGAAATAGGACCCCAAAAGTTGTTTTGCAAATTGTCCTGAGTAGGCTGATACCCCACATGAGGGGGTAAAACACTGTTTGGGTGCATGGCAGAGCTTTGAAGGGAAGGAGCACCATTTGACTTTTTCAACGCAGAATTGGCTGGAATTGAGATCTGACGCCATGTTGCGTTTGGAGAGCACCTGATGTGCGCAAATAGTGGAAACCCCCTATCCCTAACCCTATCCCTAGCCCTAACCCTAATGGGAAAATGGAAATAAATACATTTTTTTAAATTTTATTATTTTTCCCTAACTAAGGGGGTGATAACGGGGGGTTTGATTTACTATTTATGGCGGTTTTTATGTTTGGCGGCTGTCGCACGCTAAAAGACGCTTTTTATTGTAAAAATAGTTTTTGCATCACCACATATTGAGAGCTATAATTTTTCCATATTTTGACCCACCGAGTCATGTGAGGTCTTATTTTTTGCGGGACGAGTTGACGCTTTTATTGGTATCATGTTCGGGCACGTGACATTTTTTGATCGCTTTTTATTTCGTTTTTTGGGACGCTTTCTTTTGGGTGGTGCGTTTACGCCGTTCCGGGTGCGGTAAAATTTATAAGGCGGTTTTATTCTTTGGGTCAGTACGGTTACAGCGATACCTCAATTAGGTAGTTTTTTTTTTATGTTTTGGCGCTTTTATGCAATGAAAACAATTTTATATAAAAAATAATTATTTTTGCATCACTTTATTCTGCGAGCTATAACTTTTTTATTTTTTCGCTGATGATGCTGTATGGCGGCTCGTTTTTTGCGGGACAAGATGACGTTTTCAGCGGTACCATGGATATTTATATGCGTCTTTTTGATCGCGCGTTATTGCACTTTTTGTTCGGCGGTATGATAGTAAATCATTATTTTTTGCTTCGTTTTTTTTTTTTTTTTAAGGGGTTCACTTAAGGGGTTAACTATTGGGACAGTTTTATAGGGCGGGTCGTTACGGACGCGGCGATACCAAATATGTGTACTTTATTGGTTTTTTTTTTTATTTCCATAAAATGAATTTATTGGGGAATATTTTTTTTTTTTTTAATTTAGCGATTTTTTTTAATTATTTTTACACTTTTTTTTTTCTTTATTACAATGTCCCAGGGGGGACATAACTGTCCTGTGACAGATCGCTGATCTGTGACCTCACAGATCACTGTGACATCAGCGATCTGTCACAGGCACTGCACAGGCTTCCTCATGCCTGCGCTTTTCATGCACTGAGGAAGCCAGCTTCCTGCAGGCCCCCGGAGGTCCCCGTCGCCATATTGGATCCGGGGACCTGCAGGAAAGGAGTCCCCCGCAGCAGCGCTGCACATTGCGCTGCCGTGGGGGGCTCAGGGAAGGAAGGAGGGAGCCCCCTCCCTGCCGATGCTTCCCTTTAACCCCCGGTACACCGCGATCGTGTTTGATCGCGGTGTGCAAGGGGTTAACGTGTCGGGGGCGGTCCGTGACCGCCCCTGACACATTATGCCGGGTGTCAGCTATGATAATTAGCTGACACTCGGCCGCGATCAGCGGCGCTCACCACGTGGGCGCCGCTGATCGCAGTGACGTAATATTCCGTCCATGGTAATTAGGTCCAGGGTCACATGGACGGAATATTACGTCAATTGTAGGTAAGGGGTTAACTGATCTGTGATTGTCTTGGGGTCTGCTTTCACCAGGCGGCCCCCCCACCTGCATTGTTAAGTAGTTACACAGCAGCCCCTCACATGAACAGGTGAAGACAAGGTCACATCAAGGGCTGTAAATCCAAGACTTCTGGCAGCAGCCACTCGTTGTCTCATAGAGGGGGGGCTGGATATGGACATTAGTGGCACAGCCCCACCCCCTCTTTATTTTATCATATCCACACTTGTGGGGAGACACTGCTGGTTGTATAAAGTCCCATTCATAAAAATGTCCAATAATATGAAGGAATGTGGTTGTATAAGGTGTATGATCTTTACATAGGTGTGCAACCTCGCCGTGAGAATGACTGATCTCTGCATAATCATGAGGGTACGTGCACACGCTGCGGATTGTAGTGCGGATTTGGCCGCGCGGATTTTGTAAAATCCGAAAGACCGGATTGCTCTGCGGTTTTGCCCTGCGGTTTTTCATCTCAATGGAGGAGATGGCAAACCGTAGCGGAATCTGCAGAAAGAATTGACATGTCAATTCTTTCTGCAGTTTCAAAACCGCAGAAAAAACGCACAGAAAAATCTGCACCGTCTCCACTGCGTTTTTTTTATTCCCATAGGGAATAATGGTACTGTACACCGCAGCAAAAACTGCTGCAGAATCCTCAGCGTCTGCACACACCCTTTGTTTTTGATACTGTATTTTCGCTGAGCAAAAAAGCATCTTACAGTTCCAGCATGGAAACGTCCCTTCTCGTCCTCTCTGGCTTTTTTTTCCTTGCCATTGATCTGCAGTGTTGTTTTTTTTTTTAATCTGCAACATATCAATTTCTCTTGAGTACAGAGGGTTTTTTGGTGTGGATGTTTTTCTTTTAGAATTGCATTAAAGAAAATCTGTCACCACATTTAACCTAAACTAAAATGGGCATTTAGGTTATAGACTGAGTGATCGCTGTATGCCTCATCAGATGTCTTGTTGAAAAATCATATTTTATCTCTTTATATAAATTACCTTTTCCAGGCTCTCTAGGGCAGTGGTCCCCAACCTTTTTTGCACCGGGGACCGGTTTCAAGCAAGACCATTCTTCCATGGCCCGGCAGGGCGGGGATGGAGGTGTGGCAGGGGCGGGGCTTTGGTCATAAGGGGCGGGGCTATGGACACGGTTGTAGTGTAGCAGTGCATACTTATAATTAAATAACATTTATAATGTGACTCAACTCACCATAGGTTTTGAATAAGTGCTCCATCACCCCCTTCTCCCCATCATTGCCTTCTCCCCATCACTCCCTTCTCCCCATCACTCCCTTCTCCCCATCACTCCCTTCTCCCCATCACTCCCTTCTTCCCATCACTCCCTTCTTCCCATCACTCCCTTCTCCCCATCACTCCCTTCTCCCCATCACTCCCTTCTCCCCATCACTCCCTTCTCCCCATCACTCCCTTCTCCCCATCACTCCCTTCTCCCCATCACTCCCTTCTCCCCATCACTCCCTTCTCCCCATCACTCCCTTCTCCCCATCACTCCCTTCTCCCCATCACTCCCTTCTCCCCATCACTCCCTTCTCCCCATCACTCCCTTCTCCCCATCACTCCCTTCTCCCCATCACTCCCTTCTCCCCATCACTCCCTTCTCCCCATCACTCCCTTCTCCCCATCACTCCCTTCTCCCCATCACTCCCTTCTCCCCATCACTCCCTTCTCCCCATCACTCCCTTCTCCCCATCACTCCCTTCTCCCCATCACTCCCTTCTCCCCATCACTCCCTTCTCCCCATCACTCCCTTCTCCCCATCACTCCCGTCTCCCCATCACTGCCTTCACCCCATCACTGCCTTCTCCCCATCACTGCCGTCTCCCCATCACTGCCGTCTCCCCATCACTGCCTTCACCCCATCACTGCCTTCACCCCATCATTGCCTTCACCCCATCATTGCCTTCACCCCATCACTGCCTTCACCCCATCACTGCTGTCTCCCCATCATTGCCTTCACCCCATCACTGCCGTCTCTCCATCATTGCCTTCACCCCATCACTGCCGTCTCTCCATCATTGCCTTCACCCCATCACTGCCGTCTCTCCATCATTGCCTTCACCCCATCACTGCCGTCTCTCCATCATTGCCTTCACCCCATCACTGCCGTCTCTCCATCATTGCCTTCACCCCATCACTGCCGTCTCTCCATCATTGCCTTCACCCCATCACTGCCGTCTCCCCATCACTGCCATCTCCCCATCACTGCCTTCTCCCCATCATTGCCTTCTCCCCATCATTGCCTTCTCCCCATCATTGCCTTCTCCCCATCATTGCCTTCTCCCCATCATTGCCTTCTCCCCATCATTGCCTTCTCCCCATCATTGCCTTCTCCCCATCATTGCCTTCTCCCCATCATTGCCTTCTCCCCATCATTGCCTTCTCCCCATCATTGCCTTCTCCCCATCATTGCCTTCTCCCCATCATTGCCTTCTCCCCATCATTGCCTTCTCCCCATCATTGCCTTCTCCCCATCATTGCCTTCTCCCCATCATTGCCTTCTCCCCATCATTGCCTTCTCCCCATCATTGCCTTCACCCCATCACTCCCCTCTCCCCATCATTGCCTTCACCCCATCACTCCCTTCTCCCCATCATTGCCTTCACCCCATCACTGCCGTCTCCCCATCATTGCCTTCTCCCCATCACTCCCTTCTCCCCATCACTCCCTTCTCCCCATCACTCCCTTCTCCCCATCACTCCCTTCTCCCCATCATTGCCTTCTCCCCATCATTGCCTTCACCCCATCACTCCCTTCTCCCCATCATTGCCTTCACCCCATCACTCCCCTCATGGCCTTCTCATGTCCCCATCTCCTCCAGGGCCAGGCTACACAAACACAGACCAACACACACACATACATGTACACACACACATACATGTACACACACACAGACATACATGTACACACATTATACACACACACACAGACAGACATACATATACACACAGACACCACCTCTCTCCTCTCACCTGTCCGCCGCCCGCGCTTCCTCGCACTGACACAGCAGCGGCCGCGCTCTCCTCTCTGTGTCAGTCAGAGACAGGAAGCGCGGGCGGCGGGCAGGAAGCTGGACGGGTCCTTGCAGCTCCGCTCCTGCTATTCCCTCTTGCAGGCAGCGGAGCTGCTTGATCGCTCCCTGCCCGCCGCTAAGAGCTGCTGCGCGCCGCCCCAGCCCCCGCTACGCCACAGACCGCCCCTGGCTCCCCTTGTGTCCGCGGACCGGCAAGGGCACTGCAGCGGCCCGGTGCTGGGCCACGGACCGGCGGTTGGGGACCCCTGCTCTAGGGTATGCGTTACCTGGAAGATAACTCTGCCTCCTGAGCTTATTTTACGTGAAGGGAGAGTTACCAGTGTGATGACCGCTCTCTGCTCTCCTTATCTCACTGGAGAGCTGTGTGTGGTTATATCTAACACATCTGCAGGTTCCTCTCAGCTTCCATCTCACAGGCACATGGCTGTAATATCGTTACAATACAGCAAAGCTCAGACAGCTGCAAAAAACGTTTAAGAAGACAAGGTTCATTTCCCCTGTTTTAGTTACTTGTCTCACACTGGTAACTCCCCTTCATGTAAAATAAGCTCTGGAGGCAGAGCCATCTTCCAGACAGCAGCCTCCCAATAGTCCTGAACAGCCCAAATTATATATTAAGAAAAACGTGGATTTCTCTGGAATAAGACGTTGGATCGCCGGTATCAAGTTATCATTTTATTCAGCTTCCTATAGAAGGCTTAGGATTGTAGATCCTACTGACACATGCCCTTTAAGTGTCCGTGGGTGTATAAATAAATTTAAAAAAATGCAGTCTTGGTGTGTTTGTTGCAGAAACTTCACATGACTGTATCAATAAAGTTCCTTTAAAGCCAAATACTAGGAAGTACATCTGCAGTTTCAATATCATATCAAAAACTTACCAAATACTCATTCTGCGAACATGGCCTAAGTCTAATATAAGGCTCAGTGGTTCGTCTGAAAAGTTATATTTTGGCCTTTAATTTTCCTCCCTAATATGGATTGTGACAGGAAGCACTCCTGACTCGTAACCGCCCCCTCCAATAGTTACTTCTTGACCATACAATCTTTTTTACTATCATAACAGTTAAGTACCGTAAGTAAATCCTATTTTCCTTTAGGGCCATGCCTTTGATATAAGATGTAGGCTTTGATTCGTGGTAGTGCTGCTGATCAATTGTTTAGATTCACTTGGAGTGCAAATCCAGCCTTTCTTATTGCATCACTAACATTAGATAAATTCAGATTGAAGCATCACTTTAGCTTTTTTTTTCAGCACTGGTGCTACTAAAGTCTGTTCCCTGACCCTAGTAATATACTTACCATCTGATGTGTTCGCCTCCTCCAAATGCTCCTCAAAGGTAACAATCACAAGCTCTCAATGGAAATCTAGGAGAGCCTTGTTCTGGTTCTCATAGACTTGCATTGAATAGTGACCGCCCAACCAATACTGGAGTGATCGGGTAGGTCGCAACCAACAGAAGAGCAATAGGAGCTGCCCCAGTAAATGATGAAGACTGGCTGGCAGCAGTGCGTGTGGTGACATATGTTTGGCCGCACAGCTGTGGCTCACTGAATTATCATATATTGCCTGGATTTAAAATGCCAGGATATAGTGTGCGTTTTTTTTTTTTGTTTTTTTTGTAAATAGAGCCCACTTATGTATCTTTTATTAAAGGGGTAGTCCCATCTTCAGGATCCTATCCCAATATGTAACAGGTGTAATAACATTAGCACATACTTCGAATTAGAAATGTTAGTTTTTCAGATTCGCTATGTCTCCTCGTACAGGCATTGTAGGATCTTAGGTATCCATGGTTACGACCACTATCAGCTAGTTAACTGTTGCTATATTAGTTGTTGCAACCAGGGGCGTAACTATCACGGTCGCAGCAGTCGCCACTGCGACCAGGCCCGGGGGGAGTCAGGGGCCCGGCAGGTCAGACCTGACAGACCATGATATCTCCCAACCGTCCCAATTCTCGCAGGACAGTTCTGTTTTTGCCCCCGCGTCCCACCCGGGAGTCTATTCTTCCTGCACTGAGCTGCCACGCCCCCCATGCACCCCATCTTCACCCTCCCAGATAGACCCACAGCCTGCAGTGACGTCCTAGGCTGTTGCTTCTGTGCGCACAGGACCTGTGATGAGGTCAGAGGAGGGGAGGAGTCAGGAGTCACACGATCAGGGCCCTCATTGTCTGCAGGACACTGCTGTGCTGGTTGTCATGGTGCTGGATGAGGTAAAGATTCTGTGTGGGGTGAGGAGGGGTTTACAGTGTGGATGTAGCAGAGCTGTGTATGGAGTGCAGCCGTATGTGTACGGAGCGGAGATATGCGTATATTTTGTCATGGGGGAGGCCCCATTTAAAAGTTCGCACCAGGCCCATAACTTCATAGTTACGCCACTGGTCGCAGCCATGAATACCTAAGGTTAACAAAAGGTATCATACCTATAATGATCAGTACATTGGAATCCAAAATAAAGGAAGGGCAACTCTGTGATATAATCCAACCTCCAAAAAAACAAACTATTTCAAAAAATGCCCATAAGACGATAGTATATTCTATTAAAATGCAAAGTTAAACACACTAAGGTGCTGCAATGCCTGCACATGAGGAATGAGACAGCCAATCAGAAAATCTATGCTACATTTCTAATTGGAGATATTTGTAATTATTATTACACCTACTACATATTGGAATAGGATCTTGAAGATGGAAATACTCCTTTTAAATTCAAATACTTTCTTCACAGTTTATACCAATTTCTTTGTTTTCTTCCTCCCTTTAATCACCTTTTAAACAGAAGGTGATGCTGCTCTCCTAGTGAGACCACATGCGGCGTTCGCCACGTATCTGAAACTCCAGCCACCAGTGGGAACATGACTCTGTAACAAAATCTTTCAGCCATTGTCAGCCACTGATGGGCAGCCTTTTGTTCATGTGTGCAGCCACGTGTGGTCTCTCTTTTAGAGGCAGCTATGTCTTGTATGACATGTCTAACCATTTACTTGAATGGGATAACGCTCTAGTCAACTGCAGTACTGACGTCAGCCATTACTAAAAGGACAATGCTGTAAATCCTGTTTTAAAAAGATGGCTGATCCGCAGGGGTGGTGGGAGGCACTAAGGATGGTCAGAAAGTTTTATTATCCCTATAGCATAAGTTTAATGAATTTTAACATTCTCACTTGTCTTAACCTACAGCAAGCCTTGGGCCATGGAGCACGCAGGTATCACATTTCTGCTGTCCTGTGCCAGAGGGCCAAAGTGGCAATGAGCCACTTTGAGACCAATGAATATATCAACTATGAAAAAGTTGGAAAAAATATTGATATTGTTCGCAAACGGTAAGTGTAAAGCATATATTTTTTTATATATATTTAAAGTCAAAAACTTCAAATGATCTTTTTATGAAACAATGTACTAAATGTATCTTCCTATTATATTTTAAGTTTGGACCGACCCCTTACCCTATCAGAGAAGATTGTATATGGCCATCTTGATGACCCAGTTAAACAGGATATAGTGCGTGGAAAGACTTACCTTCGGTTACGACCAGACAGAGTGGCTATGCAGGATGCCACGGCTCAGATGGCGATGCTTCAGTTTATTAGCAGTGGGTTGCCCCGTGTGGCCGTGCCTTCAACCATCCACTGTGATCACTTAATTGAAGCCCAGCTTGGTGGAGATAAAGATCTCAAAAGGGCAAAGGTATGGCCACTGATGTGTAAAGGCCCCGTCACACTAAGCGACATACCAGCGATCCCGACACCGATATCAAGGTGTCAGGATCGCTAGTAAGTCGCTATTTGATCGCTGGTGAGCTGTCACACAGACAGCTTCACCAGCGATCAGCACAGCGATGCCGAGCGCCCGGCATCGCTGGCCATCGCTGAAAAAAATAGAATCAAAATAAAAAATAGTTATTCTCCCCTTCTGACGTCGCGTTCAGCCATCCTGCCTCTCTCCACGCTCCGGTCCCAGTGATCCTTTGCACGAATGACCGCGAGATGTCACAGTCTCGAGGAATAAGAAAGTCTCGCGGTCATTTGTGCAACGGATCACTGGGACCGGAGCGTGGAGAGAGGCCGGATGGCTGAACGGGACGTCGGAAGGTGAGAATAACTATATTTTTTATTTTATTTTTTACACCTGATCGCTGGTCTCCCGCCTGTCACACACAGCGATGCGTGCTGGTCAGCGGGAGACCAGCGACCAAAGAAATGTCCAGAGATTTCTTGCAGCGATCAGCGATACCGGCAGGGGGGCCGCTCGCTGATCTCTGTCACACACAGCGATCTCGCTGGTGAGATCGCTGTTACGTCACAAAAGTTGTGACTCAGCAGCGATCTCGCTACCGAGATCGCTTAGTGAGAAGGGGCCTTAAATCAATCTGTAGGTCTCATTCCTGGACTGTAGCTTTCCATTCTATGTACTTGTCTTTATGTGGATTAACTCATTTTGCTTTGTCACTTTTAGGACATCAACCAAGAAGTATATAACTTTTTAGCCACAGCTGGAGCTAAATATGGTGTTGGTTTTTGGAAACCAGGGTCAGGCATCATCCATCAGGTAGATTTACAATCTGTAACGTTAATCCATTTTTTTCAAACTTGGTTAAAATTACAAATGTACATTAATTACTAATGGCAGAGATGGTTGTAGTGTCAAGAAAGCTGGAAACGCTTGGTGTAATTTGAACTACAGAGAAAACTAAAAGTGGTGTTTAAGAAATCTTGTACCTGTGGGTAATAATGGGGCATATTTCATTGCAACAAGCTCAGGTACAAGGTTGGTAGAGACAATAAATGGATCTCAAAGCCTGAAGGGCTGATGCACCTGAATTGGGTCTTTTTCCATACAATTTCTGTTGTTGCATGATGACAAAAGGGAAAGTGTAGTTAGCCTTAAGTATATGTCGAGAGCTGTTCCTTATGTATATTTTACCAATCAGATAGGCCAAAATATTTGCATATTCTGTTTTTTTTGTGTTCACTGTTCAGCAAGCTTTGCTTTCCTACACTGAGCCGCCAAGGTAGAACCCACAGTATACATTTGTGCTTAAGTATGTCCCCTCAACAACATATCAGACTTACATTTAGTGACAAGTGTGCACTTTTTTTTTTTTTTTTTTTTTGGGGGGGGGGGGGGGGTTGTAGATAATGAGTTGTCACAATTTATGACTTCAATACAAAGAAACGATTATTATGCTTTAATTAATCTAATTTTATATCTTAGATTATCCTGGAAAACTACGCATATCCAGGTGTGCTCCTTATTGGCACTGATTCTCACACTCCTAATGGTGGTGGGCTAGGAGGGATCTGCATTGGTGTAGGTGGTGCTGATGCTGTAGATGTTATGGCTGGGATTCCCTGGGAACTCAAATGCCCGAAGGTGAGTCTGTTGCTTTTCATTGTATTGGTATGTGCACATTGTGTCATCTACACACCGTCACAGCTTTTCTGGCCTTGCCATCGTTCTCGTTTGGCTGACACTGCTTTAATTTTCTACTGCTAAGTATTGAGAGCGTGGGTTGTTTCTGCAAATAAGTTGCCCTAAGAATGAGCATGCCACTCTTGTTAACAGCGTTTAACCCCAAACCCTGAAGCGATTAAAAGAAGGTGCATAACGTGGAACGTGCACAGCAATGTAATTCTGACATTGCTGTGCACTATGATCATTTTATGGAGTGCTTTTGTGGTGTCTTTTTTGCCTGAAAGACGCAATGTCCACATAGCCTTTAGTGATTGTCTTATGAATCACGGTTTCACACATCTCTGATCCAAAGTTGGTCAATGTTTCAGAAGACCCAGCTGTCAGGCTTCCAATCAGAGCTTGGTTTATGTTTCAAGGATGTGTTTAACTGACCTAAAGTATATTGCCTATCCATAGAGCAAATACAAAAGTTAGGAGTTTTCAAGAACTTCAGCTGGCGGAGCATTCGTCATATTGAAGGGGATCTAACTCTGGGTCTTTCTAGTCCAATAAATCAAAGCTAGAAAATCGGGTACATTTGCTACTAAATACTTGCCTAACGCCATGCTGTACAGCAAATGAGACTTGTGGTAAATAGAGACAAGCTGCGGGCACTACAAATACATAGATATACATGGGATCACTGGCCACACGCTGGAAAGGCACAAATAGGGAAGAGAAAAAGAAGTGTGTAGACCTGGGCAAGGATCACCATTAATGAACAAACATTAATAAGATTCAAAATTATAAGAGATAACACGCTTAAAAACAATTCAAAAAGCTCAATGTATATAACAACTGGAGGACCATATAAGGACCCACCAGACTCTCCACTATGTGCACCGTGGTGTGCTGAGATACTGCACACTGAAAAAGGTCCCAGAAGATAACTGTTCAAAGATAACAGCGGTCCATATAATACAGTTTATATCTTATAGACATGGACAATAAGAGATGGAACATAATCCTTAACCTTTGGGCCCGAAAAAGAGTAATTCCTAATAGAAAGTAGGAAAAGCAGAGGGAAATAGTGGTATCCTGAAAATAAGTTATACAATAAACACAATGGAAGGACAGAGATCCAGGAAAGTGAGGCTGTGTAAGACTTGTTGGTAGAGACATTTGGCTAGGAATCACTTGGTCACGTCATGGTGTGTGGAGGAAATGGAGCCGCACGCGTATCGCCACTCAGCATGGCTTCCTCAGGCTACTTTCAGTTGTCATCTCAGTAATATGAAAATCTGAATTCACTAAGGATAGATTTTACCAATGAACTAAGGGAAAGATCAGTCCTAGAGAAGAAGGAAAGAAGCCACTTTCACTTTTACACTTGTTTTTGTATGTACTATTGATTTATGGAAAAACCAAACTTTTTAACCTTTTGTAATTCAAGGTTATTGGTGTAAAACTGACCGGAATGTTATCTGGCTGGACTTCCCCAAAAGATGTAATTCTTAAAGTAGCTGGTATCTTGACTGTGAAGGGTGGCACTGGGGCCATTGTAGAATATCATGGGCCAGGGGTGGACTCGATTTCTTGTACTGGAATGGCTACAATCTGCAATATGGGAGCTGAAATTGGAGCCACAACATCTGTATTTCCCTACAATCATCGCATGAAAAAATACTTAGAAAAAACTGGGCGCTCAGGTGTGTATATTTTTGAAAGTTGTTAATAGCATTGTATCACTGCACATTGTACACTGTAGTAGATGTGGAAATGAAAGGGAGTCTTACACCCCCAAAAGGCATTCATATAGTGGATGAGGCAGCTCTAAAAATCATACTTTCACTGTCAGTGTTATTATTTTTGTGTCATATAAATGTTGGATATGTAAATGAGGGAGCAGTGGTGCGCCCTTGACGTGGCCCTTGTCTCTGCTCTCAATTACAGCCCCTCACCCCCTCTGAAGGCTGCCTGATGTACCTCTCCAGGGGCCAAGAGCATGTGTCAGTGTGAGGGGGTTACAGCTGCTGAAACTTGGAGAGGCAAAAAAACAAAGCTGTCTTCACCATTGCCCTTTCAGGACGGATCGCTTATGGGGTCTGTCTAGCAACAGCTTGTAGAAGAAGAAAAAAAAACAGAACTTCCTGCTGGATCTAGTCTATTTTTACAGCCTCGGGCTGTGTGCACATGATGCGTCTTTGTCTTATTTTTTTTTTTCTGTGCGGTTTTGTCGCAAACCTGAAGTGTTTCCTGATGCCAGCAAAGTGAATGAAAATCATGAATTCTCTTGCTCTTGTTATCAGGATAGACATGGCAACGCATATCAGGCGCTAATAAAGAACGTAGGTTGTGCATTTGAAATGTGTTTCCCGATTGTGGAATCCTTTTTAATGTTCAAATATTTTACTTTTTGAAGAACCTCTTTTCTTTCATATTCTGCTACAAGTGGTCCTTTCAGTTTCACGCTTTAGGACGCCAGGGGAGCTGGTTACTTTCTTGTATACACTCTGTGACATAATTATTCCTCCCTGTCACAGCAATGTATCTTTTTTGTTTTTTTTGTTTTTTTATGTAGGGTTATTCCCATTATTCTATGACTTAAACGGTTTTAGTAAAGTCTTTTAGACTGGGCATCTCTACTTCTTTGTCCTGAAGCTCTCAAATATCCAATATTCCACTTACCACCTTGTGTACTTTTACACCACTCATCTATTAGCAATGTGTGCTTAATATCTTTTATGATGCAGAATATAAAAGGTTGGGGGGGGGGGATACAGCAAATGTCTGTATGTCGCCAGTCATCAGCATGTTAACTTGACAACAGCGTTTTGCGATTCTATGGGAAGATGGTGTAAATGGCAGCTAAAGGTGCATTACTCACAAGGCTGTAGTTATAGTACACTGGTAGCTCAGCAATGTGTGGCAATTGACATTGGATGAGTTGTGAGTAATAGAAATCTGATCAGCAAGGTTACTTCTATGGTTACTTCTCGCAGGGATTAACTTTGCCAATTTTTTCAATATTTCTGTTTCAGAAATCGCATCTCAGGCAGAGGAGTTCAAGAACGATTTGGTACCAGATCAGGGAGCTGAATATGATCAATTGATTGAACTAAATTTGGATGAGGTGGGCATAGTTTTAGTTTCTGGAGTTTTCATCAAATTTCAGATATTTTCATAAACGCAAATATTGACCTAAACTTGCCACTGAAGCACAATGGGAACCTGGCGCCCACTATGACAATTTGTGCCCCCCACGCACCATCTGTTTAGCACCTCTCAAACTATGGGTATGTTGCCCCCACTTATTAGATTGACATATGTTATTGTCAGTACATGCCTATGATCAAAATACCCCTTCAAATGTTATGCAAATATTACTTTTGTTTTTTACACACCCAGTTGTAGAAACTTTTATTCTAAGATCTATTAATTTAAAATGTACTTTGTTTGGAACAAACAAACTCCTTAAACTACCCTCCCGGGACTTACGTAGTTACTGATGGCAGACTGCATGCACCACAGCCTGTCAATGTGAGGAGCTGGGAGAGCACAAATTGACTTCTAAACTGTTTTCTGTTCCTATGGTGGCATTTTATTTACTTGGGAACATTTGAAGAAATGTACTTTATCTTCCATAGCTAAAACCTCACATCAATGGCCCGTTTACCCCTGACCTGGCAAACCCTGTGTCTGAGGTAGGAGCAGTTGCGGAACAGAAAGGATGGCCTTTGGACATCAGAGTTGGTAGGTTATGCTGTTAGTGACACATATTATAATATATCTGCATTTATTGTGTAACCTCAGTTCTCTGCTTCTGCCAGGTCTTATCGGCAGCTGTACAAACTCGAGCTATGAGGATATGGGCCGTGCAGCTGCTGTAGCAAAGCAAGCGTTGGCGCACGGGCTGAAATGCAAGTCTCAGTTTACAATCACTCCAGGTTCTGAACAAATCAGAGCCACCATTGAGCGAGATGGTTATGTAAGTATTGGCTCATCTATTTCTAACTGAAGAATGCTGCAATTTGTTTAATTTTTACAGCAATACTATCCATCTTCTTCTTGGGTAAATGCTGTTGTATTAGTAAAAGCAGCTAATGATATATGGATAATCATAAATTCAATAATACCAAATGTTTGTCCTCTGAAAGTTTAAGAAAACTGAAAAATCTAGTGCAGAAACTAAATTTCATTTCTCATTCATGAGGTTTGTTGCCATTTCTCACTTTATAGGCTGCCGTTCTTCGTGATGTGGGTGGTGTGGTACTTGCAAATGCCTGTGGACCCTGTATTGGTCAGTGGGACAGGTATGTTGAATTCAGACCATTTCCTGCAATTTCTTGGCAGTTGTCCATATAAAGAGCAATAATTGATTTGGTAAACCTTTTATGCAGGAAGGATATTAAAAAGGGAGAAAAGAACACAATTGTCACATCATACAACAGAAACTTCACTGGAAGGAATGATGCAAATCCTGAGACTCATGCATTTGTCACATCGCCAGAGGTATTCATTTTGCAGGATACATGCATATGAGGAATTGCAGGCTGTGTTCTGCCCTACATAAGTTGCTGATTGTTAAAGGGTTATGTCATAAACCCCCGTATACCGTAACTTTAAACAATTGGGGTTGACGGATAGCTGTTGCTCAACGACTCCCATTAGTTAACAGAATGGGTGGTCTTAAATTCCGCAGTGTGAATGCAGTGACACTGTCACATTACATTTAATGATTGTGTGTGTGTGTGTGTATATTGTGACCTTGAATTACAGCGATACCTAAACTCTTGCTATATCACAAGCCGCTTTGCACCCATACTTTAATGACTAACTGTTATGTACACTAGGGTGCTTGGTCATACGATTTCTGAGACTTGCAGTTGCTTGACCAGTGTCTGCATGTAGCCTTATTGTTGATGCACTTAGTTAAGTATTGATATGTAAAGCATTGGTCTTGTTGGAATTATGCTAGTACGTATACATACTCATCTGTCTCTCGCTCTGTAAAGTTTTCTTCTTAACCCCTTTCTGAGATTGAACTTGTTGGATGTACCAGTGTCTAGTTTCTATGTATGAGTCAGTCTTAGGCGTTGTGTATAGGAATCATCAAAGCAACTAGTCTCTTCTCACTATCTCACAGAAGGCTCAAAATTATAGCCTTCTGTGTACATGGGGAATACTGCGCCATCCGACCTGTATGGTACACTTTTACCACTTTTATTCTGAAAAGTTAATTGGAAATAAGGTTAAACTTTAAATGTCGTAAAGTAAAAGTTTTTGTACTTTTTTTGTTTTCTTCTAGATAGTCACAGCTTTGTCAATTGCGGGAACCCTCAAGTTTGACCCAGAAAAAGACTTTCTCACTGGTGCTGATGGAAAGAAATTTAAGTTGGAAGCACCAGATGCAGATGAGCTCCCAAAATCTGTGAGTATTCACTTAGTGCACTGAAATGTAACTGCCATTATATAGATCCTTACACTTGCCAGTCCTACTCTAACATGAAAACCACAGAAAGAGGAAAGAATCCTCCAATATTTGAGAAAAAATCAAAACAGGCAGAGATGCTTACCTGTATAGACAGGCCTCAATACAAATGCACTAACAGGGTGCAGCGGACCCAAATAAAATGGCAACTGCACAATAATACCAAATGAGTCAGCCAGCCAGCCTACAATCAAGGATTGGCCGTGTGGCACACCAGTGCAAAAAAATAATCCGTATGTGGCAATGTTCACACAGGGAATGCAGAGCATATGGTTCACATCCTCTTAGTAACACCATTTAGGGGGGCTGCCCAGTGCTAACTATAATGCATCCCGTGTGAACACGGGGCCACAGTTTACAGAACCATTTGGGCCCAACTGCACCCTGAAAAGATAAAAAGTGCACACAAACATATCAATATATGTAAGGTATTGGTTAATATTATGGCCATAATACGTAAGCGGGCAAACTAACGTCAAAGTTCCTTACACTTGCCAGTCCTACTCTGTTCACTTGGGATGCATTATAGTTAGCACTGGACAGCCCCCCTATATGGTGTTACTAAGAGGCTGTGAACCATATGCAAAAAAGGAGGGGAAAAAAAAGTCCTGGAAAACAGCGAGCACGGGTGCCGTTCAGTAATTTGTGTCACTGATTAGCACTCTGTGGCTGCAGGACGCGTAAACAAGAAAATTAACTAGCAATCAAGTACTGATGAGTAGAGTTGAGCGAAACAGGTCGGCCAGATTCATAAGTCGACGACTTATGGCAAAGTCTGGTTTCGCCGACTGAAACTCGACCACAGCGTGAAGTCGGCCATGCGGTCGGCAAAACGAGCGCCAAAATCGGATTTCCCAGAATGCTTGCACGTGACTTTTTTTCAGCCACGGAGCAAGGACGTTCACTGTGGTTAAAGAGATGACATGTGCAGCGGAGAGAGAGAGATTTTGCACACTTTAAAAATGCCGTCCGGCATGTGGGTGTGTTTCCTGTCCTCCACTCCCTGCAGACTTTGCTTCCCCCTTGTCTTGCATTGGGTTTCGTGTTTCAGTCTTCGACTTTTCATGATAGTCGGCCGATTTCGTTCTACTCGACTTTTGAGAAAGTCGGGTTTCATGAAACCCGACTCGACCCCAAAAAAGGCAAAGGCGCTCATCTCTACTGATGAGCACTCTGTGGCAGAAGGGTTGGGAGGGGGTTAGGAAAGGAGGGGAAAAGGATTGGGGTAGATAAGGGAAATGCTGGGGACAGGAACAGGTCAGGAGAGGATCAGGAACGTCTTATTTATCTTACGGGTAAAGCAGCAGTGATGATACAGGCAAGATTTATCTGTGACACCACAAGTCCCAGCAGATCTGGCAGCAGAACAGCTAAGTAACTACTCTGCACATGTCTCCAAGCTAGAAATGGGAAGTGGAGAGCGGTGATAGTTCAGACTGCTTTTCTGCCCTCTGGTGCGCTTGGTTATCCTCAACCGATCGCACCAATTGGAGCTGACACGGCCTTTGCTAGGCTCCAGCCTATGATCTGTGCTCTTACAGGACTGATCATAGCTGGACCTCAGTGTTTCAGGCTATTTAATTCCCTGAAACACTCAAATCAGCAGTTGTAGTTGCTGGGGTCGGTGCCACACCCCATTGCTAAGAGTCCCTGTGCCCTGTTTTTTTTTTTTTTGTTTTTTTTTTAAATTTGATACACTTGTGATAGTTTTATAAACTCAAAACATATTGACCCAAATTAATCACAAACCTAGTGCGGTGTGTCATGAAAAAAAGCCTTGATGAGTGGGATCTGTTGAAGCATTCTAGAGTTATTACCGTAAAGTAACAAATTTAAAAAGACCAGATCACTGAGGGGTTAAAGATGCGATCATTTGATTTTCCTAGAGCATACACTGTAGTAAAGATGACATTTTCCATTTTATCTGCTCGTGTTAGAGTTTTGATCCAGGTCAGGACACCTACCAGTACCCACCTAAAGATGGAAGTGGTGAGCGTGTAGATGTGAGCACCACAAGCCAGCGCCTGCAGCTTCTGGAGCCTTTTGATAAGTGGGATAGAAAAGATTTGGAAAACATGCAGATTCTTATAAAGGTAAAACATGGCTCTTGTTACTAGACAATTCATACCTAACCATGAAGCATGTCTGTGAGAGAGATTGATTCTTATTTTGTTCTTTCTGTAAAGCAAGCTAACGGGGCACCACCGAAATATAAAAAAAGGGATCCAACCCTGGCCTACAACCTATATATGACAGTCACAAGCAGAAAAGAATAGGCCACAGATCGGGGATCACCCTGAGTAGGAATTTAACAAAAATATTACAATTTTTATTTATTTAAATTAAGCACAACAAACAACAACACATTAAAAGCATTAAAAAATGGTCACACATGTGACACATTCAAAAGATATACATATCTCATAATAGAGAACCAAACCTGATAACCACTACCACTTTTGATGGAGAAAGTGTCTTATACCCAAGGTCCATGTAAACTAATACCCAATTAGAAGGTTTTGAAAGCACACTAATACACTGTAGCCATCACAAATGAATCATGGATATCAGTGATGCAGATACATTTTACATTTTAAATGGATGTTATCACAAGCTCAAATAATGCCTTAAGGCAGTGCATACAATTAGTTATATAGCTCTGGCATACTCTTATTCACAATGTGGTACATAAAAAACAAACATTTCTGGAATGTACTGAATAAACCCCATTTGGAAATACCTCAGCCTGAAGTCAGGCTCCAAGAGCAGACCAGATCATCCAGACCAGAAATGGGCTTTAAAGAGTGCAAACAACCAAAGGACATCTACATGTCAACCTTCAAATAATATACATACAGTGGGGAAAAAAAGTATTTAGTCAGTCAGCAATAGTGCAAGTTCCACCACTTAAAAAGATGAGAGGCGTCTGTAATTTACATCATAGGTAGACCTCAATTATGGGAGACAAACTGAGGAAAAAAAATCCAGAAAATCACATTGTCTGTTTTTTTTTCATTTTATTTGCATATTATGGTGGAAAATAAGTATTTGGTCAGAAACAAGCAATCAAGATTTCTGGCTCTCACAGACCTGTAACTTCTTCTTTAAGAGTCTCCTCTTTCCTCCACTCATTACCTGTAGTAATGGCACCTGTTTAAACTTGTTATCAGTATAAAAAGACACCTGTGCACACCCTCAAACAGTCTGACTCCAAACTCCACTATGGTGAAGACCAAAGAGCTGTCAAAGGACACCAGAAACAAAATTGTAGCCCTGCACCAGGCTGGGAAGACTGAATCTGCAATAGCCAACCAGCTTGGAGTGAAGAAATCAACTGTGGGAGCAATAATTAGAAAATGGAAGACATACAAGACCACTGATAATCTCCCTCGATCTGGTGCTCCACGCAAAATCCCACCCCGTGGGGTCAGAATGATCACAAGAACAGTGAGCAAAAATCCCAGAACCACGCGGGGGGGACCTAGTGAATGAACTGCAGAGAGCTGGGACCAATGTAACAAGGCCTACCATAAGTAACACACTACGCCACCATGGACTCAGATCCTGCAGTGCCAGACGTGTCCCACTGCTTAAGCCTGTACATGTCCGGGCCCGTCTGAAGTTTGCTAGAGAGCATTTGGATGATCCAGAGGAGTTTTGGGAGAATGTCCTATGGTCTGATGAAACCAAACTGGAACTGTTTGGTAGAAACACAACTTGTCGTGTTTGGAGGAAAATGAATACTGAGTTGCATCCATCAAACACCATACCTACTGTAAAGCATGGTGGTGGAAACATCATGCTTTGGGGCTGTTTCTCTGCAAAGGGGCAAGGACGACTGATCCGGGTACATGAAAGAATGAATGGGGCCATGTATCGTCAGATTTTGAGTGCAAACCTCCTTCCATCAGCAAGGGCATTGAAGATGAAACGTGGCTGGGTCTTTCAACATGACAATGATCCAAAGCACACCGCCAGGGCAACGAAGGAGTGGCTTTGTAAGAAGCATTTCAAGGTCCTGGAGTGGCCTAGCCAGTCTCCAGATCTCAACCCTATAGAAAACCTTTGGAGGGAGTTGAAAGTCCGTGTTGCCAAGCGAAAAGCCAAAAACATCACTGCTCTAGAGGAGATCTGCATGGAGGAATGGGCCAACATACCAACAACAGTGTGTGGCAACCTTGTGAAGACTTACAGAAAACGTTTGACCTCTGTCATTGCCAACAAAGGATATATCACAAAGTATTGAGATGAAATTTTGTTTCTGACCAAATACTTATTTTCCACCATAATATGCAAATAAAATGAAAAAAAAACAGACAATGTGATTTTCTGGATTTTTTTTTTCTCAGTTTGTCTCCCATAGTTGGTCTACCTATGATGTAAATTACAGACGCCTCTCATCTTTTTAAGTGGTGGAACTTGCACTATTGCTGACTGACTAAATACTTTTTTTCCCCACTGTAGATGCACAGAACCCAATACATCACATATGAAGTGAAGTGGAGTGGGGCAGGCTGGACTAATGACCCGACGCGTGTCGCCACTCTAGGTGGCTTCGTAACCATGAAGCATGTCTGTGAGAGAGATTGATTCTTATTTTGTTCTTTCATGGCAGGTAAAAGGCAAGTGTACAACAGATCACATTTCTGCTGCTGGCCCCTGGTTGAAATTTAGAGGTCATTTGGACAACATTTCTAATAATTTGCTGATTGGTGCCATCAACATAGAAAACAACAAAGCCAATAGTGTGAAAAATATTGCAACTCAGGAATATGGACCAGTTCCTGACACGGCTCGCTACTACAAGGTAATGTTTTTGTAGTTCCATACAAAATGTGAGATTCTAGGCTACTTCCACATGTCCCTTGCTGCACCAATTCCGTCCCTTCCCTCTCAGATATTGATTGGGTCTCAAGCTACTACTGATAGTTTATTACATATACAATGTGGGTCATCCTTTTAGATACTTTCAGACACCTAATGAATGTGAATGCAGCTCTGCACACTAATGAATTGGTTGTGAGTCTGTGCCCTTACTGCTCAGATGGCAAACTAATCTACACGACAGAAGTGTTGTACAGTGTCACAATAACTTATTTTCACTATCAATATTGCATATTGTTTGCATGTGACTGTTAAACCCCTTAGTAGGGGATACTGACCTCGGACCTACCAGTTCCTCTTGATAACTGTGTGCAAATAAAAAATGCTGCAGGACTTAATTCTGGTTTCTCATACTCAATCATCATTGTCACGGAGATATTTAACATGTTCTCAAGTACCGTATTTTCTGGTGTAGAAGACTACTTTTACCCTTCGCCACGACAGCACCCACTGGAGGTATCGGATCCGCCCCATTTGGAACAGGAAAACCCTACAGAAAGATAAAAGGCGGCGGTCCGTTTTTCCTCCTCAGTTTTGTTACCTGTTCTCAGGGAACCTAAGGATAGCCTTCAGGAAGACATACCTGGGCCAAATGCACGCCGCCTGTGCAGTATCCACGAGAACGGCAGGGGCTGCGGTCCAGAGGCAGCGTCGGGGGAGATTCCGTTAGACGGCTCCCCCCTCGTCTGACGGATGGGAGGTGATGACCGGGTCCGGGAAGGGCCGCCCGGTCTCACCTAGCAACGCGCCAGGTGGCACCAAGCTCGCAGGGGCCGCCACTGCAGGAGCGGTAAGTGTGTCAGTGCCAGTTGCGCGAAGAAAAAAAAGAGCAGCAGCGGTGGCGGCAGCGTGGGGAGAGGCGCAGGCTGCACACAAAGGCGGCGGTGCGGTAGCCGGCCGGCGCGTATTCTCAAAAGCCCCGGAAGTAATGGGTGAACTTCCGGGGCACGATGGCTGAGAAGCGCAACTGCGCATGTGCGAGTGAACCCGGGGAGGAGGAGCAACTTCCGAAAAAAAAGACCGGAAGAGCTATTTAAACAAGCGCCGCGGGTTAGCGGCAAAGAGCCATGTCGTCTCCAGGGGAAGTACACGCTCCAGCAGGAGACTCTGCGGGGGGCAGCTCCTCTAGGGACCACGCTACCAGGACAGACACTGCTCGCAGGAGCGAGATGGGAGAGTCAAGACCCAGGACGGGGCCTCAGCCATCTGATCCGGTAATAAAGGCTTAACTGGGTGAGTGTGCAATATATATACTCTGCCTATTAAGCTGACTCTCCCCCCCTCTCTCCTTTCGCCATGTCTCCCCTCTTCCAGGCGAAGAAAAAAGAGAAATCCAAACATAAAGAATGCCCTTTATGCGCTCAGCCTCTCCCTGACTCCTACCCCAAAAAGCTCTGTAAGCAATGCACCAGAGAAACTAGACAAGGGTCGGCAGTGTCATCAAAGGACATTCGGGCCATAATTAGGGAGGAAATACAGGCTATCACCCGTGCCAGTACTCCCTCAGAGACTAGGAGCAAAAAACAAGTGACCCTCAGCTCAGAGTCAGAGTAAGAACAGGGGATAATCTCTGATTCCTCACTCATATCATCAGACATTGAGGGATGATCATGGTTTTCCCCTAGATAGTGTGGATAACCTAGTCAAATCTGTGAGGATCACTATGGGGTGTGAGGAGACAAAGGGTGTCCAAACCACACAAGAAATAATGTTTGCAGGGTTGGCGGAAAAGAAAATGCGGGTGTTTCCAGTAATACCGGCAGTTAAGGCCCTAATAAAGAGAGAATGGGAAAAACACAATAAAAGAAGTTTTCTCCCATCGAAATACCCATTTAGCGATGACAAGCTATTAAAATGGCCCAAAGTTTCAAAGGTTGGTGCCGTCGTAGCCTCTACCTCGAAGCAGTCTACTATTCCGGTAGAGGACGCAGGCTTATTGGCGGACCCGGTAGACCGTAAAGCGGAGTCATCATTAAAAAGGTTTTAGGAGTCTACCACAGGCATTTTTAAGCCAGCACATGCACCGCCAGGTCTATGCTCGTGTGGTTGGACCAATTAGATCAACAAATCGAGCAGAAGGTGACTAGGGAAAAACTACAGGCCGCTATTCCATTAATTAGAGGGGCGGCGGCCTTCATGGCCGATGCATCGGCAGACACCCTGCAGATGGCAGCAAGATCGGCTGGTCTTGTTAACAACGCCAGGAGGGCACTATGGATGAAGAGCTGGAAGGGGGACGCGCAATCAAAATCTAAGATTTGCGCAACCCCGTGCGAGGGTGAGTTTCTCTTTGGGAAAGCCCTAGATGACATACTCGCCAAAACGAAAGAAAGGAAGAAGGCCTTCCCTGATTCTTGTATCCCTTTCTACAGGAGAGCCTTTAAAAGGCGGCCGTTTGGGAGGAGACAAGCGGACAGATCAACTAGATGGCCTGCAAAGGAAAAGAAGCACAACGGTAGCATGTTGAGAGGTGCAACATTCCGAAAGGAAAATAAATACTAAAAAATCAGTCCCCCCAGTAGGGGGTAGACTAAAGTTTTTTTTCTTCAAAATGGGAGCTAATAACTTAAAGTCCATGGATTCTAAGTATAATTAAAGAGGGAATGAAAATAGAATTCCTTCAAATGCCTTACGATTCCTTTATCATAACCCGCCTTAACTCCTATAGTGCAACAAAAGGCCCTCGAAGTAGAAATTCGGAGCCTACTAGCCAAGGGGGTTTTAGTAGAGGTCACAGAGGGACAAGAGGGTAGAGGTTTCTACTCTCCTTTATTTTTAATTTCCAAACCAGATGGTACATTTTAGGACGATCATAAATTTGAGGAAGCTTAAGGCTGTGTTCACACACAGCGTTTTTTTAGCGGTTTTTACCGCGGTTTTCACTATAAAACCGCTAAAAATAAGGTGCACAGTCATTTCTATGCATTTTGCACTTTTTGTGCACATTGATGCGTTTTTTACCGCGAAAAAACCGCATCACGGTAAAAACCGCAGCATGCACATTAATTTTGCGTTTTTTTCTGCGGTTTAGGCTTCTCCCATGCTTTTAGAAACCGCTGCGGTAAAAAATGCATCAAAACCGCGCAAAAAACGCCGCGGAAAAATAGGTGCGGTTTCTGGGAAGGGAGTCAGGTTTTTGTGCAGAAATTTTCTTCAACGTGTGCACTTAGCCTAATACGTTTATAAAAAATTATAAGTTTAAAATGGAATCAATCAGATCCACCATAAAACTTCTCTTTCCAAACTGTGTGATGGCAGGGATTTACTTAAAAGATGCTTACTATCTTCCTATTCATAATAGATACCAAAGGTACCTAAGGGTCGCGGTACTATTCGAAGGCAAGATCCGTCATTTTCAATATGCGGCCATGCCTTTCGGCCTCTCTACAGCGCCAAGGATCTTCACCAAAGTTATGGCAGAGGTGATGGCCTATCTTCGTCAGAAAGACACTCTAATTGTGCCTTACCTTGATGACTTCCTAATTATCGGGAACTCGATCACCCACTGTACCAGATGTGTGGCTGATGCGGTCTCATCTTTGCAGGATCTAGGCTGGATCATCATCTTCCAGAAATCCAGACTCGTTCCGCAGTCCCTTCAGATGTTCTTAGGGTTCCAGTTAGACTCCACAACCCAGAGATGTCTACTCCCTCAGGTAAAGATTACGCACACAAAAGGAAAGGTGGAGGCAGCCATAAATAGACCACATATGTCTCTGAGAGGGGCAATGTCGCTATTGGGGTCGCTCTCTTCCTGTGTCCCGGCAGTCCAGTGGGCCCATTATCACATCCGCACACTGCAGCATCAGATCCTCCAAGAGGACAGGCGACATAGTGGTCACCTCGAGAGCAAGATAACCTTATCACAGAATGTCTTGGCTTTTCTAGAATGGTGACTAGAGGATAGCCATCTGTCCACAGG
Source organism: Dendrobates tinctorius (assembly GCF_039654945.1). Taxonomy (NCBI): domain Eukaryota; kingdom Metazoa; phylum Chordata; class Amphibia; order Anura; family Dendrobatidae; genus Dendrobates; species Dendrobates tinctorius. Next base: position 514,048 of record NW_027361826.1, on the reverse strand, counting down.
AGTAACATGGGTTATAGTACCATCTTGTATCCTGACCACCGACGATAGCCCCCACAGCTTGGGAGCCCATATGGGGAATAGCTTTTGTCAAGGACGGTGAAATAGAGATGAACTGGGCTACTCGTCTAATTTAAAAGAACTGACGGTATATTATGCTCTACAACATTTTCTTCCACAGCTCCAACAGAGGCATGTCAGGATCCTATCGGACAACACCACTACATTGGCCTACATAGACAGAGAGGTACTCGATCAGAGACTCTGATGTCTTCTGCGGGAAGAACCTTAAACTTAGCCGAAAGTTATTTGTTGTCCCTCTCGGCCCTCCATATCAGGGGAGAGAACAACCAAGAGGCAGACTTCTTAAGCTGACACACACTTCGGCAAGGGGAGTGGTGCCTCAATCGCCGAATCTTCAAGGACATAGTAGCTCTATGGGGGCAACCTCAGGTGGACCTCTTTGCCACGAAAGAGAACAGACAGATAAAAGCATTTGCCTCCCTGTCCCCGTCAGATCATCCAGACATACTGGATGCCCTCCAAGCCTCATGGAAATTCAATCTGGCATATGCCTTCCCTCCGATAATCCTCTTACCACAGGTCATTCGGAAGATCAGAGAGGACAAGGCGAGAGTAATTTTGATAACACTATTCTGGCCCAAGAGACCGTGGTTCTCATGGCTACGAACCATGTCTGTGTCAGATCCTTGGGTTCTCCCTTCGATTCCCAACCTACTCTCCCAAGGCCCGTTTTTCCACCCCCAAGTGGACAACTTACACTTGACGGTGTTGAATTTGAAAGGCAGCTACTAAGATCAAGAGGGTTTTCTGAGACACTGATTGCTACGCTCCTACAGAGCTAGAAGCAGTCCACTACCCAGATTTCTGCAAGAATATGTACAAAAATTCCTGCAGTTTCATACAACTCCTCATACCACAGAAATTCCGATAGTTCCTATCTTGGATTTCTGCAGAAAGCGAAGGACTTGGGCCTGCCGGTAAACACGCTAAAAGTCCAAGTGTCCGCCTTAGGGGCACTGTACGGCCACAATATAGCAGGAAATAAGTGGATATCACGATTTATTACAGATTGCGAACGAATGACTCCGGTTCGCATACCTGCAATCCCTGCAGGGGACTTAAATCTGGTCTTAGACGCCCTTATGGAAGAGCCCTTCGAACCAATACACACGATATCCCTGAAATGCTTGTCACTCAAGACAGCCCTCTTAGTAGCACTAACGTCTGCTAGGAGAGTGAGTGATATCCAAGCTCTATCCATAGACCCACCCTTTTTTCAGATATCCCAGGATAGGTTAATATTAAAACCAGACCCCTCATACCTGCCTAAGGTATCAACAAAATTCCATAGATCTCAAGAAATACTCCTCCCGACCACCTTTGGAGATCCCTCCACTCCGGGGGAGCAGAAATTCCACACCTTGGATGTTAGAAGAACTGTCCTAAAATATATTGAGAGGTCCAGGAGCTGGAGGCAGTGTAGGGCTCTGTTCATATCTTTTCCGGGCTGTAAAAAAGGATACGGAGTCACGAATAGCACCATATCCCGATGGATCAGGGATGCCATTCGCTTAGCCTACTCTGCGAAAAATGATCCTCCGGAGAACATCAGAGCACATTCCACCAGAGCAGTGGCAGCCTCCTGGGCCGAGAGGGGAGACGTTCCAATCAAAGCCATATGTAAGGCGGCAATTTGGTCAACCCCTTCTACCTTCTATATTCACTATAGACTTGACCTTTCATCCACTTCAGACCTAAGCTTTGGCAGGACTGTCCTTGGCACGGTGATCCCACCCAGGTGATGGTCTCTGGAATCTCTCCAGTGGGTGCTGTCGTGGCGAAGGGTAAAAAGCCGGATTACTTACCGGTAATGCTTTTTTAATGAGTCCACGACAGCACCCTCTCACTTCCCTCCTTACTAAGATATCAATAGTAAAAGTGTATCTGCTAAAGATTAATAAGTAAAATTTAGAAGTGCAAAGACAAACCGGCTACCGGTAAGTAACCATGGTGGTATTCTGGAGATAACTGTTAATATATATACTTGTGTCTAGAGATATTCAACTCATTCTTACAGCCCATAAAGCAGGACTTGTAGGGGGCTGTATGGAATATCTTAACATGTACCTCTCAGGGCAGGTGCACGTTTCTAATGTGGCTTATTTTTAATGGTTTCTTACCTTTTGCAGGCACATGGAATTAAATGGGTTGTAATCGGCGATGAGAACTATGGAGAAGGATCTAGTAGAGAGCATGCAGCCCTAGAACCAAGGCATTTGGGAGGAAGAGCCATAATTACCAAGAGCTTTGCAAGAATTCATGGTAAATAGAGTGCAGTTATGGTTTTGTTTTCTCTTTAATAGTACGCTAATACTAGAACTATATTTCAGAAACGAACCTTAAAAAGCAAGGACTTCTGCCTCTAACGTTCTCTGACCCAGCTGATTATGATAAAATTCATCCTGAAGACAAAATCACACTGGCCGGGCTTAAAGACTTGGCCCCTGGAAAGGTAATTAATTCTAGCAAAAATATACTGCTATGCATTGTCACTTACCTACTTGGATGCCGCTGTTGGTGATCAAAGCTCGTTGGGTTTACTGCTGTTAAGGCAGGTGCCAGCTACAACAGTTTGTACTTCATGTATAGGCTGCGGTTGTATTGAGTGGGCTCGGGAGCTTGGCTCCCTACAGACGTGTAATATTTACATCACATGTTGGCAAGGGGTTAATAAACATTTAGATAGGTTTCATTCACCATGTCAATACCCCATTAGAATTCCTTATTGTCTGCTTCTCTCATTGCAGCCCGTAAAATGTATCATCACTCATCAGAACGGTAGCCAGGAGACTATTTTCCTGAACCACACCTTCAATGAGACACAGATTGAATGGTTCCAGGCCGGCAGCGCTCTGAACCGCATGAAAGAACTCCAGAAGTAGAAGCACTTTTGTCCCAAATTCTTCTTTGCCACTTACAGACTGTTCGTTCTCAGAATGGTTAACCATAGCAATGTGTCAGACACTCAAATGAATAGCACTTACACTGCTTCCTTATCCAGGCCGTATAAAAAATATATATATATATATATATATATATATATATATATATATATATATATATATATATTCTAAGGTTTTCTTTATTGCTGGATCTGCAATGCTGTTACAGTTCTTGCGTGGTATCGTCATAAAATTTCTTATATTTATTGACCGTTTTGTTATCTGCTCAACCAATCATGGTGCTGTAACGCTCTCCAGTCTGAGGTTAAAATGGCTCGTGCTGCATTAATAGAAGTGTTTAATTTCAGAGCAGAGTTGATAAATTAAAACATGTGATCGGACCTATTGCATTTAGTAGTTATATTCTTTTGTGGCACTGATAATTTTGATTCCACAAACAATTCAATTAAACAGCTTTTTTTTTTTATGATATCAGCGTCAACTTGTGATCTTGACCCATGCCCAGCAGGTATTGATGGTACTTTTCCTTGCCCTATTGTTCAAGCATGTTTGTAAGATGCTTTACATGCAGTGGTTCAATGTGACTTCTGTCCTAATGCTAAGATGTCTGACCTGGTAATTAATCTAGGTGATCTGTGCCTGCTTTACCATAGCTTTTATTCAAATTTTTAAAAATGGACAAAAGGTATCCAAAACCTGTAAGTAAATGGACTGTATCTTTGTGCCAAAAAAAGCACAATCAAAATCTGGGGTAGAAATCCATGGATTTTTCCACTGATGAATACATCCTAAATATTTTTAGATGGATTAATAATAATTTACCATATGTCTACTTCATGTTGGCATAAATAAAAAGAGAAAAAAAATGTACGTTTTTGGGGTTTTCTTTATACATTGGAAACAATTACACTTTTTTTTTTTTTTTTAATTTTTTTTTTTAGAGACTTGGCTAGCTCTAAGATGGCTTAAAAGGGGTGTCTCTGGTAATTGGAATAATGGAATATTTTTAGTAATCTATCAAGTCACCGTATATGACAGGGCAGCAACCTCCTGTTGTCTCCTGCGCTAATAGGGAAAATAAACAGGTTAAAAGAAGTAGGATTGGAGCTATTGCTAATGTTTCCAGGGCCCGTGGAGCATTAGGAAGTCATCCTGTTCTGCTCTGTGGTCGGCAAGAGACTGCTGAAAAAGCCTCTTTGTGGGCCTGGCAGCTGAGTACAATTACAGATGCCTTCTCCTCGCTCATGCTGCTCCTGTCTCCTCTGGGATGCTTACCTCTGTTAATCATATGCCTCCATGTAAAGTGGAATGGCTTCAGGCTTGGGGCCTTCCGAAGCTTCTCAGCCTTGCTCCTCCCCTGTTCTGACGAGTGACTCCAAATACGGTGTCAATTCTTGGTTTCAGTTCCTGTTTCATACCAGGGTGGAACTTTTGACTGATTTTTGGTGGCTTTCAACAGAGTTGCATGTAGAAAATTGAGCAGGGCCCACTGGAAGATGCCTGCCGGTGTTTCCAATGAGGTCTTCCCTTGCCTACACCCATGTGACCATGGGAAGGAGTCTCATCTGATGGGATGATGCCTTGCTTTATTCCAGTTAGTTGGATGTAAGTGACCTGCACAGAAGAACCCTTAAGGTATGACCTATCATTTGGCTCTGGAAGGTTCTTCTCGCTCTGCCCAGCGAGAACCCAGGCCCAGTAAGAGCTGCCGCCATGGGGAGGACTGTTTTTGGTACAAGTAATCTTTATTATCCCTTTTCCACCTCTTTCAGGTAGGGGGTGGCATAAGAATCCTGCACTAAACAGTGAAGATAGTTACAACTCTGTGCTCTGAAACTTCCATCTTACCACAAGAAACAACTGTTGGCTTTGTACAGAGAGCATTGTAGAAGAGAAACTGCCTTCTTTAGTAGAAGAAATAAAGTGTATTGCTCGCCACGGGGTTCCATCTTCCCTAGTCTGATCCTGTGTCTTACGCTTAGTATCGTGTTCCCACCTATACAGCTTACTAAAACTGTTTGAGATTTGCGGTTACCCAGAGATGTCAAACGCTTAATTTCCCGTTCAATATCCTTCCACTTGGAATTTCATCAGCACCTCGGGTGTTTTGAGCAAGTCATGGTAGAAGTGATGGTACTTGTCAGGAAGCAGAACATCTGCATTGTTCCTTATCTCAACGATTTCCTAGTCCTGGCTCCTTCTGTTCCATTGCTCAGAGAAGCTTTCAAGTTCTGACATTTCTTGGGTGGCTGGTGAATCCGCAAAAATCAAACTTGGTCCCTTCCACCAGGGAAATATTCCTAGGTATTCTTTGACTCTCAAGAACAAACTCCCTTCTTATCAAAAGCCAAACAGATTCAGATGAGATCCAGAATAGAGGCCCCGTTACATTTAGCGATGCACCAGCGATCCCGACCACAATACGATCAAGTCAGGATCGCTGGTGCATCGCTAAATGGTCGCTAGTGAGCTGCCAAAAAGGCAGATCTCATTAGCGATGCAGCAGCGGTCGTACTCACCTGTCAGACGCGGCAAGGATGACCGTCTTCCGCCCGCGTCCATGGCTCGCTCGTCGGAGCCAGCAGGAAGCAGACGACGAGAAATGGACCAGGCCGATCTCGCGCGATCAGCGATAGCCAGCAGGGGAGCCGGTCGGAGGCGAGTATCACATGTAGCGATATCGCTAGTGATATCGCTGCTGCGTCACAAAATCGGTGACTCTTTAGCGATATCGCTATGTGTAAAAGGCCCTTTACTGTCCTACGGAATCAGAAGGTGGTTTCCTTTTTAACGGGAACCAGTCACCTGAAAAAAAAAAAAACACTATTAACCTGTATTTATGCAGTTACTCTGCATGTTAAGTCTTTTAAGCTTCTCTTAGCAGTTTCACATCTTTATAAATCCAACTGTTAAGAGAAGTGACATGATTATTCTTCAGGTTGAAAGATGTTCAACAGTTAAATGAATACAATTTTTAAATAAAAACAAAAGTGGCCAAAAGATGTTTGGTAAAAGTGACTGTAAAGGAAGGGGGGGGGGGGGGAAGCATTATGTGCCCTTACTCTACAAATGTCCATACCCCTTGATAATAGTTAAAGCACCCATGTACATTAGAATAAAGTTAGCCAAACCAGCCAATATCGACATGCCCTGCTGACAGTCTTAATGTGTATGGGTGCTTCTAACTGACTGTCAAGGGGAGATAAAGAACAAAATGATTTTTTAGCGGCTCTCATAGACCACACGCTTGCTCTGCAGAGTGAGCACTCATGTGTAGAAGAGACTTGGGTGAAATAGCTGCTGGCTGAATGATCAGACAGCGGTCTATAGTTTGAGGTGCTGTAATAAAATCCATGTTTGGCCAACCCGTACAGTATCAAACAGCTGTTTTCAGTCCCAACACTCTAACCCTATAATGATCTAGCATCAAGTCAAATAAATTAAAGATAATACAATAATATATTACCAGAACTACTGTCATTACATGGATACATTACCAGAACCATCACCAGTATATATGGACCTGGTATTGGTGAGCATATTTTTCCTGTGTTGTGTTCCTATATGTTCAGCAGTCTAGATACCCGCAGTGAAAACCTGTCAGTGTGTGAAATCTCAATTAGGTGAGCATAGGGTTTGTTTTTTGGTTTTTTTTGGAGGGGAGGGCAGGCTCTGGGATACCATAATAGTATATAAAGGGCTGTTGAGTGGATCACCATACTATATAGTCTACTGTTGAGGGGACCATCACTCTATATGGGTGACTGTGAGGTGGACAGTCATACTATACAGAGGGCTATAAGGTGATCTATCATACCATATATGGGGCTGTTGGGAGTACCATCATAATACATAGGAGCTGGGTGGTGTACAATCAGAATATATAATGAATTTTGGGGTGGATCGTGATACTATATGGTATGGGGGTGTAGGGGGACCATCATACTACACTGCTCAAAAAAAATAAAGGGAACACAAATACCACATCCTAGATAACACTGAATGAAATATTCCAGTTGCAAATCTTTATTCTTTACATTGAGGAATGTGTTGAGAACAATAAAACATAAAAATGACCAATGTAAATCAAAATTAATATCCCATGGAGGTCTGGATTTGGAATGATACTCAAAATCAAAGTAGAAAATCAAATTACAGACTGATCCAACTTCAGTGGAAATGCCTCAAGACAAGAAAATTATGCTCAGTAGTGTGTGTGTGTGTGTGTGTGTGTGTGTGTGTGTGTGTGTGTGTGTGTGTGTGTGTGTGTGGCTTCCACATGCCTGTATGTCCTCCCTACAACGCCTGGGCATGCTCCTGATGAGGCGGCGGATGGTCTCCTGAGTAGAGTTGAGCGACTTTGGTTGGATCGGGTTTCATGAAACAAAATTTGAGTCGGATGAAACTGGTCTGACTACTAGGGCAAAAAAAAGTCGGCGTTTCGTCCGAAACCTGACCCCAATGCAAGTCAATGGGGGGAATAAAATTTGCATTAAGTGGATGAATGTCATCCGCTCAATGCTGACTTTTATTCCCCATTGACTTGCATTGGGGTTGGGTTTCGGACGAAACTCCGACTTTTTTTTTGCCCTAGTCAGATCAGTTTCATCAGACTCAAATTTTGTTTCATGAAACCCGATCCGACCAAAGTCGCTCAACTCTACTCCTGAGAGATCTCCCAGACCTGGACTATAGCATCCGCCAACTCCTAGACAGACTGGTGCAACGTGTGACGTGGATGAAGTGAGACATGATGTCCCAGATGTGCTCAATCGGATTCAGGTCTGGGGAACGGGCGGGCCAGTCCATAGCTTCAATGCCCTCATCTTGCAGGAACTGCTAACACACTCCAGCCACATGAGGTCTGGCATTGTCTTGCATTAGGAGGAACCCAGGGCGAACCGCACCAGCATATGGTCTCACAAGGGGTCTGAGGATCTCATCTCAGTACCTAATGGCAGTCAGGCTACCTCTGACGAGCACATGGAGGGCTGAGTGGCCCTCCAAAGAAATGTCACCACACACCATTACTGACCCACTGCCAAACTGGTCATGCTGAAGGATGTTGCAGGCATCAAATTGCTCTCCACAGCATCTCCAGACTCTGTCACATGTGCTCAGTGTGAACCTGCTTTCATCTGTGAAGAGCACAGGGCACCAATGGCTAATTTGCCAATCCTGGTGTTCTATGGCAAATACCAAGCCTCCTGCACGGTGTTGGGCTGTGAGCACAACTCCCATCTGTGGATGTCGGACACTCATACCATCCTCATGGAGTCTGTTTCTAACCATTTGTGCAGACACATGCACATTTGTGGCCTGCTGGAGGTCATTTTTCAGGCCTCTGGCAGTGCTCCTCTTGTTCCTCCTTGCACAAAGGCGGAGGTAGCGGTTCTGCTGCTGGGTTGTTGCCCTCCTACGGCCCCCTTCACGTCTCCTGGTGTACTGGCCTGTATCCCTGTAGTGCCTCCAGTCTCTGGACACTTTGCTGACAGACAGCAAACCTTGCCACAGCTCACATTGATGTGCCATCCTGTATGAGCTGCACTACCTGAGCCACTTGTGTGGGTTGTAGAGTTCGTCTCATGCATGCTACCATGAGTGTGAAAGCACAACCAACATTCAAAAGTGACCAAAACATCAGCCAGAAAGCATTGGTACTGAGATGTGGTCTGTGGTCCCCACCTGCAGAACCACTCCTTTATTGAGTGTGTCTTGATAATTGCCAATGATTTCCATCTGTTCCATTTGCACAATAGCATGTGAAATTGATTGTCAGTCAGTGTTGCTTCCTAAGTGGACAGTTTGATTTCACAGAAGTTTGATTTCTTTGGAGTTATATTCTGTTTAAGTGTTCCCTTTATTTTTTTTAGCAGTGTATATAAAGGTCTGTTGTAGGGCTCATCATACTATAGTGGGCTGTGAGGGGGCTGTTGTACAGTATTTGGGCTATGTGGGATCTTCATAGTGTATGAGCGATCTATCATACTGTGAAGGGTGGTTGTGATCGACATCAAACTGGGGGGTGGCTGCGGTGAATATTACATTGTGCGGAGGTTTGGTGGGGTGGCTGCGGTGGACATACTGTGCGGAGGTTTATGGGGGTACATTATACTATGTTGGGGGCTGTGGTGACCATCATACTGTATGGGATGGTTATTGAGGATGTCATACTGTATGGTGGCTGTGGGGTTATCATACTGTACACTTTATATAGGGGCCTATGGTGGCCATCACACTGTATAGGGGTCTGTTCCCATCAATGTATTTTGGGGACTGTCATGGATACAATACTATATTGGAGGCTGTGGTGACAATCCGTACTGTGTGAGGCATCATTCTTTGTGTAAGGTTTGTGGGGAAATCATACTGTGTGGTCATATTTTGTGGGGGCATAATACTTTACAGGGGTCATGAAAAGGGTATCAAAATGAGAGAGACTTCTCGCTTCGATAGGGGCAAAATAAGTGCTGCAGTACATTTGCTCTGTTAACCCCTTAACAACCAAGGGTGGTTTGCACGTTAATGACCGGTCCATTTTTTAACAATTCTGACCACTGTCCCTTTATGAGGTCATAACTCAGGAACGCTTCAACGGATCTAGGCGATTCTGAGGTTGTTTTCTCGTGACATATTTTACTTCATGTTAGTGGTAAAATTTCATTGATACAACTTGCGTTTAATTGTGAAAAAAATGGAAATATGGAAAAAATTTTGAAAATATTGCAATTTTCAAACTTTGAATTTTTATGCCCTTAAAATAGAGAAATATGTGACACAAAGTAATTACTAAATAACACTTCCCACATGTCTACTTTACATCAGCACAATTTTGGAAACAACATTTTTTTTTTTTTTATTAGGAAGTTATAAGGGTTAAAAGTTGACCAGCGATTTCTCATTTTTACAACAAAATTTACAAAACCATTTTTTTTTAGGGACCACCACACATTCAAAGTCACTTTGAGGGGTCTATATGCCAGAAAATACCCAAAAGTGACACCATTCTAAAAACTGAACCCCTCAAGCTACTCAAAACTACATTCAAGAAGATTATTAACCCTTCAGGTGTTTCACAGGAGCAGAAGCAAATGGAAGGAAAAAATGAACATTTAACTTTTTAGTCACAAAAATGATCTTTTAGCAACATTTTTTTTATTTTCCTAAGGGTAACAGGAGAAATTGGACCCCAAAAGTTGTTGTCCAATTTGTCCTGAGTACGCTGATACCCCATATGTGGGGAGGAACCACAGTTTCGGCGCATGGCAGGGCTCAGAAGGGAAGGAGCGCTGTTTGACTTTTTCAACCTAAAATTGGCTGAAATTGAGATTGGATGCCATGTTCCGTTTGCAGAGCCTATGATGTGCCTAAACAGTGGAAACCCCCCACAAGTGACCCCATTTTGGAAACTAGACCCCCTAAGGAACTCATCTAGATGTGTGGCTAGCACTTTGAACCCCCAAGGACTTCACAGAAGTTTATAACGCCCGGGTGTAAAAATAAAAAATATTTTTTCCACAAACATGATTCTTTAGTCCCCAATTTGTTATTTTCCCAAGGGTATCAGGAGAAATTGGACCCCAATTTTGTCCAATTTGTCCTGAGTGCGCTGATACCCCATATGTGGGGGAAAAACACTGTTTGGGCACACAGCAGGGCTCGGAAGGGAAAGAACGACGTTTGATATTTTCAACCTAAAATTGGCTGAAATTGAAATCGGACGCCATGTTCCTTTTCGAGAGCCCATGATATGCCTAAACAGTGGAAACCCCCACAAGTGACCCCATTTTGGAAACTAGACCCCGTAAGGAACTTATCTAGATGTGTGGTGAGCACTTTGAACCCCCAAGTGTTTCGCTGAAGCTTGTAATGCCCGAGCGTGAAAATATAAAATCCTATTTTGTTTCCACATAAATGATTTTTAGTCCCCAATTTTTAATTTTCCCAAGAGTAACAGGAGAAATTGGACCCCAAAAGACGTCCAATTTGACCTGAGTACGCTGGTACCCCACATGTGGGGAAAAAACTGTTTAGGCACATGTCGGGGCTCGAAAGGGAAGTAGCGACGTTTTGGAATGCAGACTTTGATGGGTCTGCTGGCGTCATGTTCCGTTTGCAGAGCCCTTGATGTGCCTAAACAGGAAAAAAACCCACATGTGACATCATTTTGTATACTAGTGATGTAGAAATTTATATGGGTAGATATATCCTTGTGCGTGCTGTGTCCTGCCCAAATTAGACAGTCTTATTGAGCGCTCAAAGGAAAAGAGGAAGCTACACTTGGTTAGCAACAACTCATTCCAGCAGAACTCTGCCAGTTTATTCACATTCATGGTTTTTTATCAGTTCGTACAAAGGAGTGGTTACTCATTAACATAAAGGCTGAACTTCTTATCTAATTGGTCAGTTTAAATACATGAACCTATATGGGTGTCCGACCTAAGGTGACTTAAGCATCAGATGATATACTGCCCCTTGTCTTACAATGTCAGCAAGACTCCAATATCGACTTGGACCATCTGACCTAACTTCCTCTTCTGTATTGTCTTAGACAAATGTCACAAGACAATGCTCTGGCTTCATGGTTTAGGTCATCTTTAGCAACTGATTACAAAGTTCAGAACAGCTGTGAATATATCTCTAAGTGCGCATATAGAAATATATACTTTAGAGTGTATATGGGTACATAAGTATATAGCCTATAGCAGGCAAGTGAGATCTAGATGAAATACATATACATATATATTTCCATAACAATCCCCCCTTAGATATCACTTGCCCTAAAATCCTGCTCCTGGCCCAAAACGCTGCAACTCTTTTATGCTGCCAGTGGACTGACATATGCCTAGTGCATACATCCTCCTCTGTACAGACTTTCGCAAATGGGCGGTCAGGAGATCTGTCCCTAGTGGGGGTTTGGTGCAATGTAATCAAAGTCTCTTAGTTAGCAGTCTATGCAGTCAGTGCATGTGTATTCTGTCAGGTAGGTAATTTATTCAGTCAGGTAGGTCATCCACAGCATCATTCCAGCTCAGGTGTATCTTCTGGTATGAATGCCTTTTCCTGCAATGTGATGCGTGGATCCAGGTGGGGGTTTTCCCTCCAGGTTGGTGGCGTCAGCACTTGTAGAAGGGTCATCGGATCTGGGATCGAGTGCTTCTCCTCACGGACTTTTTCCACCAACACTCAGCAGTCTCCTGACTTCAGGGCGTGCATACCAGGCACCAAATCTGGACCTGGCAATGAAGGAGAAAAACTCGAGAATGGACTTTACAAGATTCTTGATAAATTCAATTACACATGCAGACAAAGTATCATTTTGCATAGTCAACTGCTAAGTACCGAATACCCCTAAACTGGGTTTTTGACTCAAATAAAGTTTCATATTGGTGACAGCTTTTTCTGAGCCTATGGGAGCGTCTAATGCCAGGGTTTGTCTGTCTCTTGGGCAAATTTTTTTAGCATGCTGCTCTTGTGTCCCACCTAGTCTATGATGCGGGATGGTGGGTAGTGTGTGTAGGCCTAAGTCTGACTCTACTGCTGATCAGATCTCTTGTGTCAGGTTTGCTGTGTATGTGGGTCCCTGATCACTTGCTATTGCTTCTGGAACCCCCATATCTGCTCACTATTTTTTTGAAAGTAGCTTCTTTGCAGTAGTCTTCGCCAACCGGTTCCTTACTGGGAAGTCTTCGGGCCGGATGGCGTGGGTGAGCTTTTCCCGCTTGTCCGATGTTGAATTCGTCGGAGGCCAGACAGCTGCTAGGAATTTGGCTGTTAAGGTGGGAGTCCAGTCTAATCAGGTCATTCATCTGTGTCTTCAATTCTGTGCGGGGGCCATGTGCCCATTGAACCACTGTAGGGTACACACTTTGAGGTAGACTGGGTCTGCCTTGAGGTAGATGTTTTGAGGTAGACGGGTTTCTTGGAGCCCAGTGCTTTTGCCCTACAGCATCCAGCTTTCCTTCTCCTTCCGAGTTTGATCCTGCTACTTCTTGTACAGGTTTCAGGAAGTCATTTTGTCAGGTTTTCTTGTCTTCAGTCATCATGTAGTAGCCGTCCGGCTCAAAGACCTCTCCCATTTTCCTTATTGTCATCCTCTGGCTGCTTCTTTGGCTGCCACGTCTGCCATGTTGATGCCCCGTGTCTCTACTGTGCTCAATTTTCCGTGTGCCTTGACCTTCAACACTGCCACCACTTTTAGTAGTTGAAGAGCGTCTAGCAAGTCTCTGATTGCTCCATGGTGCTTCATGGTCGACCCGTTTGCTGTGATGAAGTCTTTTGCAGCCCAGATGGGTCCGAAGTCATGTGCTATGCCATGCGAGTACCTGGAAGTTTTGTTCTTCGCAATCTGGCAGGCCTGTCGTCAGCTCTATCAGTTCCGCTTCTTGGGCTCTTTGGCTGACAAACTTCTGGACCATAGGATGTCTTGATTGCTGGTCACTGCACATCCCGTGTGGAATCTTCCTTCATCATTTGCAAAACTGGAGCCATCTACGGTATCTTGCAGATTTTTCATCTGAGGGTCCGTATCCGCATCCCCCCTTGGGAGTGGGAGTAGAGACAGGTAACGGCTGAGAGCACTGAAGAGTGGTGGAGAGCAGTCTTGTCAGGAGGGTGTGTGCTGCAGATATTGTTTTCATGCAGGAGGGCCCCCCTTGCAACTGGATCCAGGCCGGCTGAGAGGTAGTCTAGAGGCCTCTGGTTTTCCTCGGCGTGGGCTGTTTTAGGACTGGCCAGTAGCATGACCTTCTCCATCTTTGTCCTTCCTTTTCCGTTCGGCCAAGACGGGATGGCTTCTCGTAGTCAGTGAGGCCTAGAGCTGGTGCAGAGACGATGAAGTCTTTCAGTTTCCTGCATGAGACGAAGGCTGTATTAAGCCTGAAGCACCAGGGATCCAAGTTCTGCAGTACGAGACTAGACCACCAGGAAGGCCTGCATCTTCGGATAAGTGAACTATGTCACTTATCACAGTTTGGCGGCTGTGGGATGAGAATAAGGAGTTGGCGCTAAGGGGGCTGCTAAATGTGCGCACAGAGGCGGCGCAAAGGGGGATGGAGGGAGTAAAAAGAGGGGGAAGGGGGGATGAAGAGAGATCGGACAGGGATCAGGGATTAACACTTACACTTGTAGTTAGGTGGCGCAAAGGGGGGTGAAAAAAAAGGAAATCAGCAGGCACAAGCTATGATAAGTGAACTATGTCACTTATCACAGTTTGGCGGCAGTGGGATGCGAATACGGAGTGGCGCAAAGGGGGATTGAGGGGGGTAAAAAGGGGGAAGGGTGGGGATGAAGAGAGATCGGACAGGGATTAGCACTTACGCTTGTAGTCAGGTGGCGCAAAGGGGGGGTGAAAAAAAAAGGAAATCAGCAGGCACAAGCTATGATAAGTGAACTATGTCACCTATCAAAGTTTGGCGGCTGTAGGATGCGAATATGGAGCTGACGCAAAGGGGGCTTAGGGGAAAAAAAGCAAGCACGAGTGTTGATTGGTGAACTGCGTCACCAATCAACGCTCGGCGGCTGCTAAATGTGCGCACGGAGGTGGCGCAAAGGGGGGATTGGGGGGGGATGAAGCTAAATTGGGGGGGTGAAGCTAGATTGGGCAGGGATCGGGGATCAGGCAATACTTACAGTTGTAGGGTTTTCTTTCTTATTTCTTTAGCAGGTATTGTGATGCTACAAGCTGCTGTGGCACCACAGTACCCAGCACACCAGAAGATCCAGACGTATGATCGCTCTCTAGGGAATCCTCAGCTAGTGTGAGGACCCCCTGCAGAGCTGTCATACAGGTCAGGGGCAGGTCACAGAGCGGTCACATCACTGCTGTGACCTGTCATTGGTGGGATCGAGTGATAACATCGATCCACCAATCCCTGTACTGCCTGGTGACCATGACAGCCACCTAGGATCGGAGCTCACGGCTCCAATTCAAAGGCAGGTCATGCCCAGGTCATCAGCAGGGCACAGAGCGGTCAGAGTGACCGCAGCTGTGCCCTGTGGTTGGCGCGATCGCCGATCTATTCGATCGCACCAACCAGTCCTGCAGGGCCTGTATCAGATCCCTGCCTAGGACTGATACTGGCAGGGCAGAGCGGCGCTATAGCGCCGCTGTGCCCTACGATTGGCACGATCGATGCGATCGCGCCAATCCGGTGGGGTTTTGCCGATGCCTGGCAACGCCAGGCACCGGATCAAGTACATCGGTACTCGATCCTAGCCTAGGACATCATTGTTTCAGCCGCGCCGATTGGCTGAAACAATGAGAAGCGCTGTGATTGGCTGTTTCGATTTCAACAGCCTATCACAGCGCTCGGGAGGAAGGGAGGGCGGCGACAGACCCCAGGATGCCGAGACCATCTACCATAAGGTAATATGGTGTCGGAATTTTAATGCGATCATCGTGACTTAAGTCGTGATGTCGCATTAAATGCCATGCAAAACAGAAGCCACGGAGACACCATCACATGTTTCTCAACGCAAGCAATGACCAGCCAGGTCTTTCCCCGGAAGGGAACAACCACGGGAAGGGCAGTCTCCAATGAAGGAAACCACCTATGCCAAAACATGGTATCCATCCACAGACAGCTGTTTCGGGGTATTGCCCCTCATCAGTGTGGAGTAGGAAACTGGCTGGTTGGAGCAATGCCTAGTAAAAGACTGTGAAAATGAGGATGAATGAACTCATGGAGATCAACATCCAACACTGCGGAGACACCATCACGTGTTTCTCAACGCAGTGATTCTAGAGCACTGCCCCCATCCCTTATGGGAAATATGCAAAACAGAAGCCACGGAGACACCATCACATGTTTCTCAACGCAAGTCTTTTACTAGGCATTGCGCCTACCAGCCAGTTTCCTACTCCACACTGATGAGGGGCAATACCCCGAAACAGCTGTCTGTGGATGGATACCATGTTTTGGCATAGGTGATTTCCTTCATTGGAGATATCCTTCCCGTGGTTGTTCCTTCCCGGGGAAAGACCTGGCTGGTCATTGCTTGCGTTGAGAAACATGTGATGGTGTCTCCGTGGCTTCTGTTTTGCATATTTCCCATAAGGGATGGGGGCAGTGCTCTAGAATCACTGCGTTGAGAAACACGTGATGGTGTCTCCGCAGTGTTGGATGTTGATCTCCATGAGTTCATTCATCCTCATTTTCGCATTAAATGCCATGACGTACTATCCCGACCCTGGGAATTAAGACCCAGGGCACATGGACGGGTTAGTACGTCTCATGGCAGAAAGGGGTTAAAGTTGGGAGATCTCCTCTTTGACTGTGACGTGATAGGACTTTTTGTATGTGACCTGTTATTTCTATGTGCACCCCTTCTCAGAAACATTATTACAATACAGAGGCACTGAGGGTTATTATAAGGAGGCACAATGGGGGAAAGCAAGGAGTCATTATTATTAATAATATAAGAAAGTGCAGGGGATATTATATTAGCTGAAGAGCCCGGCGTTGCCTGGGCATAGTAACCAACTGTGGTTATCTATAATTATATATTATATAATTGCACATAAAAACATTTCACATCATATATTCAGCACTACAGATTTGCAACACAAATTAACTAAACGATTACCCAAGTATTGATAGTATTTTATTTTCAATTCATTCAAGAGCCTTTTGATAAACAACATTTTTGGTTTTTCCTTTCGGTGCAAAGATGAACAGATTTTTGGCAGTTCCAACTCTTGAACAGACCACGTAAAGTTGACCATGAGAAAAGTATGGAGATTGCAAATCGATCCCTACTACTTAAATCGATCCCTACTACTTTCAAGGACTGTCCCTGAGCATTGTTAATGGACATTGCAAATAGCACTTGAACTGGAAACTGGAGGCGTTTAAAATAAAAAAAACAAATCAGATGGAATGAGTGGAATGAAAATGTTCTCTCCTTTGGCACATCCTGTTTCTGAGCTGTGTATCTAATCCTATCCTGTGTGATACTGACTGCTGAGCTGTGTATCTAATCCTATCCTGTGTGATACTGACTGCTGAGCCGTGTATCTAATCCTATCCTGTGTGATACTGGGCTCCCCCTGCAGTCTGTGTCAGAGGGTGGTCTGTGTTGGCACGGTAATAAATTGTGTTATTTCCAGCTTTACAGAAGGACGATAACACCATAGAAATGATAAGAATAATAGGCAAAATTGTTTGGTGAATTGGAATGCGCGGGGTTAAAATTTCACCTCACAACATAGCCTATGACGCACTCGGGGTCCAGACGTGTGACTGTGCCAAATTTTGTGGCTGTAGCTGTGATGGTGCAGATGCAAATTCTGGACATCCACACATGCATACATACATACACACACGGAGCTTTATATATTAGATGGAGGTACAGGGTCATTATTATAAGAAGCCAAGGAGGAGCATTATTAAAGAACGTGCAGAGGAGTTATTATAAGTAGTGCTGAGCGATACCAGCCGATACTGAAAAATATTGTATCGGAATGGATCAGCCGATCTAAAAAAAAGTATCAAGTATCGCCGATTCCGATCCTGGAAGTCCCATTCAAGTCAATGGGACAGAAATATCGGAATTGAAAAAACCCCTTTCTTGCCTTGTACAGTCTGTTCGGGAGGGGGGAAGAGTGTGGGTGGTGCGTGGGCGGACACTGTGCGTGTCTGTGTGTGCGGGCGGGGTCTGTACGGGCCTCTCGGGGGCCTGTGCCGGCCTGTCGGGGGCCTGTGCGGCTGTCGGTGGTCTGTATGGGCCTCTCGGGGGGCCTGTGCCGGCCTGCCGGGGGCCTGTGCCGGCTGCCGGTGGCCTGTATGGGCCTCTCGGGGGCCTGTGCCGGCTGCCGGTGGTCTGTATGGGCCTCTCGGGGGCCTGTGCCGGCTGTCGGTGGTCTGTACGGGCCTGCCGGGGTCTTGTGTGTGTGCAGGCATCGTCCGATGGGACTACAAGTCCCATCAGGCGATGCCTGCTACACTGACAGTGATTGACACATTAGCGAATGATGGGACAGTAGTAGTCCCATCATCCGACTAATGTGTTGAATGTAAAAAAAAAAAAAAAACATACTACATACATACAACATACATATATACTACATGCATGCTACATACATACTACATACATGCAACATACATATACTACATACATGCTACATACTACATATATACATACTACATACATACTACATATATACTACATTCATACAACATACATATATACTGCATACATACTACATACATGCTACATACATACTACATATACAACATTCATACAACATACATACATGCTACATATATACAACATACATATATACTACATACATGCTACATATATACTACATTCATACAACATACATATATACTACATACTACATATATACAACATACATGCTTCATATATACTACATTCATACAACATACATACTGTATATACTACATACATGCTACATATATACTACATTCATACAACATACATACTACACAAGACCCCCGGCAGGCCTGCACAGACCATCGGCAGCCGGCACAGGCCCCCCAGCAGGCCCGCACAGACCGCCAGCACAGGCACCCGGCAGTCAGCACAGACCCCTGAGAGGCCCGCACAGACCACCGGCAGCCGGCACAGGCACCCGGCAGGCCCGTACAGACCACCGGCAGCCGGCACAGGCACCCGGCAGGCCCGTACAGACCACCGGCAGTCGGCACAGACCCCCCGCAGTCAGCACAGAACGCGCATCATGATGACGTCATTTCAGCAGCCAATCACAGCTATGCCAATAGTTAACATGCCTAACAGGATGTGCCCACACTTCTGAGGATTCCCACTGGCTGAATCAAATCGAGCAGGCTGATAGCTTTATGGGAACTTCCGATTCCGGTATCCGATACGAAAAAAGTATTGGAAGTCAGTATCGGAAATCCGATACAGCTAATATCGGCCGATACTTGGGGTATCGGAAAGCTCAGATATCACAAGTTGTGGTTCATGTAGAGGTGGTAGAATGTGAGGAGGGTCCTGGAAAATAAGTAAAGTGAAGACATCTTTGTGTTAGATCTTACAGGAACGAGTTATAGATGGAATAAGAGGTCATGGTGCTCTGGACCAAAGGAAAAGGGAAAATGACAACAATCAGCGAGATGTCACTGGTGAGAACCTGCACAACATACACACATGGTCTGTACAGCACTGGGGTGAAACTGATATCACCATTATATGGTCACTGTATGGTGGTAATATCAGTCTTAGTACAGCGTTTTTGGTTACAGAAGTTGCCCAGGCTTGAAGTGAATGTCGGCAGTGACTCTATGTGACTGCAGACTTCTGAGTCTATACAGAGCGCGCGCTGTGAGGATTCTCCGGTGCTGACACTGGGTGCTGGTGATCATATACAGTGGCGTCACTCGAACAGCATGAGCCCCAATTATTGTAAGTTTTTAATAGCATTGCTCTTTTCATATAGACCAAATTGACTTTTGGGGCCTCCTAGGCTCCAGGTGTGATTGCAATCCTCGCACCTACTGTAGTTACACCCCTGATCATGTGAGTGCAAGTATGCAATTTGCATTCATGCTGTCACATGCTGACTAGACGTGCACGGCCCCACTCAATACAAGTGACATTAGTAAAGCCAAGTACAATTAGTCGGAATGTGGCCGGAGGTGTGATTCACAAGTCTGAAGTTACATAGACTTTACCCTCAACCCCTTTATCGATCAGTATGGTGTATTTTCAGTACTGTATATGCTGGTAATATTTGGTTATGGTTTGTTGGTATTTGTCTGTAGTGTTGAAATGTTATTTTTTTGATATTATAATTAATCTTATTTAGCAATATTATTGGTATTATTAGAAATATTGGTCTTGTAGTAAATCTCGATTTTCCTCCAGGCAGGGTAATATTAGTAATATATCCCCATCTGAGGCTTGGGGATGGGGACAGCATGGGCCTGTGTGATTTCAAATGCCAGGGCTCAATTTCAGTCCCAGTCCGTCCCTGGCGGTGTTTTTATCAGGTCACCCTTGGGCCGAGTTCCACTTCACCCACAACTGTTAATGGCACAGGATGGCTGATTAACCCCTTTCTGACATCAGACGTACTATCCCGTCCATGGGACCTGGGCCCCTATGCCCATGGACGGGATAGTACATCTAGCGCGATCAGCTGCACTCACGGATCGCTGATCTGTCACAGTGATCTGTGATATGACTGGAACAATGTAATAAAGTTTAAAAAAAAGTGTAAAAATAATTTTAAAAAAATCGCTAAATAAATTAAAAAAAAATATTCCCTAATAAATTCATTTTTTGGAAATAAAAAAACAAAACAATAAAAGTACACATATTTGGTATCGCCGCGTCCGTAACGACCTATAAAACGGTCCCATTAGTTAACCCCTTTAGCGAACCCCTTAAAAAATAAGAATAAAAAAAGAAGCAAAATATAATTATCATATCGCCAAACAAAAAGTGCAACAACGCACAATCAAAAAGATGCATATAAATATCCATGGTACCGCTGAAAACGTCATCTTGTCCCGCAAAAAAGAGCCACCATACAGCGTCATCAGCGAAAAAATAAAAGTGTTATAGCACGCAGAATAAAGCGATGCAAAAATAATTATTTTTCATATAAAATTGTTTTCATTGCATAAAAGCACCAAAACATAAAAAAGACATAAATGAGGTATCGCTGTAACCGTACTGACCCGAAGAATAAAAAGGCTTTATCAATTTTTGAAATTTTTGAAATGCTGGTTTTTGTTCATTCTGCGTCCCAAAAATCGGAATAAAAAGCAATAAAAAAAAGTCACGTGCCCGAAAATGGCACCAATAAAAACGTCATCTCGTCCCGCAAAAAATAAGACCCCACATGACTCTGTGGGTCAAAATACTGAAAAATTATAGGTCTCAAAATGTGGTGATGCAAAAACTATTTTTACAATAAAGCGTCTTTTAGCGTGTGACAGCTGCCAAACATAAAAACCGCCATAAATAGTAAATCAAACCCTCCGTTATCACCCCCTTAGGCTAGTTTCACACTTGCTTTTTTTTGCAGCGCGTTTTTCCCGCAAAAAAACGCATTGAAAAAACGCATACAAAAGCATACAACTGCTGCGTTTTTTTCAAGCATTTTTATGAGCATGCATGAAAAAAAGCAGCGTTTTTATGCGTTTGTATGCGTTTTTAGTGCGTTTTTACCGCGTTTGCGGTTTTTTCCAACATTAGGTGGCCCCTCACACTAACCCAAACCATGACTTTACTAACCCTAACCCTGACCCTAACCCTTAACCAAACCATACTTAACCCTAACCCAAACCCTAAACCCTAACTAACCCTAACCCTTAACCAAACCATACTTAACCTTAACCCTAACCCTGACCCTAACCCTTAACCAAACCATACTTAACCCTAACCCTGACCCTAACCCTTAACCAAACCATACTTAACCTTAACCCTAACCCTTAACCATACTTAACCTTAACCCTAACCCTGACCCTAACCCTTAACCAAACCATACTTAACCCTAACCCTGACCCTAACCCTTAACCAAACCATACTTAACCCTAACCCTGACCCTAACCCTAGCCCTAAACCCCCTTAACTAACCCTAACTTTACCCAAACCCCTAAATTCCATTGTCTAAACTAATGGTAAAAAAAAAAAACGCATGTGCAAAAAAACGCATACATAAGCATGCCAATGCGCACATATGCGCACCCATAGGCTATAATGGCCATTTTTAGCGCAAAACGTGCGCATGCGTGCGCATGCGCTTTTTTGCAGGACCAAAAAATGCAACATGCTGCGTCTGTAAAATACAAACGCATACCCCAAAAAAACGCAGCGCATGAAAATCGCATACGTGCGCATGCCAGCGCCCATGTTAAATATAGGGGAAAAAACGCATGCGCACATATGCGTTTTTTTTCCAGCGCAAAAAAACGCAAATGTGAAACCAGCCTTAGTTAGGGAAAAAAAAAAAAAAAAAAAAAAAAAAAAAAATGTATTTATTTCCATTTTCCCATTAGGGCTAGGGTTAGGGCTAGGGCTGAGATTACGGTTAGGGGTGTGTTGGGGTTAGGGATGGAGTTAGAATTGGGGGTTTCCACTGTTTGGGCACATCAGGTGCTCTCCAAAACGCAACATGGCGTCTGATCTCAATTCCAGCCAATTCTGCATTGAAAAAGTCAAATGGTGGTCCTTCCCTTCCAAGCTCTGCCATGCGCCCAGACAGTGTTTTACCCCTACATATGGGGTATCAGCCTACTCAGGACAAATTGCAAAACAATTTTTGGGGTCCAATTTCTCCTGTTACCCTTAGGAAAATAAAAAATTGGGGGCAAAAATATAATTTTTGTGGAAAAAAATATGATTTTTTTATTTTCACGCCTGGGCGTTATAAACTTCTATGAAGCACTGGGGGGATTCAAAGTGGTCACCACACATCTAGATAAGTTCCTTAGGGGATTTAGTTTCCAAAATGGGGTCACTTGTGGGGGGTTTCCACTGTTTAGGTACATCAGGGGCTCTCCAAAGGCAACATGACACCAGCAGACCATTCCATCAAAGTCTGCATTCCAAAACGTCACTACTTCCCTTCCGAGCCCCGACGTGTGCCCATACAGTAGTTTTCTCCCACATATGGGGTATCAGTGTACTCAGGACAAATTGGACAACAACTTTTGGGGTCCAATTCCTCCTGTTACCCTTGGGAAAATAAAAAAATTGGGGACTAAAAGATCATGTTTGTGGAAAAAATATGATTTTTTTATTTTCATGCCTGGGCGTTATAAGCTTCTATGAAGCACTGGGGGGTTCAAAGTGCTCAGCACACATCTAGATAAGTTCCTTAGGGGGTCTAGTTTCCAAAATGGGACATTTGTGGGGGGTTTCCACTGTTTAGGCACATCAGGGGCTTTCCAAATGCGGCATGGCATCCAATCCCAATTGCAGCCAAAAAAGTAAAATGACGCTGCTTCCCTTCCGAGCTCTGCCATGCGCCCAAATAGTGGTTTACCCCCACATATGGGGTATGAGCGTACTCAGGACAAATTGCACAATAACTTTTGGGGTCCTGTTACCCTTGGAAAAATAAAAATTGAGGGTGAAAAGATCATTTTTGTGGAAAAAATGTGATTTTTTAATTGTATGGCTGTACGTTATAAACTTCTGTGAAGCCCTTCGGGGTTCAAAGTTCTCACCACACATCTTGATAAGTTCCTTGGGGGGTCTAGTTTCCAAAATGGTGTCATTTGTGGGGGATTTCCACTGTTTTGGTACATCGGGGCTTTCCAAACGCGACATGGTGTCCGATCTCAATTCCAGCCAAAAAAGTCAAATGGCGGTGCTTCCCTTCCGAGCTCTGCCATGCGCCCAAATAGTCGTTTACACCCACATATGGGGTATCAGTGTACTCAGGACAAATTGCACAATGACTTTTAGGGTCCTGTTACCCTTGGGAAAATAAAAATTGGGGGTGAAAAGATCATTTTTGTGGAAAAAAGTCTTAGCTACTCACCGGTTAACGGTATTTTTCGGAGTCCATGACAGTACCACCTGAGAGAGGGGATCCGCCCTTCAGGAACAGGAAACCTACAGATACAAAAGGGTGGCACCTCTCCCACGCATCAGTTGGATTACAGAGCACAAGAGGACCACAATGGTTAATAGCATAATTTATATACAATACTTTACACAACTATTCATTACCAGTGTACATATAAGAGGAAGAAGTGCACACCCAAATTTAAACTAAAGGGAGGGAATATACAGGTGCTGTCATGGACTCCGAAAAATACCGTTAACCGGTGAGTAACTAAGACTTTATTTGGTCGTCCGTGACAGCACCACCTGAGAGAATTACAGAGAGTAATAACTATTTAGGGAGGGACTACAGCCTGCAGCACCCTTATACCAAAAGAGAGGTCTGCGGAAACACCCAAGTCTAGCCTATAATGACTATAAAAGGTGCTCGGAGAGGACCAAGTAGCCGCCTTACATATCTGGTCAATGGAGACTTCTGATCTCTCGGCCCACGAGGTCGCCATGGCTCTGGTGGAATGCGCCCTCAGCTTCCCGGGTGGCGACCTGCCTTTTGAGGTGTTTGCTATTGAAATCGCCTCTCTAATCCACCTGGCTAGTGTGTTTTTTGATACTCTACAACCCTTTCCTAGGGCCTTGATGGGAGACAAACAGGGCATTATCTTTTTTCCATGGATCGGTAACTGCCAGATATTCTATGAGGCATTTCCTAACATCCAGGGTGTGTAGTTTCTCTTCCTTCTCATTAGCTGGATTAAGGAGGAAGGATGGAAGGACTATGTCCTGTGAAAGCTAGAAACTACCTTAGGCAAGTATGCCGGATCAGGTCTGAGTATTACCCTATCGTCCTTGAACTGTATATAAGGAGGACGTCTAGATAATGCCTGGATGTCGCTTATTCTACGAGCTGAGGTTAGAGCTACCAGGACGGCTACTTTGAGGGACAGGTTTTTTATGGAAGCTGATGAAATGGGTTCGAATGGCGCTTCTGTCATAGCTGTGAGGACTAGGTTTAAGTCCCACGGCATGAATCTATCCTTCACTATTGGCCTGGATCTGCCTGCTGCCTTAATGAATCTACTGATCCAGCAATTACCTGCGATGTTGCAGCTAAAGAGGGCCCCCAAGGCTGATACTTGTACTTTAAGGGTACTAGTGGACAGCCCCATATCCAGACCTTTCTGAAGAAACTCTAAGATTTGATTTATAGGTACAGCACCCCCAGCGACTATCCCAGAGTTCTGAAGGAATTTCTTCTAAATTCTGACATAGATTTTGGTAGTAATGATTTTTCTACTTTTAAGTAGGGTGTTAATCAGGTCTGGGGAGAAGCCTTTCTCTTTTAGCAGTGTCTGTTCAAACTCCACGCCGTCAGATGTAGGCCAGCCACCTGAGGATGAAAGACTGTGCCCTGGGATAGGAGATCCGGGATGTCCGGAAGGACCCAAGGATCGGACACCGACATGGTCCTGAGGCATGAGAACCATGCCCTCCTGGGCCAGAATGGAGCGATAACTATAACCCTTGCTCTGTCTCTCCTGATTTTTCTCATCACCAGGGGTAGTAGTGACAGGGGAGGGAAGGCGTATGCTAGCCTGAAGTCCCACTTTATCAGAAAGGCATCTACCGCCAGGGGGTTCTCTCTGGGATTTAGGGAGCAGAATTGACTTAATTTTATGTTTTCCATGATGGCGAAGAGATCTACCTCTGGTTGTCCCCATTTTTGTACAATCAGGTCGAAGATGGAGGTTTTTAGGGACCATTCTCTTTGCTTTAGCAGATTGCGGCTTAAGAAATCTGCCGTGATATTTTCTTTCCCTTTTATGTGTAGAGCTGTTAAAGATAGAAAATGTTGCTCTTCTAGCCGGAACAACCGTTCTGCCACGTTCATCAGGGGTTTGGAACGAGTCCCGCCTTGGTGGTTGATATAAGCCACGGTGACCTGATTGTCGGAGAACACTCGCACATGATGGCCCTGTAGATACACAAGTAGCTTCTTAGCTGCCTGTTCTACTGCTGATAATTCTTTCAGGTTAGATGACATTTCTTTCTGATGACGCTCCCATAGGCCCTGAACCAGAATCTCCCCCCATATGAGCCCCCCAACCAGAAGGGCTAGCATCTGTGGTGACTATGCGGGATATGTCATACGCCCAGGGAACCCCTCTAGATAAATTATCCATGTCTAGCCACCACTCTAGGGACTCCCTTGTGTTTCGGGACAAGGTTAGCTGGCCCTCTAAGTAACCCCCAAGGATTCTTTGATGCCTTAAGACCTCGCCCTGTAGTTTTCTTGAATGAAACTGGGCCCACTGGACCGCCGGGATACAGGACGAAAGAGAACCCAGAAGGGACATGGCTTTCCTGAGGGAGATGGTAGGGTTATTGGAAGCGTTCAGGACCTGATAGTGTAGGCGAACAAGCTTCTCCGGAGGCAGACAGCATTCCTGTTTCTCAGAATCTAGGATCAGGCCCAAGAATTGTTGGACTCTCACCGGCTGTAACCGAGACTTTTTAATGTTAAGCAGCCATCCTAACCGCTCTAGGGCACACATTGCCCTTTGTAGCTGTTCCAAACAATGTTTCGCCGTTTTCCCTACAATCAGGAAGTCATCTAAGTAAGGGACTACAAGAATGTCTGATTCACGTAGATGGGCCAAAAGTTCCGCTACTACTTTAGTAAACACACGGGGAGCGATTGCCACCCCAAAGGGAAGGGCCGCATATTGGAAATGTTGAACTGACCCATCTAACTGAACCGCCGCTCTGAGGAAACGCTGATGAGCTACATGAATGGGTATATGGTAGTAGGCATCTTTTAAATCTAACACCACCATAAAGCAATTTTGAAACAGTAATTTTATTGTCTCCATCTTAAACGGGCGTATGACCAGGAATTCGTTGAGGGACTTAAGATTTATTATAGTCCTAAAGGAGCTGTCTGGCTTGCGGACCAGGAACAGAGAGGAGAAGAAACCTTTCCCCCTTTCTCCCTCTGGAACCATAGTTAGGACCCTTTTGTGGCAAAGATCATGCACCTCGGCCTCCAGGGCAGCTTGTTCTGATGTGGAAGACCTAAGTGGGGTGACCTTAAATCGATCTTGGGAAACCCGGGCGAATTCTAGGCGTAGACCCGCCGCTATCACCACCAGTATCCAGTTACTACTAGAAATCATGGACCAGGCTGGGTAGAAGGCAGCTAGTCATTGGGGTGGCTTTTTAGTGTCCCGTGCTGGACCTTCCTGGCGCCCCCTCTCCTTTTATCATCCCATCTGCCCTGATCTCTGGACGGCCTTCTACGGAAATATCCCTTCCTGGTAAAGGGACGTCTATAAGAAGGGTTCGGCAGACTGGGGAACTTCTTTTTATCATCCCCGGCTTTCTCTAAAAGTTCATCCAAGATGGGGCCAAACAGATATTCCCCCTCACACGGAATGGAGCAGAGTCGTGACCTGGCCTGGATATCTCCTGGCCAGCATTTTAACCAGAGGGCCCTTCGAGCTGCGTTAGATAAACCCGCTGTCCTAGCCACCATCCTCGCAGAGTCTGCTGAAGCATCAGCCAAAAAAGCCGCCGCACTTTGGATGATTGGTAGAGTTTTCCGAATGAATGCTCTTGAGGCTCCGTCCTTCAGTTGGGAATCCAGTTGATCTAGCCAGACCATCATGGATCTGGCCGTACATGTGGCAGCTATCGCTGGTCTTAGAGCGCCTGCTGACATCTCCCAAGTTCCCTTCAGAAAAGAATCCGCTTTTTATCCAGCGGGTCTTTTAAGGAGGCCATGTCGTCGAAAGGTATGGAGGATTTTTTGAAGGCTTTGGCTACTGCCGCGTCCAGCTTAGGGGCCTTATCCCATCTGTCTACCACTGGGTCATCAAACGGGTACCTCCGCTTGAAGGCAGGTGGTAAGGAGCCCCTTTTTCAGGTCTCTTCCATTCCCTATCTATCAGGCTCTGGACCTTATCATTTAATGGAAAGGCCCTGCGCTTTCTGGGATCTAGACCCCCGAACATCACGTCCTGTGCTGAAAGTTCTGGCTTTGCGTCTGCTACCCTCATGGTGGACCTTATAGCTTATCCATTTGGTCTAAGGGGAAGCAGAATCAGCTCGAGTCTTCCTTCGAAGGAGACGAAGTGGAGGCCGGGGAATCTGAGGAGTCATCGTTCCTAGGGGCGGCCGAGGATTCTGAACCTGAGAAACTAAATTCCTTCCCCTAGAAGAATCCCTTTTAGATAGGGCCTTCATCTCTGTCCTGATTATCTCCCTCAGGCTTGTGGTGAAGTCCGGCGTTTCTTCCGCTACCTGTATGGACGGGGGAGAGTGTAAGGGCCTGTCAATCTACCCCTGGGCCACTGTCCCCTTTTAACCCCTACCGTTTGTCTTACGCGTCTTATGCATGGCTGACAACTTTTTAGGGTGGCCTTCTGGCAAGGGGCAACTACAGAGGGCACATTCCCTGTGCTTCTGTTTTCCCGTAGCTTTCCTCCCCTGCGAAAAAAACCCATAAGGGAACACTGCATCAGGGTACATTCACGGAGATCTCTTACCCATGCAGATGAGGCAGGTACCGGATCACGGAGGGAGGCAGGAGGGTCCTTTAGTCTGGAGGAACTTCTGTGGCTCTGCTCGCTCGTTCGTTTCTGTTTCTTCTGCTGGCCACTCGCATGAGGCTTCACTGTGGCCTATTTCTGTGGGCGCTCCTGCACCTCGTCCTGCTGCTCTATGGGGGCTTCTGTCGTATCCATTGCTGGGCCTTCAGAAGCACCCCCGCAGCGTAACCTCCTGCCTTTTAAGGCCTCCTTATCCGGGTCAGCAGGGTTCTGGCGTGGCAACTCCCACCCGGGACCCCCCGCGACCTCCCCCGCATGCTCCGGCCACTCCTCCCCCGCCCCGGGCACTGCGCGTCACCCCGGACCGCCGCGCACACGCGGTGCACACTGGAAAGCCGGCCGGCACCCGACTTCCGGTTTCGGCGCCCCGGCTCCGCCCCTTCCGCCGCTAGTCTGAGACCTGCGGGAGCATGCGGAAAGGAGCCGGCACGGCGCCCCCGGCCCAGGCATGCCCGCAGCCCCCACGTGCGCCGACCTGCGCCTGCCGACCGGGCACAACCGCCGGCCCGGACAGAAAGGGAGACCGGACCCCGGGGGGAGCGCCCCAGGAGGGGCCCGGGGCATACATACCTCCTGGTGCCGGCACTATGGAGGCGGCTGTCCACCGGACCCTCTGCTCCACCTGCTCCAACCACTGCCGTGGCGACCAACCCAGCCCCACCGTGGCGCTTCCAGGGACCCCGAGCTTGACCGAGGTAGGAGACCCCCCGCTACCTGGGTCGGTCAGCCGGCCTGGGAATCCCTCGACGACTCCATGATGGACGATCTGAATGAAGTCCCGTCCTCTAGGAGCAGGAAACCAACTGATGCGTGGGAGAGGTGCCGCCCTTTTGTATCTGTTCCTGAAGGGCGGATCCCCTCTCTCAGGTGGTGCTGTCATGGACGACCGAATATTTTTTAATTGTACGGCTGTACGTTATAAACTTCTGTGAAGCCCTTGTGAGTTCAAAGTTCTCACCACATATCTAGATATGTTCCTTGGGGGGTCTAGTTTCCAAAATGGGGTCACTTGTGGGGGGTTTCCACTGTTTAGGTACATCAGGGGCTCTCCAAATGTGACATGGCGTCCGATCTGAATTCCAGCCAATTTTGCATTGAAAAAGTCAAACGCGCTCCTTCCCTTCTGAGCTCTGCCATGCGCCGAAACAGTGGTTCCCCCCCACATATCAGGTATCAGCGTACTCAGGACAAATCGCACAATAACTTTTGCAGTCTAATTTCTCCTGTTACCCTTGGTAAAATAAAAAAATTGGACCTAAAGTAATTTTTTTTGTGAAAAAAAGTTAAATGTTCATTTTTTTTTAAACATTCAAATAATTCCTGTGAAGCACCTGAAGGGTTAATAAACTTATTGAATGTGGTTTTGAGCCCCTTGAGGGGTGCAGTTTTTAGAATGGTGTCACTTTTGGGGATTTTCTAACATATAGACCCCTCAAAGTGACTTCAAATGTGATGTGGTCCGTAAAAATAAAATGGTGTTGCAAAAATGAGAAATCACTGGTTAACTTTTAACCCTTATAACTTCCTAACAAAAAAATGTTGGTTCCAAAATTGTGCTGATGTAAAGTAAACATGTGGGAAATGTTACTTATTAAGTTTTTTGAGTGCCGTATCTCTGTGATTTAAGGGCATAAAAATTCAAAGTTGGAAAATTGCGAAATTTTCAAAATTTTCGACAAATTTCCGTGTTTTTTTCACAAATAAACGCAAGTTATTTGAATGAAATTTTACCACTAACATAAAGTACAATATGTCACAAGAAAACAATGTCAGAATCACCGGGATCCATGGAAGCGTTCCAGAGTTATTACCTCATAAAGGGACAGTGGTCAGAATTGTAAAAATTGGCCCGGTCATGAACGTGCAAACCACCCTTGGGGGTAAAGGGGTTAAATGACAGGCCATCATTAAAGTCACGGACACGATTTTTTACGTACATGTGCATCAAAGGTCTTCATGATGATAAAGAACATTTTGGTGGAAATTGTAATATTTTGTACCACACGGTTTGAGTACATGGGCTTTGTGTTTATTTTAATTAATTTTTTTGAAGGACAATGCAAAAAAATAACCATTTTGCCTCATTTATTGCTATTTACCATATTTGCATAAAAACAAGTTTAACTTTAATGATTTTCTGTTTATAAAATCTCTTTTTTATGTTTGTTTTTTCCCTTTCTAGAAACAATTAGTAACGCCATGTATATCCCAATAATGCACAGTAATGTACAGAGGAGCAGGAATATACAGTATGTATTACAATGTATGCTGCACATGTAGACTGTGTTCTGGGGTAGGCAGCATGGTGGGCAGTAGGAGACATCATGGAACACGGACCATGGAATGTGAGGTAAGGACATTATGACACAATAATTGCCTCGGCTATTAGAAGGGCTGTTGTGAAGCATCACTAGCATCTCTAGTAAGTGCACCTATTCATATCTTTATTTTATGGCTAAGACCAGAAAATATTTTCTGGAAATTTATCAAAAAGAATTCTACAACCTTGTGTTCTCAAGCATCTTCTAGGCCAGGAGACTTAAAGCATCTTGGCCTGCTGAGAAGAACATGTCTTTGCAGGACATTCCTAATGACCTAAACATCTCAGAAGAGCCTTCTGCTAATGGCATTGAAAGGCCTAATATATCAGGTGAGATAGGGAAAAGCAAAAAAAAGCCACTGACACATCCATCTACAAGTCTGTAACATTGGGACACATCGTTCCTGCATTGGGGTTTGTACCTACTACGTACATTATTGCATTTATCCCTGATCATTTGGTGTAATCTTATACTGCTGAGCTGCACCGTGGGCACAATGTGCTGATCTTTACTAATGAGTTGTTCATTGCTCTGACACTTGTCACTTTGCCTGATACCATTTCATCCATTGCCCATGATCTTATCAAATTATATTTATCTACTATTTATTCATACCTAAACACCTTCTGCAACAGTCACTTTTGTATAATCTGTTGATAATGTCAGAAGTTCTCTGTGCATGTACTACATTTTTTTATATTTGTTACTGTAGTTCACCCTTATATAATGTGTCACAGGGTTACCGTAACAGGGAGGAGCCAGAAGACCGCAGGGTCTGATTGTTCCTACTCCTGTTCTGAAAAGAAGTACTTCACCTTCTTTTTAAATAATGTTTAACCCCTATTCTGCCAAAATAAATAATTGGTCATGTTGAAAGCTCTGTGAGTCTGAGCTTTCAGCTGAGCACGGTTAGCCTCTCCTATCCCCTATATAATCTGGGTCCTGATTCAAACACATCGTCAGAGCTAGCTTATACTGCATGGCTTGGAGGATCTTATGCATGCTGCATGGTGCTTATTATGAGAGTTTGAAGGAGTTATCTTTGACTGTCGTGTGGGATTGTAAGTGTGATCATTCCCTTCCCTCCTCTTATTTTGGTTTTCCCCCATCCTCCACTCGCCGTGCATTCCTCTGTTATCTGTGAGTGAATATTTGTATGCCTGGTATTTTCAGTTGCCCTTGTTCGTGTTGCTTTGTTCATCGGGTTGGTGTACCTCGGTGCACGGCAGCTCCCTCCTTCCCTGGTTGGGGGAAGGGATCAGACGGAGTGCTAATTCAGGAGATAAGGCAAGGGTGGCAGCTCTGGCATCTTCACCTTCAGATGTGTCCCAAGGAATAGGGCAAGCTACGGTGCCCCCTAGTGTTAAGGACAGGGAAGGAGCCCCTGGTCCTGGGTAACCCAACAGCTGAGTCGTGTCATAATGCTTTTTTTTTTTTAACCAGGGGGATAATATTCCATAGGGAAAAGTACTTATATGTGTGTTGTTTGCCATTTTTACATAGAAACTTGGAGGCATAGCAGAGAGGATTCCCCTATTGCCTGTAGGATAAGGAGCAGGCTTGTCCACCAAAGACTGGAGATAGCACCAATAAATACAAGAAGTAGGAGGCAGAGACTAAGACAACCACCACCATCGGAGAGGTCTGGAGACAGGAACTCATCCTCCTTTATCACCCAGCCTGAAGTTGTGAACTCTTCCATGCTCACACTGCCTACCTCCATAAGATCGGTCGAGGATCCACCTGCAACCTGCTCCATCTGTCTGGATAACATTTTACCTGGAGATCGAGTCAGCTTCATGCAGTGCACACACTTTTTTCATACTGCCTGCATTGGAAGATGGCTACTAAATAATACCACCTGTCCTCTCTGCAGGCACATTAATAGCCAGTCAGAATTTGGGATCCTTGCCTACCTGGAAAACATTGGGGAGATTATTGTAATAACCACTGACCCCAATATCCGATATCATCCCCCTTTTACTGTTTATGCAAATGGCATGTGGAGAAGTATAGTGTTCCATTGAGGGAATTTATTTTTCCGAGAATAGATTGACAGACTTATATTTATAGAACAACATGACAGTATTCCATTGCCATTGCACTTACAGCTTCATAGGTCACCAGGCAAACGGTTGCCAAATCCCATCACATCTCAACGGCTCTATTGGCTGTTGGACAAACAGTGTCATACATCGCTAAGCAACCACATGTGAGTCATGGACAACTTTTTTTTTTTTTTCATTGAAAATTAAAGTTTTTAGTTTGCATGAACTTCTTATCTTGTATGAATTATTTATTTTATCGTTAGCATTTTATCATTTCTTTTCCTTTGTATCCTCCATCCTGGCCCTCATCCTATAATAATGTCACCCCATCCTGTAGTAATTTCCACTGTACTGAAAAAATGAGAAAATAGGTATGCAAATACAGGGGTCATCTGATCACTAAATTTTATTTATTAAATATAACGCACCAAAAACATCAAATTAAAAACAAAAAAGCCCTTGGCTGTAAAAACAAACCATACAACCCTTAATGGGGTTGTGGCCTACCCTAGCTAACCAGAGATGTGGATGAAATACATTCTGTTA
The DNA here is from genome assembly GCF_039654945.1 of Dendrobates tinctorius. NCBI lineage: Eukaryota > Metazoa > Chordata > Amphibia > Anura > Dendrobatidae > Dendrobates > Dendrobates tinctorius. The sequence goes on along the minus strand of NW_027361826.1, from coordinate 481,028 downwards.
TGGTAAATATTTGTACTTTGTTTTGATTATTATTTGGACAATTACCATATATACTTGTGTATATGCCGACCCGCGTATAAGCCAAACCCCTAATTTTGCCATAAAAAAACTGGGAAAACTTATTGACTCGTGTATAAGCCGAGGGTGGTGCTGCACAAGGGTTAATAGTGGTCCAAAAAGATGCTCCATAAATACCCCCATAAAATGCTGCAAAAGGGTTAATGGTGGCCCAACAAGATGCTTCAAGGATAAATACCCCCATAAAATGCTGCAAAAGGGTTAATGGTGGCCCAACAAGATTCTCCAAGGATAAATACCCCCATGTATTGCTGCACAAGGGTTAATGGTGGCCCAAGTAGATGCTCCAAACATAAATACCCCCCATATGGTGCACAAGAGTTAATGGTGGCCCAAGTAGAAGCGCCATACATAAATACCCCCCATATGCTGCACAAGGGTTAATGGTGGCCCAAGTAGAAGCGCCATACATAAATACCCCCCATATGATACACAGGGGTTAACCCCTTCCCGACATTAGATGTACTATCCCATCCACGGTACCCAGGCCCCTATGACCGGGGACGGGATAGTATGTCTAAGCGATCAGAGGCACCCCCCGTGGGGAGCGCCGCTGATCACGGCCGGGTGTCAGCTGATTATCACAGCTGACACCCGGCACTATGTGTCAGGGGCAGTCACGGACTGCCCCCGGCACGTTAACCCCTGCCACACCGCGCTCAAACACGATCGCAGTGTAACGGGGGTTTAGGGAAGCATTAGCAGGAAGGGGGCTCCCTCCGTGCTTCCCTGCGACCCCCACAGCGTGATGTGCAGTCCCGCATAAAACGAGCTGCCATACAGCATCATCAGCGAAAAAATAAATAAGTTATAGCTCACAGAATAAAGCGATGCAAAAATAATTATTTTTTATATAAAATTATTTTCATTGCATAAAAACACCAAAACATAAAAAAAGACCTAAATGAGGTATCGCTGTAACCGTACTGACCCGAAGAATAAAAGGGCCTTATCAATTTTACCGCACGCGAAACAGTGTAAACTCACCCCCCAAAAGAAATTCATGAAATGCTGTTTTTTGTTCATTCTGCGTCCCAAAAATCGGAATAGAAAGCGATCAAAAAATGTCATGTGCCCGAAAATGGTAAAAACGTCAACTCGTCCCGCAAAAAATAAGACCTCACATGACTCGGTGGGTCAAAATATAGAAAAATTATAGCTCTCATAATGTGGTGATGCAAAAACTATTTCTACAATAAAAAGTGTCTTTTAGTGTGTGACAGCTGCCAAATATAAATACCGCCATAAATAGTAAATGAAACCCCCCGTTATCACCCCCTTAGTTAGGGAAAAATAATAAAATTAAAAAAATGTATTTATTTCCATTTTCACATTAGGGTTAGGGCTAGGGTTAGGGCTGAGATTAGGGTTAGGGGTGTGTTGGGGTTAGGGTTGGAGTTAGAATTGGGGGATTTCCACTATTTGGGCACATCAGGTGCTCTCCAAATGCAACATGGCGTCTGATCTCAATTCCAGCCAATTTTGCTTTGAAAAAGTAAAATGGTGGTCCTTCCCTTCCAAGCTCTGCCATGCGCCCAAACAGTGTTTTACCCCCACATATGGGGTATCAGCCTACTCAGGACAAATTGCAAAACAACTTTTGCGGTCCAATTTCTCCTGTTACCCTTGGGAAAATAAAATATTGGGGACAAAAATATCATTTTTGTGGAAAAAAATATGATTTTTTTATTTTCACGCCCGGGCATTATAAACTTTTGTGAAGCACTTGGGGATTCAAAGTGCTCACCACACATCTAGATAATTTCCGTGGGGGGGGTCTAGTTTCCAAAATGGGGTCACTTGTGGGGAGTTTCCACAGTTTAGTCACATCAGAGACTCTTCAAATGCGACATGACACCCGGAGACCATTCCATCAAAGTCTGCATTCCAAAACGTCACTACTTCCCTTCCGAGCCCCGACATGTGCCCATACAGTAGTTTTCTCCCACATATGGGGCATCAGCGTACTCAGGACAAATTGGACAACAACTTTTGGGGTCCAATTGCTCCTGTTACCCTTGGAAAAATAAAAAAATGGGGACTAAAATATCATGTTTGTGGAAAAAATATGATTTTTTTATTTTCACACCCGGGCGTTATAAACTTCTGTGAAGCACTGGGGGGTTCAAAGTGCTCACCACACATCTAGATAAGTTCCTTAGTGGGTCTAGTTTGCAAAATGGGGTCACTTGTGGGGGGTTTCCACTGTTTATGTACATCAGGGCCTCTCCAAATGCAACATGACACCCGCAGACCGTTCAATCAAAGTCTGCATTCCAAAACGTCACTACTTCCCTTCCGAGCCCCGACGTGTACCCATACAGTAGTTTTCGCCAACATATGGGGTATCAGCATACTCAGGACAAATTGGACAACAACTTTTGGGGTCTAATTTCTCCTGTTACCCTTGGGAAAATAAAAAATTTGGGGACTAAAAGATCATGTTTGTGGAAAAAATATGATTTTTTCATTTTCACGCCTGGGCGTTATAAACTTCTGTAAAGCACTGGGGGGTTCAAAGTGCTCACCACACATCTAGATAAGTTCCTTAGGTGGTCTCGTTTCCAAAATGGGGTCACTTGTGGGAGCTTTCCACTGTTTAGGCACATCAGGGGCTTTCCAAACGCGGCATGGCGTCCAATCCCAATTCCAGCCAAAAAAGTCAAATGGCGCTGCTTCCCTTCTGAGCTCTGCCATGTGCCCAAATAGTGGTTTACCCCCACATTTGGGGTATCAGCGTACTCAGGACAAATTGCACAATAACTTTTAGGGTCCTGTTTCCCTTGGGAATATAGAAATTGGGGGTGAAAAGATCATTTTTGTGGAAAAAAATTTGATTTTTTAATTTTACGACTGTACGTTATAAACTTCTGTGAAGCCCTGGGAGATTCAAAGTTCTCACCACACATCTAGATAAGTTCCTTGGGGGGTCTAGTTTCCAAAATGGTGTCATTTGTGGGGGGTTTCTACTGTTTTGGCACATCAGGGGCTTTACAAACGTGACGTTCTATCCGATCTCAATTCCAGCAAAAAAAGTCAAATGGCGCTGCTTCCCTTCCGAGCTCTGCCATGTGCCCAAATAGTGGTTTACCCCCACATTTGGGGTATCAGCGTACTCAGGACAAAGTGCACAATAACTTTTAGGGTCCTGTTACCCTTGGAAAAATAAAAATTGAGGGTGAAAAGATCATTTTTGTGGAAAAAATATGATTTTTTAATTGTACGACTGTACGTTATAAACTTCTGTGAAGCCCTTGTGGGTTCATAGTTCTCACCACATAACTAGATAAGTTCATTGGGGGGTCTAGTTTCCAAAATGGGGTCACTTGTGGGGGGTTTCCACTGTTTAGGTACATCAGGGGCTCTCCAAACGTGACATGGCGTCCGATCTTATTCCAGCCAATTTTGCATTGAAAAAGTCAAGCAGCGCTCCTTTCCTTCTGAGCTCTGCCATGCGCCGAAACAGTGGTTCCCCCCACATATCAGGTATCAGCGTACTCAGGACAAATTGCACAATAACTTTTATAGTACAATTTCTCCTGTCTCTTGGTAAAATCATTGGACCTGAAGTAATTTTTTTGTGAAAAACAGTTAATTGTTCATTTTTTTTTAACATTCAAAAAATTTCTGTGAAGCACCTGAAGGGTTAATAAACTTCTTGAATGTGGTTTTGAGCACCTTGAGGGGTGCAGTTTTTAGAATGGTGCCACTTTTGGGTATTTTCTATCATATAGACCCCTCAAAGTGACTTCAAATGTGATGTGGTCCGTAAAAATAAAATGTTGTTGCAAAAATGAGAAATCGCTGGTCAAATTTTAACCCTTCTAACTTCCTAAGAAAAAAAAAAATTTTGGTTCCAAAATTGTGCTGATGGAAAGTAAACATATGTGAAATGTTACTTATTAAGTTTTTTTGTGTGCTAGATCTCTGTGATTTAAGGGCATAAAAATTCAAAGTTGGAAAATTGCGAAATTTTCAAAATTTTCGCCAAATTTCTGCTTTTTCCACAAATAAACGCAAGTTATTTGAATGAAATTTTACCACTACCATGAAGTACAATATGTCATGAGAAAACAATGTCAGAATCAGTGGGATCCATCCATCCTCATAAATGGACAGTGGTCAGAATTGTAAAAATTGGCCCGGTCATTAACGTGCAAACCACACTTGGGGGTAAAGTGGTTAATGGTGGCCCAAGATGCTCCATAAATAAAATACCTCCCATATGATGCACAGGGGTTAATGGTGGCCCAAGATGCTCCATACATAAAATACCCCCCATATGATGCACAGGGGTTAATGGTGGCCCAAGATGCTCCATACATAAAATACCCCCCATATGATGCACAGGGGTTAATGGTGGCCCAAGATATTCCATACATAAAATACCCCCCATATGATGCACAGGGGTTAATGGTGGCCCGAGATGCTCCATACATAAAATACCCCCCATATGATGCACAGGGGTTAATGGTGGCCCAAGATGCACCATACATAAAATAACCCCCATATGATGCACAGGGGTTAATGGTGGCCCGAGATGCTACATACATAAAATACCCCCCATAAGCTGCTGCCACTGCTGATATAAAAAAAGACATACTTACCTCTCCGTCACTGGGGGCCAGGTGCCGGTGTAGCCGCTGGCTCAGGCCCCCCGCACTGGCTATATTTACCGTTCCCGGTTCCATCGCTGTTTCCCGGGTCCTGTGCAGTGACGTTAGCAGATGGTGCGCACTGACTATGTCACCGCGCCCTCCGCTAAGTCACAGCCAGAAGACCCGGAGAAAGCGATGGAACGGGGAGTGGTAAGTATTGCTCTGCTCCCCCTTCATACTCACCATCCCCGTCCTGGCGCTCGGTCTCCAGTCTTCAGCCCCTGCTGCTTCCAGCATGATGTCGGCGTCCCAGGCAGTTCATGCATTCAGCGGTCATGTGGTACCGCTCATTAAATATGCGCATATTCATGAGTTTAATGAGCGGTACCACGTGACCGCTGAATGCAGGAACAGCTGGGACACTGAGATCATGGGGGAAGCAGGGGGGCTGCAGAGACCGTACCAGGAGGGGGGAGTATGGTCTCTGACACCCCCCACTCCTCCTCCGACCCCATATATGACTCATTTATAAGCCGAGAGGGGGACTTTCAGCCCCAAAAAATGGGCTGAAAATCTCGACTTATACACAAGTATATACGGTAAATCTCTCTATATATCTCTGATAATTTCATATTTTAGTATTAGCTTTATAAGTGTTATTCATAAAAGCAATAACACAGGGAGTTATAGCTTATATAGAGATGTCTGTGTGTTAACGAATCCTCTTTGTGTCTGAAAGTATAGTAGTCTGGTTAGAACTGGCCAGAAAGGAACTTGACAGAATCCATAATTTACAATTTTGTTTTTCCCAACTTAAATATCTTCTGTCTTAGGTAATGTAATGTAAGAAGCCATTCCCATTTTCCTTATATCTGTGGTTGTAATAAAGACTTGACTTGTGACTGGGCTTTGAGAACCAGACAAGAATTGTACACTGACAGACACTGGCTGTGTGTATTTTCTTGCCTCTGATGCATTGTATTTATTTTATTTCATTTTAATATGAACAAATAATGGCAGAGAAATTGGAGATATAGTTTGTATCTCAACTCGAATTAGCTCTCCTTGTAAGGGGCTGCCTCAACAATACGTACACTGCTAAACTATTATTTTAGAGAGTCAGGGTTGAAGTGTTGGGGGTTAGGGTTGAGTTGTTGAGGTTAGGGTTGGGGTGTTGAGGTTAGGATTGGGGTTAGGGCTGTGTTAGGGGTGGAGTTAGAATTGGGGGGGGTTTCCACTGTTTAGGTACATCAGGGGGTCTCCAAACGCGACATGGTTCCCGCCATTGATTCCAGCTAATTTTGCGTTCAAATAGTCAAACGGTGCTCCCTCCCTTCTGAGCCCTGCCATGCGTCCAAACAGTGGCTTCCCCCACATATGGGGTATCTGTGTACTCTGGAGAAATTGCACAACATATTTTGTGATCCATTTTCTCCTGATACCCTTGTGAAAATAATAAAAGTTTGGGTCTGAAGTAAATTTTTTGTGAAAAAAGTAAAATGTTCATTTTTCCTTCCACATTGCTTTAGTTCTCGTGAAGCACCTGAAGGGTTAATAAACTTCTTGAATGTCGTTTTGAGCACCATGAGGGGTGCAATTTTTAGAATGGTGTCACTTTTGGGTATTTTCTGTCTTATTGACCCCTCAAACTCACTTCAAATGGGATGTGGTCCCTAAAAAAATGGTTTTGTAAATTTTGTTGGAAAAATGAGAGATTGCTGATCATTTTTTGGCCCTTATAATGTTCTAATAAAAAAAAAATGATGTTTCCAAAAGTGTGCTGATGTAAAGTAGACATGTGGGAAATGTTATTTATTAACCAAATATAAAGCCCCTGGTGCTTTTGACAGACTCCTGGGTTTCTGGCTGCTTAGTTTGGGTGACAGTAGCCACCTACTGTCAGATAATGTAGAAAAAAGACAAGAGTATATTCCAAACAGCGCTCAGAAATGGGGGAAAAGGAAAAAAAAAAAGAGGGACAAGATATGTCCTCCTGCAGAGTTTTGTGGTCAGTATACGACAATACTCCCGCTGAATTTAAAACTTCACTGCGAGAGGGTGTCCTTAATTTCACAAAAATGGTAGTGTATATACAGTACAGACCAAAAGTTTGGACACACTGTAACGAATGGAAGCGGAGGCAGAGATGGTGAAGTTCACATTCGTTTTTACTTTTAAAGTGGAACCTCGGGACCACGGTCCGTGGGGCTCCGAAGGGGGCATGATTAGTGAGCCTCGTGTACCCGTAGTAAAGCCCCTCAAACAGGGCCAGAATGGAATACCCGGAGGACACAGGTGCTACCTCCAGTTAGACCCCGAACACGTGGCAGCTGTCCCAGCAGGACCAAAAGGGATAACAGTAGTTGCAGCAGAGTCCGTAATGAGACGGGTCCTGGATCCGGGTAGTTGGTAAGGAGTCTGTTCCAGTGACCTTCACACAGTCCTTGGACTCGGATGGCTGTTGGCGGAACGGAATAGCTTTCGCCCAGATGGTTGCAGATATAACCAGGAAGCACAGGATACTGATACTCTGTGGAGACAGATAGCATTAGACAATGCACAGAGACTGCAGACGCAGCGCAGACAGGTTAGCATAAGAACCAGATGTAGCAATGATTGATACTCGTTGCTCCGGCGCTCTCCCTCTGGAGGAGAGGCCAGTAATAGCAGCCAGTGCGCTGCCATTGGATAATTGCACTTTTTGAAAAATGCACGCTGTCCCTTTAAGAAGGCAGGAGAGCACGTGGGCGGGCCCTAATAGCTCTAGTTGCAGATCTGCTGACAGGACACTAGGAGGTGGAGGCAGGGGAGTGACCTGAATGCTGAGCAGCAGCATGAGACACAGAGGAGGCAGGCTGCTGCCTAAGGACAGCGCGCGAGGCTCGAGGTGAGTGCCCAGAACGGGGAGCAACGGCAGACCTGGACGCAGCGCCAGAACGGGGACCAGGTGTAACAGTAGCAGACCTGGGCGCCGCGACAGTACAAGGACCGGGTGTAACACACCTTCTCATTCAAAGAGTTTTCTTTATTTTCATGGCTATGAAAATTGTAGATTCACTCTGAAGGCATCAAAACTATGAATTAACACATGTGGAATTATATAATTAACAAAAAAGTGTGAAACAACTGAAAATATGTCTTATATTCTAGGTTCTTCAAAGTAGCCACCTTTTGCTTTGATTACTGCTTTGCACACTCTTGGCATTCTCTTGATGAGCTTCAAGAGGTAGTCACCAGAAATGGTCTTCCAACAGTCTTGAAGGTGTTCCCAGAGATGCTTAGCATTTGTTGGCCCTTTTGCCTTCACTCTGCGATCCAGCTCACCCCAAACCATCTAGATTGGGTTCAGGTCTGGTGACTGTGGAGGCCAGGTCATCTGGCGTAGCACCCCATCACTCTCCTTCTTGGTCAAACAGCCCTTACACAGCCTGGAGGTGTGTTTGGGGTCATTGTCCTGTTGAAAAATAAATGATGGTCAAACTAAACGCAAACCGGATGGAATAGCATGCCGCTGCAAGATGCTGTGGTAGCCATGCTGGTTCAGTATGCCTTCAATTTTGAATAAATCCCCAACAGTGTCACCAGCAAAGCACCCCCACACCATCACACCTCCTCCTCCATGCTTCACGGTGGGAACCAGGCATGTAGAGTCCATCCGTTCACCTTTTCTGCGTCGCACACAGACACGGTCGTTGGAACCAAATATTTCAAATTTAGACTCATCAGACCAAAGCACAGATTTCCACTGGTCTAATGTCCATTCCTTGTGTTTTTTATAGCCCAAACAAGTCTCTTCTGCTTGTTGCCTGTCCTTAGCAGTGGTTTCCTAGCAGCTATTTTACCATGAAGGCCTGCTGCACAAAGTCTCCTCTTAACAGTTGTTGTAGAGATGTGTCTTCCGCTAGAACTCTGTGTGGCATTGACCTGGTCTTTAATCTGAGCTGTTGCTAACCTGCGATTTCTGAGGCTGGTGACTCGGATGAACTTATCCTCCGCAGCAGAGGTGACTCTTGGTCTTCCTTTCCTGGGCCGGTCCTCATGTGAGCCAGTTTCTTTGTAGCGCTTGATGCTTTTTGCCACTGCACTTGGGGACACTTCACTTTCAAAGTTTTCCCAATTTTTCGGACTGACTGACCTTCATTTCTTAAAGTAATGATGGCCACTCGTTTTTCTTTACTTAGCTGCTTTTTTCTTGCCATAATACAAATTCTAACAGTCTATTCAGTAGGACTATCAGCTGTGTATCCACCAGATTTCTGCACAACACAACTGATGGTCCCAACCCCATTTATAAGGCAACAAATCCCACTTATTAAACCTGACAGGGCACACCTGTGAAGTGAAAACCATTTCTCGTGACTACCTCTTGAAGCTCATCAAGAGAATGCCAAAAGTGTGCAAAGCAGTAATCAAAGCAAAAGGTGGCTACTTTGAAGAATCTAGAATATAAGACACACAGTATTTTCAGTTGTTTCACACTTTTTTGTTAATATATAATTCCACATGTGTTAATTCATAGTTTTGATGCCTTCAGAGTGAATCTACAATTTTCATAGCCATGAAAATAAAGAAAACTTTTTGAATGAGAAGGTGTGTCCAAACTTTTGTTCTGTACTGTAGGTCAAGATACCACCTCACATGAATCAATGCAAATGCAGAATCATATAGATCTATACAACAATCTTCAAATAATGACCAGAATTTAGGTTGTTAGGAAAGCTGGGTGCCTTGTGTCCAGGGCCGCAGTGTATTTGCACAATACATACACCAGATTGCCAGCACAAGTGTATAAATGCTGTTGCGTACAATTAAACAAAAAAGCTCAAGCTGTTACTTTGGATTTTAGTGGCTGGAAAAGATGGGTGCACTAAACGTGCTGTTACTTTAAGAGCTGGGTGCACGGTGTCCGGCCTGTAGCATAGAGAGATGGTGCAGTTTGTCTGTAGTGAACACGGTGGTGTCTGTCCGTGCCGGCCTAGAAACACACTCGGCGCCGGTGGAAGGAGTCCACTGTGTCGGCCGCTGTGACCGCCTCCAGGAGCTGCCAAGGACGCGCAGCGATACTGTGGAAGCCTTGTGGCCTGAGGGAGAGGGTGGGGTTAATTAGAAAGTAACAGGAAGCTGAAACAGAGTAACTAGGTCCTATACCCTCCCAGCACTGACCTGTGTGAGGCTAGCTGTGGGTCTATCTGTTTAAGGATTCCAGGGGCTGTATGAGGCTAAGTTTGGGCAATAATATTATGACATACGCTGCCCCGGCAGGTGGCAGGCCTGTGGAAGAATATTGCCAGTTGACCTAAACAGGCTCGGACTGGCCAGTAGGGGAACAAGGGAATCCCCCAGTGGGCCCCTGTGCAGATCTGGGCCCCCATCCCCACTGTATGGGCACAACTTGGCATAATTCATTCTGTACAGAAAAAAAAGAAGCATATCCTCATTTGTTAACCAAAGTACCCAGTTTATTACTATATAGAGATATAGAAAAATTTGTGAGAGGGTGGTGTAATATTTGTATGCAGGTGAAAAGTGCCCCCCCCCCGAAGCCAATATTACTGGTGGGCCCTTGGCACCCCAGTCCGACATTGGACCCAAGTGGTAAAACCACATGTATTAGGATTGGTGACGTCACACCCCTACCTGAAATCAGGCATTTGGGAATATAAAGGGTCCGAATCCTACGCATTGCGGTAGCTTGCGGCTTCCTTAATCAGAGATAATTACAGCCCCAGTGTAGGGAACCCTTAAATACCACAGACATGGTAGTTAAATATATAGAAAATTTCCAATTATCATTGGGTAAAGAAGAGTGTCATTGGAAACTGAACAGTTCTATGTTCTAACTCCATGGAAAAAAAACACCTTCCAACAAGACAAGACATACGGTACATTATTAAGGATTTCATCTTGTGTCATTCCAAAGGTGTAATAGACTGTATTGAATGCACATGTCATAAAAAATATGTGGGCCGTACAAAGAGGAACCTTTGCAAAAGAGTTAGTGAACACATGCATAACATAAATAAAAGAGCAGCGGACCACCCGTTATCCAAACATTCTATAGCGAAACATGGAGGGAATCTCAAAGGAACCCAAATATGGAGGATACTGGTGGTTAGGGAGGACTGGAGAGGAGGGAACTACATAAAAAATGACCCGTAAAGAGACGGAGTGGATCTGTAACCTAAACACCATAAAACTACATGGTCTGAACAACAACGTAGAACTGTTCGGTTTCCAATGACACTCTTCATTACCCAATGATCACTGGAAATGTGCCATATATTTAACTATCCACTGACCACTGGAAACATACTATAAGATCAATCTGCTCCATCCGCTCCACCCCTATTCTTATTCCTATTTACATTAAATTGTTCCTATTTTATTTTTATCCAGCATTTGCCTTGTATCTTATCCTGAGTACCCGATTGTGATTGATCCTACTAAATAGTCATTTATGTGGGTATGTTTCACCAGAGTATAGCCTCAGTAATTTAGCAACAAATCTAATAGTAAAACAGGCCCGACTATGTCTCATAGGATTGCCCAGATGTCCTACCTGTGGTAACAAATGGTTTCCCCGCATATTTTCAGATTTATTATTCCTGTAAACTGTTTTAAACACACCCCCTTCCCCTATTTATACGATGTCCTGAATATTTAATCATTTATACACGTCATTGTAGCGTAGTTCAAGTTGTCAAGCTACTCTCTTATTATGGAGGGCGGTCCTATTATACGTCACGTGACTGCTCAAGAGACCATGTCTGTGGTATTTAAGGGTTCACCACACTGGGGTTGTATTTATCTCTGATGAAGGAAGCCTCAAACTACCGAAACGCGTAGGATTAGGACCCTTTATATTCCCATATACCTGATTTTAATACATGTGGTTTTACCACTTGGGTCAATTGGCAATATTGTTTCACAGGCCTGCCACCGGTCGGGGCAGTGTATGGTCATAATATTATTGCCAAAACTTAGCCTCATACAGCCCCTGGAATCCTTAAACAGATAGATCCATGGCTACGTGCTGTTACAGCCAGGCCCGGATTGATAATCTATCTAGGCAGGCATTTGCCCGATGGGCCGGCGGCTCTGAATTGCAAAGTGGCCGCGGGCCCTTTAAAACTTTTGAAGCTGGTTTGCACACGCTGTCTTGAGTGCATGCGCTGACAAGGCCACACGGCGGCTCTCCCTAAAGCGTGCACAGCGGCTGCGGCGGCCCTTGTGATGACACGCGCACAGCGGCCGCGACGGCACTCAGTGGGGACGGTGCACACAGGGGCTTCATGCAAAAGCTTTTTTCCTGCTCACCATCACTGCCAAAATTCAGGATCCGCTCCTCTCCTCTGCATATCCAACGCTGCACGTGCTGCAGCTCCTTATCGCTTTCCCCCTCAGCTCAAGGATCTTGGTAAGTCCCAAAATCAATGTGTCCATGTAGACACAATATATGTAATTCCGCTAGTGCTGTATATTTTTTCCTCTTTTTGAGGTTTTCATGTTAGAGTAGGGACTGACAAGTGTAAGGAACTTTGACGCAGTTTGCCAGCTTCTGTATTAAGGCCTTAATATCAACCAATACCTTACATATATTGATATGTTTTTTGTGCACTTTTTATATTTCTTTCAGGGTGCAGTTTGGCCCAAATGGTTCTGCAAACTTGTGGCCTCTGTTCACACGGGATGCATTTTAGTTGGCACTGGGCAGCCCCCCTATATGGTGTTACTAAGAGGATGTGAACCAGAAGCCCTGCATTCCCTGTGTGAACATTGCCACATGCGGATTATCTCTTCTGCGCTGGTGTACCACACGGCCAATCCCTGATTGTAGGCTGGCTGTTTCATTTGGTATTTATGCACCTGTGCAGCTGCCATTTTACTTGGGTCCGCTGCACCCTGTATTAGTGCAGATGCATTTAGGCCTGTCTGTTTTTTTCCTCTTTTTGAGGTTTTAGTGCTGTATATATGTTATGTAGGTGATGCTGTAGTAGCAGTGTAACTTATATAAAGTACAGTTGTGGCCAAAAGTATTGACACCCCTGCAATTCTGTCAGATTCCTGAAACTGATTGCAAACACAAATTCTTTGGTATTATTATCTTCATTTAATTTGTCTTAAATGAAAAAACACAAAAAGAATTGTCCTAAAGCCAAATTGGATATAATTCCACACCAAACATAAAAAAGAGGGTGGACAAAAGTATTGGCACTGTTCGAAAAATCATGTGATGCTTCTCTAATTTGTGTAATTAACAGCACCTGTAACTTACCTGTGGCACCTAACAGGTGTTGGCAATAACTAAATCACACTTGCAGCCAGTTGACATGGATTAAAGTTGACTCAACCTCTGTCCTGTGTCCTTGTGTGTACCACATTGAACATGGAGAAAAGAAAGAAGACCAAAGAACTGTCTGAGGACTTGAGAAACCAAATTGTGAGGAAGCATGAGCAATCTCAAGGCTACAAGTCCATCTCCAAAGACCTGAATGTTCCTGTGCCTACCGTGCGCAGTGTCATCAAGAAGTTTAAAGCCCATGGCACTGTGGCTAACCTCCTTAGATGTGGACGGAAAAGAAAAATTGACAAGAGATTTCAACGCAAGATTGTGCGGATGTTGGATAAAGAACCTCGACTAACATCCAAACAAGTTCAAGCTGCCCTGCAGTCCGAGGGTACAACAGTATCAACCCGTACTATCCGTCGGCGTCTGAATGAAAAGGGACTGTATGGTAGGAGACCCAAGAAGACCCCACTTCTTACCCCGAGACATAAAAAAGCCAGGCTGGAGTTTGCCAAAACTTACATGAAAAAGCCTAAAACGTTTTGGAAGAATGTTCTCTGGTCAGATGAGACAAAAGTAGAGCTTTTTGGGCAAAGGCATCAACATAGAGTTTACAGGAGAAAAAAAAAGAGGTATTCAAAGAAAAGAACACGGTCCCTACAGTCAAACATGGCGGAGGTTCCCTGATGTTTTGGGGTTGCTTTGCTGCCTCTGGCACTAGACTGCTTGACCGTGTGCATGGCATTATGAAGTCTGAAGACTACCAACAACTTTTGCAGCATAATGTAGGGCCCAGTGTGAGAAAGCTGGGTCTCCCTCAGAGGTCATGGGTCTTCCAGCAGGACAATGACCCAAAACACACTTCAAAAAGCACTAGAAAATGGTTTGAGAGAAAGCAATGGAGACTTCTAAGGTGGCCAGCAATGAGTCCAGACCTGAATCCCATAGAACACCTGTGGAGAGATCTATAAATGGCAGTTTGGAGAAGGCACCCTTCAAATATCAGGGACCAGGAGAAGTTTGCCAAAGAAGAATGGTCTAAAATTCCAGCAGAGCATTGTAAGAAACTCATTGATGGTTACCGGAAGCGGTGGGTCGCAGTTACTTTGGCTAAAGGTTGTGCAACCAAGTATTAGGCTGAGGGTGCCAATACTTTTGTCTGGCCCATTTTTGGAGTTTTGTGTGAAATGATCAATGTTTTGCTTTTTGCTTCATTCTCTTTTGTGTTTTTTCATTTATAATTATCATTGATAATAATACCAAAGAATTTGTGTTTGCAACCATTTTCAGGAAGAAACTGAGTATTATCTGACAGAATTGCAGGGGTGTCAATACTTTTGGCTACAACTGTATATACTGCAGTATCACCTATATATTGTACATATAGCAGCCTGTATACAATATGTAGGTGATACTGCTGCTGATTTATATAATTGCAATATCACCTATATTTTGTATATATAACCGTTGCTGTATCACCTATATGATGTATGCATTGCACACTGCCCTATATACATTATATAGGCGATACTGCAATTATACACAGCAGTTGCTGTAATATAGATGGACTGCTGTGTATAATTGCAGTGTCACCTACATAACAAATATACATACTGTATACCTACAAACATACGGAAGCAAATGTCAAATATTTTTTTAAAAAATAGATAAATCTTTATTGAACAGAAAATTACATAAAATTTAAAATTTCAATGGGAAACACAAGTTACAGAATGTGATCTGCAATCACAGTGGTAGCTATACCTAAAGTATATGGTATATTAGGTATCACCTATTAGAAGTAATTAAAATCCTTTTTATATAAAGGATGAAAAGGTGGTAAAAATGAACAAAAAAGTACTTTCCTTATGTGACTTTAACCCATTAGATCAAGAAAAGGGGTTAGACTCTCTCAGAAAATATATTTGCACGGTTAGTGCTTGTGAGAGTCAACGTACAAAAACCAAGTACTAGAAAAAAAGAGATTTTCTGATAGTAGCGAGTCCAAGTATAATTAGACCAATTTAATTATTTAGACTGGATTACATTTTTAAGGCCTAATAGCAGTCATTGGAAGTCCAAAGATTGCTATATGTTGAACAGCAGTTCGTATGATCCATGTGGAGACAAATTGAGTGCAATAATGCGGAGGTCTAATTTAGAGAGGACAGTAGTGTGAAATTCGACACCGGAAAAAAAAATGGGTATTCAATCAGACATATTTGATATCATGGTTAGTGCTCATAAAATTGATGCATCGAGCAGCCTACTCCTCACTGAAAGTAATGCACACAGACCTTATACATCCTATCGGTAAAGTATACTAGAAGGTACAATTTACAATGCTCAAAGCTTCCAAATGAAGTTAATGGCAGTAAATAGTATCTGGGATGAGTCCCATAGTATCAAGAGTATACATAGTGCTAAGCTGCATGGTCACGACCACTGACCCCCAAAGGAAGAAGCTAATGCAAAACTCACGTCAGGGCGCTACTCTGCAACCAGGTCATGTATACCTTTTGTTTCTAAGAGCTTTCCTCTCTCCCTCACCATCTACCTAACCGGCTAGCACTTATAGTGGCACCATGGTTTTTGGAGAAATGTTGCTTTCCCAACGCCTTTATGTTCTAGTAATGTGGAAAACCTCTATTTTTCAGATCTGAGTAACGTTTTGTGCGTGATTAGTTGAAATTTTTCTTTTTGCCATTTGGGGGGTACATAATAAAGAGACAAATGCTGGAACGGATATAAAAGCACAAATAGAGTCTTATCTGGGTTAAACAGTAATAAAAGAATATGCACAGCGCTCACATGGTGCGGTTGTGGCACACAACCACTGAGACAGATAAAGGCTGCTGTAGACCCACGGTGAAAAATGGAAGAATCAAAACTGGAAGTAATAGGCTGATCTGCGCTGCCATGGAGAAAGAATAAGGGAGATACTACAAGTTTAGGCGATTTGTCCTGATCATGGTTTGTCCTGATGAAGTTGTAAAACTTTGAAATGCGTTGATGATTACCGTGCCTTACCTTGGTTCTGCATCCCTTCTTCATTTTCCATTGAATAACATTACATGTGCACTACACTGCAGATTTCATGCAATTCCGCATGTAAAAATCCACGTGGTGTGCACATAGCCTCTGCTGCAGCTGACACCTGTGTCTCCCACTGCCACAGAGATTACTAGGAGCTACTGTAAGGAGACGGACATGCTGCCCACATTCCCCCCTTGAAGACGATGTGCATTGTTGCAGTGTGTTACGATGTTTGTGTAATAGTCTGCATTGTTAGTGATAAAGCTACGTTCTGCCAAGCAACAGGTGTTTAACAGGGATAGTTAGCGTTACGCTTTGGGGACTAGTTCAGAGTGAGAGGGAATGAGCTGAGGGGAGATTCCTGTCAGGCGTTAGAAAGGGCCCAGTGTGCAGACAGAAAAGACCTAAGGTCGAGTGTAGGCAGTGCTGCATGTCGCGTGGGTCTCGTAGTAGAGAGGAGAAAGAGGATGGCGAGGTCCCATCAGAGAATAAAAGAGACGTGACCGAAAGAACAGAGTGATCGATTGGAGACGGATCCTGGGTCAGGACACCCAACAGTACGACCTAGAGTTTATTACTCAGAGAGGTATTGTGTCTAGACTGGACAGAGTACACAGGAAAAATAGAGTGCCCTGGGCAGAAGTTCCAGCGGGTCAGAGACGGAAGAAGTAAGTACCGGCTAATCTGGCAAAGTAGCTCCGCTAAGGGAAAAAGGTTTCAGAACCGCGGGTTAAGCATAGGACTCTTACAAACTGGACTGTAGTACTGAGGTGGGTGGTCAATGTTGGACTGGGGTGCCAAGGGCCCACCAGTAAAAATATCTTTGGAGGCCCACTTTTCACCTGCATACAAATATTACATGACCCTCCTTCACAAATTTACCTATATCTCTATATAATAATAAACTAGGTAGTTTGGTTAATGAATGATGAGATGCCAATTTTTTCTGTATGGCGTAAATCATGTGAATCATGCCAAATACTACCCATATAGTAGGGTTGGGGGACCCTGTCTGCACAGGGGCCCACCGGGGGATTCCCCTGTTCCCCTATGAGCCAGTCCGAGCCTGTGGGTTGTGGTAAACAGGAAAGGTGAAGATAGAGAATAAGGCCTCTTTCACACATCAGGTTTTCGCCGTTAGGCGCGATCCGGCGCTTTTGACAGAAACCGGATCCGGCGAAATGCAATGCCGGATCCGGTTTCCCCCCCATTGACTTGCATTTGCGCCGGATGGCCATGCGTTTCTTCCGGTTTTCGCCGGATCCGGCAATGTGTCGCGATCCGGCGTCTGGAAAAAACGGCTACTGTAACGTTTTTTGTCTCCGGCGAAAAAGCCGGACACGCCGGATCCGGTGCGTCCGGCTTTTTCACACAATGAAAGCCTATGAGCGCCGCAATGCGCCGGATCCGGTTTTTTGGTCTGAGCATGCTCAGTAGCTCTGCCCACAGGAGATATATAAAAGCAAGACAATGGGACCCTCAGCCACACCCAACATGCCACCCAAGCCAAGAACCAGGAGCAGGAGAAGGCAGCAGACATCTGCAGCAGCAGCACCATCAGCACCACCCCAAATGGAGCAGCAAATGGAACATGCTGAGGAGGGGAGTCCAGCAGCAGATGAGAGACGGTAATTATCAAATCCCCCATTCCTCCAAACTAGGGCCATGGAATATCAAGATATTCATTGGCCCTTTGTTTCTCTTTATTCAACAGCCGCCAAAGAGATGCAGCAGCAGCAGCAGCAGAAATGGCATCACTGGCAGCAGCAACAGCAGCAGCAATACCCACAGCCATGGAGTCTGGCCATCAACAGGACAGCACATCTTCTTCTGGGAGCCCTCCCTCGCATCGTTAGCGTTTGACGGTAAGTTTTTATTTCCAAAATCCATCATCTCTGTAATATATGTCTATTCATTGCCTTTTATTTCAAAACAGGAATCACAAGATGAAGAGGAGCTCCCAGAAGAAGAAGGAAGGGGTGGACAGACACCTGGAGTGGGCTCACAATTGGTAAGTTTTTTGCATCAAACGCAGAAACACAACATCACACTACACACAACACATAGAAAACAATGTTCTGCAGACCACACACAGCAAACAAATGCCTACATCCAAAGACATAACATTTTTTGTTTTCTTCTCTAGTCTTCCCAATCTGGTGCTCGGCCAAGAGGTCCTCGCAGTGCCTCCCAGGGTCGTCGGCGACAGCAACGCGGCGGTCACCAGCGTGTAAGTATATTTTTGCTTTGTTTTTTTGCACTTTTTATTTCATTTCTTTTGTGGAGGCTAATTATGTTATTTTTGTCTTTTTCTTTAACAGCCTTCACAGCGTGCTCCCAACTCTGACGGTGAGGATGGAGGGATTGATGTGGACCGCCTCATCGATCTCGTCAGAGAAAGGGAGCTGCTCTGGAATATGGCTTACCGCCGCCACGCTGACCTGATCGTTACCCGACGACTCTGGGAGGAAATCTGTTCGCTCCTTGTGGGCCGCTGGGAGGACCTCGATGTTCGGGCCCAGATTAAAGAGCGTAAGTATATACAGTACCGGTTGCTTGATGTAAACCAGTGTTTCCCGAACTCCAGTCCTCGTGGTCCCCACGGATCATGTGTTCAGGATTTCTATTTACTATGGAAATCCTGAAAACATGACCCCTGGGGACCATGAGGACTGGAGTTTGTGAAACACTGATGTTGTATACTAACCACTCCTTTCTCGTTTCAGGGAACAGAATTGTAAATCGGTGGCGGTCTGTGAGGGATCGTTTCAAGAAGGAGTTCAATAAAGAGATGCGGGCCCCGAGTGGATCTGGAGGACGCAGGAGCAAGTACAAGTACGCACAAGCCCTGTCGTTCCTCCGGGAAACAATGCTCACCAGAAGGTAAATATTACACACCACATGTGAAAAAAATGTTAGATGTAACTTTTTTTTTTCAGCCAGGGCCATACCATGTCAGTATTTTAATTGTTTTTTTTTCTCTTTATTCCACAGCACGGTGAGCAGCACTCGGGAGCCTGCACGATTGGACCCTTCTGAGGCGATCCCTGAGGAGACCGGCACCGAGGGACACTTTGACCGCCCCGGTACATCTGCACCTTCCCACACATTCGACCCATCTGTCCCATCCACCAGCACAGGAGCATCGTGGCCGCCTACATTACATGAAGCTGCTGGTGAGGAGATCGCTTTCCCTTTACCCCACCCTTCTGCCCCTGCCACCTCTAGTACACCTGCGGGTACTGGGCGGCAGCGGCAGAGGGGTCAGGAAAAGAGTTATGCTCAAGATTTCTTGCATCTGAATGCATCTTTCCAGAACTGTCTAAAAGTCTTGTCAGAGCAAATCTCCGCAGGCTTTCAGCAGATCAACTCCAGCATTCTGGAGGTGAAGACACTTCTGCAAACCATGCATTCAGAAGCAAGATCTTCGCCAAACCACACCTTTTTCAGGTCTGTTGTGGAGCGCATGGCAACTATCTCCTACCCAGCAGATGCATGTAATGCATTCGTGCCACGGTGCTCTACAGCAGGTTACCTCCCAACCTCCACCTCCCACCACTGTAGTTCCTCCACCTGCACCCCCTCCAGCCACTTTCCATCCTCCCCCTCCTATTACATCTGCACCCCCTCCAGCCACTTTCCATCCTCCCCCTCCTATTACATCTGCACCCCCTCCAGCCACTTTCCATCCTCCCCCTCCTATTACATACCAGCAACCTCACCAGTACCAGCAACCTCCCCAGTACCAGACATCTCCCCACTTCCAGCAACCTGCCCCGTACCAAACTCCTTCCCCGTACCAAACTCCTTCCCCATACAACTTTCCATCAACATCATCTGCTCCTACAGTCCCTGCCCAACCCTCCACTCCACCGCCCACCACCTCTTCTGCCTCCCACATGTCCACCCATTCTGTAGCTTTTTCCACACCTTCACCTCTAACTGTTCCTTCCCCACCACGATCCCAGTCCTCTCTCCACACACCCAGTGTCGAAGTGTCCCGCAGCCCCTCCAGCAGTATTTCCACCCCACAGTACACAGATTTGTAATGTGTGTTTTTTGTAATAAAAATGCCCATTGGGTTTAAAACCTTTATTAAAAAAGTTTTTTGCACTTTAAAAACATTTTACAAAAAAAAAAAAAATTTTAAAAGTTAAATTATCGTTTCACAATGGTTGTCTGTCATTTCTTTCTGCGGCGAACTATGTTTAAAAAAAAGGTTAAATACAGGGTATTTCAAAGGTAAAAAGGTATTCAAAACCAGGTATATAACTGTGGGTAAATTTTAGCTTTTTGCCACAGTTGTGTTCCTGGTTGTGTTTGAAGCAAAGTATTTCACCTAAAAAGTTGTGTTTATTGTTGGTGATTTCCTAACAATGTACACAACTTTTGTTAAAAGGTGAAATACTTTGCATAAAACACAACCAGGTACACACCTGTGGCCTAAAGGTAAAAATAGTAAGACCATGACAAGATAGCCAACTTTGGTTGGCAAAGGTATATACTGTTGGTCCAGAAGGTACACAAGTTTAGGGCACAAATCTTTCACACTCTGTCATCCCAGTGTACTCTGCCTTGAGGTGACAAAGTATAGTGGAAAATTGTCCCTGAAACCGTCACAGAACTTCTAGTGGTAATATTTCCAATGACAACATCCACCTTCGCCAGTAACTTGCTCTTCTCTCCAACCTGCACTTTCTTCTCTACAACCTGTCAAAGAAGGGCTGTAGGAACATGCTATATATAGTTTTCCAGTAGCCAATCCCGTTCGGAAGGCCACAAGGGTCAATTTTAAAAACAGGATCCGGCGTAATCCGTCGAAAAACGGATAGAAAAACGGATGAACCGGATGAGACGGATCCGGTTTTGTCTGTCAAGAACAAGACGGATCCGGCAGAAAACCGGATCCGGCACATCAGGTTTTACAAAACATTTGCCGGATCCGGCACGACGCCGGATCGCGCCTGACACCGAAAACCTGATGTGTGAAAGTAGCCTAAGCGAGGAGAGAGGAAGCAATCTGTGAGTGTATTAATATATGTGACAACTATCTCCTTCATATAATACCTTCCCAGTTATCATTACGTAAAAAGTTTATTTTTGACTTGTTGTCTCCCTCATTGAATTGTGAAACATCTGGTCCTGGCAAACCACAGTCATTGGTTACAATCGGGCTGCACGAGCGTAGTGCCCCCACGGCACAAATCAACATACACAGCTAGAACCTTCATGTTACATGCCAGGGAGCAACAGAAGAGTACCTCACCAACGGCTATCGCCCCACGCCACGTTACACTATTACCCCTCACATCTCTCTGCTGTCAGGAAGGGCCATATTTGGCATTCATGCTGCCCTAGGGCACCTCTCATCTGTAACAACACTATTAATATGCAGACATGGGGTTAATAGTATTCTGAACCTGCCGAGCGCTGCACTTATGGTATGTGCACACGTTGCGGATCCGCAGCGATTTGCTGCAGAATTCCTAGTGATTTACAGTACAATGTTATTCTATGGGAAATAAAAACCGCTGTGCACATGCTGCGGAAAATTCAGCGCAGAAATGAAGCGGTTTATTTTCCGCAGCATGTCAATTCTTTGTGCGGGTTCCGCAGCGTGTTTACACCCATTCCATTATAGGAATCCACAGGTGGAAAAGGCAGGGCAAATCCGCACAAAGAGGAGATAATTTTTGTTCATTCTGCTTCTGAAAAATCTGAATGAAAAGCTATCAAAAAAAATTATATGCCCCAAAATGGTACCAAAGAATCTCCAACTCCTCTTGTAAAAACAAGCTCTGTCAGCTGCATTTGGCAAAAAATAAAAAAGTTACAGATCTCAGAATCTGGTGACGGTCTTGGTCCGATGGGTGTCACGGTCCGATCCGGTGCCTCCCATCTTCTAACGGTGACGTCTTCTTCTTTGCGGTCTGTCATGGCTCCTGCGCAGGCGCACTGCTCTGTTGAGGGCAGAGCAGAATACTGCAGTGCGCAGGCGCCGCTCCCTCTCTTCTGAGCCCTGACGTGTGTCCAAACAGAACTTTTTGACTATATGTGGGGCATGGCTGTGCTCAGAAGAAAGCAGGTAACAAACTATTTGGTCCACTTTTTAATGTGACCTCCTGCAAAAGTGAAAAATTTGGTGCAACATTTTTATTAAAAGTGAAAATTTTCAATATATGATGTTATATACAGTAATTCTGTGTAGTACCTGTGGGTTCAAAATGCTCCCTATACCCCCTGGATAAAATCCAAGAGGAGTGTAGTTTTCAAAATGGGGACATTTGTGGGGGTATTCTGCATTTTAGGCACATTAGGGGCCCTGCAAATACGACATTGCGCTTGCAATCAATTTCAGCCAAATTTGTGTTCCAAAATTGAAATGGTATTCTTTCCCTTCTCAGCCCGGCCATTTGTCCAAACAGAAGTTTCTGACCACGTGAAGTATCAGAACACTCAGAAGAAACTAGGCAACAAATTGTCACGGACATTATCTCACGCTAGAACTTGTAAAAAAAAAAAATTCCTTACAGCAGTTTTGAAGTATTTGAGGGGTGCTTTCTTTCAGATGGTATCACTTCTGCACAGTTTCCAATACATAGGCCCCACAAAGTCTATTTAAATCTGAATAGGTCCCTAAAGAAACAGGTTTTGGAAATTTCTTAAAAAAAAAAAAAAGAGAAAATGATGCTAGACTTTTAACACTTCTACCATACTAACAAAATAAAGATGACATTTGCAAAATGGTACAGATGTTATTAATTGTTTTGTACAGCATGACTAACTGATTTAAGGCTCAGTCACTAAGGGGTTAAAAAAAATTAACTCCTCAAGGTATTCAAAATAGTATTGAAGAACTCTGGTGTTTTACTAGAATTAAAGCAAAGATTAAATTTAAACATTTAATTTGATTATTTGTGCAAAAAGAGAACAAAAACGTTAAAAAGGGAATAGTTCAGTAATATCCACCCCTCTCCAAACTATTTATATGGCCATATTGCTCTCTGCATCAGGAAAGATATGGATGAAGTCTTTCAATCTGTTGCTCCCTGACTGAAAAGTTGCTGTTTTATATGTGTGTGTACATGAGCAATAACAATTTCTGGCCATTCTGTTGTAGTCTTTATTTTCACCAGTTTTCCCCTCTGCATGCTCTAAAATGCAATCCACTAAGAGCGGGTTGGGGAGAAAGTGCAGTGATCTCTCCTACATACAGCTCAGCACAGACATGAGATATTTTTGCTTTTCATTCACTTTTTAGCTCAGGCATGAGCTGCAGTAACATGGAGGCCATTATACAGCAGAGCTAAGCTGCCTTGATCTGAATGAAGCTTTGATGAGAGGTAAAGCACTTATTAGAGAGTCATGCACAATATCTTTCCATCTATTGCTCGCTGTTCTTTCCCCACTGATTACTCTTCCTCTCCATAGAGGATAATTGACTGTCTGTGCACTCTGAGCAAGATGGACTTCAGCTTGTTTTTCACAGAGGATGACCACTTTAAGAGGAATGTGAGAGTGGAAGAAGTTTCAGATAAGTGGGGAAGAAAATGGATTTCTCTAAGGTGCATTACAATCACCTTTACTATCGATGTAAAGTTTGTTGAAGGTACAGTTCCTCTTCCCCAGCAGATGATGTCGGGTGGGAAAGAACTACACTGTAAATTAGATTTCAAACAGCCACTGATTCTGGCAGCGGCTCGCTTGAAGAACACTTCACTAAGCCAAACAATTCCGTGTATGGGGGAGTCAGGAGAGATCGTGGTCGGCCAAACAGAAGTGTATGAAGTTCTTTGTACTACGAATATTCATGTTGCTGCTCCAAGTCAATCAGTTAAATGCCGGGGTCACACTGTGATGCGAGTGTGATGAGAGAAACTTGCGCATCAATACCCGGCACAGAAATACATGCTGCTGCTCACTCCAGACCCGAGTGCCGGCGGCAGCCGAGTATTGATGCGCAAGATTCTCGCATTACACTCGCAAGTGTGACCCCGGACAAAATGTCTGATTCTATGATGCTCATGCTTATTTTTTTATTTCTAGTCGCCCATGCAAATGATTTCCATTATTTCCAGACAATTTGTAATTACCAGGACATTCGTTATCAGTAATTATCATGCATGAGCCATTTATAAAGATGTCAGTGATAGTCGGAGATTAGAATAACAGAAGTTTGGCTTAATGACTGCACAGCACTGGTCTATTCCCCACTAGACTCTTCAACTCAAAGTCAAACTTTCCCTGCAGGGGTAAAGGAGGAAGACAATGTTTTCCTTACACCTCTTTACACTGGCCAATCCTGGCTGTTATCCCAACAAAAAAATACATAAACATGAAACATTGTTACAGAATTTTATTACAATACATAAGCTTTTTCACAAAAGTCATTAGAATTCTTAAATATATACTTATACAAAATAGATAAACAAAAAGCACTTTGTCCCCCCCTCAAGTCAGAGGAAATGTGAAGGCTGTAAACAGGTTCCTTAATCTTCAGTTGTTAGTCCACCAGGACAGAAGACCTAGTCCAGGCTCACTTATGGAACCCTAAGAAAGTGGGAAAGAATTGTCAACATTTATAATTGCATTGCTATGAAAAAACAAAAACAAAACGCAAATGAATAAAGTGTAACTTCCATACCAAAACATTGTATAAGCAAAATAAGATGTGGTCAAAATATCACTAAGCACATTCACAAACACCTTCATGCAATTTTTTTTATAAACTATTTAAGAATGTTGTTACAGAATTATTATCAAATTACAAGTCAGTATAATCAACATTCAAATTTTCTTAATGAAGGGATTCAGGAAGGGAATGGGAAAAGAGGATTCAGGTAAAGTTGGGAAAGAATGGAAGGGGTGGGGGTGGTAGTCCCATTGGATGAAAGCCTCTATCTTTAGACTCACAGTTGTAGAAAACAAAGTATATATATATATATATTCATATAAAGCAGAAATAGTACACTGCATTAAAATTCCTTCCTTTAGAGCTTAATATTGTTTTGATAAATAAACCATTGGTGCCATCTTCCATTTAAATTGTCTTGTTTGCGGTGAGCCAGTCAAATTTTTTCAAGGGAATATATATTGTTAGTCCCGTTTACCCATTCTGATAAGGAAGGTGGGTCAGTATCCTTCCAGTGCCTAGCGATGAGGATTTTAGCTGCGTTAAGTGAGAACTCACAATATAGTCACACATTTGAGCCCAGGACGGACATTCAAGAGGACCTGTTTAGATGTCAGAGGGGGTATTGTTCGAAAGACCTTCTTTATGTGACTATATATCATTTTCCAGATGGGTATAATTTTGGTACATTCATACCACATATGGGCAGGCGTACCTGGCATTAGATTGCATCTCCAACAATAAGAAGAGTAAGACTTGTCAATCCTAAAGAGGGCATCAGGGGTTTTATACCAGCGAGAAATAATCTTATAATTTAGCTCCTTGTATCTTGTTGAGGGAGAAATGGAGTGAATCTCTTTCCAAAGTCTGGAAATTTCCTCTGGTGATAATGATATATTCTTTCTCCCATTTGCTAATGAAGTTAGGAGGTTCTTTCGTATCACAGAGTAATTTGTAAATTTTAGATTTTTTTATTTGTCAAAAAAGACATCTTGAGTATATTTATCGGTGAAGTTATTGGAGATGTTAGGTATCGGAGTTCTAATTGTTTCTCTTATAATTTCAAACTGTCTCTGACATTACAACACCTCTAAATATGGTCCTGAGCTCACTTGTAGAAATGATACTATTTTCTTGAATAAAGTGGCCAATATGTATATAAAGGGAAAGTTCCTAGGTTTTTGATTTTATTTTTAATGGCTCTGTATCTATTCGGGATCAAGTGTAATAATGGCGTATATGTGCAAATACTAGGAACAAAGTTGTATTTTTTATTAGTTCTGTTCCAAATAGATATTGAGAGTTTAGTTAAAGGGTTCTCGATCTCACAATATTTAAATTTAATATATGGTGTTGACCAAAGATAATGGTCAATATTCTTATTTAAAAGATTAAGTTCGATGTCGACCCATAATTTCCTAGGGGGAAGAATTTTTGTTTCTCTTATTCTGGCCATATGCGAGGTGTGTCTATTTTTCAAAGTCCGGCAGGCCCAGTCCTTCTTTGCATTTCCTTTTCATTAGCGTTTAATGTTTGATCCTACTACTTTTGTTTTGCCAAATAAATTTGGAGACTAGGGTTTTAATTTTTGGAAAAAGGGATTGTGGAATATCAATAGGTAACACTTGAAGGAAATAAAGTATTTTGGGTAGAGTAATCATTTTCATGATATTAGTTCTGCCAAACCAGGAAATAGACAACTCCCTCTTTGTGGAAGCGTCTCGCTCCAGGTTACGAATTAGAAGTATAAAATTAAGATTATATAAGGAGGAAAGGGAGTTGTTTATCTTGGTCCCTAAATATGTAATATGAGAGCAATTATTTCTGAATGGAGATTTATTAGATAAGAGGGTACAATTTTCCTGGTTGACAATAATGTTTAACATTTCTGACTTAGAAAAATTTATCTTGAAGTTTGATACTAGTCCAAATTCCCGTATTTCTTCAATTAGTGGTTTGATAGATTGCCAGGGGTCTTTTAAGTAAAAAAAGAACATCGTCCGCAAATGCGGCTATTTTAATGTTCTTTGTCACCACATCTTACACCTTGGATTTTGTCCAATTTTTTGTAGAAAGGTTTTCATCAACAGTACAAATAGGAGTGGGCAGAGGGCACCCCTGTCTTGTCCCTTTCTTTATCCCAAAACTAGGAGAAAGATCATTATTGATTTTCAGTCGAGCTGTTGGATGGGAATATAGAGCAAGGATTTTTCCTATGAAGGAATCAGGAAAGCCAAACTTCATTAATGTTTTTTCCATATACTCCCAATCAATTCGATCAAAAGCCTTTTTGGCATCAGTTGAATGAAGAGCGGTTTGAATATTTTTACATTTTGTAAAATGAATTATGTTCAGGGTTTTAATAATATTATCTTTGGCCTCTCTACCCCCCACAAAGCCCACCTGGTCGAGGTTGATCAAATCCGACAAGTGGTTCTGTACCCTTTTGGCCAAAATCCTTGCATACAACTTGATATCGTTGTTAATCAACGAGATTGGCCTATAGCTGCCACAAAGGGTTGGGTCCTTACCCTCTTTTGGGATAAGAGCAATATGGGCTGATAATGCTTCCATTTTAAATGTATTGGTTCTAGTTATATTATTAAAATATTTCAATAAATATGGGGAGAGTTCCTCTCTGAAAATGTTATAATACTCCGTAGAGTATCCATCTGGGCCTGGACTTTTCCCTTTGGGGCTTGTTTTGGTGACAGATTTAAGTACATCCATTGTGATTGGGTTATCTAGGTTATTTGCGTGGGTGTTAGTTTAGGTAGGTTTATTGTTTGTAGGCATTTATTCAAGAATTCAGATTTCCTTTTCGGATCTGCGGAATTTTTTTTTAGATTGTAAAGGTTTGAATAAAATAAGCTAAAAATATCTGCTATTTCCTCCGTTTTGTGATGTATTTGATCTCGCGAATCTTTAATCTTTTGTATATAAGCTGAATTAATTTTCTTTTCAACCAAGTTCGCCAGATTCTTACCGCACTTATTTGCCTGGGTGTATATTTTAAATCTTGAGTATTGCAAGCATTTTTCAGATTCTTGTCTCAACAGTTCTCTGAGTTCTGCTGAGTCTAAAAAGATCCTTTTCTATGGAGGCTTCTTGAGAGATTTTATGGTTCTCCTCTAATACTTTTATTTGGGATAGTAGTGAGGTTGTGAGTTTCTCTTTTTTTTTTTCCTAGAGCCCAAAAGATAACCCCTGAGCACCGCTTTGTGTGCCTCCCAAACATTACAGTCAGAGATGTCGTTACTACTGTTCTCCAAAAAAAAATGTTTAATATTCTTCCTTATGGATTCTTGAGACTCAGTATCGTATATTAAATTATTATTAAGTTTCCAATTAAAGGCGCGTTTTTGTGTGTTACTTTGGATGATGTTGGTGAACAATGGGGCATGGTCCGAGTATATTATATTATCGTAAGAGCTCTTTGTAACAGAGCTTATTAGGTCATGTGGCATGATAGTCGATTCTCGAGTATTTTTTATGTACTGACGAGAAGAACGAATAATTCCTCGTTGAGGGGTGTATTATTCTCCATATATCCAGCAGGAGAAGATCCATCAGTGCTTTTTTATGTATCTAGTTGTTTTATGTGGTATGGATGATTGCCCATTTGAGGTGTCGAAAGGAGGGTATAGGGGAATGTTGAAATCTCCTCCCAGAATTGGTACGCCTTCAACAAAATTATTCAAAAGCCAAAATTTTTTTTGAAAAAGGGAAGGCGATTCACATTCGGGGCATATATATTAAAGTGTAAGTCTTGTTGTAGATCATGCATTTCAGAAAAAGATATCTCCCGTCTCCATCAAGTAAAACATCTTTAAATACAAAAGGGAGATTCTTGCTAATAACAATGGAAACCCCTTTATTTCTTTTATTTGGAGAGGTGGAGTTGTACCATTTAGTGTATGTTTTATTTTTGGTTATGGAAGTATATGTTCTCTTGAAGTGGGTTTCTTGAAAAAAGATTACATCCACTTTATTCTTCTCTAAATGTCTCAGTATTTGTGATCTTTTCTGTGGAACATTTATGCCTTTAACATTGAAGGTTGCTATGTTTAGATTGGCCATATGTATGGTTTGTAGTTGGAGACATTGTGTAAGAGGCTACCAATAGGACCCAAGGGGAATAACTTACAACTGGGGGTAACAGTTATTAACGTATTTGAAGAAAACATGTTAACCAAAAAAAAAAAAAAAAAAATTGGGACAGATTGCGGATCCGTCTTGAATTCACAGTTTGCTACTGGTTGGATAAGTATCCGTTGGTATCCAGCCAGAAAAGATAGCAAATAAAGATCGCCAGATCTGTGGGGGCGTGGACATGTCG
Organism: Dendrobates tinctorius; assembly: GCF_039654945.1. Lineage (NCBI taxonomy): Eukaryota > Metazoa > Chordata > Amphibia > Anura > Dendrobatidae > Dendrobates > Dendrobates tinctorius. The sequence continues at coordinate 452,058 of NW_027361826.1, read as the reverse complement.
ATCAAAGGTCTAAGGGAGAAGCGGCCCTGAAGGGTAGAGGGAAAAAGAGAAGGAAAAAACAGGGCAAAAGACAAGAGAAGAACGTATTAGAGAAAAAGAAAGAAGAAGATGCGAGTGCCAATCCTGACTGAGTCTTGCATTATAAAAGGACTAAAACCAGAATATATCAAGTATTAAACTTTTTCTGTTAACTAGCTTATGCTATTAAACACAATGAATTGTAAATAAGCAAAAAGGCAGTTAAACATAGAAACACATTATTTAGAACTGGTGAAGAGTTCGTGACTCCAAGAGCTAGGCCAATCCTTCTGGATTCGGAGTGTTTCAACCTTCACCAGCCTTGTTGCTTCCATTAGACATTTTGTTAGTGTCCGCATTCAACCTTCTGATTTTCTTAGGCTTATTTGGTGTGGTATTAGACCATTTGTCATGTACTGGTAATGGCGGGAATTTGAGAAATTCTTCTGCAGTTGTCCAGTCTGGTAGTTGAAGTTGAGAGAGGTCCAGCTTATTCAGGACATAAGGTAGATCCTCCGGTGTTCTTATAATCAGGGTTTTATTGTCCAAGGAGATAGCAAGTCCAAATGGAAACATCCATCTATAGGCTATGTTTCTGTCTCTGAGGGTCCTAGTCAGAGGTTGAAGTTGTCTTCTGAGATCTAAAGTGAGTTTTCAAAGATCTTGAAAAATTTGGATCTCATTGTCCTCATATTCAATTTTATCTGCTTGCCTTGATCTGTGATAGATTTCTTCTTTAAATTTAAAGCTTTGTATACAACAGAGAACATCCCTAGGTTTGTCTGGGCTTATATTTTTGGGCCTATAGACTCTATGGGCCCTTTCAATGCATATAGTATTAGAGTCGTTATTCCCCAAAAAATCCTTGACTATGTTGATAAGAGTAGATGAAATGTCCTTATCCAAAATTTTTTCAGGAAGCCCTCTGATTCTCAAATTGTTCCTTCTTGACCTGTTCTCTAGGTCATCTGGATTTTTTGTAGGAAACCCTCCTTTTTGATTATCAATTAAAATTTCGGTAATTTGTTCGGAGTGTGCGGATATCTGATCACAAGCTCCTTCCAAGTTCTGCACTCTTGTGTAAACCTGCCTGACATCTTTTTTCAGATCCGCTATTTCTTCTTTAATGGTTTGGGTAAAGTCTTTAAAGAGATTCCTTATGCATTCTGTAGTAGGTAAAGTTTTAATATAATCTTTAAGGCTTGTCTCTTCAAATGTAGAATCCTTTTTCTCGTCGCTATCAGACCATTGCGCGAGAGAAGAAGAGCTTTGTTTATTTGCAGAGTTTGATTTACTGGATTGGATATCCAGAGAGCGTTGTTTTCTAAATCTCTCTTTCTCTTGACCCTTTTTGGGGGTTTTAGTGGTTTTGGCTGCCTCTTCAGTTTTTAGTAGATTTACCCATTTTATAAATCTGGTTTAAATGTAACTCAATCAGGGAGAATGGCAAAATCAAGTCATTTAGAAATTATTCACAGTTTCATAGGCAACTGGTCATAGAGAGGTAATTTACAATGAAAGTGGATTCCTCAAGTTATGCCTAAAGGAGACAGTAGGTGGCAGCAAAGTCATTCATTCCAATCCTCTGCAATCCATTTTTCCATATTAGTCAATGCAAATAATAGATAATCTCTTTTCAGATCAGTTATGACGAGATACCGTGTGTTAGGTAATGTCACTGCTAAGAACTAGCCAATACAGGTAGTAGATAATGTCAGTGGCAAATATTCAGTTACACAACAGACAGCTTACAATACTCACAAATGCTCACATAAGATGCTATATGTTAAAACAAACCAGCAATGTGGGCGAGACTGCCTCCACAGGAACCTGTAAGTAATGCTTCCTCCAAACACCACTAGTTTCCCAGTTGTCTGTTCTGCTGCGCTCCTCTCCTCCAGCTCTCCTCAGCTCCCCACTGCTGTCGGATCCTGCAGCACCTTCTTCTTAGCAATAATCTCTCACCACCAGTCTCCAACAGCGGAGCAGGACCAATCAACTTCCCCAGAAAAGCCGGCTACAGTACCTGCGCCTCCGGGGGCTTCAGCAATGGTGGCTCCCCCAAGGCAGGAGATTTTGCTGAGTCACTGCCTGCATTACTCCTCCCCGCTGGCTTCCAGCTGTATATTCATTAATATCCATCAGAAATCTTCAAAAAGGGTCTCAAAATGATCCTGGCGGTGGCAGCAATCCAGTTCCAAGGGTCTTCTGATAAAAGGCACCCTTTAAAGCTTTATCTGTCGCTTTTTCCAGCTTCATGGGCGCTCAGAGCTCACCCGTCCTCCTGCATTGAGCTCCAGGCCAGGTCCCTCACCTTCATGCAATTTTTTGTCAAAGTAGAATTCTGCACAAAACTTACTGATTATGGCAACAAATCATAAAAGACGCAGAAAAATTGCAAAAAAAAAAAGTTCAAGATGTGCAGAGATCATACAGCTATGTACAAGATCTGATAAAACTCTTTTTGTTCTTCTGCCCCTTATTGATTCACCCCTTTACATGTGGGATAATGGAACATCAAATTCCAGTTGTCAGTGTATGGCCGGGATCACACTACCGTGTGTGAAGCGAGAAACTCGCACGAGTCTGCCGCCGGCACTCAGGACTGGAGCTGCGGCTGCATGTATTTCTATGTATGTATTTCTATGCAGCCGCAGGTCCGGTCCAGAGTGCCGGCGGCAGCGCCGGGTGTGGATGCGAGAGACTCGTGCGAGTTACTCGCATCACACACGGTAGTGTGATCCCGGCCTATGGAGCAGGCTCAGGAAGTGAGCTCGCACTTTACTCAGGACATACCTAATGGCAGATAGCCAGCATCATGCTGTAACAGCAACCTACACGATATCTAATCGCTGCTGATTAGCCATTTTAAATCAATGACAACAGCATTTAAATTGTGCAATAATCTGTGTGCGTGTGCACTGCCTCTCTGTAACACAATGGTAGGTGGCCGACAGGTTGCAATAGTAGTCGGGGGGACTGCTGAAGGCCACTGCAACTGCCATCTGTCATTCTGTGCCACAAACTGATGGCATCACGGTACCAAAAATGTCCTTTCTAAATATCTAAACAGGGGCTGCACTCACTCCCTGCAGTGTCTAACGCTCTCCTGAATAGGATGTCATAATGGGGTGGCGTTGCAATTATTACAGTTTGTTTTTTTACATCGCTGCCCTCTGAAGATGTCAGGATCCATGGTAATAGAAGCTGTGGGAAAAGTGAGAGCAGCGCCAGCAGCCTTCTTCTGTCCTCGTCACCGCAGCTTCTGTGAATCAACACATCATCAGGGGGCGGCGATAGAAGCAGTGATTGACACCAGTGCCGCCCCATAGGTTCTGTGATTGCCCTCAAACGAATCAGCATCAGGGGATCGGTGCTGGTATCAGTCACTGCTTCCATCACGGACGCGATGATTAGTCTGAGGATAATGAAGCAGTGGAGCAGCGTTGGTATCACTCACAGCTTTATCACCGTCCCCTCACAACGATTTATTTGAGGGCACTATTAAAATCTGTGGGGACGCTGGTGTCACTCATTGCTTCTCTCTCTGCCCCTGACAAGGTCCTGTTTCACAGTCCGATGCGGCAGCCGTGGAGACAGAATCCATGAGAGAGGCGAGAGCCGCTATCTCTGCTTCTATCATCGCGTTTTCAGGATTTCCTCAGAGGGCGGCAATGCAAGAAACTGTAGTAACTGCAGCACTGACCCTCGTGACATCCCGTCCAAATGGGTGATTGGCACTGCACGGAAGGGAGTGCAGCCCCGTCCTCCTGCGACGTCCTGACTGAGACCCCTCGCAAACTAAATGTCACATGAAGAGAGAAAATAAAAAAACACATGTAGGAGAGAAATGTAGGGTATTGTATAATAAAGAAAATTACAGAAATGGCAAGGGAGCAGAAATCAGATATTCAGAAAGGACATTTTAGACACTGGAGCAAGTCTTGAACGATATCCACGCTGTCACATCTTACCACTAATGTGTATGGGGCTTCTTTGCGTTGTGGCTCCTCTGTAGCAGTGGAAGAGGAGGACTCCATAGTACTTGGTCCAGTTGGAGAGGTGTCTATAAAGGTTTCATCTACAACACGGAACCTGATATCTTCACCAATGTCCATGTACAGGTCATGAGCTCCTTCTTCTGTTTCATACTCCCATACCCACACTTGTTCGGCTTCATCACTGGAGTGAACGTGTAATGGAAAAACACCTGCTTGCCTTTAAACATTTGAAAGGGTTTTTCTACAATCTGGTAACCCAAGATTGGCAACAACATGGCTGATTTATTCCATAAACTGTACCAAACCCACTCACAGGCTGTTGATGGTTTTGTAGCTGAATCCTATTCACTTCAATGGGGTTGTACTGCATTGTCAGAGACAAGCTATGTCTACGTCAGGCATGGTCCTGTATCGGGACAAAGTAACTATGGCTTTCATTTTTATTTTGCTATAAATTCATTTGGATTCCATTTTTAGCAACAGATAGAACAAACTACTAACCAATAAATGAATCCTGCAGCTGTCATTAAAGAACTTGTCATATGGCCTCTACTACTGTAACTGTAGCACCATATCTCTTTTATGACTCGGTCACACGGCCTCAGCACAGAGCTGACACTCCACACAACAGTAAAGGGAAGATGTCAGGTCTCCCACGGCCTCCAACCCAGCACATCCACCTGTGTGTGAAGAACCGCTCTGCCTATCCAGCCCTGTATAACGCAGTTCAGTGAAATGCTTTAAAACTCATTTATAATGACCCCGCTTCTTATGCTAATGAGGGCTTTGACTAGTAGATGGGGCGTTAATTTCCCTAGACTATTTCCAGGTTATCACGTCCAATTTGCACAAACAGCCTCACTGCCAGCTCATGCAAATCTCATTTCAGCAGCACCAATGAGTCTCTTGAGTCGGGTGTACGTTTCCCGACTTTAGAGACGCAGTGTGGATAATCGGAAGTGCTGAAGATGGCTTTCGGTCATGCGCGGTACGCCCCTGAAGCTGGGAAGCGTACATGGGGCTTCAGAGACGCAGTCGGAATGAGCGGCACGCATGTGCTAGATGTGCATGAGGTGGTGATGACGCCGCTTGTGCTAGTTATGTTATGTCCACAGGGTCATGATAACATGGAAAGAGGGCCGACTAGTCTGGGGCAACTATGGTTCCACTGACTTGTCAAAGCTCTCATTAGCATAGAAAACGGAGCACTACAAATGCTTGTTTAAAGCATCTAACTGAATTATGTTATACAGGGCTGGTTAAGGCGGGAGTTTAATCATACAGAGGTGGACGCTGCTGGGCTGGTGGCCATGGGGGACCTGACCGCTTCCCTTTAAGTGTAGAATGGTAAAGGAAGCTGTGTACTGTCTAAGCAGTCACTGCAACATTTAGCCAGAAAAGGGAACAGGAGGAAAATGGGGGACAAGAGGAAGACAATTTTTTTAGTTAGTGATAAAGCATCATATAGCAAGATCCCCACACTACTTTTAGGCCAGATGCCCACGATCCGCAAGTAGCAGTGCATGATAGCTGCGTCCAGAGCGCTGCCTTCTGCTGAAGGCAGATGTACCGCATCCAATACATTCTATTGGTGAAATTTCTCTTACTGAGACTACCATTTCTGTATGAGAAATTGACATGCTGCAGTCTGGAAAGATGCGCTGCACGGTGTGTGATCCACAGACGACTATGGACGCATAGTGGACATGGGATTTCTAGAAAATTGCATCCACTATGCTGTAACATCTGGACGCTGTAGATTTGACACTGGAAAAATACGCAGCATCAAACCCGCAGCAACTCCACATCGTGGGCACGTACCCCTAAATGGTGGCTGCTGGTAGTGAGCAAGATTTAAATCCATGTTCATACATAAACGTATGGCCACAGAGCTTGTAACACTGGTGTGGAGAAGAGCCCAAAGGCCCTGTGCTATAGCACAACTGATGGCTAGTTCAAGGCCTTGTCTGATACCTGTAATGCTCTTTATGAATATTTATCTTTAAAGCACTACGCCAGCATTTTTGTTCCAGCGCTGGAATGGAACTTTTAATGTATGGCCCCTGACCTGAGTATTATACTCCTCTGCCACCATCTTCACCTTTTTTCAGCGCGGCTCCTGTCCTGCGACGCCAACTAGTGATCGTGTCTTCTGACTGGTCACAAGTCAGAAGTTATGTTACAAGTAGAGTTGAGCAAATATCTTCGGTTCCCCACTTATTCAGCAAGCTATAGCACTTACCGAATAAGCTACAGTCTGAACCTGGCTTCCTGGATCGCTGCAGCTGATCGCCACCGCAGCTGCATGTGTCGCAGTTGTGTCACTGTCACAGCATATGCATGGGGAGAGCCTGTGTGTTGGCTCTCCATGCATGTGCTGTGACAGTGACACATCTGTGACACATGCAGCTGCGGCGGCCATCAGCTGGAGCGATCCAGGAAGCCGGGTTCAGACTGTAGCTTATTCGGTAAGTGCTATAGCTTGCTGAATAAGTGGGGAACCGAATATATTCGCTCAACTCTAGTCACAAGCTCTCAATGCAAGCCTATGAGAGCGAGGACGAGGCCATCATAGACCTTTATTGAGTTGTGACCTCAGCTCGCTCCATGAAGCATCAGAGAAATCTGGCAAATCACAAACTGCTGGAAACCGACGGGAGAAGCTGCAGCAGAAGGTGAAGACGGCGGTGGGCAAGTATGAGAGTAGGGCAGGGAGTTTCTATTAGGAACACCACTCCAGCGCTGTATTAAAATAAAAAATACAACAATGATGAAGTGGTGCTTTAACCCCTAACAACTTTTGAAATTGGCTTTATCATAACATCCCCTACTATTCTTCTTACCCTGCTAAACCCTATGTCCGTTTTTCCCTTTACTTCCTGTGAGGTTTAGTTTGATGGGAGTCTCAAAAGGGATGTCACAGGAGGATAGCCATGCTGTCACTTCTCCACAGCTTTTATCACCCCAACTGAGACAGGACGTCATCAGTAGAAAGCGCTACGTCACTTACCACAGCTTTTGGCATCACTGAAACGTCAATAGGGGTAGGCAATAGAAGCAGTGTGAGTGACGGCAGTTTCGTACCACAACATCTATTAACACTGTGAAATGAATAGTCATCAGTGGATGGTGATAGAGGTAGTGACACGTCAGCACCAGCCCCAGATGAAGATTCCTTTCAGAGCGGTGAAATAAGCAGAGCTACTGTCACATTGCTTTTCTCACTGTCCCACTAATGATTCCTTTCAGATTCCTTTCAGGGAAAATGGCTGTGGTGTCAAAAGCATGGAGCAGGTTTTACTTCCATTGCCTTTCTGTGTGGATTTCTCAGTAAGGAACCATCATTTTTTTCCTGCAACACATTTAAATTGCAGGCTGTTTAGAAAAAAATAATTTTCATTTTCTATTGCAGATTTCACCTGGATTTTGCTGCAGAATACATACAAAATCCACATGAAAAAAAATATGAAAAAAAACTATTGTTAACATTCACCAATCCCGCCAACAATATAATTGCATTCATATATATCATATGGATAGATGGTTTAAAAAAGGATACAATTTTGCAGGCTGCTGCAAGGACTCAGGAGGTATAATGATATCATCAAAAAAGCCAAGAGAAACTGAGGAGAAAGAAGAATTAATTACTGCCCCGAAAGACACAAAATAAGACAGATGCCAAGTGGAATTACAGGTCTATGCTTCCTCCCAAGATGAAAAAAAAAACAAAAACATTTCTTCATAGGACCAAATGTTTATATAAAGCTGCCGGTTGTGTAAAAACAGGATTTTTAGTTGCTTACCGTAAAATCTGTTTCTCTGAGCCTTCATTGGGGGACACAGGAAACCATGGGTGTATGCTGCTGCCTGCCACTAGGAGGCTGACAATATGCAGAAAAAAGTTAGCTCCTCCTCCGCAGTGTACACCCTACCGACAGGAAGTAGGATGTTCAGTTAGTGAGAAATCATTAGAAGTAATCTGTAGACGAGATAAAACACAGAAAACACAAATCCACACTGTAACAATATTAAGCCGTAACGGAGCTGTTTAACTTGGGAGGGTGCTGTGTCCCCCAATGAAGGCTCAGAGAAACAGATTTTTCGGTAAGCAACTAAAAATCTTGTTTTCTCTATCGCTTCATTGGGGGACACAGGAAACCATGGGACGTCCCAAAGCAGTCCAAGGGGAGGGAACAGAAAACAACTCCAATCAGGACGAGGAAGTCACCCTCGTCACCTGCAAGGTTACCCAAAGGGTACCGCCAGGAAGATACACACTGCCCGGGCAGAGTGCATCATACTCAAAAGAACGCAGTCCTTTCTGAGCCGGCAACCCTACTAATGCCGACCAGATTCCACGAGCAGACGCGGACCTGGAGGCCAGAGGACCTGTACACTTCAAGTCAGAGCTTGATAAGTACCGTTGCGGTGGCAAGGTAGCCTGATGCGAGAGCGTCACAAAGTAAAAAAGTTTGAGGCGGACGAAAGAAAGGGAAATCAGAATGATGGAGAGTGGACCCTTGATCCACAGGAAGTGCACCACGGCTGCTACAGACTCTGTGAAACCCCAAGGGTGGTTGAGAGTCTGAAAGGACAGGCTACCAACTGGAAGGAAAAGGAACCCGTCTGTTGCAAACACAGATATCGCCAAAGTCCTGAAAAAATCAGGACCTGGATAAGAGCCTTATGGAACAAGGGAAAATCATGCGATTCACAGGAGGCAAATGCTGGACGAAGAAAATTCTTCCTGAGAAAAACAAGTATGGACTCAAACCTAGATCCCCAAAGTCACGCTGAGGAAAGAAGCGCTGAAGAATGACGAGGTTTAGCTTCACCAACGATTTGGCCTATTGGAGCCACATGGAAGGAACAGAAAGTTGGTGAGGGACTTCTTTGGGGAAAATTTTGCTCATGAAACTGAAAGCCAAATGGAACCTTAGATAGGAACGATAGGCGAAAACCCATGTCTCCATGCAAGAAAAATTTTTGGACAGTGAGGACGGTCAAATCTTCCAACTGGTCTCCAGAAAGAATGCTCTGATGAGCAAGCTAGGCCACGTGGCTATAGAATTTTGCCAACTACTGTGAGAATTTGCCGTTGGCATCCCTGAAGGATGCACTTCTGGGAGAGGAAGGACCAAAGTGGTGGAAAACTTGGAACCGGAGGGATTGCAGCCGCAGAAGTAGTCCAATTTTGCGAAGCACTCGGGAGAAAAGAGATATACCGAGGCGCCCCCTTGTTTGGAAACGGCTGAAGTCCGTTCTGTGAGAAAATGACAGGACCTGAGAGCAGGCCGCTGGGAACGATGTAGGCTCAGGATGGCTATGAAGAGACAACAGATTGCTCGACTAGGCAGGTAGAACGAAGGCTACTGGATTACTTTGAGATCAAAGGGAAGATAAACCCATCATTCAGGGATGAGGGTGGATATGGAAAAAATAGTCCAGCTGGACTTAAGAAAAGAGATTAGTCGAGTAAGAAATGTCCATGCAAAACATGGACTATGTCAACTGTAAAGAAAGTTGGCTCTAGGTAGAAAAATAGACCTCAGAGGGCAACTAGGCTGACGAAAGGCAGGACCATCCGTATGATGATGTAAACGACCAAATCCATCCTGGACCCTCTGGAGCAGGGAGGGGATTGCGGTGAGTAGGCCCGCTTACCTAAGTCTAAGACCACACGCCCGAGGACAACAGGGAAAAGATACAATTCTAGCTGAAGGAAGAAACGCGTTATCACCAGACTCATCCTTGGATCCCAGACTGGAGCAGTTTGTCTGACGTGGGATACATTTTCCAGTCACGGTCAGAAGTCACATGTCTGAGCTGCTGGAGGCTTTACCCTGCGTCTGTAAGAATGAATAATTAAGTTCCGACAGATAAGGAGCTTAGGCATTGTGGTAGCTCGAAGGCCCTTAGGACAGACTAGAACTTATAAACTACTATTGGCCAAACATTAAAGATAGACGTAACACCTGCAGTAAAGATAGCCTGCGGACAGTACTGTAAACTGATCAGAAGGTGTGGCAAAAACTCCTGTGGGCAAATCGCACATAGGGTCCAGAGCATGCCACAGTAAAACCGCGACCATCCGTACCTGACACGAGAGTGTCTGACCCACCTGAGGGTGGAGAATCACGTTATATTGCTACCGAGAACCTCTCCGTTTGGACATGGTAGTGCTTACGTTTAACTGTTAACAAACCACAGATGTTATTAACAATGAAATATGCATCTGAAAGGTGTGTTTGACTCACCTGGACGCAGCCTGTAACCGCAGCTGCAGCCCGTCAGGAGCAATAAATTCCGGCACCTCACCACGAGTGGTGATTAGAGACGGGAGCTTAGGCAAAAGCTGCAAAAGACCCAGATGAACGCGAAAGAGGGTGCTCCTGACTCATCCGAAATGGGACAGTAGAGCCGGACCAGTGTAGTAGATGGACCTCGGGTACGTTTGAGTCACCAGAAAGATGGCATGTATTGACTAAACATGTCTGGTAGAGGTCTATCCAAATGCTCGATAAGCGATATAATACTACTGCAATAGAGCGCGAGGAACCTGAAGGCGAGAGCGTCTAACTCACCTGAATACGGTACAGAACACCAGTACCACTGAAGCAGTCAACCCCAGACACGTCTCCACAGTAATACGGCCGTTTGAACTACTGTACCTGGAAGGTGGTGCTTCTGAAGCCTGTATAGCGGATATAGCACAGCTGCCATCGGCTCTAAGTATCCTGTGAACAAACCAGCGTGGAGAGAAGCCGGAGAAGAGAATAGGAGACAGCCATTTCTGTGTTGCGGTGCAGTCTAGGTCTGGATACCTGATGACATTAGGTAGAATAACGGATTCTGTGCTGCGGTCAAGGACTGGGTACCTGACGGCATTAGGCAGAATAACGGCTTCTGTGTAGCGGTCTAGCTCTGAATACCTGACGGCATTAGGCAGAATAACGGCTTCTGTGTTGCGATCAAGGACTGGGTACCTGACGGCATTAGGCCAAATAACGGCTTCTGTGTAGCGGTCTAGGTCTGGATACCTGACGGCATTAGGCAGAATAACGGCTTCTGTGTTGCGGTCAAGGACTGGGTACCTGACGGCATTAGGCCAAATAACGGCTTCTGTGCTGCGGTCAAAAACTGTGTACCTGACGGCATTAGGCCAAATAACGGCTTCTGTGTAGCGGTCTAGCTCTGAATACCTGACGGCATTAGGCAGAATAACAGCTTCTGTGTTGCGATCAAGGACTGGGTACCTGACGGCATTAGGCCAAATAACGGCTTCTGTGCTGCGGTCAAGAACTGGGTACCTGACGGCATTAGGCCAAATAACGGCTTCTGTGTAGCGGTCTAGCTCTGAATACCTGACGGCATTAGGCAGAATAACGGCTTCTGTGCTGCGGTCAAGAACTGGGTACCTGACGGCATTAGGCCAAATAACGGCTTCTGTGCTGCGGTCAAGAACTGGGTACCTGACGGCATTAGGCCAAATAACGGCTTCTGTGTAGCGGTCTAGCTCTGAATACCTGACGGCATTAGGCAGAATAACGGCTTCTGTGCTGCGGTCAAGAACTGGGTACCTGACGGCATTAGGCCAAATAACGGCTTCTGTGCTGCGGTCAAGAACTGGGTACCTGACGGCATTAGGCCAAATAACGGCTTCTGTGTAGCGGTCTAGCTCTGAATACCTGACGGCATTAGGCAGAATAACGGCTTCTGTGCTGCGGTCAAGAACTGGGTACCTGACGGCATTAGGCCAAATAACGGCTTCTGTGTAGCGGTCTAGCTCTGAATACCTGACGGCATTAGGCAGAATAACGGCTTCTGTGTTGCGATCAAGGACTGGGTACCTGACGGCATTAGGCCAAATAACGGCTTCTGTGTAGCGGTCTAGGTCTGGATACCTGACGGCATTAGGCAGAATAATGGCTTCTGTGTTGCGGTCAAGGACTGGGTACCTGACGGCATTAGGCCAAATAACGGCTTCTGTGCTGCGGTCAAGGACTGGGTACCTGACGGCATTAGGACAAATAACGGCTTCTGTGTAGCGGTCTAGGTCTGGATACCTGACGGCATTAGGCAGAATAACGGCTTCTGTGTTGCGGTCTAGGTCTGGATACCTGACGACATTAGGCAGAATAACGGCTTCTGTGCTGCGGTCTAGGTCTGGATACCTGACGACATTAGGCAGAATAACGGCTTCTGTGTAGTGGTCTAGGTCTGAATACCTGACGGCATTAGGCAGAATAACGGCTTCTGTGTTGCAGTCTAGGTCTGGATACCTGACAACATTAGGTAGAATAACGGCTTCACGTGTAGTAAGCTGTACTACTAAGACTGTAGTAAAGTAGATTCTGACAAGTCAATTCTTCTGACGGTAGAGCATTAGGCCTGGGATCAGAAAGAGGCTAACTGCACTCTCTGTTGTGTGCTATGGTTCCAACCTCTGGACCAGCGAGCTGTGGTCAGCTTCTTTATCCACTGAACCACAGTAGACAATTGCCAGGTAGGGGGCGTGCCTGTGACCGGCGGGAGAAAAGCCAGCCGATATGAAGGGAAGGGTGTCAGGGCTAAAGTGCCGGAACTAGGCCATGCTGAAGCCGGGGACTAAATTTAGAAGCCGCAGCCGCAGAGGAGGGGATGGTAGCGCAGAGGCCCCAAAAATTACACACCGGGTAACCCTGCATCCCCAAGGAGGTATCTATAACTACCAGCCACGCAGACCTGAACTACAACCAGTGTCCGCCGGAGCAGAGGGAGCAGCGCGGAGGCTTTAGAAGTCCATCAGAAAGGTAGCCTGGTGCCCTAATCTGCCTGCGAACTAGGGGATATGATCAAAAGGGGGGCCTGAGATTAAGTAAATAAAGAAAATGTTCTTTCCTCTTCCTAAGTCTTCTTTTTCCTCCAGGAATCTGAGGGGGGGAGGGGGGGGGAGAGAAAACAGAAGTACCTCTCCATCCAGGGATGTCGGACGTCCGAAAAGACTGCGTTGTCGGACGTCCGCGTCTCTAAACACCGACAGGCTCTGGTGGGCAAGTGGGTGAAGGACGAGGGGCCAGGACCGGATCCGGATCACCTAACACGCTTCTCTGTTAGGGGCTGTGGGTCCTGCCGACTAGACGTATGAGGATACGGGTTGGCAGTACACGCCGTACTCAGTCTCTTTGTGGGAGTACAGTTGTGACTGTTCACACTGTATCCCTCCGGGTACCTGAAAAGGAACGACGCACATTGAGGAAGATAAGGGTCTAATGAAGGACCCGTGTCCACCTCCTACTGACACCAAGCTAAACTGAACATCCTACTTCCTGTCGGTAGGGTGTACACTGCGGAGGAGGAGCTACCTTTTTTCTGCATAGTGTCAGCCTCCTAGTGGCAGCAGAATACACCCATGGTTTCCTGTGTCCCCCAATGAAGCGATAGAGAAATAAGATTATCCCAAATTTACTCCTCTGCTAAATTAAAATGCTCTTTTAGAGATCCCGATTCCAGAGATGTATCACTTACTGAGCTGCTTACTATCATTTTACGGTCATGATTGTATAATCACGGTTTTATCCGCTGCAGATCTAGCAGTTCTCTAATGCTGCGCTCTGTATTACTTAGCCCACACCACTGATTGGCAGCTTCATGTGTAATGTGTATGCTGTGCATGGGCAGAAAGCTGCCAATCAGTGATGTGGGAGGGGATATACAGAGCTCATGAATATGGAAGATGACATGGCAGCACTCTAGTGATAATCTCCTGCTGTTAAAACAAAGATTGTATCAAAACTACAGCAAGCAGCACAGTGAGTGATACATCGCTGGAATCAGGGTTTCTGCCCCTACATACTGCTGATCTCAGATTAGGTGGCAAAAACCTGCCGACAGACTCCCTTTAAACTTGTGCACGTCACCTGAGATTTTAGTTGCCAACTCTCTAGAGTGTTTTGCCCCTGAATAGTTTGCGAGTCCATCAGTAAGCAGCCAGGCATTCAGGGTGCTATTTTCCTTGATACTGGATTTCCATATTTGAAATATCTTGGTGAAATTAGTTGATAGCAGGAAAGGGTCATGGGGGGGAAAAGTCCAGGTGAGAATCCTACAGTGGAATTTAGTGACGTCACCCTCCGTTACTTTATACACTATCAGTTGATTTCTCCCAAACGTTTTCAGTAACAGTCTTGTAGGTTACGTCCACATAAATTCCACGGGAATCCAGGCCGAGCCATTCCCTTGTATAGAGCAGCTGGGGTAACACAAACTATACGGCCTCCCTCCGACATGCACAAAAATCAGGAGATTCCATAGAACCCCAGATGTATGGCTCAGTGTAGAGCTAAGTGTGACCCTCGCCCACTGCACATCCCAGATCAGTGTGACCCCACAAACATTCCTCCATTAAACAAGGGACCACCGATTCTGGAACATTTGCCCGATTCATGAAGCCAATGTCATTTTGATCTCCACAATTCTACTCGGATCTGCAGTGGTGGCAAGTATACATTGTAAGGATTTAATGGGACGAGTGAATATTGCACTGGGACCTTTTTTAACGCAATGTCTTTTTTCTGCTTAAAAAAAAACTATGCAGGGGTATATCCCCCCCATCCAAGTTACCCACCCCCTGTCTTTTGCCATATGTCAAGTACATTATATCCTTTGGATGTAAACATAGCTTAATTAAAGCTTCGGACATTTTGCTGTTATAAATGTATGACCATTCATAGAGCCAGAGATCTCTCTGGGGCGTTAACATAGCAAGAGCACGGCAAGGGATAGGACATCAATCATCTACAAAGGAAAAAGATTTCAGCTCCCCGATGTGAAAAGGAGGAGACCGGCGCGGTGCAATAAACGTCTTCATATACTGTATGGATAAAGAAGGGTCACGTATGCACCTGGCCCATGAAATATTGGATCTCGGGGTCATTACACAGGGGCATGAACCAGGATGCTTGGGACATTTTCAGAATAGCTATTCTGCCAGCAGCCAGGTGATACATTCTGCAGCGGTGAATAATTACGCTCATGGCCACCGGATTACTGCTCATTAGAAGACATTACGGCCTCTTCAGACGGGTTAGGATCCATAATGATCGTCTGCGACTCACCGTGAACTCCTTCAGGACTGCAGCCTTTGATTTTTCCCATTAGGATCTCATCCAGGAAAGGATGGAAGACGACATATCGGAAATGGACTAAAAGGTGAAAGCAAGAAAGTCAGGTCACGGAGAGATCTAGCAAAATCAGGACAAAGGAAAATAAAAGGAATTACCCATGGGGACCAATCATGTCTTAACTATCAGGGAATCTGTCTCCAGGTTTTTGCCTCCTAATCTGACAGCTGCAAAATGTAGGGGCAGAAACCCCGACTCCAGTAAAGCATTATTTTCTGGGCTGCTTGGCACAGTTTAGATAAAACAGTGGTTTTATCAGCAGGAGATTATCACTAGAGGACTACTAAACCTGCCGCCAGGTCGTCCTCCATATTTATGAGCTCTGTATAACCCCACCCCCACCACTGAGTGGCAGCTTTCTGTATGTACACTGTGCATAGGCAGAAAGCTGCCAATCAGTGGTCAGGCAGGGTTATACAGGGCTCAGCATTCAGAAAACTGCTAGATCTGAAGAAGAGAAAAACAGTAATTTCATCAAAACTACAGCAAGCTGCCCAGTAAGTGAAACATCGCTGGAATCAGTGTCTCTGCCCCTACTTTATGCTCTCTTAGATGTGATTGCAAAAATCTGGTGACCCATTCCTTTTAAAATAAGGGCATTTGAAAAGCGAGAGCGGAGATCTAATTGGTTGCTACAGGAAATGCATCCCCTTAAGTGTCCCTCCAGAACAAGTAACTACTAATTATCCATTATAAAATCATTTTTAAAAACTCACAATTTAGGTAACAGAAACAAGCAACAACTACATAAGGAGGCCGATATGTACAGAAAATCAATGTAATGAATGCTTTCCTCATATAGAGTACAGGTACCAAGGCTTGAGGTGTGCCCTCCATAAATAACACACATCACATTCACTGGGTAGATGACACAGGTGTGATGCTGATGGTCCAGCTACTGAGGACCCCCAAAGATCCAGGGAGTGACGGACACAGCCTCCTGTCTGGATGGAGCGCCATGAATCCCATGTACGGTGTACAGACTGTTCATGGAGCAATGGTCGCATATGCCCACTAGCACCTCATTCACACACGGGACCTTGGGAACGCTCTTCTCGGGATTGATTATATGCAGTCTATTAGCTGAATACGTAGTATTGCACAGTCATGTATGGGGGACCACGGGCTGTATCGACAGGAGCCACATTCAGATGCAAACTATTTTTAACAAATTTCAATGTTTTTTTTTTTTCACTGCTTAAATAAAAAATACCTTATAAGGCTGTGTGCCCACGATGCGATATTTTGAAGTGTTTTTGCCGCGATTTTCGGCGCGAAAGCGTTTAAAAATCGTGTACAGAATGCCCCCCATGCATTCCTATGGCATTCCGCACATGCTGTGCTAATGCTGCGCTTTTTTCCGCGGCGGAATCGCATCGCGGAAAAAAATCGCAGCATGCTCATTCTTTTGTGCGGAATCGCGAAGAATTGCCGTGATTCCGCACCCATAGGAATGCATGAGAATCGCTTACTTCCCGCATGTGGCTATGCCCACCATGTGCGAAGTTAAGCGTCTCATGTGAGGTTGGTACCCACGGTGTGCAGGAGAGGAGACTGTCCTCCAGGCCCTGGGTACCATACCCCTGTAAAAAAAAAAGAATAAAAAAAAGGGGTATATTTACCTTCCAGCGTCACGCACAGCATTCCCGGCCTAAGCGTTCCCAGTAATGCCTTGCGGCAAGGTCCTGTGATGACGTAGTCTCGCGAGATCGCTATAGTAACGCGAGACCAACATCATCACAGGTCTCGCAAGGCATCGCTGGGAACGCTGAGGCCCGGGATGGCAGCGCGGGACGTCGGAAGGTAAATATACCCCGATTTTTTATTTTTTTTTTATCATTTTTAACATTTTATCTTTTACTATTGAGGCCGCATAGGCGGCCTCAATAGTAAAAACCTGGTCACACTTGTCAAACACTATGTTTGATGAGTGTGACCAACCTGTCAATCACTTTCCAAGCGATGCTTCAAATCGCTTGGAAAGTGCTTGAGAAAATCGCGGCAAAATCGCGAACAGAATCGCGGTGAAATCGCACGGAAAAAACTGCGTGATTTCTGGGAAGGAGTCCGGTTTTCAGTGTGCGTTTTAAAACGCAACGTGGGCACATAGCGCCTAATTTTGGTTTTCATATGGGCCTAAAGAATGAACCTGCACAACGAAAGGCGTAAAAGCAAAATCTGGAAAATTCTGGTGGAATTTTGTTTTTTACGTGGCTCTCTGAAGGGGAGGAGAAAATGAACATGTAAAATCAGAAATTGGATGCGACAATAAGCCACTGCAGGACGGCGTTTCTCTGCTGAGTTGTAGGTTACGGAGATAAGGTTTCAAGAGTTTTGTTAAGGGGGCTGTCCACTACTAGGCCAACCTCTTCTTCACCTAAAAGTTTGGCCCCGATAATATAATAAAGCCTGTACTCACCTCCCGAGCCGGCTCTGTTACCGCGGGGTCGGCACTCGCTCTCCCCGGAGCTGTGAGGCGGTGGAATGACACGTGATGCCTGGCGTCACTGTCTCCGCCTACGGACAAACTGACCATGAAGAGGAAGCCATGGCTGCAGCTCACCCCGGACTTCACCTTCATATGCAGTTTATCTGACGGAAAGAACAGAACTAGAATATCCAAGACTAACCTTTGGTGTGAGAAGCTCCATCACCGGGAAAAATGTAGGAGTCCTCCAACTTCGTGATATCGTACAGGCAAATGCAGAGGCCCACATTATACACCACCTGGGTGAACGGGAAGGCATGGAGAAACAAGCAACTTCTCAATTCATCATTTATTAAAAATCCTCTCAAGAACAAAGATTTTTAAAGAGAACCTTTCACCCAATGTTTCTGCCTGTCCGTAGCTGAGCGCTCAGTGTCAGTATCACACTTACAGTGGCATGTAAAAGTTTGTGCACCCCTTGTCAAAATTGTTATTGTGAACTGTTAAGTAAGTTGAAGATGTGCTGTCCCTCCCCCACACGACTCACACAGGAGGACAGACCGTGAGATCAGGGCTGCATCTTCACACACCGAGAAACCTGCTCTAAGCGGCGATGGGGCGGTGTGCTTTTTGGCGTGCTTTTTTTGTTGAGTGTTAGTGCTTATGATTGGTCAGCATCATACAGGGGGGGGGGAGAGGAAGTACAGTATTTTTTGGATTATAAGACACATTTTTTCCCCAAAAAATTATAATCCAGGTATACCTTTCCGGGACCGTTGCTGCAGGCCGCAGGCTGGGATGATGGGGGTGTCTGGCGGTGCTGCGGGGGTGTCTGGCGGTTAAATCTCATCTACTGATATCTTGATGCCGAGATCTCCATCTGCACCTGCACCCCCCCCCCGGTGGCCATTTTCTCAGTCCACCGCATAGAAACCATGGAACTGCGGGGGATCCTGCCTTTCACAAAATGTCGGCAGAGCCTCCACAACACCGCCAGACACCTTCACAGTGGCATGCCGCACATCAGAACACCCCCTCATACCAGTCTGCAGCATCACCCCACTCCCGCCTCCTCCAGCAGCAACCCCGCTTCACAGCAGCCACCACCCCCAGTAAGCAATAAGATGCATGGACTTAAAGAAGCACCAACATTTTATTAAAAAAATAATTCATATTTTTCTCAAAATTTGGGGTGCGTCTTATAATCCGGAGTGTCTTATAATCCGAAAAATACGGGTACATGCCCCCCAGCAATAATACCCACTTGGCTTAAAGGGAACCTATCAGCAGGATTGTGCACAGTAACCTACAGACAGTGTCATGTCGGCGCCGTTATACTGATTACAACGATACCTGGTGATGAAATCCGTCTTGTGGTTGTTTAATCTTTATTTTCAGTATTGAGTTAAGGCCCCGTCACACATAGCGACTCACCAGCGATCCCGACAACGATATCAACCTGTCAGTATCGCTGGTGAGTCGCTGCATGATCGCTGGTGAGCTGTCAAACAGGCAGCTTCACCAGCGATCAGGACCAGCGACACCGAGCACGCGGCGTCGCTGTGTACTTTAGTTACCAGCGCGCTGATACAGGGAGCTGGTAACTAAGGTACACATCGGGTTTCTAAGGGGCGTGCGTCACTTCTGATCGCTGGTCTCCCGCCTGTCACACGCAGCGATGCGTGCTGGCCAGCGGGAGACCAGCGACCAAAAAAATGTCCAGGGCTTTCCTACAGAGTTCCCGGCAGGGGGGCCGGTCGCTGATCGCTGTCACACACAGCGATCTCGCTGGTGAGATCGCTGTTACGTCACAAAACTTGTGACTCAGCAGCGATCTCGCTAGCGAGATCGCTATGTGTGACGGGGCCTTTAATGATATGCCCGTGCTTTGGGGAGGGGTTGTGAGGGGTCCTCATGTGGTGCTCTGATTAGCTATTCATAATGCAGACTGCTGACAGTCTGTGCCGTATCTTGCTAGAGAACCCACAGTCCTGTGTCCCCCAATGTGGCGAAGGAGAAAAAATGTCCTTCAAGATGGTCCCACCAGTGCCTTTGCAATAGCAGCTACTGGCGATCATCCATAGCTGCTATTTTTGTCTCTAGCAAGATGGCGCAGTCAGCGCTCGCGCAGTAGCAGCTATCGGATCACCTCTATACTCACACCGATAGCCGCTACTGCGGCGGGAGCCATTTTCAAATGGATTTTTTTTTAATCAGGATAACCTCAACTACAATAATTCTGTACACATTACACATGTGATTATTCTGCGGCTCAGGAACAACGGCCGGCACCAGCCTGCAGAAGGTTTTTTATTATGTATAGATAATATTCATTATGTAAGCTAAACTTTGTTTTACTCTAATCTGTAGTTACTATTACATCAGGTGTACAGTTCAACATGAGAAATGTGATTACAGCTCCTCTACGGTATCTTACTGCTCGTTGCCTAAATTTCTATTCTGCAGTCAGGTGTCTGTGGTATTTAAACGTGGCTGACACCATGTCTCATTAGCCGAGCCCCTGATGTACCAAAAAACAGCAGAAACCCCCACAAGTGACCCCATTTTGGAAACTAGACCACTCAAAGAATTCATTTAGGGCTGTACTAACCATTTTTAACCTACATTTGATTCACAAAACGTTATAACATTTAGATGTGAAATGAAAAAAAATTAAATTTTTTCCCCACTAAAATACTGTTTTAGCACCAAATTCATAATTTACCTGAGGCATAGCAGAAGTTGGACCCCACAATTTATGTAATTTTTCCTGAACGTGGCAGTATCTCATATATGGTCGTACGCTACTGTTCGTGCACACGGCAGGGATCAGATAGGAAGCAGCGCTACTTGGCAAATTCCGTTTTAACAGATTGTGTGCTCCATTAGCTGAGCCCCTGAGGTGCCAGAACAGCAGAACCCCCCACGTGTGACCCCATACAGCAAACCTGACTGGTTAAGGAATTCATCTAGGGGTTCAGCGAGTATTATAAACGTACAAGCTGCCTCACAGAGCTTTATAACAGTCTCAGGACTGAGAAGGAAGGAGCGCTATTGGGCTAGAATACTTTACGAAATTTGCACCTCTCAATGAAATCATCCACGGCTGCAAGGACTATTTTGTAAAATCCACGCCAGCATTTTTTTCTGCAGAACTGAAAATCTGCCAGTCTAGTGCCCATACATTGTGCCCCCACACTGTGGAGAGCCCCCTGTGCTTCTGGTGACACATACCCAGTAAATTCTTAAGTGCTCTCTCCCCACTACAGTAATGCCAAACATGTGGCCCCTTCCTGTGGGCTAGGCACAGTGTGCCTCACCATGGGGGCAGCTGGATTTGGGAGCGCAGAATTCACTGAATTTTGAGGGGGCTGAGAGTCTGTTTTACCAGTAACGTGGGAACCCCCTAAAGTTCCAGTGACAGGTGACGTACCTGAGTGGGGTCTGGTTTTATGCAGGATGAGGTCGGGTTTTTATTGGTAACATTTTGGGTACGCAACATTTTTTGATCACTTCCAGTATAAGGCTGGATCACATTCTTGTGATCTACGCTTAGCACTTACGTCAGGGTTTCCGTGTAAATCCCACCAAAATGCGATTCATATGAAACCCCCAATGGAACCACCCACAATAATGAGACAGATGGAGAAGCCTTGGACTCTGTTTGTCGTCCGGTTCCTGTGGTAACCATCGTTTTAGGTGTTAAGAGAACTTTGGCAGACTACACTAGTGTGCTAAAAAGACATGTTGGAGGAGGAAAATAGCATTTTGGTTGCTTATCGTAAAATCTGTTTCTCAGAGTCTTCATTGGGGGACACAGAAACCGTGGGTGTGTGTGCTGCTGTCACTAGGAGGTTGATACTATGCCATCAAAAAAATGTTAGCTCCGCCTCCGCAGTATACACCCCTCCGACCGGCTGTAGGACAATCAGTTAGTGAAAAAGCAGTAGGAGGAGACATTATCATGTAAGTCAATCATATAATCTTTACAGATAACAGAATCATGGGAGGGCGCTGTGTTCCCCCAATGAAGACTGAGAAACAGATTTTATGGTAAGCAACCAGAACCCTGTTTTCTCTTTCGTCTCATTGGGGGACACAGGAACCGTGGGAAAAAAGCAGTCCCTGGGGTGGGAGAAGACAGAAACTTCCTTCAGGTCGGAGAACTCACCACTGCTGCCAGCAATATTCTTCTGCCTAGGCTGGCGTCCGCTGAAGCATAGGTATGGACCTTATAGAACCTTGAGAAGGTATGCAGGGACGACCATGTGGCTGCCTTAATAATAGTAATAATAATAATGCTACATATTATTTCTATAGCGCCGACATATTCTGCAGCACTTTACATTTCAGAGGGGATTTGTACAGACAATAGACATTACAGCATAACAATAATCACATACAGTAGATTATAACAGATACCAAGAGGAATGAGGGCCCTGCTCGCAAGCTTACAGTCTGAGGAAAGAGGTAGACACGAAAGGTGGGTGGTAACAGTTGCCCTGATTGTATGCACCAGCCATAATGTTAAGTGTGTAACAGTACAGACACAGAGGGCTAATGGATGCATAAAGCATGTGGGAACATGATGCGGGGAACCTGGTTATGGTAAAACTTTTGGCTGTGCCACACAGGAATAGATTAGGTTAATGTGTTGAGGCGATAGGCCAGTCTGAATAAATGCGTTTTCAGGGCACGCTTAAAATTGTGGGGATTGGGGACTAATCGTATTGACCAGGGAAGTGCATTCCAAAGAATTGGCACAGCACGTGTAAAGTCTTGGAGACGGGAGTGGGAGGTTCTGATTATTGAGGATGCTAAACTCAGGTCATCAGCAGAATGGAGGGCGCGGGTAGGGTGGTATACTGAAACAAGGGAGGAGATGTAGGGTGGTGCTGAGCCATGGAGGGCTATGTGGGTGAGAGTAATAAGTTTATACCGAATTCTGGAGTGGATGGGTAGCCAGTGTAATGACTGGCACAAGGTAGAGGCATCGGTGTAACGATTGGTGAGGAATATGATCCTGGCTGCAGCATTCAAGACAGATTGGAGAGGGGAGAGTTTGGTAAGAGGGAGACCGATTAGAAGAGAGTTACAATAGTCGAGACGAGAATGAATAAGAGAAACAGTAAGAGTTTTTGCAGAGTCAAAAGTAAGAAAAGGTCGAATTCTAGAAATGTTTTTGAGGTGCAGATGACAAGAGCGAGCCAGTGATCGAATGTGGGGGGGCAAGGAAAGCTCGGAGTCAAGTATGACTCCAAGACAGCGGGCATATTGCTGGGGAGCAATAGTGGAACCACACACAGAAATGGCAATGTCTGGTATAGGTACATTTGTAGAGGGAGGAAACACAAGGAGTTCAGTCTTTGACAGGTTCAGTTTCAGATATAGTGAGGACGTGATGTTAGACACAGCGTTTAGACAATCGCCGGTGTTTTCTAGAAAGGCTGGCGTGATGTCAGGAGAAGAAGCGTATAATTGGGTGTCATCAGCATAGAGATGGTACTGGAAACCAAATCTACTGATTGTTTGACCAATAGAGGCAGTGTACAAGGAGAAGAGGAGGGGGCCTAGAACCGATCCTTGAGGAACCCCAACAGTAAGGGGAAGGTGAGAGGAGGAGGAACCGGTAAAAGATACAGTAAAGGAGCGGTCAGAGAGATAGGAAGAGAACCAGGAGAGAACGGTGTCCTTGAGGCCAATGGAACGGAGCATAGTGAGGAGGAGCTGATGATCCACAGTGTCGAATGCTGCAGAGAGATCCAAGAGAATTAGCATGGAGTAATGACCATTTGATTTAGCTGTTAGTAGATCATTAGAGACTTTAGTGAGGGCAGTTTCAGTAGAGTGTAAAGAGCGGAAACCGGATTGGAGAGGGTCGAGAAGAGAATTATCAAAGAGATAGCGGATAAGACGGGAGTGGACCAGGCGTTCCAGGAGTTTAGAGATGAAGGGAAGATTAGAGACAGGTCTATAGTTAGCGGCACAGTTTTGGTCGAGAGATGTTTTTTTAAGTAGTGGATGTATGATGGCATGCTTAAATGAGGAGGGAAAGATACCAGAAGAGAGAGAGAGGTTAAATATTTTTAGTTAAGTGAGGGGTGACAGCAGGGGAAAGGGACTGGAGGAGATGTGACGGAAATGGGTCACTGGTGTAAGTGGTTGGGTGAGAAGATGCAAGGAGCTTGCTTACTTCTTCTTTGACTGGTTCAAAATCAGAGAGTGAGCTAGATGCAGTGGGGGAGTGCATGGTATGAGGTGATTGGGAGATAAGTTCGTGTCGAATCTGGTCAATTTTTTCTTTGAAGTAATTGGCCAGATCGTCAGCTCGGAGCTCCGTGGTTGGGGCCTGTACAACTGTGCCTTGCACAACTGCATGGCGGATAACCTACTGTGTACTGCCCAGGAGGTGCCCACCGCCCGGGTTGAATGGGCCTTGACCCCAGCAGGGGACACCCTGTCCTTCACCTGGTAAGTTTCCAGAATTGACATTCTGATCCAGCGGGCAATTGTTGCCTTAGAGGCCGTCAGGCCTCTTCTCATCTCATTGGGGATAACAAAGAGCGAGTCTGCCTTCCTGAAGGTAGCAGTCCTGGCCAGATAGACCCTTATCGCCCTGACCAGGTCTAGCTTATTCCAAGAACACTCCAGAGGATGGGTTGGGGCGGGACAAAATGACGGAAGGATTATATCCTCGTTGAGGTGGAAGGCCAATACCGCCTTGGGAAGAAAGTTAGGAGGCCGCAAAACAACCTTGTCCTGGTGCATAATCAAAAATGGAGGGTGACAGGACAATGCTGCTAATTCTGAAACCCGCCTAATAGAGGGGATGGCTATGAGACATACCACCTTCCAGGACAACAAAGACATGGGAGCTTCCTGGAGGGGTTCAAAGGGTGAATCTGTCAAGGCTTCCAAGACCAGGTTAAGATCCCATGGAGCCACTGGGGATCTGTAAGGAGGAGCTGCATGTGCCACCCCTTTCAGAAAGGTCTTAACCTGTAAGCGGGAGGCCAAATTTCTTTGAAAAATAGAGAGCAGATACCTGGCATTTCAAAGACCTTAGGGCAAGACCGGCATCTAATCCTGCCTGGAGAAAGGATAGGACAGATGGTAGGGAACAGGGCATAGGTGTGATGTGATTAGACTCACACTAGCCAAAACAGGCCTTCCAGGCTCAATAATAGACCCTGGAAGAGGATTGCTTCCTAGCCTGGATCATTGTATTAATGACTCAGTCCGAAAATCCCGCTGCTCTCAGTATTGTGGTTTCAACGGCCTTACCGTCAAATTGAGCAACTGAGAATTCGGGTGGTAAAACGGCCCCTGAGCCAGGAGGTCTGGCCTGTCGAGGAGTCTCCAGGCCCGAGAGAAGATTGATAATTTCCTCCTGGGCCAGAACGGGGCGATCAATATGACCGGCACCCCTTCCGCCTTGATCTTCTTTAGCAGTCTGGGCAGGAGAGGAAGGGGAGGGAACATGTAAGGGAGTCTGAACTGTGTCCAGGGAAAGACCAGCGCGTCGACCCCTATTGCTAGAGGATCGCGGCATCTTGAGACAAACTGTTGGACCCTTCTGTTCGGTCATGACGCCAGAAGGTCCACGTCTGGAGTCCCCCATATCCGGCATATCTGACAGAACATGTCCTGATGTAAGGTCCATTCTCCTGCTGCAAGCCTCTCCCGACTGAGGAAGTCGGCGGCCGTGTTGTCTGTGCTGGGAATATAAACTGCCTAAATTGCCAGAATCACGGTTTCCGCCCAGTTGAAGATTCTGGATCCCTCGGCCAGTGCCCGGGGACTCCTGGTTCCCCCTTGGTGATTGATGTATACCACCGCTGTGGCATTGTCTGTTTGAATCCGAACTGGCAGGTCCTTGAGGTATCTTTCCCAATGTAGGAATGCTAGAAAGACCGCCCTCAGTTCTAGAATGTTGATTGATAGTGAGGATTCTCGCCTTGACCATCGTCCCTGGACCGTCAGGTGACAGAATACCGCACCCCAGCCCATGAGACTGGCATCTGTAGTTACCACCTGCCAGTGGACAGGGGGAAAGGGCCGTCCCAGATAAACGAGGGGGGAGGTCAGCCACCACTTGAGGGACTGCCTGGTCTGAATGGAAGGGAGGAAGGGGCGATCCAGCGAAGAGATGGACCCGTCCCACTGAAGAAGGATGTTCCTCTGCAGTATCCTGGAACGGAACAGGGCAAAGGGTATTGCCTCTGAGGCTGCCACCATCCTCCCCAGGACTCTCATGGCAGCGCGAAAGGATAGAAGTCAGAATTTTAACAGAGCGAATTCCCTGCTGGAGGGTAATCCACTTTGTTTCTGGGAGAAAGACCCTCGAGCGGCAGGTGTCGATTAGCATCCCTAAGAATTCTAGGCGTTGTTGGTGTTAGGTGAGATTTTTCCCTGTTTACAATCCAACCAAACCGGGACAGTGCGTTTAAAACCACCGCTAAGTTTTCCCGGTCCTGAGCGAAGGAGGGTGCTTTGACGAGAATATCATCGAGATATGGTACCAATACTATGCCTCTGACCCTTAATATAGCTACCATCGCTGCCATAATTTTTGTAAAAATTCTGGGGGCTGTTGCCACTGCCAGCCCAAATGGCAGGGCCACAAACTGGAAATGCTGCTGTTGGACAGCGAAACGCAGAAACCTTTGATGTCCCTGAAAAATGGGGACGTGCAGGTAGACGTCCCGGATATCTATGGAACATAGGAATTCCTGATCCTCCATAGACGTAATTACCGACCGAATCAACTCCATCCTGAAATGGCGTAAGCGGACCCATCTGTTCAGCCTTTTGAGGTCTAGTATGGGACGAACTGAGCCATCCTTTTTTGGTATCACAAACAGGTTTGAGTAAAAGCCGGTAAAACGTTCCTGCTCAGGAACGGGGACGATTACTCCTGCATTGAGGAGAGAGTCGATTGCCGCAAAAAAACCTAGAGCCATAGCAGCATCTTTTGGTGGCTGTGAAAGAAAAAAAACAAAAAAAACAACAGTCTCACGGCAGCGCGTTGAAGTCTATCTTGCATCCTGTGGATACCACCTCCTTTACCCAGATATCCTCTACTGAACTCTTGCCAGACATATCTGAAGAGGAGAAGGCGGCCTCCTAGTCTGGGAGAGGCACTGGGAAGGGAGTTGGATTCCCTGCCGGCGTCAGGCTGAAGCGGCTCTGCTCGGCCCTGACCTGGTAGCTCTGCTGTTGGAACTGCGGGAATGCCATGAAGGGGTGGCCCGAAAGGATACCCTCCTCTTATCTCTAGGTGCTTGCAACCTCTGTGGGCCCTGAGTATAAGTGCCTGTTGCTGGGGCACGGCGAAAGGGCTGAAAGGGTTGAGCCCTATGTTTGAAAACATATCGACGAGGCTTGGCCTGAGGGAGAAGGGAGCTTTTACCCCCGTTGCATCCTTAATGATCTGATCTAACATTGATCCAAAGAGTCAGGCACCCTGGAAAGGCAGATTGGTCAGTGATTTCTTTGAGGACAAATCAGCCTGCCAAGCCTTTAGTCAGACCGTCCACCGGACGGCTACCAAGGTGCTGGATGCTTGAGCTGCGCAAGACGCGGCATTCAGGGATGCTGATACCATATACCTCCCGGCATGAGAGATTTGATCTGCGAACTCCACCAGTTCTGCTGTTGGGGTCCCGGCCAATATGCCCTGTCTAAGCTGTTTGGCCCATTCTGTAACAGACTTAACTACCCAGGCTGAGTCGAAGGCTCGACATAATGTAGAGGCTGCTGCCTCAAAGGCGGATTTTGCCAGGGATTCTATCCTCCTATCATTGGGATCCTTTAGGGCTGCCCCACTGGCGAGTGGGAGGACTGTATTGGTAGAGAGTCTGAACACTGGTGGATCCACCGAAGGGGAGGCAGTCCAGTTGGCGGTGAGATCTGGAGGGAAAGGATATAAAATCCCAAAATGGCTTCCCCTCTGAAACTGCCTGGTTGGGTTTTCCCTTTCCCTGGCCAACACTTCCTCAATATCCTTGTGGGAGGCGAAGACCCTGGAGGGGGACTTATGACGCTTAAATGAAAAAGCCTGATCATTAGGTTTTGATGTGGCATCCCCAAAGTTAAAGGTCTCATTGACTGCGGCAATGAGGCCCTGAACCATATCCTTGACCTGGGACTGTTCTGGCCCGTACTCAGAACGCTCCTCTGAGTGTGTCTCTGATAATGTCTCGCCTGATTCCAAGGATGAGGACCGGGAGGAGGCAGATGGCCAGAGGAATTCTGGCGGTGAGATGAGTGAGAAGGGGACCTGGGTTGGTGTTCCTGTCTAAACCTTTTACAGCCTCTAGAAGGCTCAAAAAGAGGCTCTTTCGATGCGCCTGTGTACACTGGAGTCTGTCAAGCACCGTTACCAAGTTCTGTTATACCTTGGTAAGGTCGGCCACGGACTTAGATAAGGAAGAGGCCCATCCTGAACACTCACTGTCTCCAGTGGTGATGGATGGCCCCCGGGCGGCAGGAAGGGCGGCTTCCTCCTGCTCCAGGAATAATGCATGAGCTCTGGCAGGCAAGACGGGGGGGCCTGCACCTGCTCTCTAGCGTAGGTGACACTGTGGTTCTGCTATCTTAGCTGAGTGGCGAGGACAGACGCGAAGGAAGCCTGACATTGCATTTGGTACATACAAAATATTTGACCATGGTCGCTGAAGCGGATGAGGAGGAACGGGACTGCTTTCCCTTGGGCATACTGACAGGCTTTACCTGGTGCCAACCGTCAGGGGTAAAAAGCGGCGTGAGGGAGCAACCTGTAATGCAGAACTCACATACCCATGACCTGTGTCCCCGCCGCAGCTGCTGTCTGAAGGCTGATGAGGGAGAGAGAGTGAGGTGAACAGCCCTGCCGCCTAGAAGCTTTATGAAATCCGCGCCCGGAACCGGTGGGCAGGGCTCTGTTCCGGCCTCCTGGAGCACCAAGATGGCTGGAAGAAGAAGCCGAGGGGCGGAGCCTGCCATAAGCCGGAATCTGGCGTCGGCCGTGCTGGGCTCCTGCTGGAGCCCAGGGCCATAACGCCACCACGGGAGGCTGGAACCGCACTGCACCGACGTGCTTGAAAACTAAGTGTTGGCTCTTAAAATAAGTTTAGAGCCACTGGCTGCAAGCCAGGGTGCCGATTAGAGCGGTCACATTCAGCCTAGGGTGGCTGGTGACCAGAATATAAAACGCTGCAGCCTCTTACCTCTAGCTCACCCCGTAACAGGGGTCTGTTATCTGCATGAAAAGATTGTTGTCCCAAACCTTTTCTGCAGGGCGTCTCTCTCGATCATCAGGCTCTGGAGGGCGAGTGATGGAAGATGAAGGTCAGGACCAGGAGCGGCCACCTGAACACGAGTCCTGTGTTAGGGGTTAGGGTCCTGCCAGTGGGATTCATGAGGATACGGGGTGGCAGTACACGCCGTACTCATAATCCCGGTTTGGGAATGCAGATGTAGCATATCTACTCTGTATCCCTCTATGGTTACCTGAAAACGAACGACGCACACTGAGGTAGGCATGGGTCTGCGAGAGACCCCTGTCCACTTCCTGCTGACGCTAAGCAAAACTGATTGTCCTACAGCCGGTCGGAGGGGTGTATACTGCGGAGGCGGAGCTAACATTTTTTTCATGGCATACTGTCAACCTCCTAGTGACAGCAGCACACACCCACGGTTTCTGTGTCCCCCAATGACACGAAAGAGAAATGTTTTTTTTGTTCTCCAACAAGATAGCGCCGCCTGCGCAATAGCAGCTATCGGATCTCTATACACAACAATAGCTGCTACTGCGTAGGTGCGGCGGGCGCCATTTTCAAAATGACTTTTTTTTTGTACTTGCTCAATAACATTAAGAACAGTTATTACTAGGAAACCAAACATGCGATTATGCTGCAGCACAGGTGTCACGGCTGGCGTCTGTCTGCGGAAGTTTTTTTTCCCTTCAGTATGTACTTATATTCATTATGTAATCTAGGGGGGAGGTCAGTGAAGGATCAGTGACCTGTCAGCAGTCTGTATTATGAATACCTAGTCAGAGCACCACATGCAGACCCCCACAGGCAGCTCCGGAGCACGAGCATATCATTAATCTTTATTTTCAGGTTTTAGTTAAACAACAACCACAAGACGGATTTCATCACCAGGTAACATTGTAATCAGTATAACGGTGCTGACCTGACACTGTCTGTAGGTTACTGTGCACAATCCTGCTGACAGGTTCACTTTAAAAGCACATGAGCCTGTTGAACAAGTCAGCACCATAAGCAATCGGCTGACCACTAACTCATGTATATGGGCAGCTTAATTCATCTCACAATCATCCTCATCCCAAAAGGGAACTTCCAACATATTTTACCTTATTGGCCAATTTCTTGTTGAGTTCTTCAGAGATTGAGTCATTTAGTTTCCTTTCAAACTGCCATGGAGTAGTCCGCACAGTGTCCACCATCTCTACAAGGACAAACATAGTGGAAGCTTGCTTGGGCTGCAAATACAGGAAAAAAAATTACAAAAATAGAATATAAAATATAGGTGCACAAACATACTACATATGTATTAACATATATATTACACAGTACTGTGCAAAAGTTTTATGAGAGCCAGGATCCAGCAACTGGTGAGCAAACTGCAGGGTCTAGGCTGATCGGAAGAGAGAAGGAGGAGAGCAAGGAGCAGGGCTGGAGAAATGCGCTAGCTGCAAGGTACCGAGAGTTGGAATCCCAGGGGGAGATATTTACAGTTAGGTCCATATATATCTGGACAAAGACAACATTTTTCTAATTTTGGTTCTAGACATTACCACAATGAATTCTAAACAAAACAATTCAGATGCAGTTGAAGTTCAGACTTTCAGCTTTCATTTGAGGGTATCCACATTAAAATTGGATGAAGGGTTTAGGAGTTTCAGCTCTTTGTGCAAAGCCTTTATGAGTGTAGGAGTACAGCAACTACATTTGCTTGGTTCAAGTAAAGAGCATCAGAGCATTTTAGTGCTTGCTCATCCCTACTCATTACCCAAAGAACACCATTCCCACGGTAAAACATGGTGGGGCAGCATCACGTGGGAATGTTTTTAGGCAGCAGGGACAGGGAACTGTTTCAGTCTGTCAGTGATTTGAGACTGGGATGGAGGTTCACCTTCCAACAAGACAATGACCCAAAGCGTACTGCTAAAGCAACACTCCAGTGGTTTTAGGGCATGTTTCCTTGGGTGTAATCCTTCAGTATTTGCTGCGGATTGGATGCAGCGGTAAAGCCGCAGCGTCCAAATGTTACAGCATAGTGGAAGGGACTTTATGAAATCAAACATGCAGGTGTCAGACGTGCGTAAACGCACATGTGGCGCGTCTTCCTAGACCGCAGCATGTCTATTTATCTTGCGGAGATGCTCAGTCTCCGCAAGATAAATAACAGTCTATGAATAGGATGCGGTGATTCTGCATGTGTTCAATGAACACATGCGGTATCACCGTACGTACAACACGGCGCCGGATATCCGCTGCGTCCAAAGCGCTGCCAATATGCCCCGTGGAACCATGTAAGGGGAAACATGTAAATATTTTGGAGTGGCCTAGTCAAAGCCCAGACCTTAATCCAATTGAGAATCTCTGGTCAGACTTGAAGATTGCTGTTCACCAGAGGAATCTATCTAACTTGAAGGAGCAGTTTTGTCTTGAGGAATGGGAAAAAATCCCAGTGACAAGATGTGGAAAACTCAGAGACTTATCCAAAGCGACCTGCAACTGTAACGGCCACAAAAAGAGGATCTACAAAGTACTGACTTTAGGGGATGAATAGTTATACACACAGACGTTCTCAGTTATTTTGTGCCATTTGTTGTTTGCTTCAAAATAAAAAGAAAACCAAATGTGCACAGTTGTAGACATGTTCTTTCCGTGAACTGATGTAAACTTTCAAAAAAAACAAATAAATCAAATTCCAGGTTGTGAGGTAGAAAAACACAAAAGATATCAATGGGGGTGAATACTTTTGCAAGCCACTGTAGAGGTGGTACAGCAGCGCACATTGCAATTTTTATCCATTGGTTTCTGTATCCCTATTGACATAGGCTTGGTGCATCTGTTGCAACAGTAGTGCATACACCTGGGAGGGAGCCCCAGATCTTACTTTCCATTTGTCAGTTTTTGTTTATTGATGTATATGAATTCAGACGTCCCATTCCATGGTCCACAAAAGTGGTCTGTGGCTGCCGCCCAGGAGCAGGATAGCCCCATCTTATCTGCCAGTGTCCACGGCTCTTTTTGATTATCTGGCCTTCCAAGATATCACATGTGCGTCACATTGCAACAATGATGATTAATCCAAGAGCTGCAAACGCTGGTAAGCGAGAGGTGGTATAGCGCCTGCAGACCATTGTCATGGCAGGTGACAGGTGGTACAGCGACCGCAGACCATTGTCATGGCAGGTGAGAGGTGGTACAGCGACCGCAGACCATTGTCATGGCAGGTGAGAGGTGGTACAGCGCCCGCAGACCATTGTCATGGCAGGTGAGAGGTGGTACAGCGCCCGCAGACCATTGTCATGGCAGGTGAGAGGTAGTACAGCGACCGCAGACCATTGTCATGGCAGGTGAGAGGTGGTACAGCGACCAAAGACCATTGTCATGGCAGGTGAGAGGTGGTACAGCGCCCGCAGACCATTGTCATGGCAGGTGAGAGGTAGTACAGCGACCGCAGACCATTGTCATGGCAGGAGAGAGATAGTACAGCGCCGGCAGACCATTGTCATGGCAGGAGAGAGGTAGTACAGCGACCGCAGACCATTGTCATGGCAGGTGAGAGGTGGTACAGCGACCGCAGACCATTGTCATGGCAGGTGAGA
Organism: Dendrobates tinctorius; assembly: GCF_039654945.1. NCBI lineage: Eukaryota > Metazoa > Chordata > Amphibia > Anura > Dendrobatidae > Dendrobates > Dendrobates tinctorius. The sequence goes on along the minus strand of NW_027361826.1, from coordinate 419,601 downwards.
GGTAGTACAGCGCCGGCAGACCATTGTCATGGCAGGTGAGAGGTGGTACAGCGCCCGCAGACCATTGTCATGGCAGGTGAGAGGTGGTACAGCGACCGGAGACCAATGTCATGGCAGGCGAGAGGTAGTACAGCGACCGCAGACCCTGGTCATGGCAGGCGAGAGGTGGTACAGCGACCGGAGACCATAGCCAGGGAAGGTGGAATGGGACGTGGGAATTGATTCTCACCATCTCTGGAGGATCTGCTCCAAAATCTACATAATGCCGGTTTCACACATCAGTGTCTCCGGTACGTGTAGTGACAGGTTTCTCACGTACCGGAGACACTGACACACGTAGACCCATTCAAATGAATGGTTCTATGCAGATGTCAGCGGTTTTTCATGGGCCGTGTGTCCGTGTGCAAAACATGGAGACATGTCCGTTTTAACACGGACACACGGCCCGCAACACGTGCTGCACACGTGCACACGGAGAACTGTTCACATAATCCTCCGTGCTCACGAACGGACGCCGGGAACAAGCAGCTACTGTAAGCGCTGTTCCCGGCGGCTGGTGTTGCTCTGCCGACAGGAGAGCAGAATGAACGAAAACCCGACGTGGGTCCCCCTCATTTTCATAACCAACCAAACAAAACTTAAAGCTGGGGGCTGCATCCCTCAGCTGTCAGCTTCAGCCATGTTGATTGTGAAGAATAGAGGGGTCCCCACGCTGTTTTTAGTTATTTAAATAAATAATTTGGCGTAAATCCATCTCGGGGGTTAATATATTTACAGTGGGAGTGTGTTACAGTCGTGAATGGCTGTATTAGCAGCGCTCCCACTGTAAATACATTAACCCCCGAGATGGATTAAAGCCGTGGGACATGACTGAGCGCCGGACAGGTAATGAATAGATTTGTTTTATTATTTTCAACTTTTTTCCAGGAGAACGAGGGCTTCGCTAAGGAATTACCAGAGTAATAAATATAATAAAAATGTGTGTGTTGTATTCTTTCATTAAAATAATTTATTCTTATTGTGTGTTTATTTAACCCTTTCTTTACTGTAGGATTAGTAATGGATCGGCGTCTTATTGACACTTCTCCATTACTAATCCGGGCTTAATGGCACCTTATAATCGAAAGGTGCCATTAACCCCTTATTACCCCACTTGCCACTGCTACAGGGCAAGTGGGAAGAACCTGGCAAAGCTCCAGATTAGGTGCATCTAATAGATGCGCCTTTTCTGGGCAGCTGGGGGCTGCTGTTTTTAGCCTGTGGGTGGCCAAGATCAATGGCCCGTTACCAGCCTGAGAATATCAGCCCTCAGCTGTCAGCTTTAGTCAGGTTGGTTGTCAAAAACAGGGGGGACCCCATGTCATATTTTTAAGTTATTTATTTAAATAAAAAAACAGTGTGGGGACCCCGCTATTCTTCACAACCAACCTTGCTGAAGCTGACAGCCGCAGCCCCCAGCTGTAAGTTTCGTCTGGTTGGTTCATAAAATGAGGGGGACCCCACGTCAGGGTTTTATTCATTCTTCTCTCCTGCCGGCAGAGCAGGAAAGGAGAATCACAGCCACGGTCAGCACCAGCTGCCGGGAACAGCGCCTACTGTAGCCGCTTCTTCCCCGCGCCATCAGTGTTGTCCTGATGCGGCTCACGCGAGACACACGGTTGCCACACACTGGTACCATGTGTCCACAGGAACACGGATAGCTCCAGTACCGGAATTATCTGGACGTGTGAAACTGCCCTAACCTCTGAGCGGACACTACATGTAGCAGTGTGACCAGATCCACCTAAGACGGTGTTCACACATACTGGCATTTTCTGACAGAAATCACAACCCAAATGTAGATTCTCAGACAGAAGAGCTGTGGATTTAACCCTTTAGGCCATGTGCACACGATGCAGATTTGCAGCGTTTCCGCAGCGGATTTTACCGCGCAGAAACGTTGCATATCCGCATTGTGATGTACAGTACCTTTAAAATGAATGAAAAAAAAAAAAAACGCTGTGCAGACGCTGCGGATTTTTCTGCGCGGTTTTCCTGCGGTACAAAATCCGCAGCATGTTACTTCTTTTGTGCGGTTTTCTATCTCCCCTGTCTCCAAATCCGCAGGGGGAAGACCGCAATGGAAAACCGCATGAAAACCGCGTGAAAAATGGAAGAAATCCGCAGGAAAAATGCAGGTCATTTGACCTGCGGTTTTCTTCCATTCTGCACGGAAAAATCCGCAGGGCTCAAAACTCCGTCTGCACTCAGCCTTATGCTGCAAACGGTGAACGTCACAGTGATAATGCCACAAAACGACGAGGCCGAAGTTGGTTTCTTATTCGGCAATTTTCTCTTTTCTGTTTTTTTACAGGCTTAACAAAAAAATGACAATAACATACAATGCAGTGAGGCGCCCTGATGTGAATCCATTTAAAAACTGCTACAAAAATTATAAAACTGGCACATAAATGGGCATCAAAGGGCGTCAGTGAAAGGGTTAAACGACTTTGGGCCACTGCTCTCACTGCAAACATATAGAACAGGGAGCCCCACATCCAAAACAGGTCCCTCCAGCCAAAACAGGTCCCTGCAGCCCGGCCCAAATGGTTCTGGGCATCAGAACCGGCATCACAGTGGGCACACAGGTGATTTTCAGATTTGAATCAGTAACTGATGTTTTTAAGGGGTTAAATTACTTTGGGAAAAAATCAATGGAAGAATAAGAAACCAACTTCAGCCGCAAAACGCAACTAATGTGTGTGTCACAATTCCTGGCAGGTGGCCATCACCGGCGGCTCCTCACCGGCACCAAGGCTGATACTTCTCTCCATCATTATACTATCGCTACAGCTACAGAGCGGCGCAGCCGGGGGGAGGAGACAGCGCCGCTTCAGGCCACACTCGGAGGCTCGCCCCGCCGCTGCCATACCTGCGATCCGCAGCCTCTAAGCCGCCAGCTACACACGTGTCAGCGGTATCATGAAGCCGCAGGATCATACACAGAAGGACCTTTCATGATGTCTTCTTGGTCATGTGATCCATCACGTGTGTGGGAGGAGTCAGCAGTAGTGATGGGAAGTTCGGCTCTTTTTGGTGATCCGGCTCATTCGGCTCAGCTCACCATAAAGAGCCGGCTCTTTAAACGGCTCTTTTTTTTAAATATAAATCTGCTTTCCCCAGTCCTCGTTCTAGGTCCCTGTGAAGTGAGGGCCTCATTCTCCACCTGTGTGACGCAGTGTAGACTGTTATTCAGCATTGCTGCTTCCTCAGATTGTCAGCTCTTGTGATCAGGCCCCGCCTCCTCGGTTGTAGTCTTAACTAGAGTTGAGCGAAACGGGTCGAAAAAATTCAAAAGTCGCCGACTTTTGGCAAAGTCGGGTTTCATGAAACGAAACCCGACCCTAGGATGAGGTCGGCCACAAGGTCGGCGACTTACGCGCCAAAGTCGCGTTTCAAAAGTTTGTTTTGCGCTCTTTTTCAGCCAATCAGGATCCACGGACACTGTGGGCAACGTGATGACATAGGCACGGGTCACCACCATCTTTCAGAAGGGCATGCAAGTGATTGGCTTGCTTTGGTGGGCGTCACAGGGGGTATAAAAGGGCGTGCACGCCGAACGCCATCTTACTTCTGCCGATCTTAGTATAGGGAGAGGTTGCTGCTGATTCTGTAGGGAGAGCGTTAGGCAGGGAAGAAGACAAAAGAACTGCTTCTGCTGCTAGCGATTTGGCCTGCACAACACACAAGTCACTGTGTGTGCAGTGCAAGGGGAGGCTATATTGTGGCGTATCAGTGGTGTTGGTTGTTGGGCTGCCTTCTAAGGCTTCCTGACACGCTGGCATTGCTGTTTACCCACTGCTCCGCAAACTGCTTTTTTAAAAGCAATCCAATCTCCATTATCCTCTCGTCACTTTTGTCACAGCTGTGCCATCGAGCGTGTCACATAGCGCTCAGATATCAGTGGGCCTCACACAATCCACAAGTGTCCAGTGTCCAAAAGTGTACGCAGAGAATCAAAATCTCCATTATCCTCTCGTCACTTTGGTCACAGGCAGCTGTGCCATCGAGCGTGTCACATAGCGCTCAGATATCAGTAGGCCTCACACAATCTACAAGTGTCCAGTGTCCAAAAGTGTACGCAGAGAATCAAAATCTCCATTATCCTCTCCTCACTTTGGTCACAGGCAGCTGTGCCATCGAGCGTGTCACATAGCGCTCAGATATCAGTGGGCCTCACACAATCTACAAGTGTCCAGTGTCCAAAAGTGTACGCAGAGATTCAAAATCTCCATTATCCTCTCGTCACTTTGGTCACAGGCAGCTGTGCCATCGAGCGTGTCACATAGCGCTCAGATATCAGTGGGCCTCACACAATCTACAAGTGTCCAGTGTCAAAAAGTGTACGCAGAGATTCAAAATCTCCATTATCCTCTCGTCACTTTGGTCACAGGCAGCTGTGCCATCGAGCGTGTCACATAGCGCTCAGATATCAGTGGGCCTCACACAATCTACAAGTGTCCAGTGTCCAAAAGTGTACGCAGAGATTCAAAATCTCCATTATCCTCTTGTCACTTTGGTCACAGGCAGCTGTGCCATCGAGCGTGTCACATAGCGCTCAGATATCAGTAGGCCTCACACAATCTACAAGTGTCCAGTGTCCAAAAGTGTACGCAGAGATTCAAAATCTCCATTATCCTCTCCTCACTTTGGTCACAGGCAGCTGTGCCATCGAGCGTGTCACATAGCGCTCAGATATCAGTGGGCCTCACACAATCCACAAGTGTCCAGTGTCCAAAAGTGTACGCAGAGAATCAAAATCTCCATTATCCTCTCGTCACTTTGGTCACAGGCAGCTGTGCCATCGAGCGTGTCACATAGCGCTCAGATATCAGTAGGCCTCACACAATCTACAAGTGTCCAGTGTCCAAAAGTGTACGCAGAGAATCAAAATCTCCATTATCCTCTCCTCACTTTGGTCACAGGCAGCTGTGCCATCGAGCGTGTCACATAGCGCTCAGATATCAGTGGGCCTCACACAATCTACAAGTGTCCAGTGTCCAAAAGTGTACGCAGAGATTCAAAATCTCCATTATCCTCTCGTCACTTTGGTCACAGGCAGCTGTGCCATCGAGCGTGTCACATAGCGCTCAGATATCAGTGGGCCTCACACAATCTACAAGTGTCCAGTGTCAAAAAGTGTACGCAGAGATTCAAAATCTCCATTATCCTCTCGTCACTTTGGTCACAGGCAGCTGTGCCATCGAGCGTGTCACATAGCGCTCAGATATCAGTGGGCCTCACACAATCCACAAGTGTCCAGTGTCCAAAAGTGTACGCAGAGAATCAAAATCTCCATTATCCTCTCGTCACTTTGGTCACAGGCAGCCGTGCCATCGAGCGTGTCACATAGCGCTCAGATATCAGTAGGCCTCACACAATCTACAAGTGTCCAGTGTCCAAAAGTGTACGCAGAGAATCAAAATCTCCATTATCCTCTCGTCACTTTGGTCACAGGCAGCTGTGCCATCGAGCGTGTCACATAGCGCTCAGATATCAGTGGGCCTCACACAATCTACAAGTGTCCAGTGTCCAAAAGTGTACGCAGAGATTCAAAATCTCCATTATCCTCTTGTCACTTTGGTCACAGGCAGCTGTGCCATCGAGCGTGTCACATAGCGCTCAGATATCAGTAGGCCTCACACAATCTACAAGTGTCCAGTGTCCAAAAGTGTACGCAGAGATTCAAAATCTCCATTATCCTCTCGTCACTTTGGTCACAGGCAGCTGTGCCATCGAGCGTGTCACATAGCGCTCAGATATCAGTGGGCCTCACACAATCCACAAGTGTCCAGTGTCCAAAAGTGTACGCAGAGATTCAAAATCTCCATTATCCTCTCGTCACTTTGGTCACAGGCAGCTGTGCCATCGAGCGTGTCACATAGCGCTCAGATATCAGTGGGCCTCACACAATCTACAAGTGTCCAGTGTCCAAAAGTGTACGCAGAGATTCAAAATCTCCATTATCCTCTCGTCACTTTGGTCACAGGCAGCTGTGCCATCGAGCGTGTCACATAGCGCTCAGATATCAGTAGGCCTCACACAATCTACAAGTGTCCAGTGTCCAAAAGTGTACGCAGAGAATCAAAATCTCCATTATCCTCTCGTCACTTTGGTCACAGGCAGCTGTGCCATCGAGCGTGTCACATAGCGCTCAGATATCAGTAGGCCTCACACAATCTACAAGTGTCCAGTGTCCAAAAGTGTACGCAGAGAATCAAAATCTCCATTATCCTCTCGTCACTTTGGTCACAGGCAGCTGTGCCATCGAGCGTGTCACATAGCGCTCAGATATCAGTAGGCCTCACACAATCTACAAGTGTCCAGTGTCCAAAAGTGTACGCAGAGAATCAAAATCTCCATTATCCTCTCCTCACTTTGGTCACAGGCAGCTGTGCCATCGAGCGTGTCACATAGCGCTCAGATATCAGTGGGCCTCACACAATCTACAAGTGTCCAGTGTCCAAAAGTGTACGCAGAGATTCAAAATCTCCATTATCCTCTCGTCACTTTGGTCACAGGCAGCTGTGCCATCGAGCGTGTCACATAGCGCTCAGATATCAGTAGGCCTCACACAATCTACAAGTGTCCAGTGTCCAAAAGTGTACGCTGAGATTCAAAATCTCCATTATCCTCTCGTCACTTTGGTCACAGGCAGCTGTGCCATCGAGCGTGTCACATAGCGCTCAGATATCAGTGGGCCTCACACAATCCACAAGTGTCCAGTGTCCAAAAGTGTACGCAGAGATTCAAAATCTCCATTATCCTCTCGTCACTTTGGTCACAGGCAGCTGTGCCATCGAGCGTGTCACATAGCGCTCAGATATCAGTGGGCCTCACACAATCTACAAGTGTCCAGTGTCCAAAAGTGTACGCAGAGATTCAAAATCTCCATTATCCTCTCGTCACTTTGGTCACAGGCAGCTGTGCCATCGAGCGTGTCACATAGCGCTCAGATATCAGTAGGCCTCACACAATCTACAAGTGTCCAGTGTCCAAAAGTGTACGCAGAGAATCAAAATCTCCATAATCCTCTCGTCACTTTGGTCACAGGCAGCTGTGCCATCGAGCGTGTCACATAGCGCTCAGATATCAGTAGGCCTCACACAATCTACAAGTGTCCAGTGTCCAAAAGTGTACGCAGAGAATCAAAATCTCCATTATCCTCTCGTCACTTTGGTCACAGGCAGCTGTGCCATCGAGCGTGTCACATAGCGCTCAGATATCAGTAGGCCTCACACAATCTACAAGTGTCCAGTGTCCAAAAGTGTACGCAGAGAATCAAAATCTCCATTATCCTCTCGTCACTTTGGTCACAGGCAGCTGTGCCATCGAGCGTGTCACATAGCGCTCAGATATCAGTAGGCCTCACACAATCTACAAGTGTCCAGTGTCCAAAAGTGTACGCAGAGAATCAAAATCTCCATTATCCTCTCGTCACTTTGGTCACAGGCAGCTGTGCCATCGAGCGTGTCACATAGCGCTCAGATATCAGTGGGCCTCACACAATCCACAAGTGTCCAGTGTCCAAAAGTGTACGCAGAGATTCAAAATCTCCATTATCCTCTCGTCACTTTGGTCACAGGCAGCTGTGCCATCGAGCGTGTCACATAGCGCTCAGATATCAGTGGGCCTCACACAATCCAAAAGTGTCCACTGTCCACAAGTGTGTGCAGAAATTCTAAATCTCCCCTGTCCTATAGACACCTTTTACCTTGTTTTACATTACTATATAGTTTGTTGGATTTTGTCTACATTTCTACCAAAAATGAGGAAGGCTGGTGGAAGAGGCCGTGGAATTGGGCGGGGGTTGGCAGCTGGTAATGATGGTGTTGGTGGTGGATCTGATGGTAGTGGCAAGAGCAAAATAGGACCGAATGCAGGAGGTGCTGACCCTGCGTCATCGTCTGGCTACATAAGGCCTCGAACGCTTAGTTTTCTAGGAGTTGGCAAACCGCTTTTAAAGGCAGAGCATCAGGAAAAAGTTTTGTCTTACATTGCTGACTCAGCCTCCAGCTCTATCGCCTCCTCTTCTTCAGTTGTAAAAAGTAAAAGCACTGAGTCGTCATTGGAGGCTCATGTTCATGAACCACACCTTTCCTTGTGTCCTTCACCCCAACCAAGATTGAAGGATGACGCAGGACATCCTACTGATTACTCCATGGAGCTGTTTTCACATACCATGCCTGGATTATCAAGTCAAATGGTGAATTACCCAGGCCAAGATGAATCTGACATGGAGTGCACTGATGCACAGCCGCTGATGGATGATTCTGCTGGTACATTCACTCAGAGCACTACATAGTCCTCGCAGTGTACAGAGCCAGATTTTGACCCTGATGAGACTCAGGTGCCCCTTCCCGCACACTATACCACCATAAACGGTGACACAGAGAAAGGTGCACATGACATAGAAGAGGAGGTGATGGATGACCCAGTTGTTGACCCAGATTGGCATCCATTGGGGGAAGAGGGTGCTGCTTCCAATAGCTCAGATGAGGAGCATCCACAGCAGACATCGACATCGCAACAACTGTTATCTGGCAGGCCCGGAGCACTCCAAAGACAGGTTCCAAACATCAAAAGAGTTGCTGGACAGCTTGTCCAGAGGGTCAAAAGATCACAGCGTGCTAGGCCGCAAAATGTCTGCCAAAGTAGGAAGAGTGCAGTGTGGCACTTTTTTGAACAAAATCCTCATGATCAGGCCAAGGTTATCTGTAAGAAGTGCGCAAAGACCTTTAGCCGAGGGAAAAATCTGAAAAATTTGAATACCAGTTGCATGCTTAGACATTTAACCAGCATGCACTTGCAAGCGTGGACACAACACCAAACCTCAAGTGCCACATGTGCAACTGATCACAACGAAGGTAGTCAGCAACGCTACATTGTTTCCCCCACTGTAAGCCCACCGGTTAGCACAGCAGCAAATGTTGAGGTGTCATTGCAAGGCCACAGCAGTCAGGGAATCCCACTGTTATATCAACGAAAGACTGATTCTAGGCCATCAGAAAGAACACCAACTCCATCACCATCATCAACCCTCTCTCAGTCCGCCCTGTCCACCGCTACTTCCACCATATGCAGCTCTCAAGTCCAGCTCACCCTCCCAGACACTATGAGTAGGTCAAGAAAGTACTCAGTCTCTCATCCGCGTACACTGGGTTTGAACGCCCACATTGCCAAACTAATCTCGTTTGAGATGATGCCCTTTCGGTTGGTGGAAAGCACAGCTTTCCGCGAACTCATGGCCTATGCAGTACCACGCTATGACCTACCCAGTCGCCACTTCTTCTCTCGCAAAGCCATCCCAGCCCTCCACCATCATGTGAAAGACCGCATTGTCCATGCACTCAAGCAGTCAGTGAGCGGAAAGGTGCACCTCACAACTGATGCATGGTCCAGTCGGCATGGCCAGGGCCGTTACGTGTCCATCACTGCGCACTGGGTTAATGTGGTGGATGCAGGGTCCACAGGGGACAGCGGTGGTGGGACAGTGCTGCCTAGCCCACGGTATAGGAAACAGTTGGCTGTAGGCGTTCGACCCTCCTCCTCCTCCTCCTCCTCCAGAAGCGAAAGCTCATCCACAGAGCGCAGTCGTACGAGCACTCCATCTGTAGCTGCCACTGTTGCACACGAGGTGTCCCCCTATCGAGCGGCTAGTGGAAAGCGTCAGCAGGCTGTGTTGCAGATGATGTGTTTGGGCGACAGACACACCGCCGAGGTGCTGGCCGAGTACTTGAAGCGACAAACTGAGTCATGGCTGGGCAGTGTACATCTTGAGGCAGGCAAGGTAGTTAGTGATAACGGCCGTAATTTTGTGGCAGCCATAGCCCTTTCAAAACTCAGCCACATACCTTGCTTGGCTCACACATTGAACCTGGTGGTGCAGTGCTTCCTCAAAAATTATCCGGAGTTAACAGCCCTGCTCCAGAAGGTGCGAAGACTGTGCGCGCACATCCGCCGGTCGCCTGTACACTCCGTTCGTATGCAGAAGCTGCAGCGATTGCTCCACCTTCCCAACCACCGCCTCATTATCGACATTGCAACAAGGTGGAACTCCACCCTGCACATGGTGGAGCGGCTGTGCGAGCAGAGGCAGGCCATAATGCATTTGTGGGAGGATACACGGCCAGGCACTTTGAGAGCAGACATGGAGTTGACAGGCGTGCAGTGGTCGAAGCTGAAAGACCTTTGTAAAGTCCTTCAGTGTTTTGAGGAATGCACACGGCTGGTAAGCGCAGACGACGCCATCCTAAGCATGAGCATCCCACTTATGCGTCTGCTCATGCAAACTTTGACGCACCTTAAGGAGCAGGCGTCTGCAGCCAATGTTGATGAGGAGGAAGAGGAGGAGGGAATCCTTGATGACATTCAGCCATTGTCTGCTCAGGGACCTCTCCTGGACGAAGTGGAGGAAGAAGAGGAGGAGAAGGATGATGGGGATGATTACTTAGGGGAGGAGGATGCATCTCGTGGGGCAAGTGAAAATGTTGGCGTGGCAAGGTCTGGTACAGGGTTTGTGCGTGACTGGAGGGATGTGGATTTGCCAGAAAGTGCTCCTCCACCCAGCACTCGCAGTGCATCATTGACACCGGGAACATTGGCCCACATGTCAGATTATGCCTTGCGGATCCTAAAAAGGGACCCCCGCATTGCCAAAATGATGAACGATGACGACTACTGGTTGGCCAGCATCCTGGATCCACGCTATAAAGGCAAATTACAAAACATCATGCCACAGGAGAACCTTGACCTAATATTGGCTAATAAACAAGCAACTCTGGTAAATCGGTTGCTTGAGGCATTCCCAGCACACAGCAGCGGTGATGGTTCTCACACGAGCCGTACGGGCCGGGGGCAGCTTGGCAGAGGTGTTCGTGGTGCACACAGCAGAAGTGGCGTTGGAGACAGGGGTTTCATGACAATGTTGTGGACTGATTTTTCAAATACCGCTCACACAACTGGTAATACTGCATCGATGGAAAGTGACAGGAGACAGCAGTTGTCAACTATGGTTACAAACTACTTTTCCTCCCATATCGATGTTCTCCCACACAGGTCATTCCCCTTTGACTATTGGGCCGCTAAACTGGACACCTGGCCTGAATTGGCCCAATATGCCTTACAGGAGCTCGCTTGCCCAGCTGCAAGTGTGCTATCGGAAAGAGTCTTCAGTGCAGCTGGATCAATCCTGACAGAAAAAAGGACCCGTCTGTCAACCCAAAATGTGGATGATCTAACCTTCATTAAAATGAACCACGCATGGGTTTCCAAGGATTTTGTCCCACCTTCCCCTGATGACACATAGGGTGACAGAAAAATGGCTTGCTTTGGTCCACCTCTTCCTGGTACTTCACCTATTTCGCCTTTTGCATCAGCTGAATGTCCAACATCAACATATGCCACTTTCTAAAACTCCCTAACTGTGCTGCCTCCCCCCCCATGGCCGGGGTCACCACCTAGCGCACGACACCGTGCGAGTGCCGTTGCCCTGGACAGGTGGGTAGGCCGACTCTTGGGCGCGGGCACTGGCACAGGGTCCCTCATAGTGCAATCAAGTGTCTCTGACGGCGGTGGTGCACACCCGCCGTCAGACACACCGCTGTACTATGAGGGGCCCAGTGCCAGTACCGACGCCCACGAGTGGGCCCCCCTTGCTTGGGCAGGGCCCCAGCATTTGCAATCTTTACCTCTCCCTGCTCCTCCTCTGTGTAATCTGGGCCGTCAAATCCATACTGTGCCTGACACCGTCTGAGCCTGCCTCCTGAGACATATATTTTGAATGTGTACGCTATCCATACATGTTATCCGGGGATACGGTACCCTTTCTAACCTTTGTGCAATCACGTGCAATCCATACTGTGCCTGACACCGTCTGAGCCTGCCTCCTGAGACATATATTTTGAATGTGTACGCTATCCATACATGTTATCCGGGGATACGGTACCCTTTCTAACCTTTGTGCAATGACGTGCAATCCATACTGGGCCTAACACCGTCTGAGCCTGCCTCATGCTGTATAGACATATATTTTGAATGTGTACGCTATCCATACATGTTATCCGGGGATACGGTACCCTTTCTAACCTTTGTGCAATGACGTGCAATCCATACTGGGCCTAACACCGTCTGAGCCTGCCTCATGCTGTATAGACATATATTTTGAATGTGTACGCTATCCATACATGTTATCCGGGGATACGGTACCCTTTCTAACCTTTGTGCAATGACGTGCAATCCATACTGGGCCTAACACCGTCTGAGCCTGCCTCATGCTGTATAGACATATATTTTGAATGTGTACGCTATCCATACATGTTATCCGGGGATACGGTACCCTTTCTAACCTTTGTGCAATCACGTGCAATCCATACTGTGCCTGACACCGTCTGAGCCTGCCTCCTGAGACATATATTTTGAATGTGTACGCTATCCATACATGTTATCCGGGGATACGGTACCCTTTCTAACCTTTGTGCAATCACGTGCAATCCATACTGTGCCTGACACCGTCTGAGCCTGCCTCCTGAGACATATATTTTGAATGTGTACGCTATCCATACATGTTATCCAGGGATACGGTACCCTTTCTAACCTTTGTGCAATCACGTGCAATCCATACTGGGTCTGACACCGTCTGAGCCTGCCTCCTGAGACATATATTTTGAATGTGTACGCTATCCATACATGTTATCCAGGGATACGGTACCCTTTCTAACCTTTGTGCAATCACGTGCAATCCATACTGGGCGTGAGAACGGCTGGCGAGCTGTTAAGCAAGCTACAGCACCTGTCCAGACAAGTACAGGGATTCCCTAGCGAGGAGACTTATTTGATTGTTTTCAATGTTGGGACAGCAATTTTTGGGGAGCACTATACTCTGGAGAATGATAGATGGGGCCCAACATACACTGGAACATTCCAAAGGTGGACATCAGACACTGGAGCAGCATTTACAGGGCCCATTATACACTAGAGCATTAGAAATGGGGCCCATTATGTTTGGAGCATTATTTGGGCCCATAAGACAGTGGAGCTTCATCCATGGGGACCAACATATACTGTAGCATTATGTGGAGCTCATCATATACTGTTTCAAACATTATATGGGACCAATGATTCTGTATGGAGAAATAGATGGGCCTCGTCATGAGATGTAAAAAGTGAGGTATTTTTCATTGTACTATACCGCTATTTCTCTGCCGTATCGGAGCATGATGAGTTGTGGTATGTGTTAAAGGGGCGCTCTTTCGCCCAGGGCACATGAAAACCTGGAGCCAGCCCTCCCCCCCCCCACAGTTTGTAGCCAAATAACCCCCATTTTTCAGTGCGTAACTTGTAATATGAAGTTAATTAAGGTTGACAAGCTTAAGAAAGAAGAATTGATGCTTTTGGCATTCAAATGGGCACTGTAGGTGTGTTTCCTGTCCTCCTCTCACTGCCGACTTTTATTCCCCATTGACTTACATTGGGTTTCGTGTTTCGGGACGACCCCGACTTTTCCCTATAATCGGACGATCTTGCTCGACTCAACTTTTGGAAAAGTCGGGTTTCACGAAACGAAACGCGACCCTAAAAAACCAAAAGTCGCTCAACTCTAGTCTTAACATGTATTGTGGCATTTTTTGTTCATGTCCTTTGTGAATTAGTAAGTGCTGTGATATGTGTGGGTGCACCTGATGCCTCCTGATCCTGATGCAAACGCAGGTCGGTGCGTCCCTATGTTAAGTATAGGGATCTAATCTGGATCAGGATGCATCAGCAGTCTAGAGTTGAGCGACTTTGGTCGGATCGGGTTTCGTGAAACCCGAATGAAACAAAATAAGTTTCAGATGAAACTCGTCCGACTAGAGCAAAAAAAGTCGGAGTTTCGTCCGACTTTTATTTCCCATTGACTTGCATTGGGGTCGGGTTTCGGACGAAACTCCGACTTTGTTTTGCTCTAGTCGGACGAGTTTCATCTGAAACTTATTTTGTTTCATTCGGGTTTCACGAAACCCGATCCGACCAAAGTCGCTCAACTCTAAATTCAGCACTGCTACACATTCCAACGCACCGCACCAAAACACTAGTGGGCTGTATCATACCATGCTGGGGGGCTATATACCATGCTGGGCTGTATCATACCATGCAGGGGGGGCTATATACCATGCTGGGCTGTATCATACCATGCTGGGGGGGCTATATACCATGCTGGGCTGTATTATACCAAGCTGGGGGGGCTATATACCATGCTGAGGGGGCTATATACCATGCTGGGCTGTATTATACCAAGCTGGGGGGGCTATATACCATGCTGGGGGGCTATATACCATGCTGGGCTGTAATATACCAAGCTGGGGGGGCTATATACCATGCTGGGGGGCTATATACCATGCTGGGCTGTATTATACCAAGCTGGGGGGGCTATAGACCATGCTGGGGGGCTATAGACACTGCTGGGCTGTATAATACCAAGCTGGGGGGGCTATATACCATGCTGGGCTGTATTATACCATGCTGGGGGGGCTATATACCATGCTGGGCTGTATTATACCAAGCTGGGGGGGCTATATACCATGCTGGGGGGCTATATACCATGCAGGGCTGTATTATACCATGCTGGGGGGGCTATATACCATGCTGGGCTGTATTATACCAAGCTGGGGGGGCTATATACCATGCTGGGCTGTATTATACCATGCTGGGGGGGCTATATACCATGCTGGGCTGTATTATACCATGCTGGGGGGGCTATAGACCATGCTGGGCTGTATTACACCATGCTGGGGGGGTATATACCATGCTGGGCTGTATCATACCATGCTAGGGGGGCTATACACCATGCTGGGGGGCTATATACCATGCTGGGGGGCTATATACCATGCTGGGCTGTATTATACCAAGCTGGGGGGGCTATAGACCATGCTGGGCTGTATTACACCATGCTGGGGGGGTATATACCATGCTGGGCTGTATCATACCATGCTGGGGGGCTATATACCATGCTGGGCTGTATCAAACCATGCTGGGGGGGCTATATACCAAGCTGGGCTGTATTATACCATGCTGGGGGGCTATATACCAAGCTGTGCTGTATTCTACCATGCTGGGGGGGCTATATATCATGCTGGGCTGTATCAAACCATGCTGGGGGGGCTATAGACCATGCTGGGCTGTATTATACCATGCTGGGGGGGGCTATATACCATGCTGGGGGGCTATAGACCATGCTGGGCTGTATCATACCATGCTGGGGGGGCTAGATACCAAGCTGTGCTGTATTATACCATGCTGGGGGGGCTATACACCATGCTGGGCTGTATTATACCATGCTGGGCTATATTATACCATGCTGGGCTGTATCATACCATGCTGGGGGGCTATATACCATGCTGGGCTGTATTATACCATGCTGGGGGGGCTATATACCATGCTGGGCTGTATTATACCATGCTGGGGGGGTATATACCATGCTGGGGGGTATATGCCATGCTGGGTGGGCTATATACCATGCTGGGGGGGCTATATACCGTGCTGGGCTGTATTATACCAAGCTGGGGGGGCTATAGACCATGCTGGGCTGTATTACACCATGCTGGGGGGGTATATACCATGCTGTGCTGTATCATACCATGCTGGGGGGGCTATATACCATGCTGGGGGGGGCTATATACCATGCTGGGCTGTATCAAACCATGCTGGGGGGGCTATAGACCATGCTGGGCTGTATTATACCATGCTAGGGGGGGGCTATATACCATGCTGGGGGGCTATAGACCATGCTGGGCTGTATCATACCATGCTGGGGGGGCTAGATACCAAGCTGTGCTGTATTATACCATGCTGGGGGGGCTATACACCATGCTGGGCTGTATTATACCATGCTGGGTTATATTATACCATGCTGGGCTGTATCATACCATGCTGGGGGGCTATATACCATGCTGGGCTGTATTATACCATGCTGGGGGGGGCTATATACCATGCTGGGCTGTATTATACCATGCTGGGGGGTATATACCATACTGGGGGGTATATGCCATGCTGGGTGGGCTATATACCATGCTGGGGGGCTATATACCGTGCTGGGCTGTATTATACCAAGCTGGGGGGGCTATAGACCATGCTGGGCTGTATTACACCATGCTGGGGGGGTATATACCATGCTGTGCTGTATTATACCATGCTGGGGGGGCTATATACCATGCTGGGCTGTATCAAACCATGCTGGGGGGGCTATATACCAAGCTGGGCTGTATTATACCATGCTGGGGGGCTATATACCAAGCTGTGCTGTATTCTACCATGCTGGGGGGCTATATACCAACCTGTTCTGTATTCTACCATGCTGGGGGGGGCTATGTATCATGCTGGGCTGTATCAAACCATGCTGGGGGGCTATAGACCATGCTGGGCTGTATTATACCATGCTGGGGGGGGGCTATGTACCATGCTGGGGGGCTATAGACCACGCTGGGCTGTATCATACCATGCTGGGGGGGCTATATACCAAGCTGTGCTGTATTATACCATGCTGGGGGGGCTATACACCATGCTGGGGGGCTATATACCATGCTGGGCTGTATTATACCATGCTGGGCTATATTATACCATGCTGGGCTGTATCATGCCATGCTGGGGGGGTATATACCATGCTGGGCTGTATTATACCAATCTGGGGGGCTATATACCATGCTGGGCTGTATTATACCATGCAGGGGGGCTATATACCAAGCTGTGCTGTATTATACCATGCTGGGGGGGCTATATACCATGCTGTGCTGTATTATACCATGCTGGGGGGGCTATATACCATGCTAGGCTGTATTATACCATGCTGGGGGGCTATATACCATGCTGGGCAGTATTATACCATGCTGGGGGGGCTATATACCATGCTGGGCTGTATTATACCATGCTGGGGGGGTATATACCATGCTGGGCTGTATCATACTATGCTGGGCTGTATCATACCATGCTGGGGGGGGGCTATATAACATGATGGGCTGTATTATACCATGCTGGGTGGGCTATATACCATGCTGGGCTGTATTATACCATGCTGGGGGGGCTATATACCATGCTGGGCTGTATCAAACCATGCTGAGAGGGCTATATACCATGCTGGGCTGTATTATACCAAGCACTGCTGTATTATACCATGCTGGGGGGCTATATACCATGCTGGGCTGTATTATACCCTGCTGGGGGGGGCTATATACCATGCTGGGCTGTATCATACCATCCTGGGGGGGCTATATACCATGCTGGGCTGTATCATACCATGCTGGGGGGCTATATACCATGATGGGGGGGGCTATATACCATGCTGGGGGGGTTATATACCATGCTGGGCTGTATCATACCATGCTGGGGGGGCTATATACCATGCTGGACTGTATTATACCATGCTGGGGCCTATATACCATGCTGGGCTGTATTATACTATGCTGGGGGGCTATATACCAAGCTGTGCTGTATTATACCATGCTGGGGGGCTAAATACCATGCTGGGCTGTATTATACCATGCTGGGGGGGCTATATACCATGCTGGGCTGTATTATACCATGCTGGAGGGGTCTATATACCATGCTGGGCTGTATCATACCATGCTGGGGGGGCTATATACCATGCTGGGCTGTATTATACCATGCTGGGGGGGCTATATACCATGCTGGGCTGTATTATACCATGCTGGGGGCTATATACCATGCTGGGCTGTATTATACCATGCTGGGGGGCTATATGCCATGCTGGGCTGTATTATACCAAGCTGGGGGGCTATATACCATGCTAGGCTGTATTATACCTTGCTGGGGGGCTATATACCATGCAGGGCTGTATTATGCCATGCTGGGGGGGTTATATACCATGCTGGGGGGGCTATATACCATGCTGGGCTGTATTATACCATGCTGGGCTGTATTGTACCATGCTGGGGGGCTATATACCATGCTGGGGGGCTATATACCATGCTGAGCTGTATTGTACCATGCTGGGGGGGCTATATACCATGCTGGGCTGTATTATACCATGCTGGGGGGGCTATATACCATGCTGCGTTGTACCATACCATGCTGGGGGGGCTATATACCATGCTGGGGGGCTATATACCATGCTGGGGGGGCTATATACCATGCTGGGCTGTATTATACCAAGCTGTGCTGTATTATACCATGCTGGGGGGCAATATACCATGCTGGGCTGTATTATACCATGCTGGGGGGGCTATATACCATGCTGGGCTGTATCATACCATGCTTGGGGGCTATATACCATGCTGGGCTGTATCATACCATGCTGGGGGGCTATATACCATGCTGGGGGGCTATATACCATGCTGGGGGGGCTATATACCATGCTGGGCTTTATCATACCATGCTGGGGGGGCTATATACCATGCTGGGCTGTATTATACCATGCTGGGGGGCTATATACCATGCGGGGCTGTATTATACCATGCTGGGGGGCTATATACCAAGCTGTGCTGTATTATACCATGCTGGGGGGGCTATATACCATGCTGGGCTGTATTATACCATGCTGGGGGGCTATATACCATGCTGGGCTGTATTATACCATGCTGGGGGGGTCTATATACCATGCTGGGCTGTATTATACCATGCTGGGGGTCTATATACCATGCTGGGCTGTATTATACCATGCTGGGGGGGGCTTGTCACGGGGTCCTTCTCTGGTATCACACAATCAATAGAGAGAGGGAAGGGTGAACAATCCCAAGACCTTTATTCAGGCAAAAATACGAAAAGGTCCATATTCAGTCCACCACACAAAGGATAAGATAGTCCAGAATAAGAATGCAGTCCAGTATCAGGATAAAATGTCCAGGGAAACGAGATTCCAAAACACTCTAGCACCAGAGGATAATAATGGATCCTTCTAGCCTTTTCACCATCTTGTCTCTAGCGGAACTGACTTGTTGTCCAGCTGCTGTTCTTTCCCCCACCCCCTTCCTTGTCCAGGGGTAGTCAAACAAGTTACCTCCCAGAGGAGAACAAAAGGCCTTAGGGATTAATGCACTACAGGGGGTCATCAAGAGACAGATACAGTGAGGCTGTAGGCTTACAATGTAATAAGAAAAACACTATGAAAATAACTGGAATTGTTAAAAATAGGAATATACAAAAAATGACATCTGCATATCACACCATCACAACCTCTCCCCCCCATAATAAGTGAGCACGCCATGAGGTCTACAGAGACCTCTGGCCTGCTCACTTTAGTCCACATTGCTCAGTTATTTATAGTTCCTTGTACAGTGGCAGGGGTAGGTCGGCCTGGGGAGCCTATGGTTCTTCTTGTCGAGACAGTCCATCGGCGTTCTGTTGTTGGCTTCCCCGCTTGTATTGGATGGAGAAGCTGTAGGGTTGTAAGGACAAGCTCCACCACAGCAATCTTCCATTGTCCCCTGATACGCGATTCAGCCATGTGAGGGGGTTGTGGTCTGTAACCATCGTAAAGTCTCTGCCATACAAGTAGGGCTGCAATTTTTTTAGCGCCCATACGATGGCAAGGCACTCCTTTTCAATAGTGGCATAGGCAACTTCCCGATCCAGTAGTTTCCGACTGGCAAAAGCAACAGGATGTTCTTCTCCGGCGGCGTTCACTTGGCTAAGTACTGCCCCAATCCCAAAGGTGGATGCATCTGTCTGCACGAGGAACCTGCGTTTATAATCCGGGGCAGCCAAGACAGGAGCAGTGAGGAGGGCAGTCTTTAACGCTGAAAAGGCATCCTCGCATGCAGGCGTCCATGTCACATTCCTAGGCATGTTCTTGCGGGTCAGGTCGGTTAGGGGCTTGGCCAAGGTGCTGAAGTTAGAAACAAATTTGCGATAGTAACCAGCAGTTCCTAAAAACCCAAGTACCTGCTTTTTAGTCTGGGGTCTACACCAGTTGCTAATGGCTTCCACCTTGGCAGGCTCAGGCCTTAGTGTCCCACCCCCTATTCTATGCCCGAGGTACTGCACCTCAGCCATCCCTATTTGGCACTTATCAGGGCGAATGGTCAGTCCTGCAGTAAGGATACAGTCCAGCACTATGCCCAAGTGCTTAAGATGTTCCTCCCAGGTTGTGCTAAAAATGGCGATGTCGTCTAAGTAAGCACAGGCAAAGTCCTGACATTGTTGTAACAGTCGATCCACCAGTCTCTGGAAAGTAGCGAGGGCAGTTTTCATCCCAAAGGGCATTCCCAGGAACTCATAAAGCCCAAATGGAGTAATGAAGGCTGAGCGCTCCCGAGCGTCCTCCGTTAGGGGTATCTGCCAGTACCCCTTGCTCAAGTCTAACGTGGTCACAAATTAGGCACTGGCCAGACGATCCAATAGATCATCAATCCTGGGCATGGGATAAGCATCACTCTTGGTGGCATCATTTAGTCGTCTGTAATCAACGCAGAATCGTGTTGTACCATCCTTCTTGGGGACCAGGACGACAGGAGAGGCCCAAGAACTGTGAGATGGCTGAATAACTCCCAGTTGTTTCATCTCCTCCAGTTCGTTCTTTATCATGCCTTGAACAGCCTCTGGAACCCGGTAGGCAGCCTGCTGGATGGGGCGTTGTCCGGGGGTTTCCACATAGTGACTGGTGAGAGTAGTCTTCCCCGGCTTTGAGGAGAAAGCAGCAGCTCTCGGCCTTAGTACGGCGACAATATCGTCCTTTTGTACATCCGATAAATGGGAGCCCAGGGGCACTTGTTCCAGTGATCCTCCCGCTTGGGCAACCTGGAGGAGATCTGGGAGATACTCGTCGTCAGCGGTATCACTAGGGGGGTGGCAGACAGCTAGAACAGGCAGAGATCGGTCGTGGTAGTCTTTCAGCATGTTAATGTGGATGGTTTTCTGTCGTCGACCACTAGAGTCCAGGGCAATAACATAGTTAGTGTCATTAATTTTCTTGACAACCTGATAAGGGCCTTCCCACACTGCTTGAAGCTTGTTGGCAGGGGAAGCAGTAATCATGAGCACTTGCTGTCCTTCCATAAATTCCCGGTTCCTGGCATTACGGTCATACCAGGTTTTTTGTCTGGACTGGGCCATTCGCTGATGTTCTTTAGCGAAGTTAGCTAGCTGGGCGAGACGGTCTCTGAGCTCTAGAACATAGGGAGCGATGGGCATTCCGGTATCTGAGATGTCTCCCTCCAAATGTTCTTTCAGAAGAGTGAGAGGCCCACGGACCTTCCGACTAAACAGTAGTTCGAAGGGAGAGAACCCTGTGGACTCTTGGGGAACCTCCCGATAGGCGAAGAGGAGATGTGGCAGGTACTTTTCCCAGTCTTTTTCAACGTCAACAAAAGCCCTCAGCATATTTTTTAGGGTTCCATTAAAGCGTTCACATAGTCCGTTGGTCTGCGGGTGGTATGGGGTGGTGCGAATGGCTCGAACACCACAGGTATGCCATAGGGACTGGACCAGATCTGACATGAACTGAGTGCCTTGATCCGACAATATTTCACTAGGAAACCCTACCCGGGTAAAGATGGTAACAAGGGCCTTGGCTACCTTTACTGCTGTAATACTGGACAGGGCCACAGCTTCAGGATACCTAGTGGCATAATCCACCACGGTCAGGATATATTTTTTCCCTGACCTGCTGGGGTGGGCCAGAGGACCTATGATGTCGACGGCTACACGTTGAAATGGTTCCTCAATTATGGGCAGGGATTGCAGGGGTACCTTATGTCGAGCTCCTGGATGCCGCATTCGCTGGCACACATCGCAGGTGCGGCAATAATGGGCTACCGATTGCGAGACGCCCGGCCAGTAAAAACTTTGGGTGAGTCTCTTTTCAGTCCTTTTTCTCCCTTGATGCCCAGCCAAGGGGATGTCATGGGCCAGTTGAAGTAGCCGTGCCCTGTACTTCTGAGGGACAATGAGTTGCCTGGTCGTTGCGTCAGGGTTGCCCTGGTCACTGCCCTTTGTTACACGATAATACAGTCCGTTTTCTCGAGTGAAGCCATCCCCATTATCTCCCATGTGCCCAGTCTCTGCCTTTCGCCTAAGGGCTGCTAAAGCAGTGTCACCCTCTATTTCTCTCCTAAACTCCTCTCTGTCCCAAGACTCTCCCAATGTAGTAGCAGCGAAAGTATTGCTTACCGACTCTGATGCGGTTCGTGGTGGTTGCTCCCCGGTGGGGTCCGGATGACGTAGTGCTTGAAGGGCCTGTAGTCGGGTGGCTGCTCCCACAAATTGGCACTGTAACTCCCCAATGTCGTTCC
Source organism: Dendrobates tinctorius (assembly GCF_039654945.1). NCBI lineage: Eukaryota > Metazoa > Chordata > Amphibia > Anura > Dendrobatidae > Dendrobates > Dendrobates tinctorius. Next base: position 397,345 of record NW_027361826.1, on the reverse strand, counting down.
CAAGGAGGATATCTGCAGGAAGTCCTCCCATAACTCCAATCCAACACAGTTTTTCTCCACAACCATAATCCAAATGCACAGAAGCTCGCTGTATATATTTGCGGGCACTGCCCGCCAGGACAATGGGAATTCCCGGACCCTGGTAAATTGCCTCGGGTCGAACCACACGGGGGTCAGCGATAGTCAAGAATGCCCCGGTGTCTCTAAGGCTACTTTCACACATCAGGTTTTCGGCGTCAGGCGCGATCCGGCGTCGTGCCGGAACGCCGGATCCGGCAAATGTTTCGTAAAACCGGATGTGATGGATCCGGTTTTCTGGCGGATCCGTCTTTTTCTGGACAGACAAAACCGGATCCGTCTCATCCGGTTCATCCGTTTTTCTATCCGTTTTTCGACGGATTACGCCGGATCCGGTTTTTAAAATTGACCCTTGTGGCCTTCCGAACGGGATTGGCTACTGGAAAACTATATATAGCATGTTCCTACAGCCCTTCTTTGACAGGTTGTAGAGGAGAAAGTGCAGGTTGGAGAGAAGAGCAAGTTACTGGTGAAGATGGATGTTGTCATTGGAAATATTTTGAAGAATTTGGCGGATTTTACAGCGGAGGCAAATCGTTTGAGGGTGATTGTTCTGGAGAAGGAGAGAGCGAGACAGCAGCGCATCAGGCATCGTAGACAACGTTTGTGGATCCACCCCATCACAGCCAAGAGAATGACGCGTGGGGTCTATTCTACACTATGCATGGACCTTCGGCGAAACCCGGATAAATTTTTTGGATATGTTAGCATGAAAATGGAGAATTTTGATTACTTGGTGGAGCGCATTGCACACCTCATAAGAAAAGCGGACACCTATTGCCGCTTCTCTGTTTCACCCGCAGAGCGTCTGATGGTGACTTTAAGGTAAGCCACATTTATTGGATATGATCGCATAAGAGCACACTTTCACTGCAATCTTGTTGGTGGTAATTTGTATCCCCAAGTGTTATAGGTCAGTTTTGGTATGTAATGCTGTGATTTAAAACTAATTTATTGTTTTTTAATTCCCCACAGATTTCTTGCAACTGGAGAATCCCTTTCGTCACTGCATTTCCAGTACAGACTCGGGATTTCCACCATATCTGGAATTGTGAAGTACACATGCCGTGCACTGTGGGACTCCTTAGCTGAAGAGTTTTTACCAGAGCCCACAACAGAGAGGTGGATTGAAATTGCTGACAAGTTTCAACAGATATGTCAGTTTCCAAACTGCTTGGGCGCTGTGGACGGGAAACATATCCGCATTGTAAAGCCAGCTGGATCGGGATCGGAATATTTCAATTACAAGAAATATTTTTCAATTGTCCTCATGGCCATCGCTGACGCGGAATACAAATTTATTGCGGTTGATATTGGGGCCTATGGCCGCTCCAATGACTCTCAAGCTTTCAAACTGTCTGCCATGGGGCGTAAACTGTATGGAAACACCTTCCAGTTCCCACCACCTAGACCGCTGCCGCAAACATCTGGTCCACCTATGCCATTTGTCTGTGTAGGGGATGAAGCCTTCCAGCTGTCAGAACACCTTTTGAAACCGTACTCTAGCAGAGGATTGACAAGACCAAAACGCATTTTTAATTACCGCCTCACAAGAGCAAGAAGAATGGTTGAATGTACCTTTGGTATTCTGACAGCCAAATGGCGGGTCCTATTGACTGCGATCAACCTCAAGACAGAAACTGTGGACGAGGTGATCAAAGCGTGCGTGGTACTCCACAATTTTGTTATCTGCAAGGAACCCATTTCCATTGAGGACACCTCTGAAGAAACCACCTTGCAAGATTACCATGACATTACCACTAGAAGTTCTGTGACGGTTTCAGTAATGAGGGACAATTTTGCACTATACTTTATGTCACCTCAAGGCAGAGTACACTGGCAGGATGACAGAGTGTGAAAGATTTGTGCCCTAACCAAACTTGTGTACCTTCTGTACCAACAGTATATACCTTTGCCAACCAAAGTTGGCTATCTTGTCATGGTCTCTATTTTTAGCTTTAGGCCACAGGTGTGTACCTGGTTGTGTTTTATGCAAAGTATTTCACCTTTTAACAAAAGTTGTGTACATTGTTAGGAAATCACCAACAATAAACACAACTTTTTAGGTGAAATACTTTGCTTCAAACACAACCAGGAACACAACTGTGGCAAAAAGCTAAAATTTACCCACAGTTATATACCTAGTTTTGAATACCATTTCACCTTTTAAATACCCTGTATTTAACCTTTTTCGCCGCAGAAAGAAATGACAGACAACCAGTGTAAAATAATTTAACTTTTATTGAAAAATGTTTTTTTTAGTAAACTTTTTTAAAGTTTTAATAAACTTGTTTAATAAAACTTTGAAACTATAAAACTGAAACCATAAAACTGGTCATTTTTATTTAAATACACACATTATAAATCTGTGTAGTGTGTGGTGGAAATACTGCTGTAGGGGCTGCGGGACACTTCGACACTGGGAGTGTGGAGAGAGGACTGGGATCGTGGTGGGGAAGGAACAGTTAGAGGTGAAGGTGTGGAAAAAACTACAGAATGGGTGGACATGTGGGAAGCAGAAGAGGTGGTGGGTGGTGGAGTGGAGGGTTGGGCAGGGACTGTAGGAGCAGATGATGTTGATGGCAAGTTGTATGGGGAAGGAGTTTGGTACGGGGCAGGTTGCTGGAAGTGGGGAGATGTCTGGTACGGGGCAGGTTGCTGGAAGTGGGGAGATGTCTGGTACGGGGCAGGTTGCTGGAAGTGGGGAGATGTCTGGTACGGGGCAGGTTGCTGGAAGTGGGGAGATGTCTGGTACTGGGGAGGTTGCTGGTACTGGGGAGTTTGCAGGTACTGTGGAGGTTGCTGGTACTGGGGAGGTTGCTGGTGCTGGGGAGGTTGCTGGTGCTGGGGAGGTGGATGGTGCTGGGGAGGTGGATGGTGCTGGGGAGGTGGATGGTGCTGGGGAGGTGGATGGTATGTAATAGGAGGGGGAGGATGGAAAGTGGCTGGAAGTGGATGGTATGTAATAGGAGGGGGAGGATGGAAAGTGGCTGGAGGGGGTGTAGATGTAATAGGAGGGGGAGGATGGAAAGTGGCTGGAGGGGGTGCAGGTGGAGGAACTACTGTGGTGGGAGGAGGAGGAGGTTGGGAGGTAACTTGCTGGAGAGCAGCGTGGCATGAATGCATTACATGCATCTGCTGGGCAGGAGAGAGCGTTTCCATGCGCTCCACAACAGACCTGAAAAAGGTGTGGTTTGGCGAAGATCTTGCTTCTGAATGCATGGTTTGCAGAAGTGTCTTCACCTCCAGAATGCTGGAGTTGATCTGCTGATAGCCTGCGGAGATTTGCTCTGACAAGACTTTTAGACAGTTCTGGAAAGATGCATTCAGATGCAAGAACTCTGGCGCATAAGTCTTTTCCTGACCCCTCTGCCGCTGCCGCCCAGTACCCGCAGGTGTACTAGAGGTGGCAGGGGCAGAAGGGTGGGGTAAAGGGAAAGCGATCTCCTCACCAGCAGCTTCATGTAATGTAGGCGGCCACGATGCTCCTGTGCTGGTGGATGGGACAGATGGGTCGAATGTGTGGGAAGGCTGGGAAGGTGCAGATGTACTGGGGCGGTCGAAGTGTCCCTCGGTGCCGGTCTCCTCAGGGATCGCCTCAGAAGGGTCCAATCGTGCCGGCTCCCGAGTGCTGCTCACCGTGCTGTGTAATAAAGAGAAAAAAAAACAATTAAAATACTGACATGGTATGGCCCTGGCTGAAAAAAAATTTACATATAACATTTTTTTTCACATGTGGTGTGTAATATTTACCTTCTGGTGACCATTGTTTCCCGGAGGAACGACAGGGCTTCTGCGTACTTGTACTTGCTCCTGCGTCCTCCAGATCCACTCGGGGCCCGCATCTCTTTATTGAACTCCTTCTTGAAACGATCTCTCACAGACCGCCACCGATTCACAATTCTGTTCCCTGAAACGAGAAAGGAGTGGTTAGTATACAACATCAGTGTTTCCCAAACTCCAGTCCTCATGGTCCCCAGGGGTCATGTTTTCAGGATTTCCATAGTAAATAGAAATCCTGAACACATGATCCGTGGGGACCACGAGGACTGGAGTTCGGGAAACACTGGTTTACATCAAGCAACCGGTACTGTATATACTTACGCTCTTTAATCTGGGCCCGAGCTTCGAGGTCCTCCCAGCGGCCCACAAGGAGCGAACAGATTTCCTCCCAGAGTCGTCGGGTAACGATCAGGTCAGCGTGGCGGCGGTCAGCCATATTCCAGAGCGGCTCCCTTTCTCTGACGAGATCGATGAGGCGGTCCACATCAATCCCTCCATCCTCACCGTCAGAGTCGGGAGCACGCTGTGAAGGCTGTTAAAGAAAAAGACAAAAATAACATAATTAGCCTCCACAAAAGAAATGAAATAAAAAGTGCAAAAAAACAAAGCAAAAATATTTATACTTACACGCTGGTGACCGCCGCGTTGCTGTCGCCGACGACCCTGGGAGGCACTGCGAGGACCTCTTGGCCGAGCACCAGATTGGGAAGACTAGAGAAGAAAACAAAAAATGTTATGTCTTTGGATGTAGGCATTTGTTTACTGTGTGTGGTCTGCAGAACATTGTTTTCTATGTGTTGTGTGTAGTGTGATGTTGTGTTTCTGCGTTTGATGCAAAAAACTTACCAATTGTGAGCCCACTCCAGGTGTCTGTCCACCCCTTCCTTCTTCTTCTGGGAGCTCCTCTTCATCTTGTGATTCCTGTTTTGAAATAAAAGGCAATGAATAGACATATATTACAGAGAAGATGGATTTTGGAAATAAAAACTTACCGTCAAACGCTGACGATGCGAGGGAGGGCTCCCAGAAGATGATGTGCTGTCTTCCTGGTGGCCACACTCCATGCCTGTGGGTGGTGTTCCAGCTGCTGCCATTGCTGCTGCTGCTGCATCTATTGGGCGGCTGTTGAATAAAGAGAAACAAAGGGCCAATGAATATCTTGATATTCAATAGCCCTAGTTTGGAGGAATGGGTTATTTGATAATTACCGTCTCTCATCTGCTGCTGGCCTCCCCTCCTCAGCATGTTCTATTTGCTGCTCCATTTGGGGTGGTGGTGGTGCGGATGGTGCTGCAGTGGTCTCCTGCCTTCTCCTGCTTCGCTTGGTTGCTTTCTTGGGTGGCATGTTGGGTGTGGCTGTTGGTCCCACTGTCTTGCTTTTATATATGTCTTGTGGGCAGAGCTACTGAGCATGCTCAGACCAAAAAACCGGATCCGGCCGCCGGATCCGGCTTTCGCCGGATCCGGCGCATTGCGGCGCTCATAGGCTTTCATTGTGTGAAAAAGCCGGACGCGCCGGATCCGGCGTGTCCGGCTTTTTCGCCGGAGACAAAAAACGTTACAGTCACCGTTTTTTCCAGACGCCGGATCGCGACACATTGCCGGATCCGGCGAAAACCGGATGAAACGCATGGCCATCCGGCGCGATCCGGCGCAAATGCAAGTCAATGGGGGGGAAACCGGATCCGGCATTGCATTTCGCCGGATCCGGTTTCTGTCAAAAGCGCCGGATCGCGCCTGACGGCGAAAACCTGATGTGTGAAAGAGGCCTAAATCCTGACACTTTGTACCCATCAATAAAGACATCCTGCAGGTGGCGTTGCTGTTGCTCTGAGTAGCTAAAGGACAGAGCTCGGAGTCCGTACACTCCAGGAGGGGTATCTATGGTGCCGTGGTCGGTGGTCCACTCTGGTGGGGGTGGTGGTAGCTCTTCCTCAGGTGTGGTGGAATGTACAAGATGCACTGGACGAGGTGGCGCTGCGTGGGGCTCCGTCCGAATCCTGGAGGGACAGCCAGACTGCAAATGTCCAGGTTGCCACACCCATAACACCTCCTCTCTGTGATACCCCCAGGTCGTGGTCGGAACTGTTGGGGCCTAGGATTGTGAGGCGTGATTGTCATCGGCTTGCAACTAGGTGGAAGGGCAGATATAATTGGAGGGGGACGGGGCGCGGGAGCAGGCCGTGGTTCATTGTCACTGATTCACTGATGACCTGAGGTTAGTATCCTCAATAGTCAGAACCTCCCACTCCCGTCTCCAAGACTTTACACGTGCCGCGCCAATTCTTTGGAATGCACTTCCCAGGTCAATACGATTAGTCCCCAGTCCCCACAATTTTAAGCGTGTCCTGAAAACGCATTTATTCAGACTGGCCTATCGCCTCAACACATTAACCTAACCTATCCCTGTGTGGCAGAGCCAAAAATTTTACCATAACCAGGTTCCCAGCATCATGTTCCCACATGCTTTATGCATCCATTAGCCCTCTGTGTCTGTACTGTTACACACTTAACATTATGGCTGGTCCATACAATCAGGGCAACTGTTACCACCCACCTTTCGTGTCTACCTCTTTCCTCATAGACTGTAAGCTTGCGAGCAGGGCCCTCACTCCTCTTGGTATTTGTTATAATCTACTGTATGTGATTATTGTTATGCTGTAATGTCTATTGTCTGTACAAATCCCCTCTGAAATGTAAAGTGCTGCGGAATATGTCGGCGCTATAAAAATAAAATTTATTATTATTATTATTATTATTATTATTATTGTCCAGAAGCCTCCTCCATTGCGGCCGGATAGTAAGGGCTTCATCGGCCAGGGCTGCAGCTCTATCCACGGTACACGGCGTGCGCTCCCGGACCCATTCCCGTACCTCTGCAGGGCACTTGGCAAGAAATTGTTCTATAAGGAACGCCTGTATAACATCTTCCACAGTAAAGGCGTTTTCTGCTTCCAGCCATCTCCGACATGCCTCGGACATCTTATGTGCATACATCCTAAACGATCCCCCCGTGGTGCATGGGAGGTCTCGGAACTTGGCCCTATATGAGTCTGGGGTGATAGCATGGTAATCCAGGATAGTCCGCTTTACAATGTTATAATCCCGATTCCGCAGTGCATCAATGGTTCGGTAAGCCTCCGCCATGCTTCCGTTCAGGAGCCCCACTAACAAACGCATCCAGCTAGAGTGGGGCACCTCCATCACAGCACACTGCTGCTCAAAGTCTTTGAAGAACCCCTCCACATCTCCAGAAGCCTCATCAAATGGCTTAAACTCTGTCCGGGTGATCCGTACAGGCTCCCGGATTGTTGGGATTACACTCCACATTGCGTTACTCCCTTTTTCAAGCTCCATTGCTTCCTGTCTCCGCTGTGCCCGGCGGGCAGCCTCCTCCTTGTACTCCTGAGAGACGCCGGGGCCCAGAACCGCCATCTCTTCTTCATACCACACCAACCACTGACTTTTCTGGATGGGGATCCCTGTCTCCAGTGCTCGTCCTTCAGACATCTGGGAGGAGGTGGCCGGGCTAGCGCCCACCAGTAGATCGATTAAGGCCTCTTTAGTCAGTCCCTGGTAGTTCAGGCCCAGGTCTCTGGCTCTCTCCTGTAAACTGCATACAGTCCAATTTCTGTACTCACTCTGTGGGTGGTTCTCCATTGGGTGACGCTCTGTCCATCCCACCGCTGCCACCAGTTGTTACGGGGTCCTTCTCTGGTATCACACAATCAATAGAGCAAGGGAAGGGTGAACAATCCCAACACCTTTATTCAGGCAAAAATCCGAAAAGGTCCATATTCAGTCCACCACACAAAGGATAAGATAGTCCAGAATAAGAATGCAGTCCAGTATCAGGATAAAATGTCCAGGGAAACGAGATTCCAAAACACTCTAGCACCAGAGGATAATAATGGATCCTTCTCTCTGAAATGCAGCCTTTTCACCATCTTGTCTCTAGCGGAACTGACTTGTTGTCCAGCTGCTGTTCTTTCCCCCACCCCCTTCCTTGTCCAGGGGTAGTCAAACAAGTTACCTCCCAGAGGAGAACAAAAGGCCTTAGGGATTAATGCACTACAGGGGGTCATCAAGAGACAGATACAGTGAGGCTGTAGGCTTACAATGTAATAAGAAAAACACTATGAAAATAACTGGAATTGTTAAAAATAGGAATATACAAAAAATGACATCCACATAACATATCACACCATCACAGGGCTATATACCATGCTGGGCTGTATTATACCATGCTGGGGGCTATATACCATGCTGGGCTGTATTATACCATGCTGGGGGGCTATATGCCATGCTGGGCTGTATTATACCATGCTGGGGGGCTATATACCATGCTAGGCTGTATTATACCATGCTGGGGGGCTATTTACCATGCAGGGCTGTATTATGCCATGCTGGGGGGGGGCTATATACCATGCTGGGCTGTATTGTACCATGCTGGGGGGCTATATACCATGCTGGGGGGGCTATATACCATGCTGGGCTGTATTGTACCATGCTGGGGGGGGCTATATACCATGCTGGGCTGTATTATACCATGCTGGGGGGCTATATACCATGCTGGGCTGTACCATACCATGCTGGGGGGGCTATATACCATGCTGGGCTGTATCATACCATGCTGGGGGGCTATATACCATGCTGGGGGGGGCTATATACCATGCTGGGCTGTTTTATACCATGCTGGGCTGTATTATACCATGCTGAGGGGGCTATATACCATGCTGGGCTGTATTATACCATGCTGGGCTGTATTATACCATGCTGGGGGGCTATATTCCATGCTGGGCTGTATTATACCATGCTGGCGGGCTATATACCATGCTAGGCTGTATTATACCATGCTGGGGGGGCTATATACCATGCAGGGCTGTATTATACCATGCTGGGGGGGCTATATACCATGCTGGGCTGTATTATACCATGCTGGGGGGGCTATATACCATGCTGGGCTGTATTATACCATGCTGGGCTGTATTGTACCATGCTGGGGGGCTATATACCATGCTGGGGGGCTATATACCATGCTGGGCTGTATTGTACCATGCTGGGGGGGGGCTATATACCATGTTGGGCTGTATTATACCATGCTGGGCTGTATTGTACCATGCTGGGGGGGCTATATACCATGCTGGGGGGGCTTTATACCATGCTGGACTGTATTATACCATTCTGGGGGGTCATATACCTTGCTGGGCTGTATTATACCATGGTGGGCTATATACCATGGTGGCTTGTATACCATGTGTTGCTGAGCTATGCACTATGCGGCTGTGTTATATACCATGGCGGTACATTTTACATTATATTCTATAAGGGGAGGCTGTGTTATATAATATGGGGGGCTACATTATATTCTATGGGGAGGTTGGCTGTATTATATTCTATTTGGGGCTACATTATATTCTATAGGGGGGCTGTATTATATTTATTATATTCTATGGGGGCTGCATTATATTCTATGGAGGGGCTACATTATACTATATAAGGGGCTGCATTATATCCTATGAGGGGGTTGCCATATATTCTGTGGAGGGGCTGCATTATACTATATGGGGGGGACTGCATTATATTCTATGGGGGGTTACATTATATTCTATACAAATATTATATCCATCCCTGCATAGACTCAATATTAGATAACAAATAACTTTGTTGCCCTGTGAAGGGGGCGAAAAACTTCTTGCACAGGGGCCCACTACAGTCTATGTCCGCCCCTGCACTAGTGTGAACGCAGCCCCACTCATGCAGCCCCTAAGGCTATGTGCACACGGTGCAGAATCATCTGCAGGTTTTTCCGCGCGGAACCGCAGGTAAAACCGCAGGTAAAGTGACCTGCGGTTTTCCTGTGGTTTGGTCTGCGGTTTCACACCTCTACTATGTTAAAGGTGTGAAACCGCTGCAGAAACCGCCCAAACAATTGACATGCTGCGGTTTGTAAACCGCAGCAAAACCACGCGGAAAAAAACGCACCGTGAGCACAGCGTTTTTGAAAACCCATAGGGTTTCATAGTACTGTACTTGGTCTGCGGAACTGCTGCATTTCCGCAGGGCCAAAACCGCTGCGGAAACGCAGCAGAATCCGCACCGTGTGCACACAGCCTAACCAGGAGCCCCCATACATGCTCCCAATACATTTTATTTTCATTACCACAGCATAGCACAGGGCACAAGCCCTTCTAGTGAGGCAGGAAAGATCACTGTATGACAGAGCAGCATGCGGACATAGTCTATATTATGTCTGCAGACTGGTCCCAAACAGCACATCCCTTGCTTCCGAGCATGCTCAGTGCCGCAAAACGGATCCCTGCACACGGAAGCACATGGATCCGTGTTGTCCTGGATCCGTGCTCCATAGAGCACCATGTTAATTCCAGACGTGTAGCTGCGGATCCGTGCGTCTCCCTGTGCCTGCGTGTTTTTCAAATGACACAAAACTGCAACAAGTTGCGTTTTTGTGCATCTGATAAAATATGCAGACATGCGGATCTGTGGGAAAACGGTGACAACTGGATGCACACGCAAGTCCCATTCGTCACCACTGAAAGTCAATGGAGACGAAAACGAATCCGTGTGCAGCCATTTTCACACGGATTGCAAAATATGCAAGTGTGAAACCAGCTTAACCCTATATAATGATTTGGGGCTGGACCGAGATCTCTCCACAGATTTTACCTAAAATCACTTTATATTACTTCCCCTACCCTTAGGGCTCATACTCACTAGCGAGAGACTCGGACGATTCTTGTGCGAGTCTCTCGCATGGAAACCTGGCACTGCCGCCGGCGCTGGGACTGGAGCGTGCGGCTGCATAGAAGTACATGTAGCCACACGCTCCGTTCCGAGTGCTGGTGGCAGTGCCGGGTTTTCATGCGTGAGACTTGCACGAGAATCACGTGCGTCTCTCACAAGTGAGTGTAAGCCGTTAGCAGCAACAACTGCCGTCGTCCATCCTCCTCCCTGTAGTGTTGTCCTGAATCCTCCTGGCCCTGCGTTCAATGGGATCGTTACATAGCGGCACTAACGCTGTAACGGATGAGTTAACGCACTCATTGTCCGCAATGATACTAACGCATCCAAAATCGGCATGACGTGTGACGTTATAGCGATATTGTTAGCGATATCGCTGTGTCTGATACTTACCTCCGACCGGCTCCCCCGCTGCTTATCGCTGATCGCGCGAGAACGTCCTGGACTGTTTCTCGTCGTCAGCTTCCTGCGGCGCTTCCTGCTGTGACGACGAGCGACGCATGGAGCCGGGTGGGAGGACGCAGGATCGCCTCGTCTGACAGGTAAGTAGTGACCCCCGTCCCCAGCGATGTCGCTGGTGAGATCTGCCTGTGTGGCAGCTCACTAGCGACCACTTAGCGATGTACCAGCGATCCTGACCACGTCATATCGCTGGTCGGGATCGCTGGTGCATCGCTAAGTGTGACAGGACCTTAAGATTCAGCCCTGGCATTTGAAGTTACACAGGCCCACTAGTCACATGGTGACTATATAATATTTTTGTACACTTGTAGGTTACAAGAAGTGAGAGGAGATTAACACGACTATATAACATGTAGTCAGAGCTGTGCCCAGTATTTCAGCTCAGTCCTATTTATTGCTTTTAGGTACAGTACTCCTCCCAAAGCTCTGTCCCCTTTTGTATGCACGGTGACAGAATTCCTGGCAGAACTGCTATCCATTGGGCAACCACACCCCCTGGTCATAGCCGCCCCTATCATACCTCCCAACTTTTAAAGAAGGGAAAGAGGGACAATGACTGTGGCTGCAAATTTTAGGCCACGCCCCGGCTACATCCATTTCCCAACTAGTCACACCCATGTCCACACCTAATCGCACCCATTTAGCACTGCTGATCACACTGACTGGTACTAAGGAAGAGAGAAAACAGAGAGAGAAAAAAGAAAGAAAGGAGAGCGAGAGAGAAAGAAGAAAGAACAGAGAGAGAAAGAAAGAAGTAAAGAAAAGAAAGAAAGAACAGAGAGAAAGAAAGAGAGGAAAGAAAAAGAAAGAGGGGAAAGAAAGAACAGAGAGAGAGAAAAAAAATGAGGGAAAGACAGAACATAGAATGAGAAAGAAAGAAAGATTCTATAAAGATACTATAGCAGCCCGGCTCCCATTGTAATGCCCCCCTGAGCCTCCCGATGCAGGGCATATCATGATCCTCTCACATGGCCGGCATCCCCGAGTCCAAGGTGATCCTGCTGTCTGCACTGTCGGAGGAGGACACGGTGATGGATCTGAAGCATTCCTGGTTCATTATCTCATTTCCGGTCAGCTTCCAGCACATCACTTCCGGTGGAACGTCATGTGTGAGTTTTAAAATGCTTCTCGGGGCTCCGCCGTGTACTCCTGTGGCCGTGGGAAAAGCCAGCTTTGTACACACTTAGCTCCGCCCCGTACATCCCGTACACATATGGCTCCACTCTGTACACACACGGCTCCTCTCGGTACACATCGTACACGCGGCTCCGTTCCGCACACCTCGTACACACGCGGCTCATCTCCGCGCACCTCGTACACATTTGGCTCTGCTCCGCACACCTTGTACACACACGGCTCCGCTCCGTACACCTCGTACACGCGGCTCTGCTCCGTACACCTCGTACACGCGGCTCCGCTCCGTACACACGGCTCCTCTCCGTACACCTCGTACACATCCGGCTCCGCTCCGTACACCTCGTACACACATGGCTCCGCTCCGTACACCTCGTACACACACGGCTCCGCTCCGTACACCTCGTACACACACGGCTCCGCTCCGTACACCTCGTACACACATGGCTCCTCTCCGTACACGCAGCTCCGCTCCGTACACCTCATACACACACGGCTCCTCTCCGTACACCTCATACACATCCGACTCCGCTCCGTACACCTCGTACACATCCGACTCCGCTCCGTACACCTCATACACATCCGACTCCGCTACGTACACCTCGTACACATCCGACTCCGCTCCGTACACCTCGTACACACGGCTTTGCTCCGTACACCTCGTACACGCGGCTCCGTTCCGTACACCTCATACACACGCGGCTCTGCTCCGTACACCTCGTACACATCCCGGCTCCACTCCGTTCACGTCATACACACACAGCTCTGCTACATCTACCCTGTAAACCCCTCCTGACCCCACATATAGTTCCCTCATCCAGCACCATGACAACCAGCACAGCAGAGCCCTGCAGACACCAAGAGGCAGGGCTGTGCGCACAGGATCTGTGATGAGGTCACAGTAGGGGCGGAGTCAGGGGTCTGGACAAAGATTCCTGATCATGTGACCCCTGACTCCTCTCCTCCTGTGACCTCATCACAGGTCCTGTCTACAGAGAAGAGAGCAGGCAAGCGACGCTGTGAGTGGCTGTGGGGATGGGGGAGGTCTCATGCTAGGGCGAGGATGGGGTGCGTTGGGGGAGGGGGGCGTGGTGGCTTATCTCCCTGCAGTGAGGGATAGAAAAATCCCAGGAGGGTTGGAAACTATAACCGCCGTGCCCGCAGAGAGGGCCGACGGCAGGAACAACAGCCAGGCCAGTGGCCGCATCAGCTGGCAAGCGGCCGGATGAGCTGGTGCTGCCGCCCGCGGCCCACATGACAGTGGCCCAGCGGGAAAATGCCCGGTTGGGCATATTACCAAACCGGGCCTGGCTTGCTCTATCATATATAATCTATATACATACACAGTGCCTTGGAAAAGTATTAATACCCTGTGAGCTTTTACACATTTTTTTCACGTTGCACAAATAAACTTCAATGTTTTCCATTGGGATTCTATGTGATATACTGCAGTGCTGGCGTCCCTGCATGCTGCCTCCCTTCCTTTACATCCTGCTGCTGCTGGTGCACACCATCCTAAAGTGTCCCCAGCTAATGGCTGGGGGACACTTATTATTTAAAGCACCCTCACAAGATAGAAGTTGCCTGAGCAACATGTTTAGTCAGTACACGCGCTAGTTGTCAGGTCACCTGTGTGTGAGTACCTGCTACTACCTGCCTGTATCCATTTGCTCTGCTTGTGCCTTCCAGCACACCTTCCGTGCCAGTGTATAACAGCTGTACCTGCCTGCACCAACTTGTGCCAGCCTGTATACCAGCCGTACCTACCTGTACCTGCCGTGCCAGTCTGTATACCAGCCGTACTTACCTGCCCCTGCAGTGCCAGTCTGTATACCAGCCGTGTCTGCCTGCACCAACCGTGCCAGTCTGTGTAACAGCTGTACCTGCCTGCACAAACCGTGCCAGTCTGTATATCAGCCGTACCTGCCTGCACCTGCCGTGTCAGCCTGTATACCAGCCGTACCTGCCTGCACCTGCCGTGCCAGTCTGTATACCAGCCGTACCTGCCTGCACCTGCTGTGCCAGTCTGTATACCAGCCATACCTGCATGCATCTGCCGTGCCAGTCTGCATACCAGCTGCACGTGCCATGCCAGTCTGCATACCAGCCGTACCTACCTGCCCCTGCCATGACAGCCTGTATACCAGCCGTACCTGCCTGCCCCTGCCGTGCCAGCCTGTATACCAGCCGTACCTGCCTACACCTGCCGTGCCAGCCTGTATACCAGCCGCACCTGCCGTGCCAGTCTGTATACCAGCCGTACCTGCATGCACCTGCCGTGCCAGCCTGTATACCAGCCGTACCTACCTGCACCTGCCGTGCCAGTCTGTATACCAGCCATACCTGCATGCACCTGCCGTGCCAGTCTGTATACCAGCCGTACCTGCCTGCACCTGCCGTGCCAGTCTGTATACCAGCCGTACCTGCCTGCACTTGCCGTGACAGTTTGTATACCTGCCTGCAATTGCCATGACAGTCTGTATACCAGCTGCACCTGCCTGCATGTCTGTATACCAGCCATACCTACCTGCACATGCTGTGCCAGTCTGTATACCAGCCATACCTGCCTGCACCAACCATTCAAGTCTGTATACCATCCATACCTGCCTGTACTTACCGTGTCAGGCCAGTCTATATACCAGCTGTACCTGCCTGCACCAACTGTGCCAGTCTGTATACCAGCCGTACCTGCCTGCATCGGCCACGCCAGTCTGTATACCAGCTGTACCTGCCTGCATCTGCCATTCCAGTCTATATACCAGCCGTACCTGCCTGCATCGGCCACACCAGTCTGTATACCAACCTGCATCAACTGTGCCAGCCTGTATACCAGCTGTACCTGGCAAGTGGATTTATCGGGAAGTCTTCCTCCCAGCAGGAGCAGGATTCTTCTTTGTAAAGAAAAAGGACCTCTCACTTAAGGCCCTTTTACATTTAGCGATGCACCAGCGATCCGACCCGGTCAGGATCGCTGGTGCATCGCTAAATGATCGCTAGTGAGCTGTCACACAGGCAGACCTCACAGCGATGCAGCAGCGACGCAGCGCACGATACTCACCTTTCACACACAGCGATCCTGGTGTCCTCCCACCCACCTCCACGCGTCGCTCGTCGTCACAGCAGGAAGCCCCAGCAGGAAGCTGACGACGAGAAATGGAGCCGGACATTCTCGCGCGATCAGCGATGGACAGCGGGGGAGCCGGTCGGAGGTAAGTATCACACATAGCGATATCACTATAACGTCACAAAATCGGTGACGTTATAGCGATATCGCTATGTGTAAAACCCCCTTTAGTCCCTGTATAGACTATAGGGGTCTCAATCAGATACCGGTCAAAAATAAATGTCCACTGTCTCTCATATCTGAGCTGTTTGATCGTCTGAAAGGTTCCAGAGTGTTTACTAAACTTGACCTGCGGGGGGCGTACAACCTGATCCGAGTATGCCAGGAGGGCGAATGGAAGACTGCTTTTAACACTCAGGATGGCCATTATGAATTTCGCGTAATGCCATTTGGCCTCTGTAATGCCTCAGCAATCTTCTAAAAACTGATGAATGATATCTTCTGGGACCTTCTCTATTCATGTGTGGTGGTCTACCTCGATGACATATTAGTGTTCTCTCCCTATATGCCCACAGACAGTAGGGATGTTCACAAGGTTCTGCAGATACTGAGGAAGAATCGTTTGTACATCAAATTTGAAAAAGATATCTTTGTGCAAACCTCTCTTCCTTCCTTGGGTACATCATCCTTGAGACGAGGCTAAACATGGATCCCAAGAAGGTATCCGCCGTCCTGAAGTGGCCTCACCCTGATTGTCTAAAAGTAATTCAGTGCTTCCTCGGTTTCCCTAATTACAATTGCTAGTTCATTCCTACATTTCTCCTCCTGGACTACCCCAATCTCTCACCTGACTCGCAAGAGAGCTAAACCCAGGGTGTGGACTCTGGAGGCTGAAAGCGCCTTTGTCTCTTTAAAATAGACTTTTGCCCCCTCTCTAGTATTGCACTGAGCAGACAACAATAAGCAATTCTTCTTAGAGGTGGATGCCTCTTCCACCGGTGCCGGAGCCGCCATCACCCAGATGTCTCCTTCTGGCCGTATGATGACCTGCGGTTCCTTTTCTAAAACCTTCTCGGCTCCAGAACGAAATTACTCAATAGGCAATAGCTATAGGTGATAAAACTGACTCTGGAGGAGTGGCGCTTTCTACTTGAAAGGACAGTTCATTCAATAATTATCTATACGGACCTCAAAAACCTGGCCTACCTGCCAGTCCGCACAGCGCCTAAATCCATGTCAAACCAGGTGGTCTTTGTTCTTCTCCCACTTTGATTTTGTTCTCCACTTCTGGCCAGCAGATAAGAACATCAAAGCGGACTTGCTTTCCATGTTCCTTCTGTCTGCTGACCAGGAGGAGGAGCCTCAGAGCATCATTGAAACCTCCAAGATGCTTACTGTCTCGCATCTCACCTAGAAAATCTTCCTCTGAACAGGACAGGGAGTGGATGCTTCACTGCGCTCACTCATCTAAATTGGTGGGTCATGCCGGACAGAAGAAAACAGCTCTCATTGCATGGCATTATTGGTGGCCATCACTGCTCAATGATATTGCGGACATCGTCTCCGCCTGTCCCTCCTGTGCCAAGAATAAGACTCCAAAACAGCTTCCAACTGGCCAGTTAGTATTTTTGCCTGTACCATCTGCTCCCTGGAAGCATATCACGATTGAGTTCATTACTGGTATTTCCAGTATCTGGGTGTACGCTCATCTTGGTAGTTGTGGATGGCTTCTCTAAGATGACCCATTGTACTTCTCTGTCCAGTCTGCTCCTTTGCTTTTTCATCCAACAAATTTTCCGCCTCCATGGGTTACCTCTCAATATTGTCTTTGGCAGATACATCCAGTTTACATCTCGCTTCTGGAGGACTACCCACAATCTACTAAATGTCACATTGGACTTCTCTTCAGCCTACCATCCGCAATCCAATGTCCAGGTAGAGCGGGTCAACCAGATCAAATAAAGATTATTATCATCCTGATTAACTATCTGTGGCACTTTGTCAATGCTCATCACAGTAACTGGGCCCAATTCCTGCCTTGTGCTGAATTCTCATACAACAACCATGTGAGTGAATCCTCAGCCAAATCACCTGTCTTTCGTGGTGTACGGTCAACACCCCAATATTCCATTTCCTGTGCCTGCTACTTTTGATGCTCCTGCTGCTGAAACTCTCCTTAAGGGGAATCTCTAAGATCTCAGAGGACACCAAGACCTCTATTGAAATTTTTCGAGAGGATGAAGAAACACGCGGACAAAAGACATTTGGATCCATGTATCTCTCCTCAAGCCGCTTATCTTAAACTCCTTCAAGGACCTTGGGTACCACTCCTGCTCCAGTCGACTCTGAAGACATCTTTGAGGTAGAGAATATTCTGGCTTCTAAGAAGGTAGGAGGAAAACATTTTTTTTTCTAGTAGATTGGAAGGGGTTCGGTCCTGAAGAGAGGTTGTAGGAGCCTAGAGAGAACATCCATGCCACTCACCTCCTGAGAGATTTCTTGCGGGCTTGAAGGAGTTTAAAGAGGGGGGGAATGTAGCTCCGGCCTTCCTGCATGCTTTCTCTCCCAGCAGGGACGCTGACTCACTCACTGCCATGGCCCCTGTCCTGCACTTCCAGCTCCTGCTACTGCATGGGGTCTGCGCATGGCTTACAGATCTTCAGACACAGTGCTTAGGGCGCGCTCCCACCTTCTTAAAGGGACAGTGACACTGTCCTAAAGTTTCCTCAGACAATGGCTGGGAGACACTTATTATTTAAGGCACCCCACTTGATGGGAGGACCCTGAGCAAAGTATTTAGTCAGCCTGCACGCTTGTTAGTTCTTAGGTCCCCTGTATATGTACCCACTAGTACCTGCTTGTACCGGCTTGCTCTGCCTGTTCATGCTTGTGCCATTCAGCGAACCTGTCGTGCCAGTCTGTATACCAGCTGCACCTGCCAAGGTAGTCTGTATACCAGCCATACCTGCCTGCATCTGTTTTGTCTTCCAGTATTCGTGCTGTGTCTGCCTGTAATTGCCAAATCCATCCATTCTTGGCTGTTATGTAGGATAGGGGTGAGTGAGGTGATTAGGTGGTGCTGATCCAACAGGACTGGGGGGTGACCCACTTCATGGTGCCGGCACACATGAGACTGAGACAAGGGTTGTGTCCAACAGTTCAGATTTTATTGGCCGCTTTTCGGACGACCACCGTACATCATCACAGGATTTATCCACAATTCACTTTTTCCACAGACCCGGGTACCTTCTCTTTTTAGTATTACCGTTCGTGGCGTCCTCTATGGCTCTTCCCCGCTGTGGCTGCCCTAAGCACTTTCACCACAGCGTTTCACCCTTTAGAGTACGCCGTCCACCTGATACTCACAGTTTGTCTCTGTCCGCAGCCACTATACTTTTTGGTCACCCCCGTGACCGTCTCCACTGTCAGTAGCTCTCTGTAGGCCTTTTCCGTCTTTCAACCTACAGCAAACTCTCCTCTCTAGTGAGCTCCCTTGGCTGACTGGAACTTCCAGAGCCTTCCCGGACCTCTTATACTCCCAGTCTCAGTAGCTCCGCCCACTATCACCTGACAGTAACCCTTAACCAATGGCAGTGACCTTGACCCCTGGCAGTTACATAACCACTCTCTCCTACGCTCCCCACTGCCCTCTAATGGTTAAACGGCCACATGTCGCCCCTGGCTCTATATCTCAGCCTACACTGCGCTGCTTCTCTGCCTCTCTCCTTAGGCAGATCCATCCGTCAGACCAACCTCCCCATAGTTATATCTTCCTACCCCTTTGGGGGTCAGCTACCGTGTGTCCAAGGTCTGCCCTGGAGTGGCACCTGGCGTCTATCGGGAGGGAAGTCTAACCCCACCAACAGGGGCTCTAGTGAAGAGTAAAGTGTTCACCTAGTTATGCCCCTCCAGGCTGTCCTCGGGCCACAGCACAGAGGTTCCATTACCATAAAGGATACATATACCAACACAAAGTAGAAAATATTTGTGAAGTGTACAGGGAATGATACATTGTTTTCTAATTATTTTAAAAGTATAAGTCTGAAAATTGTGTTGTGCATTTGTATTTACATAGTAACATACTAACATAGTTAGCAAGGCAGAAAAAAGACATTTGTCCATCCAGTTCAGCCTACAGTGCCTTGAAAAAGTATTCAGCCCCCTGGAACTTTTCAACCTTTTCCCACATATCATGCGTCAAACATAAAGATACCAAATGTAAATTTTTGGTGAAGAATCAAAAACAAGTGGGACACAATTGTGAAGTTGAACAAAATTTATTGGTTATTTTACATTTTTGTGGAAATTCAAAAACTGAAAAGTGGGGCATATGCAATATTATTTGGCCTCTTCATCTTAACACTTTGTTGCTCCACCTTTTGCTGTGAATACAGCTCCAAGTCACTTGGGGTATGGCTCTACCAGTTTTGTACACCGAGAGACTGAAATTCTTGCCCATTCTTCCTTGGCAAACAGTTCGAGCTCAGTGAGGTTTGATGGAGATCGTTTGTGAACAGCAGTTTTCAGCTCTTTCCACAGATTATCAATTGGATTCAGGTCTGGACTTTGACTTGGCCATTCTAACACCTGGATACGTTTATTTGTGAACCATTCCATTGTAGATTTTGCTTTATGTTTGGGATCATTGTCTTGTTGGAAGACAAATCTCCTTCCCAGTCTCAGGTCTTTTGCAGACTCCAACAGGTTTTCTTCAAGAATGGTCCTGTATTTGGCTCCCTCCATCTTCCTTCCCATCAATTTTAACCATCTTCCCTGTCCCTGCTGAAGAAAAGCAGCCCCAAACCATGATGCTGCCACCACCATGTTTGACAGTGGGGATGGTGTGTTCAGGGTGATGAGCTGTGTTGCCTTTACGCCAAACATATCGTTTGGCATTGTTGCCAAAAAGTTCGATTTTGGTTTCATCTGACCAGAGCACCTTCTTCCACATGTTTGGTGTGTCTCCCAGGTGGCTTGTTGCAAACTTGAAATGACACTTTTTATGGATGTCTTTGAGAAATGGCTTTCTTCTTGCCACTCTTCCATAAAGGCCAGATTTGTGCAGTGTACGACCGATTGTTGTCCTATGGACAGGCTGTCCCACCTCAGCTGTAGATCTCTGCAGTTCATCCAGAGTGATCATGGGCCTCTTGGTTGCATCTCTGATCAGTCTTCTCCTTGTTTGAGATGAAAGTTTAGAGGGATGGCCAGGTCTTGGTAGATTTGCAGTGGTATGATACTCCTTCCATTTCAATATGATCGCTTGCACAGTGCTCCTTGGGATGTTTAAAGTTTTGGAAATCATTTTGTATCCAAATCCGGCTTTAAACTTCTCCACAACAGTATCACGGACTTGCCTGTTGTATTCCTTGGTCTTCATGATGCTCTCTGTGCTTCAAACAGAACCCTGAGACTATCAGAGAGCAGGTGCATTTATACGGAGATTTGATTACACAGGTGGATAATATTTATCATCATTAGTCATTTAGGACAGCATTGGATCATTCAGAGATCTACAATGAACTTCTGGAGTGAGTTTGCTGCACTGAAAGTAAAGGGGCCGAATAATATTGCAAACCTCACTTTTCAGTTTTTGAATTTCCACAAAAATTTAAAATAACCAATAAATTTCGTTCAACTTCACAATTGTGTTCCACTTGTTGTTGATTCTTCACCAAAAATTTACATTTGGTATCTTCATATTTGAAGCATGATATGTGGGAAAAGGTTGAAAAGTTCCAGGGGGCCGAATACTTTCGCAAGGCACTGTATATTCCGTCAGAATAAATCCCTAGATCTTCATCCTTCTAAAGAACCTAATAACTGTAAAATACAATATTGTTTGGCTCCAGGAAGACATCCAGCCTCTCTTGAACCCCTCGACTGAGTTCGCCATCACCACTTCTTCAGGCAAGGAATTCCAGATTCTCACTGCCCTAACAGTAAAGAATCCTCTTCTATGTTTGTGGAAAAACCTTCTCTCCTCCAGACGCAGAGAATGCCCCCTTGTGACCATCACCTTCCTTTGTATAAACAGATCCTCAGAGAGATATTTGTCTTGTCCCATTATATACTTATACATGGTTATTAGATCGCCCCTCAGTTGTCTTTTTTCTAGACTAAATAATCCTAATTTTACTAGTGTTTCTGGGTATTGTAGTTCCCCATCCCCTTTATTATTTTGTTGCCCTCCTTTGTACTTGCTCTAGTTCCATTATATCCTTCCTGAGGACCGGTGCCCAAAACTGTACGCAGTACTCCATGTGTGGTCTAACCAGGGATTTGTACAGAGGCAGTATAATGCTCTCATCATGTGTATCCAGACCTCTTTTAATGTACCCCATGATCCTGTTTGCCTTGGCATCCGCTGCTTGGCACTGGCTGCTCCAGCTAAGTGTATCATTAACTAGGATCCCCAAGTCCTTCTCCTTGTCAGATTTACCCAGTGGTTTCCCGTTCATTGTGTAATGGTGATATTGATTCCTTCTTCCCATGTGTGTAACCTTACATTTATCATTGTTAAACCGCATCTGCCACCTTTCGGCCCAAGTTTCCAACTTATCCAGATCCATCTGTAGCATAATACTATTTTTGTCAGGAACACCGCACTGCACTTGCTCACTGAGCCAGTGCGCGTGTCCTGAGTACAAAAGATACCTGTGCAGCCGGGCCGCAGGAGTGAAGATGCGTGCTTCAGACTAACAGGACCTAGAGCATGTGACTGCTGGGGGCGTGGCCTAAGCTCCACAGAGCTAGGAGCTGAAAGAAAACTCCTAGAAAGGTAACTACGGGACAAGTTACCAAGGGGCATAGGCAGAGACGTAAACCAGATCAAGCTGGGGTCAAAGCACGAGATAGCACAACAGTACCAAAGGTTAGACAGAGCGAATAGTCAGGACGTAGCAATAGATCAGAAAACCAGAACAGGCAATTGTCGGGATCCCTCAGATTACTCTTTCATCTGAAGGACCGATGTTCTTAGGTGTGAAGCACCACATGTCTCTAATTGATTGCTCCGTCGAGAAGAATGACACAGACACGGGCTATATGATACAACTCGGGATGCCTGCTGAGCGCCTCTGGCTTATCAGTTAGGCTTCCATCTTTTATAGCAAAGAATTTAAACATTTACAGACATGCGCAGTATAAATGGTTTCACAACTTGTTTTCTACAAAGAAAGTCACGTAGACCATAAAGTAGAAGAATTTGACCTTGGTTCACAAGGGAGATGTCTGAGACATCTCCTCGAAGAAAAGATAAAGCAAAAACAAGAAAATGCAACATGGACAGAACTCAATTTAACTCCTTCAGTTCCTATCATTCCCCCCTTTGACATCTTCATTTTTCCACAATCTGGAACACTGGGTCCTGCAACGACAGCTGTTAGTGCCCTATTCACCAGGTACTATCCCAGGCCGACGGGTTGCCCGAGGGAGACAGGCATCTTCTTTTACCCTCTCCATCCCCTGGTTACTAAGGCCACGTCTGTCATCACAAGAGTACGCTCCTTCATGTCAGAAATGAGATGTCAACCTGAAACCTAGAGAAAACAATTATCAATTTTGGCATATGTTCTGTCATTAACTTATCTATTTCATCTGCGTCTATACTTTTTCTTACATACAGAAAAACACCAAAAAACAAGTTTAAAAAATACATATATTACGAAGATACAAACAACAATACATAATAGACTTAGTATAATCCCAGCTATCCAGCCTCCAATACCCTTAAACCAATTAGCTGGATTAAGAAAAGAGAAGGTGTCTGACCACCAACTATCCTTAGTACGATCATTGTCTTTATCGTACTGATCTCTAAGTTTTTGAACATCCTCTATTTTCAATTTTAACCTTATAATACTGTTGGGATCTATATAATGACAGCAAGCTGGTCCAATGACTTGACACATACCTCCTTGCGCTGCAGTTAAATAATCTAGTACTATGGTATGCTGATTAGTGACTATAATGAGCTGATTTTGGACAGCAACGGTGGTGTTCAATATCTCCAATATATCCCATATTAAAGGTAGCCGGAGTCAAACGTCCCAGAGTACAAGTACCTCTTACCCCTACTGGTAACCATTTGTATGCATTGTCTCCACATATCCAGTACATGTCACTAGGTAGGTCCCATAGGGCTGAATGTTGTAATACCAGTCTATGAACTAAATCTATGAACGCGGATACATTCTGAAGCATACACCAATTTGGAAGTTGTCCTAGAGGGCTACAATACCCTACATCAGGATTTCTACAGGTGGGAGTTCCTTTCTTATATCCAGATGACTCGTTGCAGGGTATATTACCTGAAATATTAAAACAAGTTTCATTAGTGCCCTGGGGAAATAAATTGGAATACTCCCAGGATGTGTTATGCAATCTCCTTTCTAGCAGTACTGGCTTAAAGGCATCAGTAGAGTGAGAAGTTACATCAAAGCTAACTTGTAGGCCATACATTGGAATTTGTCCCAAGTGGGTTAACCGAGTTCTACTCCTGGGTACCCAAGCCCCCCCTTTGTATGCCAGATATTGAAGGTGTGTATTACTTCCTGAAAGATTACCCTGCCACCAAGGGTATCCTACCCATCCCACAATAGGTATACCGACAGTTGTGTTCCATAACTTCACATTATTTGTGGCATTATTAGCAAGTGTATCAGAACAACTGGTCCAGGCAAATAATTCCTCGGGTGGCACAGGAATAACAAGGAACGGAATACTAGTGGCCGATACTGGTGAATGTGTGCAGATCCAGCAATCTGCTGGAGATTGAGTGTCTTTTGACCAATCATTCAGTATTTTTTCATGATGTTGTATAAACTTATTATTCAAGGACATTGGAGAATTCAAACTATCCCACGCAGCTACCATTATTACAGAAAATGCAACAAAACCAAACCAAAACATTATGCACTCTTATGCTTTGTTAATTCCTGTGGCTAGTTTGCAATGTGATGCGTGGATCCAGGTTGATCGTCCTTCCAACTTAACAGAAGTAGGCGTTGTCAGGAGTACTTGGTAAGGTCCTTGATATCGGGGTTCAAGGGTCTTTCTGGAGTGTTTCTTGACATATACGTAATCACCAGGTTTTAGACAGTGAGTTCCTTCCACACTATCTGGATCTGGAGTGGAAGAGAAAACTAGAGAATGCATTTGAGTTAAATGCTTTTGCAACTGGATTACATAACTTGTCAAATTATCCACATTGAGTGTTAAGACCTGTGGGTAGTACAACCCTGTGTTTGGTGGTCTTCCAAACAGTATCTCGAAGGGTGACAGTTTAGTTTTTCCCGTAGGTGTGTACCTTACTGAGAATAATGCTAATGGGAGACACTCTGGCCATGGTCTATGGGTCTGCTCCATGGTTTTCTGTATTTTCAATTTTAGTGTCCCGTTCATTCTCTCTACCTTCCCTGAGCTCTGTGGGTGGTAGGGTGTATGAAATGCTTGTTCTACACCTATCATTTGCATGACATTTTTCATTACCTCAGCAGTGAAATGTGTACCTCTGTCTGATTCAATTGTTTCAGGGACACCGAATCGTGGTACTAGTTCCATCACCAGTTTCTTTGCAGTAGCTCGAGCTGTAGCCGTTTTCACCGGGTAGGCCTCTGGCCATCCAGAGAACATGTCAACACACACCAGAACATATTCATATGGTCCACTCCTGGGGAGTTGAATGTAGTCGATCTGTAGTCTCTGGAAGGGATATAGCGGCCTAGGACTGTGTTTCTGTGGAGTTTTCACTACCTGTCCGGGATTGTGTGCTAGGCATATGGGACAGGAGGTACAGTGTAGCTGCGCCACCTTCCCAAACCCAGGAGCAATCCAAACCTTCGTGACTAGGCGTGTCATTCCATTGGCGGACATGTGAGTTGGAAGATGAACTGCTTCGGCCATCCTCGGATATAAAACCCTAGGCAAGCAGTACCTCTGATCTTTCTTCCACATTCCGTTCGTCTTCTCAGCTCCCATCTTTTCCCAAGTCTCCTTGTCCGTCTGAGCGGAGTCTTCTTGGAACTTTTGTAAGTCTGTAAACAATTCTGATGCACCCTTGTGCACTATGTTTACCTTTTCTGGAGTCCCCAAGGCAGCTTGCTTCGCCGCCTGGTCTGCTTTTTCGTTGCCTTTTGCTTCCATGTTGTCTTTTCTGGTGTGTGCTGGCACCCTCATAACGGCCACCCCCTGTGTCTGGGCCACATTCTTGAGGATTTCTCTGATCAGTGTGGCATGTTTTATGGGTGTTCCTGCTGCTGTCATGAAACCCCTTGTGCGCCACAAAACGCCAAAATCATGTACTATCCCAAAGGCATATCTCGAGTCAGTGTAGATATTTGCTGTTTTTCCTTTGGAAAGTTTTAATGCCTCATTCAGAGCTGTCAGCTAGCCTCTTGTGCGGACATGTGGGGTGGAAGTGCCTTTGCTACAATAGTCTCATGTGGTGACACTACCGCATATCCTGTGTGGAATTTTCCACTTTCATCGGCATATCTACTGCCATCCACAAAAAGTACAAGGTCTGGGTTTGACAATGGTGTGTCTGTGACATTGGGCAAGCCAACAACTTCTTGCTGCATCAGTTCTATGCAATCATGTTCAACCTCGTGTGGGGACTCAAAAGAAAGCGATAATGTGTTCTCATCTATATCCCCCCCTTCAGAATCTGCAATTGGCAACAATGTAGCCAGATTCAGATTCTGAGTTTTAGTAAACGTAACATTAGGAGGCATAAGCAAGGCACATTGCAATCTGAGTTGTCTTGCCATAGAAATATGTTTAGAAGAAACCTGATTCAGGATACCGTATATATCATGTGTGGTACAGACAGTTAGTGGGTTATCCAGTACAATATCAGAAACTTTGTCAAGTAGCAATGCGATTGCAGAGACTGCTCTAACACAGGATGGTGTTCCCTGTGCTACAGAGTCTAGTTTGGCAGAATAGTATGCAAGGGGTCTATTCTTTTTGTCATGTTTCTGTGTCAAAATGCCAGTAGCATGCCCTCTAATTTCAGCGGCCATCAATTGAAAGGGTATATCATAGTTAGGTATACCTAATGCTGGGGCTGACACTATGGCCTTCTTCAGATACTGGAATGAGTCTCGTGCAATGTCAGTCAGTTGGAAAGGGGTTGTGTTGATGCAATCATACAGTGGCTGCATGTGTTCACTAGCATGTATGACCCATTGGCGGCAAGACGAAACTAAACCCAAAAATGCTCTCAACTGCTTATGGGTTGTTGGTTCCTTCATTTGTTGTACAATTGTGATTCTGTCATTGGTTAAGTGTCGGGTACCATGAGACAGACAGTGTCCCAAAAATATTACTTTTGGTTGGCAAAACTGTAACTTTTCTCTGTTGACCTTACATCCATTGTCTGATAAAAACATCAGTAGTGAAAGTGTATGGATTCTACAATTAGCCTCATCTGGTGCACAAAGCAACAGGTCATCCACATATTGTAAGAGCACAATATCAGGTGGGTGTGGCCAGCCGGCCAACACAGACTGCAATGCTTGCGTGTACAATGTGGGTGAATGCTGCATGCCCTGTGGCAGTCTGGTCCAAGCATATTGTTTGCCCTTAAATGTAAAAGCGAACAGATGCCAACAGCTTTTGTGGAGGGGCACTGAGAAAAATGCGTTTGACAAATCAATCACTGAAAAACATTTCGATTGACTAGGGATTTTCGCCAATAGCGTGTGTGGGTTAGGTACTACTGGTGTCAAAGGAACAAGGACCTTATTTATCTCTCTTAGATCATGTACCATGCGATATTTCGGGGCATCACCTGGTCCTCCCTTCTTTTTGACAGGAAACAATGGCGTATTAGCTTGTGATTTAATTGACACCAATGCTCCATTGTTTACAAGATCAGTGACTTGTGCCTCAATAGCAGCCTCTTGTTGGGCACTGATAGGGTACTGCCGCAGCTGTGGCAACCTTGTGTCTGCGGGCACCTCCACCACAACTGGGGATACGGGAAGTAAGCCAATATCCGCATTCCCTTTTGCCCATAAGGTTTCAGGTAATTTGTCTAGGGCTGGGTCCCATGGTTGTGATGTGGTGTCATCAGGATTTTGTGACTCGAGAGCTTGAATTATCATGCAAGCCTCAAGAGTGTCCTCGTCCCCATCTGGGATAGTAAGATGTACTGTACCATCTTCAGCAAATTTGATATCTGCCTGCAGCTTCTTTAGTACATCTACTCCCAATAGGCAAATTGGTGCTCTTTTGACAAACAAAAATTTATTCAGGAACATTTTAGGTCCTATCTTAACTGGTAAAGGTTTGCTAAAAGGAATTAGTCTAGATTGTCCACTGAATCCTGAGACAAAAGTTGAATACTCTGAAAGGAGGTCTGGAGTTATTACTTTATCATTGACCACCGAAGAGGTTGCTCCGGTATCTAATAGAAAGGGTACCTTTTTACCATTCACCTGAATTTTAATTACTGGCTCCCTAGAATCGAGTGTCATTCTAATTGCATTTAGTCAGTCAGTAGATTCCTCCCTTCTAGGCTGAGCTTCTCTATCCGCCTTCCTCTTACGGCAGTCTCTTTGGAAATGACCTGGCTTCTTACAATAGTGACATGTAAAAGTTCTCCTCCTAGCCCCACTTATTGGATTTTCCTGATTATCAAATTGAGTTACCGCTACTCTTGTTTTTGCTGGCGGTGCATTCTTCCTTTCCTGTACATCTAGCTCAATTCCCATAGCTTTTTGTCTTAATCCATGGGCATCAGGTACTGACCTCCAATCGGGGGTGCTTATTTTCAGGGGATCTCGTATTTCTTTGAGTAAACCTTCCATGAAGGCTTTTGCCAATAGTCTTGATACTCCCTCATTATTGGTATCAAGACCCTCATCTTGGAAAGCCGTTTCCAATATCCGGAAGAAATCGGTTACTGATTGTCCCGGTTTCTGTGGTATGGCTGTCATGTTACCTCTCTGTCTCTGTTTTGTCTGCATGAAATTATCAAGGGCGGTTAAGAAGGGCTCTCTCGAAGCCTGAGTTCGAGGATTACCCTCTTGCTCATTATCAACAGGTCTGTTTGGTCCAATTGTCTGTGAGAACTCCCCTTGGGTAGTTATAGGTAATTTTAGTCTACATAAGTCTTCCCCATCCAACCAAGTCCCTCTGTGTACAGTCAGTACTTGTCTTATGTATCGGGCGAACCCCATAGGAAAGGTAGTTGGATCTGGAGCATTGGACAATAATGCCATACATTCTGGGGCAGACCATGGAGTATAATGATTGGTTTGAATCTGTCTGGTGCGGGTACCACCATGTTCATCAGGTTCCCTAAAAGGGGTGTTTTGAGTCCTAACAGGGGCTAACCTGCTAGGGTGGTGGTAACGGGGTGCTCCACAGGCTAGGCAAGTATTTCTCCAGTCTGGATTTTGTTGACCACAATTACTACAAATCCATCCTGGATTGCCATTATCAGGTGATGGTGATTGTACATCAGGGTACAGTCCAGTGGACGGTGGCGGGGGTGAACTGGGAGTTGTGGCAGGAGCCATAGGTACTGGTGATGGCACTGACAAAGGGGTTGGATAAGGTGGAGGCTCACGCATTTCCTCCTCTGGGGCATCTGTCATTCTGACCTTCTTTGGACGTATCCATTTCCCTGTCTTCTCGTTATATGCCCACTTTTCCCTTTTGGCAACCTGTGAACACTTTAAACATGCTTCAACCTGTTCTCCCCATCCTGCATCTGTAATTTTTCCTGACTTCGTGTCTTTTATTTCTTTCCATTTATCCTCATTCAAAGCCTCTTGTCCCTCTGCCTTGAATTTTTTTAATACCTTCTCTAGGTCTCTTGCTGCACATCTTCCATATCTATCCTCAATTATATCACATAACCAATTTCCTTCTTCAGGTGTCTTTCCCTGACTGTTCCCCATCTTTCTATCCTGTTTCTCTTGTTTCTTCCTGTTAATCCCCTGCCTTAGGTGGTGTATTGGGTAAGCTCAAGACTAGGCTCTACTATACCTCGTTACCTTCTTCCTAAGGTGCTAACAGGCTAAATGGAGTGTCTGTTCCTCGGTGTACTACGTGTCTCGTGTACTTATATGCTATGTAGCATCCGAACAGAAACACTCCCACAACACACAGGATTGTAAACAAAGTATCCATCTATTGGGGTTTTTCAGTCATATCTTGTCACAGGCTCATTTCACGGTCCTGTGCTCATTCAATCACACTCTTATCTGTCACAAGGTTTATCCATAAAGGGTGTTGATTTAAGCTTAGGCGGTGACCTCCCCGAAAGGACGCTGTCACATGGCCCAGTTAGGCAATATCACCACTCTTTGAACGAATACCTACTGTGCAGCTTATTTGTCTACTTTCCACAGTCCTTCAAATCAAGGCAGTCACTCAACAACCTCCTCTATTCCTAGTGCGGAATCGTCTATTGTGAAAAACTTGTCCGTCCGGGCTGCGCAGTATGAACTGTTCACCCAGCCTTATATTCCGTAATGTCAGACCTCTTAACGTGTCACTCAATGGGACATGTGTATTCAATGCTAACAATACCCACCACTGTTCTCCCTTCTTGAAGTGGTGAAACTTTTTTATGTTTGTGTCTGGGGTTGTCCCTGCAAATGTCCAATCACCATACCCTTTATGATTTGCATCAGTTCTTCTCCTAAAAATAGCAGTACACAGGCAGAATCTGCAATAGCCTCTCATTCGGACAGGGATACAGGAATTACATATGTGTGTCACACCCGATTTCCTCAGAGTTCTTATACGGACCTGATTTTATGGCCCCCTCCTCTACTAGATTCCCCTTTACACGGACCTCAGTTATAATGATAGATTATGAAGAGCAGAGAAGAGAAAAATTGATCTCTTACCTGGCCAGGTGTTTAGGTCTGCTGTTCACAATTTCATCAGTAACGGGAGTGGTCCGCAGATCGGGTAGTCTTGGAGAGGTGCCTATTTCAGGTCCCTGTTTCAGGCGCCAGGAAACTGTCGGGATCCCTCAGATTACTCTTTCATCTGAAGGACCGATGTTCTTAGGTGTGAAGCACCACATGTCTCTAATTGATTGCTCCGTCGAGAAGAATGACACAGACACGGGCTGTATGATACAACTCGGGATGCCTGCTGAGCGCCTCTGGCTTATCAGTTAGGCTTCCATCTTTTATAGCAAAGAATTTAAATATTTACAGACATGCGCAGTATAAATGGTTTCACAACTTGTTTTCTACAAAGAAAGTCACGTAGGCCATAAAGTAGAAGAATTTGACCTTGGTTCACAAGGGAGATGTCTGAGACATCTCCTCGAAGAAAAGATAAAGCAAAAACAAGAAAATGCAACATGGACAGAACTCAATTTAACTCCTTCAGTTCCTATCACAATAGACAGTACAATAGGGGCAAACGATAACAGAGTAACGATAGCCAAGCCAGGGGTCAGAACCGGAGAACACAATAGTACCAAAACGTGAGACAGAGAACAGAGTGAGGGGACAGACCGGGTCATACACGGGAAGCAAACAAGCAATGCAGTATACACGCACACCGGGGGGGGGGGGGTCGGACACACAGCCAGAATAACAGTATAGCTGGCAGGGAATCCTAGGAAAAAAAAAGGGTTGTCAAATCACACAGCTGAGTAGTAAAAAACAATTCTTTATTTCACACCATCATAAAAACGTGTAGATATATCCACAAATCGATAAAAACAGAGTCACATTCTATTTGTGGATATAGCTGCACGTTTTTATGATGGTGTGAAATAAAGAAGAATTGTTTTTTTACTACTCAGCTGTGTGATCCAACAACCCTTTTTTTTTCCTCTCATTGTCATCCGATGATCAGACGGAATTTTTTGGATCGCTGCTGGCAAATTCAAGGCTACCAAGCACATTGACACGGTGAGGCATTCCGTTTTTTCCTGCATTTTTTTCTGTTGACAGGGAATCCTTGTCTGGAGTGAGTATAAATACCCCTCCCAGATCCAAAGGGAGGCCAGCAAAATTAACCCTGAGAAAACAGGACATTAACCATGTCCTAACCATGACAGTACCCCCCTCTAATGGGTGGCCACTGGACCCCCAGGTTTCTCAGGGTATCTGGCATGAAAAGACCACCAGTCGATCAGCATGCACCGAACCGGCCGGAACCCATGACCGATCCTCAACGGAATATCCCTTCCAATGAATAAGGTACTGAAGTCTCCGGCGCACCCACCGTGAATTAATGATGTGCCCTACCTCGTACTCCAGTTGACCCTCTACCAACACTGGTGGAGTCACAGATGAGGGATCTTCTCTAACTGTCCCCACCGGTTTTAATAGGAACCTGTGGAAGAAGTTAGATATTTTGAAGGAGGTGGGCAACTGTAATCTGTATGCCACCGGGTTGATCACCTCTACAATCCTGTATGGGCCAATTAATTTGGGACCCAACTTCATACAGGGTATTTTAAGTTTGATGTTACGGGTGGACAACCAGACTTTTTCCCCCACTGTTAACGCAGGACCCAACCCCCTCCTCCTGTCCGCAAAATGTTTGTACTTCTTCTGGGCTTTGGAGATGTTCCCCTGCACCTCCCTCCAGAGGGTTTTTAACTGTTGTACCATCCCCTCGGCACCAGGGCAATCCGAATCCATACGTGAAAATTCCCCAAACTGCGGAACAAACCCATAATTGACCTGAAAGGGAGACTTTCCGGTAGACTGATAAATACGAGGAAGGAGGTTCTGGAGGGGACACAGAATCAAAACTTCGGGATAAGGCACCCGCCTTTACATTTTTAGACCCTGGTCGGAACATGATGGTAAAATGAAATCGAGAAAAAAAAAGTGCCCACCGAGCCTGTCTAGGGGTTAGTCTCTTAGCAGACTCGATATAGGCCAGGTTTTTATGATCCGTGACGACCATAATGGGATGAGCGGCCTCCTCCAAAAAATGCGTCCATTCTTCGAAGGCCAATTTAACCGCTAACAATTCCCTGTTACCGACATCATAGTTTCTCTCAGCCGAAGAGACCTTCTTAGAGAAAAAGGCACAGGGTTTGAGGTTAGTCAGGGTAGAGGGGCCCTGTGACAATACTGCCCCCACCTCCGAAGCGTCGACCTCGACAATAAAAGGTCTTGACGAATCGAGTTGTACCAACACAGGGGCTGTAGTAAAACACTTCTTTAACGTAAGGAAGGTATTTTTTGCGGCCACGGACCAATTTTTTACATCTGCCCCTTTAAGAGTGAGGTCCGTCAAGGGTTTCACCACCTGCGAGAACCCTTTAATGAACTTCCTATAATAATTAGCGAAGCCCAGAAATCGCTGCAACCCCTTCAGGTCATGAGGCTGCACCCAATCTGTAATGGCCTGAACCTTCCCTGGATCCATGCGGAATCCCTCCCCGGATACAATTACACCCAGAAAAGATAGTTCTTGCATAAAAAACAAGCACTTCTCCAGCTTAGCATACAAATGGTTCTCCCGGAGTCTCATAAGAACCGTACGTAGATGGTGTAAGTGTGACTGACTGTCCTCAGAGTATATCAAGATGTCATCCAGGTAAATGATTACATAACGTCCAATCAAGTCAGAAAAAACAACATTAATGAAGTTCTGAAAAACAGCAGGAGCGTTAGTGAGGCCGAAGGGCATAACCAGGTTTTCAAACAGCCCCTCAGTTGTCAGGAACGCTGTTTTCCATTCGTCCCCCTCCCGAATCCTTATAAGGTTATAAGCCCCTCTTAGATCGAGCTTAGAAAACCATTTGGCCCCTGTGAGTTGATTGCATAGATCAGGAATCAACGGGAGAGGGTACATATTCTTAACAGTAATTTTGTTCAGTTCCCGAAAGTCGAGGCACGGTCGCAACCCACCATCTTTTTTCTTTAGAAAGAAAAACCACGGGTGAGACTGAGGGCCGAATATACCCCTTGCGAAGGCTCTCTTTGATGTACTCTTTCATAGCTTGGCGCTCAGGCCCGGACAAATTAAACAAACGAGCCTTGGGTAATTTGGCTCCAGGTACTAAATCGATAGCACAATCATATGGTCTATGTGGTGGGAGCGCCTCAGCCTCGCTTTCGGAAAACACATCTTCAAAGTCTCTCAGGTACTCCGGAATACCCTCCAGACCGACAGACGACACAGATTTTATCGGATTGACAAAAGGACCCGGGTTACAACACAGACTATTATCATTACATCCCCATCAAGTGATCTCCCCCTTCACCCAATCAATGAGAGGATTGTGGCGTTGCAACCAGGGCATCCCCAATACCAGTCCTGCAGGCAGATTATTCATAATTAAACAACTTAACTTTTCCACGAGTGGAACCCACTTTCATAGAAAAAACTTCAGACATAAAGCAAATTCCATCCCGGGTAAGAGGGGATGAATCCACAGCCACAATTTTAACAGGGTCTTTTAACCTGACTGTCCCTATCTTATTAAGAGTCACAACTTGGGCATCAATCAGATTAATGGAGGAACCACAGTCAACAAAGGCAGTGGTCATAACAGGACCGCCAGCAAGTTCTAATTCAACCTGGAGCACCATTTTTGTACGTGAGAAAAAATGTACCTGGGTGTCTGGACAACCTCCTCGACTGTTGCCCAGACTCAGTCGTTTCTCTGATGGTTTCTCTAAAGAAAGGCAGGAGGGGCAATTCCTTTTCCAATGTCCAGAGGCTCGACAGTAAAAGCATAGTAGATTGTCTCTACGGTGCCTTCTCTCTTTCTCCTTAACCGAGACTGACCCAACCTCCATGGGCTCAGATACAGGTGCAGTGTCACACATTTTGGGGTACAAGGGAGACTCTTGTTGCATCATTCCTCTAGCACAGAGTCTCCGGTCCACATGGACCGCCTGCATCATGGCGTCCTCCAGGGTATCAGGAGGAGGATGTGATGCCAGCATGTCCTGCAGACGGTCAGACAGGCTCCTGCGGAACAACCCCCTCAGGGCGGCGTTGTGTCAGGATACTTCGGACATCCAATGTCTAAACTCTAAGCAGAACCATTCAGCAGAGTGCCTCCCCTGTGTTACACTCATCACCATATCCTCTGCCAGACGCATGAACAAATTCACTGACATCCATTCAGGAGCAGAGGAAGACGGAGAGAAAGCTCATGCCTGTGTAGCCCCCCGAAGTAGGCAAATGACAACCCCCACCCTCTGGAACTCATCCCCGGAGGAGCGAGGCCACAGAGAAAAAAAAAGCTTGCATCCTTCTCTGAACCACCTGAACTCCCTTTTATCCCCTGAGAAAGGGTCTGGCAATTTGACCGGAGATTCAGGGGACGCTAATGACACATCTCTATCCCCAGAACTAGGAGCCCCTGCATCGACAGCCTCCTGCACAGTAACTACCAACTGTTGCTGGGTATGGGCCATCGTGCGCTGTTCCACATTGAGCTTATGGAACATTTGGGTCAGGTGCTTGACCTGATCAGCCAAAGCTTGTATGGAATCCATAAAGATAACTTTTTTTTTCAGCTATAATGTCAGGAACACCGCACAGCACTTGCTCACTGAGCCAGTGCGCGTGTCCTGAGTACAAAAGATACCTGTGGAGCGGTGAAGATGCGTGCTTCAGACTAACAGAACCTAGAGCATGTGACTGCTGGGGGCGTGGCCTAAGCTCCACAGAGCTAGGAGCTGAAAGAAAACTCCTAGAAAGGTAAATACGGGACAAGTTATCAAGGGGCATAGGCAGAGACATAAACCAGATCAAGCTGGGGTCAAAGCACGAGATAGCATGACAGTACCAAAGGGTTAGACAGAGCGTATAGTCAGGACGTAGCACTAGATCAGAAAACCAGAACGGGCAATAGACGGTACAATAGGGGGCAAACGATAACGGAGTAACGATAGCCAAGCCAGGAGGTCAGAACCGGTGAAGACAATAGTACCAAAACGTGAGACAGAGAACAGAGTGAGGGGACAGACTGGGTCATACACGGGAATCAAACAAGCAATGCAGTATACACGCACACCAGGGGTCAGACACACAGCCAAAATAACAGTATAGCTGATAGGGAATCCTAGCCTGGAGTGAGTATAAATACCCCTCCAAGATCCAAAGGGAGGCCAGCAAAATTAACCCTGAGAAAACAGGACATTAACCATGACAATTTTCTCTTGCATTGACTGCTTTACATAGTTTTGTATCATCTGCAAATATCGATATTTTACGGAGTAAACCTTCTACCAGATTGTTAATAAATATGTTAAAGAGAATAGGTCCAAACACCGACCCCTGCGGTCCCCCACTGGTCACAGAGAACCAGTTATTTGGCCCCCCATCCCCCGAGTCAATACTTTGTAGGGTCACCATTTGCTGCAATTACAGCAGCAAGTCTTTTGGTATATGTCTCTACCAGGTTTGTACATCTAGAAGCTGAATTTGTTGCCTATTCTTCTTTGTGCACTCACTCTAGCTCCAATGAGAGAGTGTCTGTGAACAGAAATTGAAGTCTTGAAAGAGATTTTCAATGGGATTTAGGTGTGGACTGTGACTGAGCCATTCACACACACATGAATATGCTTTGATCTAAGCCATCCATTGTAGCTCTGCTTGTATGTTTAGGGTCGTTGTTCTGCAGGAAGATGAACCTGTGCCCTATTGTCAAGTTTTTATCTTTAGTACCTCTGACAGGTTTTCCTCCAGGAATGTCTTGTATTTATCTCATTCCATCATCCCATCAACTCTGACCAGCTTCCCTGTCTCTTCTAAAGACTGCACCATCACAGCATGAGATGTTGCCACCACCATATTTGATGGTGGGGATCGTGGTTTCAGGGTGATGTGCAGTGTAAGTTTTCCGTCACACGAACCAATTTGCATTTAGCCCAAAAAGTTCTGCTTTGGTCTCATTTGACAAAATTACCTTTTCCACATGCTAGCTGTGTCTCCTAAATGGCTTTTTACAAATTGCATATGTGACGTCATATGGCTTTCTTTCAAGAATGTCTTTGTTTTTGCCACTCTTCCAAAAAGACCAGATTTGTGGAGTATATTACTAAATGTCCACTCACACTGCCATATCACAAGGCCGAGTGCTATGAGAAGTTTTAGCACTGTGACAGGGTGACTGGCGCTGTATGTGAGGTTGATACGTGTTTTAAAAGTTGTCATCCTGCGTGATGTGAAACCCATAAGTTTCCTTCCAGCATGATATGTGCTGAGAGCAAACCAGTAGTTACCAGGGTCTGGGTTTTGTTGTGCGTAGGTTTAAGAGATAGGCGGGATGCCTATTTAGCATATCTCCACCTCAAGGGTATGGTTAGAGGGAGTTAAGTGTCCAGCTACTGTTTTTTTTTCGGGCTGGTCTGTTTTGAGGAAGGAAGCCTCCAGGGCCAGGCTAAAGCTCCGGTGAGAGCTGCATTGTGTTTTTGTCCCAGAAGGCTGGAGCCATGCAGGGGAGGACTTTTGTGTGGACTTTTTATTTTCATTTGTGCCAGAAAAGCTGTTTTTGTGCTACTATGTTTGCTTTATGGCTTATGATGCAATAAATCGCCCAATGACTTTAATAGCAAATGTTCCCGAGTCTACCTCAGGAAGCAGCTGAGTGAGCCGACCTGCCACAGCACTCAGACCAATGTTATACTATGGGGATCTTCAATAGTTTTGACTTGTCGATTTGGCATGAGAAAATAATTGCAGCATGCTGCAACTGCATCCGAGAATCAGCTCACTCGCACCCATGCAAGTCTATGGGTGCTTGTGAAACATAGGACTGCACTTGGATGTCGTCCAAGTGCAGTGTGATTACCGCAAATGCCAGCAAAGGGGCAGATAAATTACTTTCTCCATCTTCTACGCACTTGTGCTGCAATGTTATCGTGCGAGAGAATCATATCACCCTCGCAGCAGAGTTTGAGCAGGGGTTCATTTGCATATAGCATCCAGTTCTATTGCATGAGCAATGTGAACAAGCCCTAATCGTTGTCCTATAAAAAAGATTCTCCCACATGAGCTGTGGATCTCTGCAGCTCCTCCACAATGACCATGGGCCTATTGACTTCCTCTCTAATTAGTGCTCTCCTACCTTGAGATATCAGTTTAGGTGGACGGGTATGTCTTGATTGGTGCAACTGCAAACCTTTCATTTTTGAGTGATGGATTGAACAGTGCTCTATGAAATATTTAGCTTCTGGGCTATCTTTTTTTATAACTTAACCCTACTTTACTCTTCTCCACTATTTTATCCTTGACCTGTCTGGTGTGTTCCTTGGTTTTCATGATGCTGTTTGATCGCTAATGTTCTCAAATAAACCTCTGAGGTCTTCACAGAACAGCTGTAATTACAATCAGAATTACACACAGGTTGACTTAATTTACTAATTATGTGACTTCTGGAGGCAATTGGTCACTCAGGATTTTATTTTGGGGTATCAGATCAAATGTACATCACACTTTTTACATTTATATATTTAAAATAACTAGAAAACCATGTATTATTTCCTTCACACTTCACAAATACTTGCTACTTTGTGTTGGTATATCACATAAAATGCCAATATAATAAGGACAGGGTTAAATCCCAGCTCTGTAGGGTCTAGAATAAATACACCTGTAGGGTTTTGCTAAGAACCAGGGAGTATCTTCATGAAGTGGTGGTCTCCTGAGGGAGTGTCAGTCTGCTGGATGTTGAGCAGAGTTTAGTGTGCTACTGATGTGTGACAAGCTATGTGAGCTGTAGCTGGGAGAGCGAGACATGCCAGAGTCTCTCTGACTGGAGACTGCACTAAGTCTGTTTGTGAGAGCTGCAGAGAACCATGCAGAAGCTGCAGCTTGTTCAATGTGAACTGTGCCTGGAGTTGACTGTTTGGCTCAGGCTGAAGGGGATGTCGCAACTGGTGGGATTGTCCCTCTTCTGTGTGTGAAGTTTGCTCAGGGAGAGAGGACTGTAAGGCTA
Source organism: Dendrobates tinctorius (assembly GCF_039654945.1). Lineage (NCBI taxonomy): Eukaryota > Metazoa > Chordata > Amphibia > Anura > Dendrobatidae > Dendrobates > Dendrobates tinctorius. The sequence continues at coordinate 359,153 of NW_027361826.1, read as the reverse complement.
CTTTCACACATTAGGTTTTTTCCAACAGGCAGGATCCGGCTATTTTTAGAAAAACCGGAACCCGCGAAATCTGCCACTGGAACCATTTTTTTCTCATTGACTTGTATTAGCGCCGGATCGCGCCGCATGGCCTCCCGTTTCCTCCAGTTTTTGCCGTATCCGGCTAAAATTTTGATTCCGGTGTCTGGGAAAAACATCTCAAGCAGGCTTGGACTGGCGAACAGGGGAATCCCTCACTGGGCCCCTGTGCAAATCTAGGCCCCCAACCTTACTGTATGGGCAGTACTTGTCATAATTCACTTGATTCTCTCTGTACAGAAAAAAAGCAGCATCTCATTCATTAACTAAACTACCCATTTTAGTATTATAAAGAGATCTAGGTAAATTTGTGAACCAGGGTCATGTAATATTTGTTTGCAGGTGAAAAGTGGGCCCCCCAAAGTCAATGTTACTGGTGGCCCCTTGGCACCCCTGTCCGACACTGATCTTAAATAATGTTTTTTTGTCTGCGACGAAAAACCGGACAGTGCCGGATCTGGCACTTCTGGCTTTTTGCTACAATGCAAGTCTATGGGCGCCGGAATGCGACGGATCCAGAAAAAGACGGATCCAGCCATCGAATCCGTTTTTTTAAGTCTGAGCATGCTCATATCCAACTGGCCAGCCCCCAGGAAACAGATATAGTGAGGCCCTCATCCATTACCAGCCAGCTAGACGGATCCGGCGGAAAAATGGTTCCGTTTCATCAGTTTTCCACAATTTACGCCGGATCCGTCGCGACGCCGGATCCTGCCTGTCGGAAAAAACCTGATGTGTGAAAGTAGCCTAAGGCCTGTTTCATACTTCAGTCTTTTTGTCATCAGTCACAATCCGTCAAAGTGTGAAAAAACGGATCCAGTGCAGATTGTAAAAAACTGATGCACTGGATCCGTTTTTTCGACGGATCCGTTGTAGCAGCCACTGCAGGAAATTAAAAGGGAGAGAGAGAGAACACTTTTCAGCGCCAGAACGGCTTTTGGGGTTAAATTAAAGGAATAGAAATTCTTCCAGGCTTGCACAGTAGAAAAAAATGGAATCCGTCGCTGGATTCTTCCATATGACGGATGGCGACGAATCCATCGCCCATAGGCATCCATTCTAGCAGATGACAGACAGCAGCGGATCCGTCGCTGTCTGACTTTTCAACGGAGACAAAAAACGTTCCTGTGGAATGTTGGATCCGTTTTTTTCTGCTAACGACGGATTTTGATTGAAGCCAGAAAGCTAAAGTGTGAAACAGGTGAGCCTGCATTGACATATCTGAACAGGAGTAAATGCACATGCCACGAGCAGAGAACCATAAGCGTCTACGTTTCTGTGGACGATTGCTGTTTTGCTTGACCGAGCTGGGGTTAGCGCAGCCGTGTATGAGTAGCCAGGCTCTGTTCTGTTTAGTTAGTACCTGGACATGGCTAGGGATTTATGTGTATGGTTTTGGTGCTGTGCAACCTGTAGAAAGTAATAAAAGCTGCACATGTTTATACCAAAACTGCATGGTTGTGTGAACACTACCTAAGGCCTAATGCTTACTAAAGGCATTGAAACCCTACAAAAAAACATATCACACAAATATTTGTACAGTGGCCGAATCCTCATGATTTGGGCTCTACATGCCACTATTTTTTATTAAAAATGAAACAACTGAGATGCAAGTGAAATGTAGACTTTCAGGTTTAATTTAAAGGGTGTGACAGGGTCACTGGTGCAATACATGAGGAGAGATGTGTGTTGCAAAGGTTGCTTTCCTGTGTGATGTGAAAGCCATAAGTGTTTTCTCCGGCATGTTGCTATATGGGTATGGCTTTCATGGTGGGTAGGTCAGAGCTGCGCGGAACACCTACCCACCATATCTCCACCTCCAGGGTGTGGCTGGAAGGAGTTAAATGTCCAGCTATTTTTTTTTCCTCTGTAGGTGTGTATGGAGGAAAGGAAGCCTCCTGACTGCTATCTCCTGTGAAAGCTTCCATAGATGTTGTCCCAGAGGAACTGAGCAGGACTGTATATGAACTTTTAATTTTCATTTGAGCAGGACAGGCTGTTTTTCTGTTACCAGTTTTTGGTTTATGATGCAATAAACCACCCAGAGACTGTAACCACACGTGTGCCTGTGTCTACCTCAAGGAGCAGCTAAGGCTAGGTTCACATTACGTTAAGCAGCCCGTTCAACGCATAGCATTGACGGGCTGGGTTAACGGTATGGCATAACGCAATCGCGTTATGCTATACCCGCTAGCGCAGATGAATCATCAGCGCTAGCGGTGACGGATCCTCAGACGCTGCAGATCGCGTCCGAGGCTCCGTCAGTGAATGACGGCACATCGCGAACGAGTGCCGCTTTACGACATGCGTTGCTTGCAATGCGCCCGACAATGGGGCTAAATGGCAGCGTTAACGGACTGCGTTACACCACGTTATACCACGTTGTAACGCAGTCTGTCTAACGGACTACCTAAACGCAGTGTGACCCCAGCCTAAGTGAGCCGACCTTTCACAAGGAGTTGAACAAAAATATCCTGTGAAATGTTTATGAATTGTAGCCATTTTTCTACAAATCCTCCTCCTATTTTCAAGGGCTCAAAAGTAATTCAGCAAATTAATTTCACCATTAGATATCAGTGAGCACTAAAATGCTCGGATGCTCGTTAATCAAACCGACCAATTTCTAGTACTCGTATGCTTGTTCCAAGTATAATGGAAGTCAATGGGACATCCAAGCTTTTTCCCTGCAGACCCAACAAAGAGGTCTGGGGGCAGTGAAAATGTTGAAATAGATGGAAAAAGTGCTGAATGGAAGGAGAACAGCATGGAGAAGACCCCTGGAATCATCTCTGACTCCCAGATCACTGTGGAGAACAAAGGTGTCACACTTTTACTCCACTTTAAGGAGTGACAATAAAACATTCAAAATGGACAAAAACTGGAGTTTACAGGAAAAAAATGTTAAGAAACATTCTTTCCTGTATAATGACTTTTATATGAGGAAAAATTTAAACAGGGTTTTTTAAAAAATAATTTAAGCCAAAATTGAATTTTTCTGTCATAAATGAGATGTAAGAGAGAATCAGATACACCCTGTATTAGACTAAAAGGAGGGACTCACATTTTGTTCAGATTGTCATGTAGTAGTACTCTGTTATGATTAGGTAACCAAGGAGGATAACAGGGGAATAAGCGAGGCAACCAGATAACCAGAGAGGTTGGTAACTTAGCGGATTGCAGACCCCTAAACTGACAACACAACTAGAATTAACCGTGGGATATACCTACGATGCCCTAGACGCCTCGGCACAGCCAAAGAATTAACTAAGCCTAAAGAGAGAAAGGGGAAAGCTAAACTGCCCTGGAGTAGAACCCCAAAGGAATAGATAGCCCCCGAACATATATTGCCGATGAGACAAGATGAGGCACAAACACAGGCAGAAAATAGAGTAAGCAAATGATGGGGCCCAAACTGTCTAGATAGAATAAGACAGGAAAGGATACTGTCTGCAATCACAGAAAAAACCTTAAGAAAAAATCCAACACGTCTGATATGCAAAAATACTGAGGCCACACGACCTCTCCCCCACTAAATCAGAACTCTGGTGTGAACTGGATGCAAAACAAAAGATACTGATATAACAGTAGATTAGAAATACTGCAAAGACTGACATAAGCTGTGGCAAATGAAACAGAGTCCAGCACAGGTCCCAGCAAGGAACCAGGCTGGACTCATACCAGCAAGGCAGAAATCAGAGAAAAGCAAAAAATGGATCAAATACAAAAAGATTCAAGCAGACAAATAACTTATCTGAAAGATGCAGGACGAAGCAGGAGGCAAGCAGACTTCCAAAAAGCTCAGGAAGAAGATCAAATCACCGGCAAGAGTTGAGGGAAAGTTGCTCACTTAAATCTCTTTAGTCTGTAACACCTGACCTCCAATCATCCTGCTCAGGTGATTGACTTCTGTCAGCCAGACCAGCTCCATTACCAGCAGCAACCACCAGAGGGAGCCCAAACTCAGAAGCCAGGTCAAAAGTGTTCACAACAGTACCCCCCCTTGAGGAGGGGTCACCGAACCCTCACCCACACCACCAGGCCGATCAGGATGGGCCCGGTGAAAGGCGCAAACCAATCTCTCGGCATGAATGTCAGAAGCAAAGACCCAAGAATTATCCTCCTGACCACAACCTTTCCAATTGATCAAGTATTTGAGTCTCTGTCTAGCCAGATGAGAATCCAATACCTTCTCTACTTCATACTCCAGATTACCCTTAACCAATACAGGATCAGGGGGTGCAGCCATGGGAACTACTGGCTCCACAAACCTTTTCAACAAAGATTTATGAAAGACGTTGTAAATCTTAAACGTTCCTGGAAGAGCCAAACAGAAAGAAACTGGATTAAGGATTTCCAAAATCTTATAAGGTCCAATGAACCTTGGCTTAAATTTTGGAGACGCAACTTTCATAGGAATACTTTTTGAGGACAACCAAACCATGTCACCCACTTTAAACCGGGGACCAACGGTCCTATGCCGGTTGGCAAACCATTGGGCCTTCTCCTGAGAGTGAGACAACTTATCCACTACTTGATCCCAAATCTGCTGCATTCTCTCTACCACAGAATCAACACCTGGATAGGCCGAAGCCTCCACCTGCCATGAAGAAAACCGAGAATGAAACCCAAAGTTGCAGAAAAAAGGAGACATCAAAGTGGCAGAACTAGCCCTATTATTTAGAGCAAATTCAGCCAAGGACAAAAAACAGACCCAGTCATCTTGATCAGCAGACACAAAACATCTCAAATAGGTTTCCAAGGTCTGGTTTGCTCTCTCAGTCTGCCCATTGGTCTGAGGGTGAAAGCAGAGGAGGACAACTGAATTCCCAGTTTAGAACAAAAAGCTCTCCAAACCTGGAAACAAACTGGACTCCTCTGTCAGACACAATGTTCTCCGGAATAGCGCGCAAACGAACCATCTGCTGTAAAAACAAGGGCACCAACTCAGAAAAGAATGGCAACTTCGGCAGTGGTACAAGATGGACCATCTTGGAAAATCTATCACAGATCACCCAGATAACAGTCATTCTCTGAGAGACAGGGAGGTCGGAAATAAAATCCATTGATATATTGGTCCATGGCCTCCTGGACACCGGCAGTGGCACTAACAATCCACTAGAACAAGAACAGGGTTTGGATCGAGAACATGTCCCACAGGACTGCACAAAATTCCTGACATCACGAGATAAAGCAGGCCACCAAAAAGACCGACTCACCAAATCTCTGGTACCAAAAATACCAGGATGACCAGCTAACAGGGAGCAATGAATTTCAGACATTTCTCTTCTCCCCCACTGGTCGGGGACATACAATTTCCCCTAGGGCCTCATTCATGTTTGTCTTCCTGAAATTCCTCCAGGGCAAGTCTCAAATCGGGTGAAATAGCGGAAAGAACCACACCCTCATTTAGAATGGTAGTAGGCTCAGACACATCAAGAGAATCCGCAAAGAAACTCCTAGAGAGGGCATCTGCCTTAATATTCTTAGTGCCCGGAAGAAAGGAGACCACAAAATTAAAAAGCGTGAAAAACAAAGCCCACCTAGCCTGTCTAGGATTCAATCGCCTGGCTGATTCAAGATAGATCAAGTCTTTGTGGTCGGTGAGGACCACAACTTGATGTCTGGCTCCCTCCAACCAATGTCTCCACTCTTCAAACGCCCACTTCATAGCCAACAACTCCCGTTTCCACACATCATAATTATATTCAGATGGGGAAAATTTTCGAGAAAAGAAGGCACTAGGGGATTCATCTTAGAGGTTACCGGATCTCTTTGTAACAAAACGGCTCCTGCACCAATCTCAGAAGCATCTATCTCCACCTGAAATGGGAGAGAAACATGAGGTTGCCGCAGAACCGGAGCAGAAGTGAATCTCCTCTTAAGCTTCTGAAATGCCGATACTGCCTCTGGAGACCAATTCACCACATCAGCGCCCTTTTTGTCAAATCCGTCAGTGGTTTAACAATACCAGAAAAATTACTTATGAATTTACAGTAGAAATTAGCAAAACCCAAAAATTTCTGGAGAGCCTTCAAGGAAGTGGGCTGAACCCAATCATAAATGGCCTGGACCTTGCCCGGGTCCATTTCAATAGCGGACAGGGACAAAATGAATCCCAAAAATGAAATGTTTTGTATGCCAAAGAGACATTTCGATCCCTTAACATACTGAGTATTTTCTCTCAAAATCTGGAATACAGTCCCAACATGTTCCACATGAGAAGCCCAATCATTGGAAAAAATCAAAATATTGTCCAAATAAACGATCAAAAACTTGTCCACAAAATCCCGGAAAATATAGTTCATGAAAGATTGGAAGACGGAAGGGGCATTAGTGAGCCCAAAAGGCATCACTAGGTACTCAAAATGCCCCTCAGGAGTATTAAACGCCGTCTTCCATTAATCACCGTGCTTGATGCAAATAAGATTATACGCCCCCCCTAAGGTCAAGCTTGGTAAACCAACTAGCACCTTTCACTCTGGAGAATAAATCGGAAATCAGGGGTAACAGATACTGATATTTAACAGTGATTTTATTAAGGAGATGATAGTCAATACATGGCCTCAATGAGCCATCTTTCTTGGCCACAAAGAGAAAGCCGGCACCTAAAGGTGAAGAAGGCAGTCTGATATGACCCTTCTCCAATGATTCTTTGATATAGGATCGACCCTTCTCCAATGATTCTTTGATATAGGATCGCATAGCATAATGTTCAGGTACAGATAAATTGAAGAGCTGCCCCTTGGGAAATTTACAACTGGGCACTAACTCTTGACGTTGAGCCCTAGAAAAAACCCTATCACGCTGCATGGGCTCAGAAGTTTGTTCGAAAGGCAACACCACCTCTCGCATAGTTTTACGTTCAAGTAAACGTCTGTCAATTTGAATGGCTAATGACATAGAGTCGTTGAGACCAGAGGGGACAGAAAATTCCACCATAACATCTTTTACGGTCTCTGCCAGACCTTTCCGAAAAACAGCCGCTAGAACATCATCGTTCCATTTAGTAAGGCCTGCCCATTTTCGGAATTTCTGACAATATAACTCTGCCGCTTCCTGATCCTGGTTCAATGCCAATAAGGTTTTCTCAGCTTGATCAATAATATTAGGTTCATCATACAACAACCCCAGAGCCGAAAAAACGCATCCACATTAGCCAGAACAGGATCCCCAGGTGTCAGGGAAAAAGCCCAGTCCTGGGGGTCGCCACGCAACAGGGAGATGACAATTTTAACCTGCTGCACAGAGTTCCCTGAGGAATTAGGTTTCAAGGCAAAAAACAGTTTACAATTAAGGCCCCGTCTCACTAAGCGATCTCGGTAGCGAGATCGCTGCTGAGTCACAACTTTTGTGACGTAACAGCGATCTCACCAGCGAGATCGCTGTGTGTGACAGCGATCAGCGAGCGGCCCCCCTGCCGGTATCGCTGATCGCTGCAAGAAACCTCTGGACATTTCTTTGGTCGCTGGTCTCCCGCTGGCCAGCACGCATCGCTGTGTGTGACAGCGGGAGACCAGCGATCAGGTGTAAAAAATAATAAAAAAAATAAAAAATATAGTTATTCTCACCTTCCGATGTCCCGTTCAGCCATCCTGCCTCTCTCCACGCTCCGGTCCCAGTAAGCCTTTGCATGAATGACCGCAAGACTTTGTTATCCCTCGAGACCGTGACATCTCGCGGTCATTCGTGCAAAGGATCACTGGGACCGGAGCATGGAGAGAGGCAGGATGGCTGAACGGGACGTCGGAAGGTGAGAATAACTATATTTTTTATTTTGATTCTATTTTCTACAGCGATAGCCAGCGATGCCGGGCGCTCGGCATCGCTGTGCTGATCGCTGGTGAAGCTGTCTGTGTGACAGCTCACCAGCGATCACATAGCGACTTACTAGTGATCCTGACACCTTCATATCGGTGTCGGGATCGCTGGTAAGTCGCTTAGTGTGACGGGGCCTTTATTCTTAAAGTTCAAAAATTTAGACCGATCCCCAGAAAATAAATCAGGAATACGGACTTTACGTTCTACAGCAGACAACTGAGAGAGATAGGCAGAAATTTTCTGAACTTCAGCAGCGAGCTGCTCAACACAATGAGATAATTGCCTAGTATCCATTAAAGACAAAATCCCCCTACAGCCCCAAGAGAAAAAAAGGAAAAAACATATAAAAAATTCTGACACCCCATTTTTTTTTTTTACTATTCTTTCCTTCTTTAGAGTACCCTAGAATCTACAGTTAGGCCGGTGATTCTGTTATCATTAGGTAACCGAGGAGGATAGCGGGAATAGGCGAGGCAACCAGATAACCAGAGAGGTTGGTAACTTAGCGGATTGCAGACCCATAAACTGACAACACAATTAGAATTAGCCGTGGGACGTACCTACGATGCCCTAGACGCCTCGGCACAGCCAAAGAATTAACTTAGTCCAAAGAGAGAAAGGGGAAAGCTAAACTGCCCCTGAGTAGAACCTCAAAGGAATAGATAGCCCCCGAACATATATTGCCAGTGAGACAAGATGAGGCACAAACACAGGCAGAAAATAGAGTAAGCAAATGTTGGGGCCCAAGCTGTCTAGATAGAATAAGACAGGAAAGGATACTATCTGCAATCACGCAAAAAAAACATAAGAAAAAATCCAACACGTCTGATATGCAAAAATACTGAGGCCACACGACTACTCCCCCACTAAATCAGATCTCTGGTGTGAACTGGACGCAAACAAAAGATACTGATATAACAGGAGATTAGAAATACTGCAAACACTGACATAAGCTGTGGCAAATGAAACCGAGTCCAACACAGGTCCCAGCAAGGAACCAGGCTGGACTCACACCAGCAAAGCAGAAATCAGAGAAAAGCAAAAAATGGATCAAATGCAAAAAGATTCAAGCAGACAAATAACTTATCTGAAAGATGCAGGATGAAGCAGGAGGCAAGCAGACTTCCAAAAAGCTCAGGAAGAAAACCAAATCACCGACAAGAGCTGAGGGAAGGTTGCTCACTTAAATCTCTCTAGTCTGTAACACCTGACCTCCAATCATCCTGCTCAGGTGATTGACTTCTGTCAGCCAGACCAGCGCCATTACCAGCAGCAACCACCAGAGGTAGCCCAAACTCAGAAGCCAGGTCAAAAGTGTTCACAACAGTAGTCCTAGACTCAAAGGCTATGCACTAAGTACAAAGCCTTCCAAAAATTACAATCATACACCCTTGAAAGCAACAACTGTAGTGCCTCATTCAAATATTGTGAGCGAAGATTAGTTGTGATATTTCTACACTCCTAAAAATTATGCAGAGTGCAAAGCATTCCAAAAATTACAAGCAGGATCATCTATATACCCTTGAAGGCAACAAGTGTTAAGAAAGTGTACATCTGTAGCAGGCCAATTTTGGTATTTTTTCAAACTAACGAATTTTCACACAAAGTAGGTTCTACAGTATACTGTATATGACAATACTCAATTTTTTTTACCAAAAATATTTTGTGAACTGTACAAGGCCAAACGGTTTTAAACATTTTTAACCCCTTTACTCCCATGGGTGGTTTGCATGTTAATGCCCGGGCCAATTTTTACAATTCTGACCATTGACCTTTTATGAGGTAGTAACTCTGGAACGCTTCCATGGATCCCGGTGATTCTGACGGTGTTTTCTCGTGACATATTGTACTTCATGTTAGTGGTAAAATTTCATTCATATAACTTGCGTTTATTTGTGAAAAAAATGGAAATTTGGCAAAAATGTTGAAAATTTTGCAATTTTCAAATTTGAAATTTTTATGCTCTTAAATCACAGAGATATGGCACATAAAAAACTTAATAAGTAACATTTACCACATGTTTACTTTACATCAGCACAATTTGGGAACCAAAGTTTTTTTTTGTTAGGAAGTTATAAGGGTTAAAAGTTGACCAGCGATTTCTCATTTTTACAACACCATTTTATTTTTAGGGACCACATCACATTTGAAGTCACTTTGAGGGGTCTATATGATAGAAAATACCCAAAAGTGACACCATTCTAAAAACTGCACCCCTCAAGGTACCCAAAACCAATTCAAGAAGTTTATTAACCCTTCAGGTGCTTCACAGGAATTTTTTGAATGTTTAGAAAAAATGAACATTTTACTTTTTTTCACAAAAAAAAATTACTTCAGGTTCAATTTTTTTATTTGACTAAGGGTAACAGGAGAAATTAGACCACAAAAGTTATTGTGCAATTTGTCCTGAGTACGCTGATACCTGATATGTGGGGGGAACCACTATTTCTGCGGATGGCAGAGCTTAGAAGGGAAGCAGCACCGTTTGACTTTTTCACTGCAAAATTGGCTGGAATTCAGATCGGACGCCATGTCACGTTTGGAGAGCTCCTGATGTGCCTAAACAGTGTAAACCCCCAACAAGTGACCCCATTTTGGAAACTAGACCCCCCAAGGAACTTATCTAGATATGTGGTGAGCACTTTGAACCCCCAAGGGCTTCACAGAAGTTTATAACATACAGCCGTACAATTAAAAAATCATATTTTTTCCTCAAAAATTATCTTTTCACCCCCAATTTTTATTTTCCCAAGGGAAATAGGACCCCAAAAGTTATTGTGCAATTTGTCCTGAGAACGCTGATACCCCACATGTGGGGGGTAAACCACTATTTGGGCGCATGGCAGAGCTCAGATGGGAAGCAGCTCCATTAGACTTTTTTGGCTGGAATTGAGATCGGACTCCATGTCGCGTTTGGAAAGCCCCTGATGTGCCTAAACAGTGGAAACCCCCCAATTCTAACTCCGACCCTAACCCTAATCTCAACCCTAACCCTAACCCTAATGGGAAAATGGAAATAAATACATTTTTTTAATTTTATTATTCTTCCATAACTAAGGGGGTGATAACAGGGGGTTTGATTTACTATTTATGGCGGTTTTTATGTTTGGCAGCTGTCGCACGCTAAAAGATGCTTTTTATTGTAAAAATAGTTTATGCATCACCACATTTTGAGAGCTATAATTTTTCCATATTTTGACCCACTGAGTCATGTGGGGTCTTATTTTTTGCAAGACGAGTTGACGTTTCTATTGGTACCATTTTCGGGCACGTGACTTTTTTTATCGCTTTTTATTCCGATTTTTGGGACGCAGAATGAACAAAAACCAGCATTTCATGAATTTCTTTTAGGGGGTGCGTTTACACCGTTCCGCGTGTGGTAAAATTGATAAGGTGGTTTTATTCTTCGGGTCAGTACGGTTACAGCGATACCTCATTTACCGTATATACTCGAATATAAGTCGAGATTTTCAGCCAAAAAAATTGGGCTGAAAGTCCCCCTCTCGTCTTATATTCGAGTCATATACAAAGGGGGTCGGAGGGGGCGGGGTGTCAGGTCATACTTACCCGTCCTGACGCTGTGTCTTGAGCCCCCAGCTTCTCCCCATGCTCTCTCTTCCTGCCTTCAGCAGTCACGTGGTGCCGCTCATTAAAACTCATGAATATGCGCATATTCATGAGTTTTAATGAGCGGTATCACATGACCGCTGAAGGCAGGAAGAAAGAGCGCGGAGAAGCTGGGGGCTCAAGACACAGCGTCAGGACGGGTAAGTATAGCGATACTCACCTGTCCTGCGTCCATGGCTGCTTGCTGCTGTCTGTCATCGGTCAGTGACTTCAGACAGCAGAGGGCGCGGTGACGTGGTTAGTGTGCGCGCCGCGCCCCCTGCAGTCTGAACGTCACTGACTGATGACGTGGCAGATAGCGGTGAGCAGCCATGGACGCAGGACAGGTGAGAATCTGACACCCAGCAACGGAGAGGTGAGTATGTCTTTTTTTATTTTTACATGCAGCAGCAGCATGGGGGCAGCACATGGGGGAATAATCTATGGAGCTTCTTATGGGGGCAGCATATGGGGGAACAATCTATGGAGCTTCTTATGGGGGCAGCATATGGGGGAACAATCTATGGAGCTTCTTATGGGGGCAGCATATGGGGGAACAATCTATGGAGCTTCTTATGGGGGCAGCATATGGGGGAACAATCTATGGAGCTTCTTATGGGGGCAGCATATGGGGGAATAATCTATGGAGCTTCTTATGGGGGCAGCATATGGGGGAATAATCTATGGAGCTTCTTCTGGGGACACCATATGGGGGAATAATCTATGGAGCATTTCCCACCCTAGACTTATACTCGAGTCAATAAGTTCTCCCAGTTTTTTGTGGCAAAATTAGGGGGGTCGACTTATACTCGGATCGACTTATACTCGAGTATATACGGTATGTCATTTTTTTATGTTTTGGCACTTTTAAGCAATGAAAACAATTTTCTATAAAAAATTATTTTTGCATCGCTTTATTCTGCGAGCTATAACGTTTTTATTTTTTTGCTGATGACGCTGTGTGGCAGCTCGTTTTTTGCGGGACAAGATGATGTTTTCAGCGATACCATGGTTATTTATATCCGTCTTTTGATCACGCGTTACTGCACTTTTTGTTCAGCGGTATGAAGATAAAGCATTAGTTTTTGCTTGTTTTTTTATTTTTTAAGGGGTTCAATAAAGGGGTTAACTAGTGGGACAGTGTTATAGGGCGGGTTGTTACGGATGCGACAATACTAAATATGTGTAGTTATTGTTTTTTTTATTTTTATTTTCAAAAAAATGAATTTATTAGGGAATATTTTTTTTTTAAATTTATTTAGCAATTTTTTTATAAATTATTTTTGCACTTTTTTTTTTTTTTACTTTATTACATTGTCCCGGGGGGGACATGATTGTAATATGTCAGATCGCTGATCTGACACCTTGCACAGCAGTGTGTCAGATCTGCGATCTGCAGGCACTGCTGGAGGCTTTCTCATGCCTGTGCTCTGCAGGCACTGAGAAAGACGCCTCCCTGCAGGCCCCCCTGAAGGTCCCCGCTGCCATATTGGATCCGGGGACCTGCAGGGAAGGAGGCCCCCCGCAGCAGCGCTGCACATCACGCTGCTGTGGGGGTCTCAGGGAAGCACGGAGGGACCCCCCTCCCTGCTGATGCTTCCCTGATCCTCCGGTACACTGCAATCATGTTTGATCGCTGTGTCCTGGGGGTTAATGTGCTGGGGGCGGTCCGTGACCACCCCTGACACATAGTGCTGGGTGTCAGCTGTGATAATCAGCTGACACCCGGCCGCGATCAGCGACGCTCCCCACGGGGGGCACCGCTGATCGCTATGACGTACTATTCTGTCCTTGGGATTTAGGTCCCAGGTCACATGGACGGAATAGTACGTCTAATGTAGGAAAGGGGTTAATCCACTGTAGTTTTTCACAAAGCACGTTAAACTGTATGCATAAATCATTGAATCACTGAGCCACTCTGGGGAGATCTCAAGCGCGCTGTTCATGCTAGACAGCCCAGGAATTTACAGGAAATGGAGGCTTTTTTGACAAGAAGAGCAGCTTTACCATCTGATAAAATAAAGAACCTCATCCACAACTACCACAAAAGACTTTAAGCTGTCATTGATGTTAGAGGGGGCAATAAACGGTTTTAAGAAATGGGGTATGTGAACTTTTGATCAGGGTCATTTGGATGTTTTGGGTTGTCATTATGATTTAAAAATAGAAAACACAGTAGTTTGACAATAAATGGCTTCAACAACCACTAACCATGAGTGGAGAAAAAGTTTTGGTGTTATCATTCTTACTCTCTGAAAAAAGGCCAAGAAAGCAAAAATTCTGCCAGGATATGTAAACCTTTGAGCACAACTGTAATACCAATAAATGTTTCAACAATTGTCTTGAAGGTTATATATCACCGAAATGTACTCAAGAAGACAAAATACTGTGTGGACGAGCAATAGAATACCGATACATTTTTTAACAATTTTTTTTGAGGGTTAGATACCACTGAAATACACCAAAGAAGACATAATACTCTATAGATGAGCAATATATGGTAAAAGTAACGGGGAAGGGGGATATTTTCTGTGTGTGGGGGTATATACTCTGTGTGTGTTGGGGTATATACTCTGTGGGGGGGTATTCTCTGTGTGCGTGGGGTACATACTCTTTGTGGGGGGACATTTACTGTGTGTGGGGGTATATACTCTGTGGGGGGTATTTACTATATGGGGTTATTTACTGTTTGGGGAGATTTAGTGTAACTAGGGTTGGGGGAGATTTCCTGTGGGGGGTATTTCTTGTGTGGAGGGATATTTAGTTTAAGGCAGCTGGAGGAAAAATACTGTGTATGGGGGTTATCTACTGTGTGTGGAGGGGAGATTTACTGTGTGTGTGTGGGGATTTAGTGCAAAAGCCTGGGGGAGGCTTACTGTGTGGGATATATTTACTGTGGGTGAGATTTAGTGTAACGGGGCTGGGGGACATTTACTGTGTGGGGTGGTATTTTTTGTGTGGGTGAGATTCAGTGTAACAGAGCTGGAGGAGATTTACTGTGTGTGGGGGAGATTTAGTGTAATGGGGCTATGGGAGACTTACTGTGTGGGGGCAAGATTTAGTGTAACGGGGCTGGGAGAGATTTACTGTATGTGAGATTTACTTTAACGGGACTGGTGGAGACTTAGTGTAACGGGGAAAGATTTGAGGACCCAAGTTTGGGTAGCAGGAGACACAGTAGGTGCAGACACAGTATGGTGAGTGGGGGATTGGTTTGGACACAATATAAGGAGCGAGGGTGACGGGATGGGTGTGGACATAGTATGGGGAGTCGGGAGGATGTGTGAGGAGGAACTATGGAAAGTGATACTGTAAATCTACTAGGAGGGAGGGGGAAACGTGTGAGGAGACTATTGAGCAGAATAGTGAAAGGAGTAGCATGGGGAGACAGTGTAAGGGCACAGCCAGTAAGGGATAGTAAGCCAAGGAGGGGGAGTGTGGTGAGGGGGTACCATATAGAGACTGGGTCCTATAAAGGGGACACAGGGTTAAGAGGGAGCCCAGTATGGAAAGGAGAGGACAATTTGGAGAGCGTGTACCATAAGAGGGACAGTGTGGGGGTCATATTTTGTGCAGGGAATATAGGGAGGGGCAATTATTTATTCAGGGGCTCAGTGTAGGGCAGACATTTATTCAGGAGCATTATAATGACACTGCTGTCTTTAAGGGCATCACGTAGGGATGTGCTGAAGAGGACTAGAGAAGATGGAAGTCTGCAGAGACGAGCTGTGAATGAAAAAACTCATGGTGTCTGGACAAGATGAAGAAGAAAATAAAGAGAATGACTCCAGAGACATCATCTATCAGGTACCTGGATGCAAAAGTTTTTCGTGATACTGATTAATTCTCATATTTTTATTTACGTTGGGAGCATTCAAGCCGTTGTCCAAGTTTGTGATGAGTCTGCAGTCATTCTACGTGACTGCAGACTTCTGAATTCTCACAACGTGCACTGCACATTGTCAGGACTCTCGTGCAGGCGAGTTGCATACATGCGGTCACTTGCCCACTAGACATGCATAGCCTCACTTAATGAAAATGAATTGAGCGAGGTCAGACACGTCTAGTCGGAATGTGCCCAGAAGTATACAAATCACATACTTGGCCAAGGGAGAATCCTAAATGTGTGCAGTGCATGTGCTGTGTGAATTCAGAATCCTGCAGCCACCTAGACTGACTGAAGACTTTCATCTGGACAATACCTGTAATTATAAAATGAAGCCCTGCAGCATGCCAATCTTAACGACATGTAATATACCCACTGTCAGGATTCAACTCTGCTGGATGCCAGAAGACCTAGATACACCTCTAAATAAAACCCTCTAAAATACCAGACAGGCAAAGGAATGTATAGAGAAATAGATACATTATTTATAACATAAAAATTCAAACAGTAATTTCATAAATTGTTAAGGATGCCTCCAGTTAAAACAGCAGGTCTACTTAAAACACCCACACATGGTAACAATAGAAACAATAACTGCAAGACCCTAAAATAATGCTACACTTTTAATTCTCAGGGTAAAAAATTAAATTGCCATTACTGTATTATATTTCTAAAGTGCTACTGTGCAAAAAATGTATAAACAATGTGGTGTAGTTACCACTATGTCAGCTAGGGGGCGCTGTGTGGGTGTCCCAGGACGGGTGTACAGGCACATTCAGTGTGGTAACAGGAGCAGGGTCCTAAATGACCATTATGGGTCTCAAGGTGGGTGGCCTTGGGATGCAGGCTCCAGGGTGTATTGATCAGCAGAGGTACTGCTGATCTTTCTGTTACACTCTGTCAGGGAAGCCTGTGTGTGTCTATACAACCTTTAGTGATGTCATAGCCATGTGATCACCTGTGGGTGTGGTTACAGGGCTATGTAATTGAGGTGTTTGGCACATGTGAGAGAGAGTGGAGAGAGTCTGTCAGAGTGTGGACAGACTTCCATGTGTCCAGGTGGGACACTACAGATAGTGTATATGGGGAGGACTACAGCTCCCAGCATGTGCTGAGACTCTCAGTCCGAGTCTGAAGCCACGGACATTTCTGTTCCTTTGCCTGAAGTGAAGGTTACATTTCAGTGTTATGCTGTCTATGGTTTATGGAGCAAATAAACCTCATGAACTTTGGGAAGAACCTGCCTCATGATTGTCTCCCGCTGCACCTGAGCGAGTCACATCCCTACAATTGGTGACATACTGCGGGCAGCGATTCCCAGAAGCACGTGTGGCAGTGCTGGCGATTCTGAGCCAGGAGAGCAGACGGTCTGACAACCGTGAGTAATACTGACCGAGGTCAGAGAAAGTGACTGTATTAATATTTGTGGGATACCTCTGAGGAGAAGAGGCGTCCAGGAACCTGTGTGGCCGACACAGGTAACAGACAGGAGTCTGTGTTGCACTGACCAGGGTCAGTGAGAGACTGTGTTCCTGGAGGGGTCAGTGAGCAAGGTCCTGGAGGGTCAGTGTTGGGAGGTTCTGGGAGAGGAATCGGATCCCTGGAACACGTGATATGACCTTGGACCTGGTGAGGCGTGTGTTGGGCAGTCTCAGGCGGAGACGGATGTCCTGAAGAGCACCCGCTGAGCCCCTGGACCTGGTGAGGCTGGTGTGTTGGGAGACCCTGGGAGGAGGGTCGGCTCCCTGAATAGCACCCAGTGTGCCCTGTGTGTTGGACGGTCTCAGGTGGAGACGGTACGTCCTGAGTGGCACACGAACAGGACATGTGAGAGACTGTGCATGAGTTTTTTTTCTTTTTTTTTTTTTTTTTTTCTTCTTTTCCTCTGCAAAACCTGAAGGTGCTTGCTGTGGCTCAGTGGGGTCACGAAGGTCTCGCAGCACAGGGACCTGGTCTTTTCTTTAAGGGATCTGCCCTGGGAGCATTGGTAGCAGACGCTGTCTGTCTACGCCATCCTGCTGCAGCTTTATGGAGTGTAACTAAGCGGATACAGTAGTTGTGGCTTTACACAACTATTAAGGGTGAGTACCCTGTATTATTGCTGCATAACCGATTATACCTGCACTGGTAAGGCCCTATGGGTGCAATTTTGTGGCTTTTTTATCTTTGAGGGTGACAAGCGGCTTCCAGAAATCCGGCGGGGTTACGAAGGTGACAAGCGGCTTCCGGTGGATCGGCGGGTCCACGAAGATGGCGCAGCAGGAGCTGCAGTGACACCAGCCGCTGTGTATGTGTGTGAACAGCAGCCGGAGGTGCCGGTGATCAGTGACAGCAGGAGCTGTGGTGGTGCCAGCTAAGACTTGTGCGGTATCGTTAAAAGACAAACTGTACTCTGTGAACTGTGGCCTAAGAGGTTCTGCAGGACGGACATGGGGAAATCCCAAAAGGGGGTGGTGACCCAAAAGGGGGCGGTGACCCAAATTGGAGTGGTAACCCAAAAAGGGGTGGAGTCCCAAAAGGGGGCGGTGACCCAAATTGGAGTGGTAACCCAAAAAGGGGTGGAGTTCCAAAAGGGGGCGGTGACCAAAATTGGGGTGGCAACCCAAAGTGGGGTGGTGGTCCAGAAAGGGGCCAAGTGTAAAGAAGTGACAGCACTAGGTGTCTCAGTAGGTATGTCTGGAGTACCGCAGTGTATGTGCAGGTCTTTTTCAGAATGTGGAATATCCTTTCCGGGGAGTAATGATGGGCCACAGATGTGTACAGTGATGCTGCACCGGGAAGGAGCCTTTGGTCGGCTGGACTCAGAGAGTCAGGTGACTCTGACAGGAACGCCTCTCGATTTCTCTCTGACCGAGAAAAACGTCAGGGTTCACTGTAAACACGGGGTCACGTTGAACTATGCAGTAGACACAGTAGTGTTTGAGGGGACCAAAGGTGGTGAGTGCCAAGGTAGCGGGATACCACGGGACTTAGTCTATGCCTGGGAGAGGGGCCGGGACTTTCTTTTGTTTGATGACGTTTGGTCGGACGATGGCGATGCTTCGACTGTGGGGCCAGCGGACACTGAGACAGTGACGGCTCCTGACATGGACAGGTCAGAGGTAGAACTGACCAGAGGAAAAAGTACATCTGCCCAACTGACGGACCTGACGTCTCGTGATAAGACAGATGGTGGGCTGGGGGATGAGACGACTGGACTAGACACATTGGTGCTGGACGGTAACTGGAGGGTTCACTCGACTGGTGTGACTGACCCAGTGGTACCCTTTGATGATATAATTAAAGAGGTAGTGGTGAGACACGTGCTGGCCAAAAGAGAACAAGATCATGAGATACAGCTGATAAAGGAGACTGTAACAGAACATGTCGAACGGGAAAGAGTCCTAAGGCAAGCAGCTGAGCACAGAGTGGATGAGCTGGAGAAGGAAGTCTCTGAGCTCAGAGGTCACCTGTCAGCATGTAAAACCATGAACAAGACCCGGTTGGAAGATATGGAGGTGCTCAGAGAGGCCCAAGAGAAGCATCAACAGGAGATTCTCAGGAGAGAGGATCAGCATCGCTACCTGGCAGAGGAGCGAGATAAAGTTCTGCAAGAACTCAGTGGAGTAGTAAAAGGTCTTCTGCAGAAGAAGTGGATGGGCGAAGACGTACAGCGGCCTTGCCCGACTGATAGCAAGGCAGAACTGCCAAAGCCCATCTTGGAGAAGGGTCCTGAAGACTGTAAATCTCAGGAAGATGGTGAGCCAAGAGCTGCACAAGACAGTCACCCGGTCTTGGCAGATACCATGAGGGAAGTGTCCGTGCGGAACCCAGAGCCATCTGTCCAGGATGAGAGCAAGTCCATGACCTTCAATTGCGTGATGGAGATACCCGAAGACATGCGAGAAGCGTGTGCCAGCGAAGGTGTGCATGAGACCTTTAAAAAGGCAGTAAAGGCCTATAGTGTGAGCTGGGCACCAGAAACAGACCAGTTGGTGATACTGGCAGAAACGGAAGACACAGAGAGAAGGGTGGCTGTCCTGAAGGAGATGCACCTACAATGTCTCCGCACGAAACAGATGCTCGTGGAGCGTAATAGGAAAGCCGCTCGATGTCTGGAGCTTGCAAGGGAAGCACAAAGTCGGCTGGGCTTTGTGGAAGAAATAATTCCGGTACCCAGAAATCTGGTGGGGAAAGTCGTTGGCAGACTTGGAAAGGTGATGCAGGAGATGGTGAATCGATCCTGTGTGAAGAGAGTGAGGATCCCACCTGCTGGTGAAATCCAAGTCGTTATTGAAGATGACATGGTTCCTGTCATTGTGGTTGGTTCGGTGGAAAGCATTGAGACGCTTCGCATGCTCCTGGAATATCGGGTAGCGTACCTGAAGGAGATTGAGCAGCTAAGACAGGATCGGCTGCAGATGAATAAGCAGATACAGAACGTCAGGTGGCGTCCACCTCCAACCCAAGTTGTAAAGACCCGAAGGGATCCTCCAAAGAATGAAAGGACAGGTAGTCGAAGACAAGAACGTCGAGAGTCCGCAAGTGGCAGTTCTAATCTTAGTAGCATAGGCACGAGACCCGGTGGTGGACGTAGCGACAGAGGGTCAGACTCATACCAGCCAGTTAGCCCAACTGGACGTGGGACTCATGACCGTATGAACCGGGAGAGTCAGCTAGTGAGAGAAAGGTCGGGTGATGGAGCGCACTGCAGACAGATGGAGACTAAAGAGTGCCTGGTCACCCTGACGGACTTTGACTGGAAGGCCAAAGCCCAAGGCCGAGATACTGACCGCTGGGGGAGGGGGAGGCCTAACGTAAATATGATGCAGTATGACTGCCGAAACAGATTGGAGACGGTCCTCTCGATTGGTAGGGCAAGGTGACATGAGTGCCCGGTCTCAAGATCCCTGGGTGATGTCATGTGTTCAACCCCACAAGTTTGAACAGAGGGGGGAGGTATGTGGTGTAGTTACCACTATGTCAGCTAGGGGGCGCTGTGTGGGTGTCCCAGGACTGGTGTACAGGCACATTCAGTGTGGTAACAGGAGCAGGGTCCTAAATGACCATTATGGGTCTCAAGGTGGGTGGCCTTGGGATGCAGGCTCCAGGGTGTATTGATCAGCAGAGGTACTGCTGATCTTTCTGTTACACTCTGTCAGGGAAACCTGTGTGTCTATACAACCTTTAGTGATGTCATAGCCATGTGATCACCTGTGGGTGTGGTTACAGGGCTATGTAATTGAGGTGTTTGGCACATGTGAGAGAGAGTGGAGGGAGTCTGTCAGAGTGTGGACAGACTTCCATGTGTCCAGGTGGGACACTACAGAGAGTGTATATGGGGAGGACTACAGCTCCCAGCATGTGCTGAGACTCAGTCCGAGTCTGAAGCCACGGACATTTCTGTTCCTTTGCCTGAAGTGAAGGTTACATTTCAGTGTTATGCTGTCTATGGTTTATGGAGCAAATAAACCTCATGAACTTTGGGAACAACCTGCCTCATGATTGTCTCCCGCTGCACCTGAGCGAGTCACATCCCTACAACAAGTATAGACAATGAAGTAACCCCTAGATATAATGCTACAAAGTGCCAGAGTGCATGTAAACATACCAGCCTCAAAGGGCAATAAGATCAAAGGGTGCTAATGAAGCGATGGCCGGGGGGACCACCACAATGCAGGGAGACTACGGTACACAAGATGAGGTGCAAGCAACAAAGGGTTAATTTATTCACAGGCAAGGAATGCAGTGTTAGTAAAGTGTAAACAAGGGTATGCAATGACATAAAACAATTTACAAAAGTGATATTCTCTAGCTGGGCCGTACAAATGGCACGGTGCACCAACTATTAAAGATCAGTGTATTTTTCAAAAGGCAAAACAATATAATAAAGTACAGTATGCTGCTACTCTAACTTTAGCCTGACTGGCCGCTGCTACTCCGGCCGCACGGCTACCATGCTCTGTCTATTGCAGCCTATCCTAAACCCTAAACATGTGCGCTCATGGGGTTAACACTCACAGTAAGGTTGGTGTCTCAGTTCCTTCCTGGTGGCCCCCTGCAGTTCTGCAAGATGATATGACGTCCTCCCTGGAAGCTATGTGCAATGTGGTCTTGTCCTTGTGTGAAGATTCCGAGCCTGTTCCTAGAAATGGTGAATTCCCTCTTCTGAATTCCTTCTTTGTATGTCTTCGTGGCTCCTAGCAGCATCACGGGAAAGACACCTTCGTTATCCCCAGAAGGGTATACAAAATCCCACAAGTTCAGTCATTTACAAGCTGCATGTTTTTCTCCTCACAGCTCACAGCACATCAGCTTCCTACAGACTTCCAGTTCAGAACACTCACAGGAAAAACAGCCCCTCCCCTCTCATAGCTGACAGAGCAAACCAAAACAGTCTTATTGCAGGGAGTGCCGAATGTCCCATTGCTCTAGCCAAGGGGGTTCTGTCTCTTAAAGTAGCAGTTTGTCTCTACTGTCCATAGCAATGCCACCCCCTTACATGCTTCCCTACTTAAAGATGGTCTTCCTCGACCATCACATCATCAAGGTTGCAGTAGGAAGAAGAAACTTGCAATGCAGAATAGCACCTATAGGGGAGGCAACACAAGCGGAAAAACAGACAGGGAACACTGTTCTACATAACGGACTGGTGGAACCCCTGCAGTAGACCTCTGGAGGTCTTGAGTATCTTCCAAAGGAATACTTGCTGCAGGAGTTGTAGGCTCTTGTCTGGACTCATCGTCACGTGGCGGTAGTAGTACCTCCATAGGATTACCATCTCTGTCCAGCTGAGGACCCCCCCCCCCGATGTCAGGGTCGATCCACCATTCATCATTGATTTCACCAGCAGGCAAGACAGGTTCGGGAAGTGGAGCAACATCTTCAGGCGGCACTGGTACAGGACAGGGCCCGGACCGGCATGGCCGCAGCATATTTCTGTGAAGCACTCTAGGGGCGGATACCCCATTCTCAACCTGCACCTTGTAGACTGGACCGTTAGCATACACTCGCTTGATGACTTTGTAAGGCTAGTTTCACATTAGCGTTTACGGCCGCAGCGTCGGGCTACGCACGGCCACCGCTAAGCCCCGCCCCCTGCGGCGCTAACCCCCACCCCTAAGCTCCGCCGGTAGCTCCGCCTACGGGTGCATGACGCTGTGTGCATCCTGCGTCCCCTATCTTTAGCACTGGGGACGCAGGCCAAGCGCAGGTATGTGTTTGGCGGCGCATGCGTCCTTTTGACGCTGCGCCGACCGCACCAAATTGCTACAGGTTGCGTTTGGCGCTGGTCGGCGCACCGTCAAAAGGACGCATGCACCGCCAAACGCATACCTGCGCTCAGCCTGCGTCCCCAGTGCTAAAGATAGGGGACGCAGGATGCATGCAGCGTCATGCGCCCGTAGGCGGAGCTACCGGCGGAGGTGCGGCAGGGAGCGGGGCTTAGCAGCGGCCGTGCGCAGCCCGACGCTGCGGCCGTAAACGCTAATATGAAACTAGCCTAAGACTGTACTTCCCATCTCTCGCTTAGTTTACCCTTGGGGCGTTTCTCTCTGACTAATACTCGGTCCCCGGGCCGGAGTGGTATCTCTTGAATCGGTTTACAGCCCGTATGTTCTTTGTTCTGTAGCTGCTGACTCACCAACCGCCCTATTGATTGCAGTCGTTTCCGATGTTCTTTCACCCATGAAGTGACGCTTCGCTCCATCAACTCCTCTGGCTGTTCTAACTTCAATTCAATGATCTCTCATCCAGCTCTTCCAAACAGCAGCAGATAGAGGGTGTAACCTGTGGTGGAATGGACCCGATTGTTGTAGGCCCAGACCAACTCTAGCAGGAAATCTGGCCAGCATGCCTTCTTGTCCTCTTCCAACTTCCTCAGCATTTGAAGTAAGGTTCGGTTGAAGCGTTCACATGCTCTGTTGCCTTGAGAAAGGTAAGGGGTGGTCCGGGACTGCTCGATGCCATTCAAACATGCACCTTGGTCAGAGTGGATGCGCTTTGGGCACCCATACACTCGGATGAAGTCTTGACAGATGGCCAGCGCCACCGACTAGGCAGTCTGATTTCTAGTCGGGGTGACTACCGCGAACTTGGAGAAATGGACGGTCATCACCAAACAGTACTGTGGCCCCCGGGCTGAGTGTCCCACAAGGAGATAGTCGATCATCAAGACTTCTAGCGGTTCCATAGTATGTATGGTCTGGATGGGTGCCCTTTGTTCAGTACTCTTAATGAGGTCGCATACCCGTCATTGCCGGCAAACCTCTTCAACCACGGACTCCAATCGGGGGCAGTACTCGTGCCGCTGTAACCACTGGTAGGTCTTTGTGGACCCGAAGTGGGCTCCGAATTTATGGGCATCTTTAGCCACTTCTTGGGCTGTTCCTCCTGGGATGACCACCTGCCACCTTACTTCAGTATCTTTCGGCTGTTGCCTCTTGCGATATAGCACCGATTCTCGCACCTCCAGCCTATCCCACTGGTGTAAGACACTCTTCATCTCAGCGTCCAGACTATCTCTCTCTTGTTTGCCTGGCTTCCGCTTCTGTGCTACCCAGCATTTCATCTGTCTCAGCCCTCCGTCTTCATCTTGAACATTTCCCCACTCTTCATTGGTTCTCCCCAGAGATCGGGGTAGTGCGCAGGCCGCCCTACTCGCTCCTTGAGAAAGGCTTTTATAGCCGAAACGCGCATCAGGGTGACGCTTGAGGACCTGGGCCCCTGCTCTCACCTCCACTTTAGGAATACACCTCTATTATTCATTAATCGGGTTGTGGGGGGCTTATGTGCACTTCTAAGTATACTATATGTTGGGTAATATGACCATATGCAGCCCACTTTGTGGGCTGTTATGATGTACTGAGGACATGCAATCTTGTGATAGTTTTCACTATAATTATTCTATGTGTTGCTCATATTTGTATTGATTATGGTCTGTACCCATGTGCTATTTTTGTGCAATTTTTTCCTCAGTGTCTGTTTTCCAACACATGTGTGGTGGGTGACTTTCCCTCCCTTATATTTGAAGTATTTATTAAACATTTTCCAATTCCATAACATTTTGGACTTTTGATCGTTTTTTCCTGTCTTTATATAGGCCTCCCTACTCGACTGGACTGCAACCACTGGGGTCTTGAACTTACGGAAATTCTGGGGTTTCTTCCTCTTTGAGTTGTTCATCGAGATCCTCAATGGAGTTTCCACTGTCACTCGTGACAGGCCTTCAGCATTTGCATTTTCAGCAGCAGAGCGATAACGGATGGTAAAGTCAAACTTGGCCAGGCGAGCCACCCACCGTTGTTCTAAGGACCCCAATTTAGCATTCTCAAGGTGGGGTAGGGGATTATTGTCCGTTCGAACTTGAATCTTGGTCCCTGCCAGGAAGCCCGCAAACTTCTCTGTCATGGCCCACACGAGAGCGAGGAGTTCTAACCGGAAAGAGCTGTAATTATGGGGGTTTCTTTCACTGTCTTGCAGGGACCTACTGGAATACCCGATGGCTCTCTCATGTTCATCCTGTATTTGAGAAAGTACTGCACAAGTCCATGAAGGCTACCATCTGTGTACAACAGGAACGGTTGATCGAAATCTGGGTAGGCCAAAATCGGGGCTGAAGTAAGAGCATTCTTTATAGCCTGGAAGGCCTCATCTCACCTCTGGTCCCGGGCATGCACTGAGTCTTAAGCACTCCGGCGGTCCCCCTCAGCAGTTCATTCAGAGGACCCGCCACCTTTGCGAGATCTTTGACAAACCGTCGGTAGTACCCAGCGAGTCCAAGGAAGGCCTGGAGTTCCCGCATGGTTCGAGGAACTGGCCACTTCTGGATAGCAGCCACTTTTTCTGGTGAAGGTAGAACTCCGTCTTGTGACATTATGTGGCCCAGGTACTCGATCTCTCTCTTGGACAGGTGGCACTTCTTTGGCTTCACCTTCAGGTTATGAGCCCGCAGTCTTCCGAATACCTGTCCAAGCCGGGCAAGATGGTCTTCGAACGAGGCAGAGAACACAATGATGTCATCCAGGTAGATTAGAGTAGCCTCAAAGTTTAAGTCTCCCACTTTTCCATCAGCCGTTGAAACGTGCCCAGCGCATTGGAGAGCCTGAAGGCATCCAGTTAAACTTGAACAATCCCATAGGGAGGATGAAGGCAGTTTTTCCTTGTCTTTCTCGGCCACGGCCACTTGCCAGTATCCACTTGCTAGGTCCAAGGTGGAGAAGTACTTGACTTTCCCCAATGCTGTCAAGGATTCCTCGATGCGTGGTAACGGATGAGTCTCGCACAGTGCAGGCATTGAGTTTCCTGTAATCTACACAGAACCGGATGGTCCCATCCTTCTTGACGAGCACCATCGGTGCCGCCGAAGGGCTCTGACTACTCTGCACTACTCCTGAATCCAGCATTTGCCTCAGTAATGTCTTCACCTCTTGGTACATCTTGGGTGGGATTTGCCGGTATCGTTCTCGAATTGGACGAGCGTCCCCGGTCGGTATCTCGTGTGTGATCGCTTCCGTACAGCCAAAATCTTCGGCGTGACGGGCGAATGCGGCCTGATTTTCCCACAGCATAGCTTCTATCATCCGCACACGCTCAGGGCCAAGAGCCTACACATCCACTTCCACTTGGTCAAGGATGATTCGCCCATTCCACTCTGGGGATGGCTTCTCTTCGGGCCCGCAGCGACTGCCAGGGTCCACTCCGCACCTTCGATCAGCAATAAAGACATCTCTTTCTGACTCACCACTTCGCCCTTGTGTAGGTACACCCGAGCCAGATCGTCCCCCGTGGCAAGGTGACTTCCATGGGGCCCACGTTCAAAGCTCTTATGTGGACGTGTCCTTGCTGGACCACAGCTATTGTACGAGCTATCATGACTTCTTGGCCCATCAAGGTTGCGATGAGTCCCCTCTGGAAGGTGTAATATACTTTCTCTCTCGGGAGGCAGGATTACAGACTCTTTCCCAGGGGCCCTGATGACCCCTACCGCCTGATAAGATGGCACACTTTTCTGCGTCCCACAGATGCGGATCAATTGCTGAAGGGCTTCTTGAGTAGGCTTGTGTGTGGCAGCCTTCTTCCAATAGCTGGGTCCCCGTTTGGTGAACATTATCTGATTGCATTTTCGTAGGATATTCATTCCCAGTACTACAGGCACATCTTCTTTGATGGGCTCAGGGACTAGCAGGATCCCTTTCTTTCCTTCTTCTTGCCCACAGATTTGAATATTGAAAATGCTGTTTGAAATATGTTTCTGGCATTGTTGTCACTTATAACCTGGTATCTATCAAGCAGTCCACTGGAACGCCCTCAAATTCAGCACGCAGGATGGGACTCCCAGCAATCAAGTGTTCATTATGATAAGGAGCGGCCTGTCTTCTTGCTTCCCCCACAGAGTGCCGCGTCACTCCGGGGGTTGGTAGTTTAACGGCAGCTGTTGCTGGCTTTGAGCATAATTACGGCAATCTCTGGGAAGGTGCCATTGTCCTCCACATTCCCAGCATTGGATGCCTCCTCTTCACCGAGGGGCACCCCGAGCCTGTCTTGTGCCTCTGATGCCTGGCGGGGGGAGCTTGCACCCATTGATCCCTTAAAGGTCGGGCCGAAGGATGGTTATATGAGTGCTTTGAGTCAGACTGTTGTTCTCCCATTCTTTGCTCCATCCAGGTTAATTTATCTTGCATACTGACAAGAGACTGCTGCAAGTCGTGCACTACCTGGACCTGCACCTCCTGATGATTTGGGTATCCTCTGGTATTGGCACCCTGGACACGCATCACACCAGACACGTAACTGTCTTCCTTCCTTTGGGCCACTGCTTCTGCCAGGATTTGACGGAATGAAAGAGTCGGATCTACACGGACCCGTTCTGACAGCGCTCTACTCAAGGATGTGCTATGCAGTCCCAGAATGAATTGTTCCTGGAGTATCCGATCTGTGGAGCCCATGCCACAAAGCTCATCCGTCTCTTTCCTTTGCACTTCTGCCAACACTTCTTGAAGTGCTGTCGCATACTGAGAGATCACTTCTTCCTGCTGCAGTCGAGAAAAATTTGGCGCAGAGGTGTCCCGCGCTAGCAGTCTCGCCGTAGATCTCTTCCAGGAATTTCACTAACTCCTTCGGGGTACTACGGGTGAGTTCCGGCTGTAGACAGACGTTTTTATGGGCCTCTCCCTCCAAGGCAGTCAAAGCAATGTCCACTTCAAGGTCTGTGCTGATGGTATAAATCTTCAGGGTGCTTTGCACCTGGGACACCCAATCAGACAGGGGCATATTATTGCTGTCAAATTTTGGAAGCACACTAAATATGGTGCCCATAGGGAATGTCCTTGCAGGGGTTCCACCAATGCCCACAGCATCCCCACTAACAGTAGCATTCTTGCTGTTGCCGCCTGCTGCCTGCATCTTGGTGATAGTCACCCTGCTCACAGCACCACTTGAAGCGATGGCCGGGGGGACCTCCACAATGCAGGGAGACTGCGGTACACAAGATGAGATGCAAGCAACAAAGGGTTAATTTATTTACAGGCAAGGAATGCAGTGTTAGGAAAGTGTAAACAGGGGTATGCAATGACATAAAACAATTTACAAAAGTGATATTATCTAGCTGGGCCGTACAAATGGCACGGTGCACCAACTATTGCAGATCAGTGTAAAAAGGCAAAACAATATAATAAAGTACAGTATGCTGCTACTCTAACTATAGCCTGACTGGCCGCTGCTACTCCGGCCGCACGGCTACCATGCTCTGTCTATTGCAGCATATCCTAAACCCTAAACATGTGGGCACACGGGGTTAACACTCACAGTAACGTTGGTGTCTCAGTTCCTTCCTGGGGGCCCCCTACATTTCTGCAAGATGATGCGATGTCTTCCCTGGAAGCTCTGTGCAATATGGTCTTGTCCTTGTGTGAAGATTCTGAGCCAGTTCCTAGAAACGGTGAATTCCCTCTTATGAATTCCTTCTTTGTATGTCTTCGTTGCTCCTCGCAGCATCACGGGAAAGACACCTTCGTTATCCCCAGAAGGGTATACAAAATCCCACAAGTTCAGTCATTTACAAGCTGCACGTTTTTCTCCTCACATCTAGTGTTGAGCGATACCATCCGATATTGAGAAATATCGGATCGGATTGGATCGGCCGATATCCAAAAAGTATCGGGTATCGCCGATTCCGATACCGGAAGTCCCATTCAAGTCAATGGGACAGAAATATCGGAATAAAAAAAACCTTTCTTTCCTTGTAGGTTAATTCTACATGAAGAAAAACAACTAAGAATAATGTAGAATGTATTAGGGGAGGTGGAGGAGACATTAACGGCATAGAGGTTTAGCCCAATCAAATGGAATAGCAGGAATAATTTTTTTTTTTTTTAAAGACGTTCGGAGTTACAAAGATATTGACAATGTTAACCTTTTTTATATTTTGTCAGATATGTATGTTTCACTACTTCCATGCTCTTCACCTTCTTTTTTACTGCTCTCACACTTTCTCCTTCATGATCCTCAGCAGCAGCAGCATCTTTTTCATCAACTTCTTCACCTTATTCATCTTCTTCTTCTTCACCTTCTTCCTATTATTCTTTTTTTTTTTTTTACATTCTTCATATTCTTCGTATTCAACTATTATTCTTCTTCATATTCTACTTCTTCATCTTCTCCCTTTTCTTCTTCTTCAGAGCTCTGCAAAGGAATACGTGGATTTCGTCCGCGCTGCCCAAATGATGAAATTTCCTGAAGGTGGTATTTCCTGAAGAAGAGGTTGCAAAAAACCTTGAAACGCGTAGAATAAACCACTGTCAAACTTTATTAACCTCTGGAATTTCATCATTTGGGCAGCGCGGACGAAATCCACGTATTCCTTTGCAGAGCTCTGTTTCAGATAGTCGGTGACCGACTTGTGGATCTGCAGCAGCCCTTATCTATACATGCTTTGAATACCTACTACCAGGTGAGCAGTTTTTTGTCAAACCGCTTACTCTATTTGTGGGATAAGACCCTATATTGCGCTTGTGTCTCCCTCTTTCCTCACAATACTAGTTTTCTTCTTCATCATATTCTTATTTGTGACAGGTATTCCTGTTGTTGTTATCTATAAAAGTTTGAAGATTACACCTTCCATTCTGCCTGTCACAAAAGATTTGCAACAGGATTTGTCCACGTTCAGTTTGGCCTGCAGCAGCAGGCATTTTCCAGGGGCACCACGAGGAGGAACGGACTCACCCCCATACACTGCTTAGTCTTCTTCTGCTTATACTTTAGATAATATCTTTTGCTCTGATTTTTAGTCTTATGCTTAATGTTGTTCTGCTTTTTGTTCTGCAACTTCTTGGTCTTCTGCTTCTTGGAACTCGGATACCGAGAAGGAGGCACCTCAGCCAAAGGCACTGCCGAGAACCAGCTGACGCTGGAACCCGGATGGGTAGCAGAAGCTTCAAGAGCAAATGGAACTAGCGAGGACCAGCTGATGGTGCTGGAACCCGGAGGGGCAGCAGAAGGAACAAGAGCCAATGGCACTACCGAGGACCAGCTGACGGTGCTGGAACTCGGTTACTAAGCAGGAGGTACCTGTGCTAGAAAGCACTACCAAGGACCAGCAGACGTTACTGGAACTCGGATACCGAGAAGGAGGCAACTCAGCCAAAGGCACTGCCGAGAACCAGCTGATGGTACTGGAACCCGGATGGGTAGCAGAAGGTACCCATGAAAAACAAAGTTGCAAGGCCGCGAGCCGGCCGCAGTTACCAAAACCCACAGTCCTTACAGGGGGTGCTTGTCCTATTGGCACTACGGAACCAGCCTTTATTACCAGAACCCGCAGCCGACATAGGAAGCACCTAAACTGCAGGCACCATAGACTCGGCTAACCCGACCGCAACACGACAGGACAACATATTGGTGGCAAAGTGACACTGACACTACCCGGAAACAGCAGGTGTGCTGGAACCAGGCTGGGCAGGAGGGAGTAACCGTGCCAAAGACACTGCCGAGAACCAGCTGACGGTGCTGGAACCCGGAGGAGCAGCAGAAGGAACAAGAGCCAATGGCACAACCGTGGACCAGCTGATGGTGCTGGAACACAGTTACTAAGCAGGAGGTACCTGTGCTAGAAAGCACTACCAAGGACCAGCAGACGTTGCTGGAACTCGGATACCGAGAAGGAGGCACGTCAGCCAATGGCACTGCCGAGAACCTGCTGACGGTGCTGGAACCCGGATGGGTAGCAGAAGCTGCAAGAGCTAATGGAACTAGCGAGGACCAGCTGACGGTGCTGGAACCCGGAGGGGCAGCAGAAGGAACAAGAGCCAATGGCACAACTGTGGACCAGCTGACGGTGCTGGAACACGGTTACTAAGCAGGAGGTACCTGTGCTAGAAAGCACTACCAAGGACCAGCAGACTTTGCTGGAACTCGGATACCGAGAAGGAGGCACCTCAGCCAAAGGCACTGCCGAGAACCAGCTGACGGTACTGGAACCCAGATGGGTAGCAGAAGGTAAACATTTTAGTTTGTGATTAGTTTCTCTTTCTCCAATATTGTTATTATTTAGATTCTTTCGGTTTTGTTCTTCCTTTTCGTCTTTGTTCTTCCTTTCCACTTCTAATAGCAGAGTTCTCAGTAGTATTTGTCAGGTGCATGGCTTTTTCTGGCTTTTTGCTTCCCTTCCCACATTGTTCTAGTTTAAAGCTCTCCCGATGAGTGTAGCAAGGCGACTTCCAAATACATGTTTTCCAGTCTTCGTAAGGTGCACCCCATCTCTAGCAAGTAGTCCATCGTATAGGTAATTCACTCCGTGATCCAGAAATCCAAATCCTTGCTGACGGCACCATCGACGTAGCCAGTTCACCTGCAGAATCTTATTCCACCTCCTTGTTCCATGGACATCCACTGGGAGGATGGAAGAGAAGACCACCTGCGCTCCCAGTTCTTTCACTTTCTTACCTAAGTTTTCAAAGTCCCTGCAGATGGTTTCCAGGTCATATCTTGCTGTGTCATTTGTCCCCACATGTATTAGCAGGAATGGGTAGTCATCTGTAGGTCTGAAGAGTCCTGATATCCTGTCAGGCACATCTTTAATTTTTGCACCTGGAAGACAGCACATTTCTCTTGAGGTTATATCCGGTCTGCAGATAGCGGCCTCTGTTCCTCTCAACAGGGAATCCCTCACAACCACCACTCTCCGTTTCTTCTTCATAACATTTTTCTTTCTCCATACAGGAGGATTCTGAAGGCGTACAAGGTTGCTGTTTGTGGGCAAAGTCTTATCCTGATGAATTTCTTCAGCGTTCTCCTGCGTGAGAGCCTGGTACTGGTTCCTGAGCAGTATGGGCGCTGACTGCCTCCTGATCCTCCTGCTTCTCTGGGTCACATGTATCCATTCCTCTGTTTCTTCAGGTGCACTTCGAATTTCTTCTCATTCTGTAACATGAAGAGATAATTCTGCTCTGTCCAAGAACTCTTCACCTTCCTTAATGATCTTCAATGTAGCTAACCTCTCTTCGAGATTTTGCACCTTTTCCTCCAACAGAGACACAAGCTTGCATTTGTGGCATGTGAAGTTTGGCTTTTCCACTGGTAAGTCTGTGAACATGTAGTAAGAAATGCAGCTCACCAAATGGCTCCTGGCCTCTTCCATTTTGTTATTGTTAAAGCGATGAAAAATGAGGCAAATTTCGGCGCGCGGTTTGCCGATTTCCTCTTTTCAGCTGCAACTGCCAAAATCCTGTGATTGTTGAGCTCGCGGAGACTCTTCACTTATCCCAGGAGGCACTGGGAATATCCAAATTCTCTCCTCAGGACTCTTCCTCTGATTTTATCCCTGGGCCATGCATACCAGGATAGGGATGAGGGTGCCATGCATACCAGGATAGGGATGAGGGGGCCATGCATACCAGGATAGGGATGAGGGGACCATATATTCCAGGATAGGGGATATTAAGTACAGAATTGACCACAATTTTTGCTTCAATTGTTTTTTCCTAATTTCCTCTTCTAAAACCTAGGTGCGTCTTATAGTCTGAAAAATATGGTACTTTGCTCTTTGGGTTGGTGTGATTACAGCGATACCAGATTTATATAGCTTTTTTATGTTTGGCAGCTGTCACAATAAAACTAGTTTTTGCATCGCCATATTTTGAGAGATATAATTTTTCCATATTTTTGCAGATACACCTCTGTCCCTAGCTGTCTGTGATTTTGACAGATCAATAGACTTGTATGGGTAATTTTTATCTGCTACCCAGCAGCATGGTGGCTCAGTGGTTAGCACTGCAGCCTTGCAGCACTGAAGTCCTGGGTTAAAATCCCACAAAGGACAACATCTGCAAGGAGTTTGTATGTTCTCCCCGTATTTGTGTGGGTTTACTCCAGTTTCCTCCCACACTCCAAAGACATGCTGATAGGGAATTTAGGTTGTGAGCCCCATCGGGGGACAGTGATGATAATGTGTAACAAGGTGGCATGGGGTGGTAGTCATGACTGAGTCCATTTAAGGCAACAGTCCACAAGCACCCCTGACCATTCTACATAAAACAGACAGGACAGTTGCAATCCCAGGCAATTTACCTTTTCTCCATGGTCACTGCAGCATGGGCAATAAGGGTCCAGTATCATAACCCAGGCACAGTTGTAATCCAACAGGGAAAACAATTTATGGTAGAAAAGGAAGATGCAATAATAAACTGGATAAAACTTCCTGCACTTCCCCAGCAACATTCACTGCAGTATCAGCGGCAGCAGCAGCAGTAGTAGTGGTAGTTCACAAGCCGGTATATGGATGCCTCGGCGAGGAACTTATGCAGTTCTGGTGCCCGCTTCACTGCCTGGGGGTCCGGATCAGCACTCTCTCCCCTACAGGAGAGTCTTTGGCTCCAGACACTGCTGAGCAACTGCCCTTGGCAAGCCTTCCCAGGCACTAACTAAAGACAGGAACTTCCTGTTCCTTTTGGGGCTATTAGCCCAACCTCCTTCCATTATTCTTTTACTGGCCCTAATCTATATAATGCATCACACATTACATATGACAATAGACACTATACAGAGGAAACATGACATTAACATACAGGCAAGGGCTCCATGTGAAGGAGGATGAGAACAAGTGAGGGTCCCTGCCACCTCCTTACACCTGTATGTAAAGTGCTGTGGAATAAGATAGCGCTATATAAGCAAAGCATAATAAATAAATAAATAAGATCAACCAGACATGAATATGCTGCCCACAAAAACAAAAAAAATGGACAAGTGAACAGCACCATACATTGTAATGGGTAAATAAAAATAAGGATAGATAATTTGCATGAAAATGGACATCTAAAGCTCAGGACATAGAAGCTGTGCTGATTCTAGAACTTTCATAGAAAAGATTTTGAGTAACTGCACCACAAAATAAGCTACACTGTTTCATTCAAGCGCCACACATAAGACTTGAAAAATGTCAGAAATCACATCTACAAAATAAAAAAAATGCTTTTATAAGTTGCAATAAACAAACAAAAAAAGATTGAAGCTTTATTTTTTTTCTTTTCAAGCATTAAAAAAGGTGTGTATTTGTACAACCCAGCGTGTGCGTGTGTATTCAGACTAATATTCTTAGAGAGATTACATTAAAAACAATAATTGTTCAGATTGTTCATATTATACGGTCAAATAAAATGAACATGGGAGACTTTACTGAGGTCTGGCAATCAATGGGTTACTGTGTCCTACCCTCCTGGTATTTTTGAGTGCTTTAGTTAGATAATCTCTGCAGCCTAGCACATTGCTATTCAAGCTGTGGCTTTAAAGGGACAGCCCTGTGAAACTCCTCCTTCCTCTCAGTGTCACAGACGTCACCTCTGAGGGGTGTGCAGGAGAATTTAGATGCAAAATAACAAGGAACATTTGGATCTAGGAGAGCGGTGCCCTATAAGTGTCTCTAGAAGGTGAGAACTAGGGCTTGTATACACACAGGGCTCATAGCTGTTTTTGGGAGGAGACCTGAATGACAGCTGAGCCTGTCATCTATGAGTTGGAGAAGACAAGGTAAGGAAGACCCTTTAAATCCACCATGTCTTCTTATCTTCCAAGTCATTTCTGGTATGCAATGGGAGTCGCGACACAACACGTACCAATGGACAGATCATTGATTCCTGGTATGTTCTCATCCTATGTGCATCGTGTATACAGGGTTATTCCATTTATCCTCCCAATTCTTATCCTATATGAGGCATATATACACGGTTATTCTATTTATTCCCCAGTTTTCCTCCTATGTGCAGCGTGTATACAGGGTTATTCTATTTATTCCCCCAGTTTTCCTCCTATGTGCAGCATGTATACAGGTTTATTCTATTTAATCCCCCAGTTTTCCTCCTATGTACAGCGTGTATACAGGGTTATTCTATTTATTCCCCCAGTTTCCCTCCTATGTGCAGCATGTATACAGGGTTATTCTATTTATTCCCCCAGTTTTCCTCCTATGTGCAGCATGTATACAGGTTTATTCTATTTAATCCCCCAGTTTTCCTCCTATGTACAGCGTGTATACAGGGTTATTCTATTTATTCCCCCAGTTTCCCTCCTATGTGCAGCGTGTATACAGGGTTATTCTATTTATTCCCCCAGTTTTCCTCCTATGTGCAGCATGTATACAGGGTTATTCTATTTATTCCCCCAGCTTTCCTCCTATGTACAGCGTGTATAGAGGGTTATTTTATTTATTCCCCCAGTTTCCCTCCTATGTGCAGCGTGTATACAGGGTTATTCTATTTATTCCCCCAGTTTCCCTCCTATGTGCAGCATGTATACAGGGTTATTCTATTTATTCCCCCCATTTTCCTCCTATGTACAGCGTGTATAGAGGGTTATTTTATTTATTCCCCCAGTTTCCCTCATATGTGCAGCGTGTATACAGGGTTATTCTATTTATTCCCCCAGTTTCCCTCCTATGTGCAGCATGTGGTTATTCTATTTATTCCCCCCATTTTCCTCCTATGTACAGCGTGTATAGAGGGTTATTTTATTTATTCCCCCAGTTTCTCTTCTATGTGCAGCGTGTATACAGGGTTATTCTATTTATATTCCCAGTTTCCCTCGTATGTGCAGCATGTATACGGGGTTATTCTATTTATTCCCCTAGTTTTCACCATGTGTTCAGCGTGTATACAGGGTTATTCTATTTATTCCCCCAGTTTTCTTCCTATGTGCAGCGTGTATGCAGGGTTATTCTATTTATTCCCCTAGTTTTCACCGTGTGTTCAGCGTGTATACAGGGTTAATCTATTTATTCCCCCAGTTTTCCTCCTATGTGCAGCATGTATACAGGGTTATTCTATTTATTCCCCCAGTTTTCCTCCAATGTGCAGCGTGTATACAGGGTTATTCTATTTATTCCCCGTTTTCCTCCTTTGTGCAGCTTGTATACAGGGTTATTCTATTGATACTCCCAGTTTCCCTCCTATGTGCAGCGTGTATACAGGGTTATTCTATTTATTCCCCCAGTTTTCTTCCTATGTGCAGCGTGTATACGGGGTTATTCTATCTATTCTCCCAGTTTCCCTCCTATGTGCAGCGTGTATTGGCTCGGACTGGCCCACAGGGCAACAGGGGAATCCCCCGGTGGGCCCCGTGCAGATCTGGGGCCCCAACCCCACTATATGGATAGTACTTGCCATAATTCACTTGATTTACTCTGTACAGAAAAAAGCAGCATCTCATCATTCATTAACCAAACTACCTAGCTTATAATTATTTAGAGATATAGGACATTTCTGAATGAGAGAAGTGTAATATTTGTATGCAGGTGAAAAGTGGGCCCCTCAAAGTCAATGTTACTGATGGGCCCTTGGCACCCCAGTCCGACACTGAGTGTGTATTCTGGGTTATTCTATTTATTCCCCTAGTTTTCCTCCTATGTGCAGTGTGTATACAGGGTTATTCTATTTATTCCCCCAGTTTTCCTCCTATGTCCAGCGTGTATACAGGGTTATTCTATTTATTCCCCCAGTTTTCTTCCTATGTGCAGCATGTATACAGGGTTATTCTGTTTATTCTCCCAGTTTTCCTTCTATGTCCAGCATGTACAGTGGGGAAAAAAAGTATTTAGTCAGTCAGCAATAGTGCAAGTTCCACCACTTAAAAAGATGAGAGACGTCTGTAATTTACATCATAGGTAGACCTCAACTATGGGAGACAAACTGAGAAAAAAAAATCCAGAAAATCACATTGTCTGTTTTTTTTTCATTTTATTTGCATATTATGGTGGAAAATAAGTATTTGGTCAGAAACAAAATTTCATCTCAATACTTTGTGATATATCCTTTGTTGGCAATGACAGAGGTCAAACGTTTTCTGTAAGTCTTCACAAGGTTGCCACACACTGTTGTTGGTATGTTGGCCCATTGCTCCATGCAGATCTCCTCTAGAGCAGTGATGTTTTTGGCTTTTCGCTTGGCAACACGGACTTTCAACTCCCTCCAAAGGTTTTCTATAGGGTTGAGATCTGGAGACTGGCTAGGCCACTCCAGGACCTTGAAATGCTTCTTACGAAGCCACTCCTTCGTTGCCCTGGCGGTGTGCTTTGGATCATTGTCATGTTGAAAGACCCAGCCACGTTTCATCTTCAATGCCCTTGCTGATGGAAGGAGGTTTGCACTCAAAATCTCACGATACATTGCCCCATTCATTCTTTCATGTACCCGGATCAGTCGTCCTGGCCCCTTTGCAGAGAAACAGCCCCAAAGCATGATGTTTCCACCACCATGCTTTACAGTAGGTATGGTGTTTGATGGATGCAACTCAGTATTCTTTTTCCTCCAAACACGACAAGTTGTGTTTCTACCAAACAGTTCCAGTTTGGTTTCATCAGACCATAAGACATTCTCCCAAAACTCCTCTGGATCATCCAAATGCTCTCTAGCAAACTTCAGACGGGCCCGGACATGTACAGGCTTAAGGAGTGGGACACGTCTGGCACTGCAGGATCTGAGTCCATGGTGGCGTAGTGTGTTACTTATGGTAGGCCTTGTTACATTGGTCCCAGCTCTCTGCAGTTCATTCACTAGGTCCCCCCGCGTGGTTCTGGGATTTTTGCTCACCGTTCTTGTGATCATTCTGACCCCACGGGGTGGGATTTTGCGTGGAGCACCAGATCGAGGGAGATTATCAGTGGTCTTGTATGTCTTCCATTTTCTAATTATTGCTCCCACAGTTGATTTCTTCACTCCAAGCTGGTTGGCTATTGCAGATTCAGTCTTCCCAGCCTGGTGCAGGGCTACAATTTTGTTTCTGGTGTCCTTTGACAGCTCTTTGGTCTTCACCATAGTGGAGTTTGGAGTCAGACTGTTTGAGGGTGTGCACAGGTGTCTTTTTATACTGATAACAAGTTTAAACAGGTGCCATTACTACAGGTAATGAGTGGAGGAAAGAGGAGACTCTTAAAGAAGAAGTTACAGGTCTGTGAGAGCCAGAAATCTTGATTGCTTGTTTCTGACCAAATACTTATTTTCCACCATAATATGCAAATAAAATGAAAAAAAAAACAGACAATGTGATTTTCTGGATTTTTTTTTCTCAGTTTGTCTCCCATAGTTGAGGTCTACCTATGATGTAAATTACAGACGCCTCTCATCTTTTTAAGTGGTGGAACTTGCACTATTGCTGACTGACTAAATACTTTTTTCCCCCACTGTATATAGGGTGAAGGTGGGGGGAGTGGGTTGGTGGAGGGGGTGTTGCCACTATATATATGGGCATGCAATGGGGCTTCCCTCCTCACAGTTCCCGCTCTGCTACACCAAGCAGTTTGTCCCGCCCTCCCTCCCTCTTTTTTCTAGGTTGGTGTATGGCAAAGTCAGGGTTACTCGGGTCATGGCGGTTCGAAAGGGGGGGGGGGAGTCCTTGGAGTCGTTTTGAAATTGGTTTTGGAGACTCATGGTATTGGGTCTCCTATGTTCATAGGTATGGTGGTGGTGATCTGGTGAAAATTGGATGGGGAGTTTCCGTAAAGTGGGCGGATCCCCTAGTTGATTAGTGGACAATATACCTCGGTGTGGTGGTGCTCCCGAGCCTGTGGGGTAACGGCTGGGAGTAATATGTTGGTTTTGTGCACAACATTTTTTGTGTTTAATTCACCTAGATCTTTGTGACTTCAAGGACTCCTCCTCAGTGTTCAAGTATTGTATTTATGGTATTCATATTACATTATTTATTGTTGTTTGTTAATTTAATAAAAGGCTGCTGTGGCCATACAAATTCGAAAAGAAACTTTTGGTCTCTGGTGTTATTAAGCGGCGTATGGGGTTAAGTTATGGGGGGTGGCGTTGGTTTTCGGGATGGTCTTGTCTCCCACAAACGGGAACAACTTGACAATCCCAGCGTCATGTCTGATACTCTTTTAAATGTGAGATACTGTAATAAAGGCTTGCTTTTATCTTTTCATATATCTTGTGCTTTGTGGTTGATGGTTACTCCACTTTTCCTTAATTTGCATGTTGTTGGGAGTACTACATTATTATCTGACTAGTCCTTACTTTTGGTGGGGGAACTATTATTGGTTCAACCGGTTCCTGGCCACGTATGACAATTATGAAGGTTTTGAACTTTCTTTCACTGTTCCGAGAGGTGTAATGCTTTCCCTCCCTGTAGATCTCACATTTTATGAGGGACCACAGGTTCTCTATGGGGTTCAGATCAGGTGAACAAGGGGGCCATGTCATTATTTTTTCTTCTTTTAGACCTTTACTGGCCAGCCACGCTGTGGAGTATTTGGATGCATGTGATGGAGCATTGTCCTGCATGAAAATCATGTTTTTCTTGCTGCATCCCTCTGCAAGACATCTCACAATTTTTGACTTTTCAGAGTCAGTCAAATCTTTCATCGGACCCATTTTGCCAAAGGAAAGGAAGTTGGCTAATAATTAAGCACACCTTATATAGGGTGTTGATGTCATTAGACCACACCCCTCCTCATTACAGAGGTGCAAATCATCTGATTTACATAATTAGCAGTTGGCTTTCAAACGTATGCAGCTTGGAGTAGGACAACATGTATAAAAAGGATGATGTGATCAAAATACTCATTTGCCTAATAATTTTGCACCCAGTATATATAGATTCTCCCAGTTTTCCTCCTATGTGTACAGTATACAGCGTGTACAGTATACAGGGTTTTTCTATTTATTCCTCCAGTTTTCTTCCTATGTGCAGCGTGTATACAGGGTTATTCTAATCATTCTCCCAGTTTAACTCATTTGTGCAGCATGTATACAGGGTTATTCTATTTATTCCCTCAGTTTTTCTCCTATGTGCAGCGTGTATACAGGGTTATTCTATTTCTTCCCCCAGTTTTCCTCCTTTGTGCAGCGTGTATACAGGGTTATTCTATTTATTCTCCTAGTTTTCCTCCTTTGTGCAGCGTGTATAGAGGGTTATTCTATTTATTCTCCCAGTTTTCCTCCTATGTGCAGCGTGTATACAGGGTTATTCTATTTATTCTCCCAGTTTTCATCCTATGTACAGCGTGTATATGGGGTTATTCCATTTATTCTCCTAGTTTCCCTCCTATGTACAGGGTTATTCTATTTATTCCCCCAGTTTTCCTCCTATGTGCAGCGTGTCTACAGGGTCATTCTATTTATTCTCCCAGTTTTCCTCCTTTGTGCAGCGTGTATACGGGGTTATTCTATTTATTCCCCCCAGTTTTCCTCCTATGTGCAGCGTGTATACGGGGTTATTCTATTTATTCCCTCAGTTTTTCTCCTATGTGCAGCGTGTATACAGGGTTATTCCATTTATTCCCTCAGTTTTTCTCCTATGTGCAGCATGTATACAGGGTTATTCTATTTATTCCCCCAGTTTTCCTCCTATGTGCAGCATGTATACAGGGTGATTCTATTTATTCCACCAGTTTTCCTCCTTTGTGCAGCATGTATACAGGGTTATTCTATTTATTCCCCCAGTTTTCCTCCTATGTCCAGTGTGTATACAGGATTATTCTATTTATTCCCCCAGTTTTCCTCCTATGTGCAGCGTGTATACAGGGTTATTCTATTTATTCCCCCAGTTTTCCTCCTATGTCCAGCGTGTATACAGGATTATTCTATTTATTCTCCCAGTTTTCCTCCTATGTGCAGCGTGTATGCAGGGTTATTCTATTTATTCCCCTAGTTTTTCTCCTTTGTGCAGCGTGTATACAGGGTTATTCTATTTATTCCCCCAGTTTTCCTCCTATGTGCACCGTGTATACAGGGTTATTCTATTTATTCCCCCAGTTTTCCTCCTATGTCCAGTGTGTATACAGGGTTATTCTATTTATTCCCCCAGTTTTCCTCCTATGTGCAGCGTGTATGCAGGGTTATTCTATTTATTCCCCTAGTTTTTCTCCTTTGTGCAGCGTGTATACAGGGTTATTCTATTTATTCCCCCAGCTTTCCTCCTATGTGCAGCATGTATACAGGGTTATTCTATTTATTCCCCCAGTTTTCCTCCTATGTGCAGCATGTATACAGGGTTATTCTATTTATTCCCCCAGTTTTCCTCCTATGTGCAGCGTGTATACAGGGTTATTCTGTTTATTCTCCCAGTTTTCCTTCTATGTGTAGCATGTATACAGGGTTATTCTATTTATTCCCTCAGTTTTTCTCCTATGTCCAGGGTGTATACAGGGTTATTCTATTTATTCTCCCAGTTTTCCTCCTATGTGCAGCACGTATACATGGTTATTCTCCCAGTTTTTCTCCTATGTACAGCGTGTATACAGGGTTATTCTATTTATTCCCCCAGTTTTCTTCCTATGTTCAGCATGTATACAGGGTTATTCCATTTATTCTCCCAGTTTTCCTCCTTTGAGCATCGTGTATACAGGATTAATCTATTTATTTCCCCAGTTTCTCTCCTATGTCCAGTGTGTATACAGGGTTATTCTATTTATTCCCCCAGTTTTCCTCCTATGTGCAGCATGTATACAGGGTTATTCTATTTATTCTCCCAGTTTTCCTCCTATGTGCAGCATGTATACAGGGTTATTCTATTTATTCCCCCAGTTTCTCTCCTATGTCCAGCATGTATACAGGGTTTTTCTATTTATTCCCCCAGTTTCTCTCCTATGTGCAGCATGTATTCAGGGTTATTCTATTTATTCCCTCAGTTTTTCTCCTATGTCCAGGGTGTATACAGGGTTATTCTATTTATTCTCCCAGTTTTCCTCCTATGTGCAGCACGTATACATGGTTATTCTCCCAGTTTTTCTCCTATGTACAGCGTGTATACAGGGTTATTCTATTTATTCCCCCAGTTTTCTTCCTATGTTCAGCATGTATACAGGGTTATTCCATTTATTCTCCCAGTTTTCCTCCTTTGAGCATCGTGTATACAGGATTAATCTATTTATTTCCCCAGTTTCTCTCCTATGTCCAGTGTGTATACAGGGTTATTCTATTAATTCCCCCAGTTTTCCTCCTATGTGCAGCATGTAGACAGGGTTATTCTATTTATTCTCCCAGTTTTCCTCCTATGTGCAGCATGTATACAGGGTTATTCTATTTATTCCCCCAGTTTCTCTCCTATGTCCAGCATGTATACAGGGTTTTTCTATTTATTCCCCCAGTTTCTCTCCTATGTCCAGCATGTATACAGGGTTATTCTATTTATTCTCCCAGTTTTCCTCCTATGTGCAGCGTGTATACGGGGTTATTCTATTTATTCCCCCAGTTTTCCTCCTATGAGCAGCGTGTATACGGGGTTATTCTATTTATTCCCTCAGTTTTCCTCCTATGAGCAGCGTGTATACAGGGTTATTCTATTTATTCCCCCAGTTTTCCTCCTATGAGCAGCGTGTATACGGGGTTATTCTATTTATTCCCCCAGTTTACCTCCTATGTCCAGGGTGTATACAGGGTTATTCTATTTATTCCCCCAGTTTTCCTCCTATGTGCAGCATGTATACAGGGTTATTCTATTTATTCCCCCAGTTTTCCTCCTATGTGCAGCATGTATACAGGGTTATTCTATTTATTACCCCAGTTTCCCTCCTATGTGCAGCATGTATACAGGGTCATTCTATTTATTCCCCCAGTTTCCCTCCTATGTGCAGCGTGTATACAGGGTCATTCTATTTATTCCCCCAGTTTCCCTCCTATGTGCAGCGTGTATACAGGGTCATTCTATTTATTCTCCCAGTTTCCCTCCTATGTGCAGCGTGTATACAGGGTCATTCTATTTATTCCCCCAGTTTCCCTCCTATGTGCAGCGTGTATACAGGGTTATTCTATTTATTACCCCAGTTTCCCTCCTATGTGCAGCATGTATACAGGGTCATTCTATTTATTCCCCCAGTTTTCCTCCTATGAGCAGCGTGTATACAGGGTTATTCTATTTATTCTCCCAGTTTCCCTCCTATGTGCAGCGTGTATAGAGGGTTATTTTATTTATTCTCCCAGTTTTCCTCCTATGTGCAGCGTGTATACAGGGTCATTCTATTTATTCCCCCAGTTTCCCTCCTATGTGCAGCGTGTATACAGGGTCATTCTATTTATTCCCCCAGTTTCCCTCCTATGTGCAGCGTGTATACAGGGTCATTCTATTTATTCCCCCAGTTTCCCTCCTATGTGCAGCGTGTATACAGGGTCATTCTATTTATTCCCCCAGTTTCCCTCCTATGTGCAGCGTGTATACAGGGTCATTCTATTTATTCCCCCAGTTTCCCTCCTATGTGCAGCGTGTATACAGGGTCATTCTATTTATTCCCCCAGTTTCCCTCCTATGTGCAGCGTGTATACAGGGTTATTCTATTTATTCCCCCAGTTTCCCTCCTATGTGCAGCGTGTATACAGGGTCATTCTATTTATTCCCCCAGTTTCCCTCCTAT
The DNA here is from genome assembly GCF_039654945.1 of Dendrobates tinctorius. NCBI lineage: Eukaryota > Metazoa > Chordata > Amphibia > Anura > Dendrobatidae > Dendrobates > Dendrobates tinctorius. The sequence continues at coordinate 315,948 of NW_027361826.1, read as the reverse complement.
GTGCAGCGTGTATACAGGGTCATTCTATTTATTCCCCCAGTTTACCTCCTATGTCCAGGGTGTATACAGGGTTATTCTATTTATTCCCCCAGTTTTCCTCCTATGTGCAGCATGTATACAGGGTTATTCTATTTATTACCCCAGTTTCCCTCCTATGTGCAGCATGTATACAGGGTCATTCTAGTTATTCCCCCAGTTTTCCTCCTATGAGCAGCGTGTATACAGGGTTATTCTATTTATTCTCCCAGTTTTCCTCCTATGTACAGCGTGTATAGAGGGTTATTTTATTTATTCCCCCAGTTTCCCTCCTATGTGCAGCGTGTATACAGGGTCATTCTATTTATTCTCCCAGTTTTCCTCCTATGTGCAGCGTGTATACAGGGTCATTCTATTTATTCCCCCAGTTTCCCTCCTATGTGCAGCGTGTATACAGGGTCATTCTATTTATTCTCCCAGTTTCCCTCCTATGTGCAGCGTGTATACAGGGTCATTCTATTTATTCCCCCAGTTTCCCTCCTATGTGCAGCGTGTATACAGGGTTATTCTATTTATTACCCCAGTTTCCCTCCTATGTGCAGCATGTATACAGGGTCATTCTATTTATTCCCCCAGTTTCCCTCCTATGTGCAGCGTGTATACAGGGTTATTCTATTTATTACCCCAGTTTCCCTCCTATGTGCAGCGTGTATACAGGGTTATTCTATTTATTCTCCCAGTTTTCCTCCTATGTACAGCGTGTATAGAGGGTTATTTTATTTATTCTCCCAGTTTTCCTCCTATGTGCAGCGTGTATACAGGGTCATTCTATTTATTCTCCCAGTTTTCCTCCTATGTGCAGCGTGTATACAGGGTCATTCTATTTATTCCCCCAGTTTCCCTCCTATGTGCAGCGTGTATACAGGGTCATTCTATTTATTCCCCCAGTTTCCCTCCTATGTGCGGCGTGTATACAGAGTTATTCTATTTATTCCCCCAGTTTTCCTCCTATGAGCAGCGTGTATACGGGGTTATTCTATTTATTCCCCCAGTTTCCCTCCTATGTGCGGCGTGTATACAGAGTTATTCTATTTATTACCCCAGTTTCCCTCCTATGTGCAGCGTGTATACAGGGTTATTCTATTTATTCTCCCAGTTTTCCTCCTATGTACAGCGTGTATAGAGGGTTATTTTATTTATTCTCCCAGTTTTCCTCCTATGTGCAGCGTGTATACAGGGTCATTCTATTTATTCTCCCAGTTTTCCTCCTATGTGCAGCGTGTATACAGGGTCATTCTATTTATTCCCCCAGTTTCCCTCCTATGTGCAGCGTGTATACAGGGTCATTCTATTTATTCCCCCAGTTTCCCTCCTATGTGCGGCGTGTATACAGAGTTATTCTATTTATTCCCCCAGTTTTCCTCCTATGAGCAGCGTGTATACAGGGTTATTCTATTTATTCTCCCAGTTTTCCTCCTATGTACAGCGTGTATAGAGGGTCATTTTATTTATTCTCCCAGTTTTCCTCCTATGTGCAGCGTGTATACAGGGTCATTCTATTTATTCCCCCAGTTTCCCTCCTATGTGCAGCGTGTATACAGGGTCATTCTATTTATTCCCCCAGTTTCCCTCCTATGTGCAGCGTGTATACAGGGTCATTCTATTTATTCCCCCAGTTTCCCTCCTATGTGCAGCGTGTATACAGGGTCATTCTATTTATTCCCCCAGTTTCCCTCCTATGTGCAGCGTGTATACAGGGTCATTCTATTTATTCCCCCAGTTTCCCTCCTATGTGCAGCGTGTATACAGGGTCATTCTATTTATTCCCCCAGTTTCCCTCCTATGTGCAGCGTGTATACAGGGTCATTCTATTTATTCCCCCAGTTTCCCTCCTATGTGCAGCGTGTATACAGGGTCATTCTATTTATTCCCCCAGTTTCCCTCCTATGTGCAGCGTGTATACAGAGTTATTCTATTTATTCCCCCAGTTTTCTTCCTATGTTATTTTTACTTCCAGTACATAGTGCAAATGTATATAAATATTTGCTGAGGATGTTATTTTCTTTTCCAGCTACTGAATCATGGTAACAAATGTCACAATTGTGTAATTTCTTAGAACATTTATTTTTTGCAAAGATTTGAGCATGTTTTTTTCTGAAGATGAAATGATTGTATGTATCAGAATCCCTTTCTCTATTATTGCCATTGCCTGCACCGATTAAAAAAAAGATCATGTGACCGGATTGCATAAATTACCAATGGTAGAAAATATAGAAATCAGAATCTCTAATATTTAGGCCTTCACATTCCCAGAACAGTCCTACATTGTGCTGTGTATCGCTGGCTATAAAGATCTCTAATGAGGGTCCATCAGGGGCAATAAGATGTTGTCAGACAACCTAAGATGAAAGGGCTTCAGGGTCTCGATCTGTCCATCATGACGACCATAACAACGAGTGCTGAATACATAGAGGCAATGACAGGTTTGTGCAGGACCGTGATGTTTGGTGGCCGGATAAGGGCGGAATCCTTCCTGTATCACAATCCCGTAGATCCGTCAGACTGCAGCATTGCTGGTCATGCTGCCTTGTGAGGTTCAGGACATGATGTCCATTCACTGCCTTGTATATAAAGCGTGTCCTCCATAGTTGGATGCAGCATGCACCTGCCGCTACAATGAGACACAAAGAAGGTTCAGACGTTTCTGCGTAAAATATAATCTGGTGAGAAATTCCCTGTCCACAATTCCCCCCGGGAGGGTCCTGATAGAGCGGGCAGCCTTTCCACAATGGCTCCTGACAACACTTATTAAACAGCTGGCGGTGTCCCTCGTGCCGAGCACAGATAATGTCTGGGTCCTGTAGAATGGGGAGGTGTAAGCAGCTTTCCCAGGGAACATATGACTCAGATCCTAAAATGAACACAGGCCTTTGAAATAATACAGGGTTTACGCGGCCGTTCTGCTGAAAGCTTGGCCTGCTATTATATGCTGAGGCGTAATACACAAATACGCTGGGAGCTGAGATGGATGGCTCTTGGCAGACATTGGAGAAAAATGCTGCATAGTTGTATTGTTATTACTGCCTCGCTCGCTGATTAATGACAAAGAGATATTTCATGTTATTTTTTTTGCCAGTCACAATTTTGCATAAGATTAAAACCCCTTGTGGTAATACATAAGGCAACATACAAGATATTTGCTGCAGATTGTCCACACATATAAAATCCACAGTGGAATACATTGCCAACTGATTAGAAGAGATTATTAAATGGGTGGTCCGGGCAGATAATATTGAAGACCGCCCCCACTGATCAGTGATTAGCTTCGATGGAGCTGAACAGCACAGCTCTATTCATTGTGGAGCGGCCAAGAACTGCAGGTCAGCACCGATACTTGTAGCCCCTTCACACCATGGCCAGTTTTTTGTTTTTTCCTCCCCATCTTCCAAAAGCAATAACTTTTTTTATTATTCCATCAATAGACATATGAGGGCTTGGTTTTTGTGGGAAGAGTTGTACTTTTAAATGACAGAATTCATTCTATCACATAATTTACTGGAAAATGGGAAAATAAATTCCAAGTGCATTGAAATAGCAAGAAAAGTGCAAGTGCGCAATTGTTTTTTATTTCCCATGTTGACTGTATGGTAAAACTGACCTGGCAATACGAGTCCCCAAGTCAGTACGAGTACACAGATACCAGACATATATAGTTTTTTACGTAACCCCTTCACGACATATGCATGTATTTACGTCATATGTCATGTCCCTGACTTAGATATACTTTCCTCCAGATGAATACACCCTTTTCAACCTCTTTAAGACCAGGTTGTTATTGACTATTTTTGGCTCAACCTCTGTCCTTAGAGTTTGCGAATCTTGGCACACTGCACATTTGTGCAAAAATTTGAGACTTTCTCAATACACAACAAATTTTAAAAGTTCTGTTAAAAGTTTCCTTGAAGATTAGCTCCTGTTCAAGGAGAATTTGTCAGGTTTTCACAATCCAAACTATTTAGATGCGCGTGCAGCTCTTTCAGATACAAGTCCAGCAATGCTTTTACATGACCTGTCCGTTCCTCTGTTAATGAGAAATCAGTGTTTGAATTGATATGCAAATGAGGCTGAAGATCTGAAGTCACCGTCACTCCAGCTCTATTCCATACCCAACATCGGTAAATGGTACTAAGAAAAAAAAAGCGAAAATGACATAATTACATTTTTTTGGCTGCCGTAACATTGCAATAACAGGTGTTCAAGACATTGTATCGACACCCGAATGGTCAGCTCAGGGCACAAAAAAAATCCCTCACACAGCCTGATATCCTAACATAGTAAAACGTTACAGGTCTTGGAAAATGGCCATAAAAGCTAAACTTTTTTTTCCTTACAAAGTTCAGATTTTTTTCACAACTTAAAAGGGGTATTCCCATCTCCAAGATCCTATCCCAACATGTAGTAGGTGTAATAATAATAATATTAGCAAATAACTCCAATTAGAAATGTAGTATAGTTCTTCTGATTGGCTATGTCGCTTAACATTTCTAATTGGAGGTATTTGCTAATATTATTATTACTACTACATCTTCATATGGTGTAGGGATTTAGAGATGGGAATACCCATTTAAACCACTCACGACAGCCATTTTCCCTTTTTTCCTGCTCTTCTTCCAAGAGGCACAACTTTTTATTTTTCCGTCAATATGGCCGTATGACAGCTTGTTTTTTTTGCGGGACGAGTTGTACTTTTGAACTACACCATTGACTTTACAATTAGTATTTAACCCCTTTCTGACATCAGACGTACTATCCCGTCCACGGTACCCGGCCCCTATGACCGGGAGACGGGATAGTACGTCTAAGCGATCAGCGGCGCTCCCTGGGGATTATCACAGCTGACACCCGGCACTATGTGTCAGGTGCGGTCACGGACCACCCCCAGCACATTAACCCCTGGTACACTGCGTTCAAACCTGATCGCAGTGTATCGGGGTTTAGGGAAGCATCGGCAAGGGGGGGACTCCCTCCGTGCATCCCTGAGACCCCCGGAGCAGCTCGATGTGCTGCGCTGCTCTGGGGGCGCGCTCCTTCTGGGAGGCGGCTTACTCAGTGCCTGCAGAGAGCAGGCAGTGAGGAAGCCTTTTCAGCCCCTGTCCAGACTATCAGATCAGCGATCTGACATATTACAGTGATGTCCCCCCATGGGACAATAAAATAAAGTAAAAAAAAGTGTAAAAATAATTTATAAAAAATCACTAAATAAATGTAAAAAAAAATATTCACTAATAAATTGATTTTTTGGAAAAAAAAAAAAATTAAAGTACACATTTAGTATTGCCGCGTTTGTAACGACGTGCCCTATAAAACTGTCCCACTAGTTAACTCCTTTAGTGAACCCCTTAATAAAAAATAAAAAAGCAAAAAACAATGCTTATCATACCACCGAACAAAAAGTGCAATAACACGCGATCAAAAAGACATATATAAACAAACATGGTGCCGATGAAAACATCATCTTGTCCCGCCAAAAATGAGCTGCCACACAGCGTCATCAGCGAAAAAATTAAAAAGTTATAGCTCGCAGAATAAAGCGATGCAAAAATAATTTTTTATATAAAATTGTTTTCATTGCATAAAACCGACAAAACATTAAAAAAATTATATAAATGAGGTATTGCTATAATCGTACTGACCCAAACAATAAAACCCCTTTATCAATTTTACCACACGTGGAACGGTGGAAACGCACCCCCCCAAAAGAAATTCATGAAACGCTGGTTTTTGTTCATTCTGCGTCCCAAAAATCAGAATAAAAAGCGATCAAAAAATGTCATGTGCCCGAAAATGATACCAATAAAAACGTCAACTCGTCCCGCAAAAAATAAGACCTCACATGACTCTGTGGCTCAAAATATGGAAAATATTATAGCTCTCAAAATGAGGTGATGCAAAAACTATTTTTACAATAAAAAGCGTCTTTTAGCATGTGACAGCTGCCAAACATAAAAACCGCCATAAATAGTAAATCAAACCCCACGTTATCACCCCCTTAGTTAGGGAAAAATAAAATTAAAAAAAATGTATCTATTTCCATTTTCCCATTAGGGTTAGGGCTAGGGCTAGAGTTAGGGCTAGGGTTAGGGCTGAGATTAGGGTTAAGGGTGTGTTGGGATTAGGGTTAGAATTGGGGGGTTTACACTGTTTGGGCACATCAGGGGCTCTCCAAACGCAACATGGCGTCTGATCTCAATTCCAGCCAATTCTGCGCTGAAAAAGTCAAACGGTGCTCCTTCCCTTCCAAGCTCTGCCATGTGCCCAAACAGTGGTTTACCCCCACATATGGGGTATCAGCCTAATCAGGACAAATTGCAACTTTTGGGGTCCAATTTCTCCTCTTACCCTCGGGAAAATAAAAAAATTGGGGACTAAAAGGTCATGTTTGTGGAAAAAATATGTTTTTTTATTTTCACGCCCAGGCGTTATAAACGTCTGTGAAGCACTTGGGGGTTCAAAGTGCTCACCACACATCTAGATTAGTGCCTGGGGGGGTCTAGTTTCCAAAATGGGGTCACTTCTGGGGGGTTTCCACAGTTTAGGCACATCAGGGGCTCTCCAAAGGCAACATGACACCCACTGACCATTCCATCAAAGTCTGCATTCCAAAACGTCACTACTTCCCTTCCGAGCGCCGACGTGTGCCCATACAGTAGTTTTCTCCCACATATGGGATATCAGCGTACTCATATAGACCCCTCAAAGTGACTTCAAATGTGATGTTGTCCCTAAAAATTAAATGGTGGTGTAAAAATGAGATATCGTTGGTCAACTTTTAACCCTTATAACTTCCTAACAAAAAAAAAAATTTGGTTCCCAAATTGTTCTAAGGTAAAGTAAACATGTGGGAAATGTTATTTATTAAGTTTTTTGTGTGCTGTATCTCTGTGATTTAAGGGCTTAAAAATTCAAAGTTGGAAAATTGTGAAAGTTTCCAAATTTTCGCCAAATTTCCGTTTTTTTTTTCACAAATAAACGCAAGTTATATGAATGAAATTTTACCACTATCATGAAGTACAATATGTCACGAGAAAACATTGTCAGAATCACCAGGATCCACGGAAGCGGACAGTGGTCAGAATTGTAAAAATTGGCCCGATCATTAACGTGCAAACCACCCTTGGGGGTAAAGGGGTTAAAACACGAAAACATATTTTTTTTTGCTGTACAAACATTTTCAACATTGTTTTTTAAATCACATAGAGGAACCTTAAAATACAACGTGTGTTTGTTGTATGTTATTGTCTAATAATTACTTTGATATATGACATGACCTAGTTTGTGAAATTGCTTTGGAGCTGAAGCTTTGGACACGTTGTTGGGGTGTAATTGTGTCTTCTCTTTTTGTTTGCTTGTTTTGTTTTTTTCTTCCGTTTTTTTACTATACCAGATATGTTATAATTGTTTTATTATAAGTCTTTTGGGGGAAATTATTTTTTATTCATGTTTCTACTACATATTTGTGTGGGTTTCCTGCGGGTTCTCTAATTTTCTCCCACACTCGAAAGGCATACTGATAGGGAATGTAGATTGTGAGCACCAATATGGACAGTGTCTGTAAAGCGCTATGGAATATGATGGCGCTATATAAATGAGTGAAATAATTAAATACTGCATAGTTACCCTGTGATCTCAGCTTTTATAGCATGCCCAGTTATAGGGATAAGCAGCCTGCGGACATGATAGTTGCCACAATCAGGATTAGCTCTAGTTAGCCCAAGAAGTTCTGTTGTTATGATACTTGTCTTGAAGTTCAAAGATCACCAAGACCGATAAGGTCAGTGAAAATGTGAATAATCTCTTAGGCAGTTGATATTACATAACAGAACAAGACTTGGTTAACACACAGCAGTAGTGTGAAATATTGGCAAAAACTATACAGGTTTAAAGAGGGACCTATAACTTGCTCAAAAACAAACTTATGGTAACTACTTTGTAAAAGAAACAAAAACCCAGCGCTCCACTGATTCTGCTACTTTTTTCCATTTTGTGCTGTGTCGCTCCATTGCAGAGATATTTACATTTGTTCTTCTGGAGTGCAGTATGTGACATCTCTGCTTATAGTCCAGCTGGGAATTTCTTCATAGTCTTCCCTGTCGGTGTGTACCTTCACCACTCTATGCCAGACTCTGCCAATCACATCTCAGCAGCTTCTGAAACTGATAAACTGCTATATCTGCTGCCGAGCTGTGATTGGCAGCATATGGGAAGGTGAAAGTGTACACCCCAGAAGAAGATACTGAAGAAATCCTAGCTGGACTACAAAGAGAGATTTCACATGCTGTAGGTGTCTCCCGATTAAGGTATAGTGAAACGCGCGTAGAGGCGCCAGGCACGGGGATCTATTTATCTGAATTTGCTAAGTACTGGCTTAATATCTTTAAGTCTGTGATGCTGCTAGTTATATTTAATATATGATGCTGGTAGTTATATTTAATATGTATTGATGTACATTCTGATGGCACTAATAGCACTTTATTTATATCTTTTTCTGGCACACGTCAGTAATTTATTTAGTATAGCACATGCAAATCCTATATACTGGGTGGACTAATAGGTAGTTCCTATTAATTAGCAGCTGACGTATTAAAATTCATTTGTTGGGATTAAATTTTACTTGTACTACTTAGCAAAAATTTAACCCCTTAATATATTTTCTATTGCCTGTTTAGAGAGTGTCACTCTGATTAATATGTAATTTTTTGTATTAATAAAATTTATCTAATTGTCCAGAATACTCTTTGATCCTTGTTTCTTCATGCTTGCAGAATAAGTATTATAAGGGTTGTTTAGTTTGATATTATGTTTTGAGTTGGATTGGTTATGATCCCCATTGAATAGAAGAATTTACATATTTGGTAGTATTAATTACCATGTTATGTAGCATATGACCGCAGGGAGGCACTGATGGACCACAGGTCCAAATCTTAGTTTCGTGGTTCCCTTGGCTGCATCAGCTAACGGGTCCTCCTGCAAGTAGAAAACTAAGTCCAAAATGAGAAAATGCCCTTATATCTCCCAGGCTGTTCCCTCCCACACTCTGCTGCCAACCCTGGGCTGGGATGCCTCCCTCCTCCCATGTTCGAGAATATGATTTTCTGTCCAGAATCGTGGATAGCCCATAACTTTCCACCCGAAACTCTGAATGGGTCCCCTGGATTCCGCTGGATTTTATCTGCGCATAGAGACTAAATATGCCTATCGTATGTAATTCCTGGTGGCTATTCCTTATAACTCCATAACACAGAGTGCTACAGGTGGCTGCCAGGCACGGGCGTATGGGGGAAGGAACGCCGATTCGGATTATGTGCTCGGCTAGTCTCAGAGATATTGCATTCTGTTATTATAGGTCATTTTCCAGATTCAATATCTCAGAGCCTGCTGTGACTTGTGCCACGGTATCTCCATGTGCTTGGTCAGACAAAGGGAGCCAACAGGTTGCAGCTGCAGAAGATTTCACACCCTTCTGTTAAGAGCTTCAAAGAGCTTCTTCCTGGAGTTTTAATTAAAATGAAACATTGCATGGCTTTTTATGGCCTTGGGGAATGCATGCCAAGGGAGGGGGCACATTCCAGGAGTGGATGGAGATGTCCTGAACCTATAATCCAAAATGGATTCTCCCTTGTCCCTCACAATCACATTATATAAATGTATTTCCATTTTGCAGTGAGAAATAAGTATTTGAACTCCTACCAACCATTAAGAGTTCTGGCTCCTACAGACCAGTTAGATGCTCCTAATCAACTCATTACTTGCATTAAAGACAGCTGTCTTACATAGTCACCTTTATAAAAGACTACTGTCTACAGACTCAATTAATCAGTCAGACTCTAACCTCTATAACATGGGCAAGATCAAAGAGCTTTAAAAGGACGTCATGGACAAGATCATGGACCTGCACAAAGTTGGACTGGGCTACAAAACCATTCTTAAGATGCTGGGTGAGGAGACAACTGTTGGTGCAATAGTAAGAAAATGGAAGAAATACAGGTCCCCCTGCTCAAGAAGGCACTTGTGCAGGCCCATCTGACCTTTGACAATGAACACCTGGATGATTCTGTGACTGGGAGAAGGTGCTGTGGTCAGATGAGCCAAAAATTGAGGTCTTTGGCATTAGCTTAACTCGCCGTTATTTGGTGGAAGAGAAATGCTGCCTATGACACAAAGGACACCGTCCCCTCTGTCAAGCATTGAGGTGGAAACATTATGTTATGAGGGTATTTCACTGCTAAGGACACAGGACTACTTCACTGCATCAATGGGAGAATGGAGCCATGTACTGTAAAATCCTGAGCGACAACCTCCTCCCCTCTGCCAGGACATTAAGAATGGGTCATGGCTGGGTCTTCCAGCAAGACGGTAACCAAAAACATACAGGCAAGGCAACAAAGAAGTGGCTCAAAAAGAATCACATTAAGGTCATGGAGTGGCCTAGCCAGTCTCCAGACTCCAATCCCAGAGAAAACTTATGGAGGGAATTGAAGCTCCGAGTTGCCAAGCGACAGCCTCAAAATCTTAATGCTTTAGAGATGATCTGCAAAGAGGAGTGGACCAAAATTCCTCCTGACATGTGAGCAAACCTCATCATCAACTAAAAAAAATATCTGACTGCTGTGCTTGCCAACAGGGGTTTTGCCAGCAAGTATTAAGTCTTGTTTGTCAGAGGGATCAAATACTTATTTCTCCCTGCAAAATTCAAATACATTTATATAATTTATAGAATGTGATTTTCTGGATTTTATTTTTGATATTCTATTTTCCTGTGGAAAATACAGGAACTTGGCTGGAGTTAGCCTGAATTTGTTTGCTGGATTACCCGTGCTGCAGAGCTTTAGCAGCAAGACTCCAAACAACACTGGGAATGGCACCTGGCGGATGCCGCTGACCTGGCAGCCACTTAGTTAAGCCCGTCCCGTGCAAGGGTGAGTCTGGGACCAGTGGTTCTCCAAGCTGGAGTATATTTATGTTTTCTGTTACTTTCTGTTAATCTGCGGTTTCAAAGTGACATTAAATCACTGAAGTTGGCTTTAAGTCTGTGTGTTGCCTCATTACTGCAGCCCTGCCATTGCCTACCAGAGCAAATCCCTACAGTGGGCAAACGTACAAAATCAGCAAGGGATCAAATAATTATTTCCTTCACTGTATGTTCACACAACGTTTTTTGATGTGAATTTTAGAGAAGGAACTGCTCTAAAATCGACATGAAAAACAACTTAAAATATTCTTTGAGTAAGATTTTTGTTAATTTAAATAGAACAACACAACTAAAGTATAGGACAGTGACGGCGAACCTTTGAGAGAATTAGTGCCCAAACTGCAATCCAAAACCCATTTATTTATTGCAAAGTGCCAACACAGCAACTTAACCTGAATGCTGAGGTTTTAGATTAAAAAAACAACCTATATTAGCATGCTATAGAGACTATAGCAAAGAGCTTATATGCACTGCACTCCAAGCCTAAGATACTAGCCACCGATTGCACTGGAGATCTGTTCTTGAGAATGGAGAGGATTTTTAATCAAAAGTAAAACTGCACAGTAGTTTGTTTTTTCAACCTTTTTGCAATTGTAATCCTTTATAATGATGAGAATAACCCCATTTAAGGCAGGGATACCAAACTCAAATACACAGAGGGCCAAAGTTGAAAGCTTGGACATAGTCACGCGCCAACCTTGATATTTGTTAAAAAAAAAGTGTACCATTATCAAAGTTTTTCCTTAAAACAATTAACTTTTGGACTTATAGTGGAATTATATGTTACGTAACAGCAGTAAAAAGCATATGTCCCAATGGCCTAATTTAAATATCTAATAACAAAAAAACCTTGAATAAAACAGATAATAAAGTATGATGCAAACAAAAGTGCTACCAAACACAGTATGATACCCCACAGTGAACTCTCCCACATGCACAGTATGATGACCCTACGGTACCTCCCTCCCTCAATCCTCCCAACAAAGAATGATGACCCCATCACAGTTTGATTCTCCAAATGTAATCCCTAGACAGCTCTCCATACAGTATAATGGGCACATAGAGTCCTCCATACAGTATAATGTCTCCACATAGATCTCCATACAGTGTAATGGGCTACACATAGTGCTCAATACAGTATAATGGGCCCCACATACTCCTGCATAAAGTGTAATGGGCCCCACATAGTGCTCCATACAGTATAGCAGGCCCTGCATTAATAATAATAATAATCTTTATTTTTATATAGCGCTAACATATTCCGCAGTGCTTTACAGTTTGCACACATTATCACTGTCCCCGATGGGGCTCACAATCTAAATTCCCTATCAGTATGTCTTTGGAGTGTGGAAGGAAACCGGAGTACCCAGAGGAAACCCACGCAAACACGGGGAGAACATGCAAACTCCTTGCAGATGCTGTCCTAGGTGGGATTTTTTTTCTCCACTCGTGGTTAGTGGTTGGATGAAGCCATTTATTGTCAAACTACTCCTTATTCTCTTTTTAAATCATAATGACAACCCAAAACATCCAAATGACCCTGATCAAATGTTTACATACCCTGGCGATTTTAGCCTGATAACATGCACAGAAGTTGACACAAATGGGTTTGAATGGCTACTAAAGGTAACATCCTCACCTGTGACCTGTGACAAATGCCAAGAAAATTGTTCAGGATGCAAAGAAAAACCCACAAATAACATCAGCTGAAACACTGGACTCTCTGAAAACTAGTGGTCCGGCTGTTTCAAGATGCACAATAAGGAAGCACTAGAAGAAAAATGGGCTGCATGCTCGAGTTGCCAGAAGAAGCCATTACTGCACAAATGCCACAAAGTATCTCATCTAGAAGATGCAAAACCGCACAGAGACAAGCCTCAAAACTTATGGAACAAAATAATTTGGAGTGATGAGACCAAAATTGAACTTTTTGGCCACAACCATAAACGTTACATTTGGAGAGAGGTCAACAAGGCCTATGATGAAAAGAACACCATTCCTACTGTAAAGCACGGAGGTGGATTGCTGATGTTTTGGGGATGTGTGAGCTACAAAGGCACAGGAAACTTGGTCAAAGTTGAAGGAAAGATGAATGCAGCACATTATCAGCATATACTGTCGGCAAATTTGCGATCATCAGCCTGGAAGCTGTGCATGGGATGTACTTGGATGTTCCAACATGACAACGATCCAAAACGCAAGGCCACATCGACCTATCATTGGCTACAGCAGAACAAAGTGAAGGTCCTGCAGTGGCCATCTCAGTCTCCTGATCTCAATATCATTGAGCCACTCTGGGGAGATATCAAGAGCGCAGTTTATGCTAGATAGCCTAGGAATTTACTGGAACTGGAGGCTTTTTGCCAAGACGAGTGGGCAGCTTTATCATCTTTTGACTGCTCCTTGGTTTCAGTGTCATACAAATAAATCCAGGTCTTGCCCATAGTGACCAGTCGATCCAGTAAGTTCTTATTAGTCTGGAAATGCTGACAAATGGACCAGGAAGTTTTTATTCTCGTGCTTTTTTGATCTGTTGTCAAACATTTGGGGACCCACTTTGCAGATAGCTTCTTCATGTCCAAATGATCATGGATAATTACACAAACACGTTCATGGGAAATCCCCATGATGTCTGCTATTGCTTTAGCTGAAATTTGCCGATTCTCCAGTATGAGGTTGTGCACAACATCGACGATCTCCTGAACAACCACTCTCGGTCGTCCAGGACGTTCCTCATCGTTGGTGCTGAAGTGGCCCGTTTTAAATTTGGCAACCAAGTTCATAACTAGAATTTGGGCATTAATCCCACAATGTCTGTGACATATAACCATGAATATCCTTTTCGGACTTTCCTTGCAGAAACAAGAATTTTATCACTCCTCTGCTTTCATTTGCTGTGAATATTGCATTAGACTCCGCCATTTTGTTTTCCCGCGTGCGCAGAACACTGTTGCCATAAGCTAAAAACACAATTTTGAAAACATATGCTAGATACATAAGAGCTCCATGTGATGTAACATTCGTTACCATAGAAGCAAAAAAAGATCACAAAGCCAAAGACTTATCAGCAGCCCCTCGTAACCCCCTGAAAACCCGCATGGCAGAGACTTTTGCCAACTGGTTGCCTACAGATGCATTCTGAAGTTTTTTCATGAGTGGTTGCACATGCTCAGTAGATACCAGCTATTTTATAGTGGATAAGCTTTTCTTTGCAGTGACATGATTGCAGTGTGATAGCGCCATCCTATGGTGTAAATACGGCTGTCACATGAGGAGTAGCTGTTCTCTTGGCTACTGTATCTAACAGAAAACACAGATCAGGAACAGGAGTACTAGTCACCCATGGATGTTTTTTTCTCCTTAAAAGCATGAACATTTCTGTCCACATTTGATATAATGGATGCCTCCGACCTATAAGTACAATATTATTACAAATGGAACTTTATCTATACAGTCTAATGGAGACACTGTCTATGTTGTCAGTAGCAACCAATGAGAGATCAGCTTTCATTTTTTTCAAAGTCTGGTAAAATGAAAGCTACGCGGTGATTGGTTGACATGGGCAACAAAGAGCTAGGGGAGGACAAAGAGGGGGGATTTATTTGAAACAAATGCAGAATTGTTGGATTAGAAAGTGGAAGGATTCGAATTGTAGGGATGGACAAGGATTGTGCAGGATTTATTGGTATAATATCAGTAACTATGCGCAGCGCCACCATGTCTCCTCATGTCCACTTTGCCCTGCGGGCAATCACAGAGCAGTCAGAGAAGTAGCTAATGTTCTCTGTGTATGGGGGAGTGTAGAGAGGATGGAGGAGAAGCAGGTGGTTGTGGGAAATGTAGTTTACTGTGGACACATAGGCAGCATTTACAGACCACCCACACTGAGCAGAGGGACACAATTATGGAGGAGCCGGAGCCAGAAAAAGATGGAAGAAATTCCCCTGTGAGGTTCTGAAGACATGGCTGGGTTACTTTCATAGGGTTTTTAGACTACTGGGAGTTATTTCCACAAAGAAGAAAACAAGTCAAAATGAAGCAGAAAACCACCTGATAATAAAAACAGCGTCATAATATGCCCATGCCATGAATATGACATATATCTAAATACAATCATTTTTTTTAGGGGGGTGTGCAGGGGCGGGTGAAGCAATTTTCTTTTCTGAAGCATATTTGTAACTTTTTTTCTGTGACGTTCTGAGTACTTTTTGAATGTTTTCTACTGCCAGTGTTTTTAAACATTTCTTTTTGCAGGATTTCTGTAGCATCATTTTTACTGGGATTTTCTTAGTTTTTTTTTAATTCTATTCAACAATGAAGAAACCGCTAATGTTTTTTCAACCAACAACGATGTCAAAGCGCTAAAAAAGCTTTTTGAGCCTTGCCACTGATTTCTATTATAAATGTAAGAGCGTCTTCAGAGCAGGAAACGCCTGAAGAATAGTCACAACACTTCTTACCTGAAGGGGTTAAACGATGCTCAAAAGCCTCAATATATGACCTGTGTGTAATTTTTACGTACAATTGTACATGTTTATTTTTTAGAGTGTTCGGCTACATCTTTTTCAGGCGTTTTTGGAGCAGAATCCACCTGAAAAGGATGGTTTGCACATTGCCCAAGTGTATTTTATGTGGTTTTTTGATCCTGAGGAATCCACAACAAAGTACCCCATGTAAATATACCCTTAGTGGACAAAAAGACTAGAATACTGTGCAGTGCAAGTATTTTTCCAAAATGGGATATCTCTACCAGGGTATGTGCGCATAAAGTCATGGAGGTTGCACTGTGATCAGGTCTTTATTATCCACAAAGAAATGTATGTACGGTGGTAGATCGGCTCACTCAGCTGCACATGGAGGTAGTGACGGGAACACTGCGGCTTTAAGGATTCAGCATAAACCAAGTTTTAGGCTATGTGCACACAGAGTTTTTTGGATCTGCGGCTTTTGAAGTGAAAACCGCAGATAAATCCTATCTGCGGTTTTGCCTGCAGTTTCACACCTCATAATGGATGAGGTGTGAAACCGCAGCCTTTCTGCACTAAAGAATTGACATGCTGCGGATTGTAAACCGCAGCAAAACCGCGCTGAAAAATCTGCAGCATGTGCACAGCGTTTTACAGTTTACCATTGAAAACAATGGTACTGTACAACGAACCTAAATCTGCTGCGGACCCGCAGCTGCAGAAACGCTGCGGATCCGCAGCAGAATCCGCACCGTGTGCACATAGCCTTAAGCACAAAATAAACACGGCCCTCCTTGCCAAAATACCAAACCAAAACGGTAGCACTAGATACAGTTCTTGCATTAGTGGGGCTCAGTCCACTCACGGTTAGCAATGTCCTTTAGTAAACACCACATGCACAAACACTTTCCTGGAGTCCTTTCTCTCCAGACACTCAGCACACCCAGACTGCCTCTTGTGCCCAGATATTTAAGCCCAGACCATGTGACTCCTCCCTCCATGTGACTGATCACATTAATGTGACATCACACAGGTCCTGTCAGCACACGGTGGTGCCGCCTCTGTAGGTGGAGATAAGGTGGACATCCTCCCACCCACTCTATGGATGTCCACATACAACCAGCCCAGTTATTCAACTTTAAACTGTGTTCCAAATTATTATGCAAAAAGAGTTTAGGAGTGAAAAGGTTAGAATTTTTTTGTTTGTCATTTAAACTCATTGATGGTGATGTGTGTCGGGGCTCTTTATATCACTGAAAGCAATTGCAGACACCTGTGCAAATTAGTTTGGCAGGTGTGTCCAAAGAAAGGCAAGACTACTTAAGAAGGCTGTTCCACATTATTAAGCAGCCTACATTTTTTGCCAAAATGGGAAAGAAAAAGGATGTGTCAGCTGCTGAGAAGCAACAAATTGTGGAGTATTTAGGTCAAGGCATGACTACAATCAACATTGCCAAGACACTTCATCGTGATCATCGCACAATCAAGAAGTATGTAGCTGATTCCGAGCACACACGTGTACATGCTGATAAGGAAAAATTGAGGACTCTTTCCAACAGGCAATTGCGTCAGGTTAAAAGAGCAGCTGCAAAAATGTCTTGTCATAGCAGCAGACAAGTTTTTGAAGCTGCTGGTGCCTCCAACGTCCCCCGAACAACAAGATGCAGCGTCCTTCAGAGGTTTGCAGCTGTGCATAAGTCATCCTGTCTATCCACTGCACACAAGCAGAAATGGCTCCAGTGGGCCAAACTATACATGAAGACTAACTTCCAAACTGTTTTGTTCACTGATGAGTGCCGTGCAACGCTCGATGGTCTAGATGGATGGAGCGGAGGATGGCTGGTTGATGGACACCCCATAAAAACACGGCTAAGGCGCCAACAAGGAGGAGGTGAAGTAATGTTTTGGGCTGGAATCATGGGGAGAGAGATTGTCGGCCCCTTAACACATCTACATCTCTGGCTGCTATGGGCATAAAAGAGGACAAACTTATGGTGTGGCCACCATCTTCCCCTGACCTCAACCCCATTGAGAACCTCTGGAGCATCATCAAAAGGAGTGTCTATGATGGCGGGAGGCAGTCCACATCTAAGCAACAGCTCTGGGAGGGTATTCTGTCCACATGCAAAACAATTGAAGCACAAACCATCCAAAAACTGACAAATTCAATGGACGAGAGAGTTCAGAAGCTTCTTTCGAACAAGGGATCCTATGTACAAATGTAACATCACCTAGAATAAAGTTTTGACTTGAAAACTGTTTGATTTCATTTTGTAATAAGCTGATAATGCTTATAATTTCACAATTGACCATTTTTTTGTTCAAAATAAAAATAAAAAGGTTGAAAACTCTGCTGTGCATAATAATTTGGAACATGCATTCTGAGTGTTTCTTATTTTTAAAAATATACTGTTTTCATAGGCAGTTTGTTCAAAAACATTGCAATTATACTAGAATATTAGATGACTGGAAAATAACAATGACTGCAATTCATATAGGTAATTTAGAGAAAATATGAGGAAATATTTTTTGCATAATAATTTGGAATACAGTGTAGCTTTGCCTCACAACACAATGTGCTGAAGAAAAGTACTCCGGCTTTATATCACTGATGCCATTAAGCGCAGTGACTCATACTGTATCTCCCATCCAGTACTTTACCAGTGACTTTGTCATAGTACTATATTCACATTTCCTTTTTTGGTGTATAATTTAGCCTCTGAATTCAGTATTATTGTAAGGCCCCATTTACATGTCCATTTTTTTACAAGCGAGAAAAACTGACCAAGTTTGATCAGTGACTTTTTGTCAGTTTCATTCGAATCTAGTCTGAGTGTCATTTAGGCTGAGTTCACACCTGGTGTTTTTTTCGCGTTTCCACGGCGGTTTTAACCGCGCGATTTTGCTGCGAAAACGCGAAAAATAAGCATCCCATCCATTCCTATGGGATTCCGCAATGCTGTGCTAATGCTGCGGTTTTTACCGCGGCGGAATCGCTTTGCGGTAAAAAAAACGCAGCATGCTCATTAATTTTGCGCAATCGCGGCGATACCGCACCCATAGGAATGCATTGTTCTGCTTACTTTCCACATGTGGCTGTGCACACCATGCGAAAAGTAAGCAGAACAATTGCGGATGGTACCCATGGTCCGGAGGAGAGAACAATTGCGGATGGTACCCATGGTCCGGAGGAGAGGAGACTGTCCTCCGGGCTTTGGATACCATATCCCTGTAAAAAATAGAATTTAAAATAAAAAATATTGTTATTCTCACCTTCCGACGTCCCGCGCAACCTTCCCGCCTCTCTCCATGCTCCCGTTCCCAGTAAGCCTTTGCAAAAATGCCTGCGATGACGTCCGTTCTCGCAGTCTCGTGGTCATTCGCGTGACATCATCGCGAATTACCGCGAGACGTTGCGATCCCGCGAGTACGGACGTCATCGCAGGCATCTTCACAAAGGATTACTGGAACGGGAGCGTGGAGAGAGGCGGGAAGGCTGCGCGGGACGTCGGAAGGTAAGAATAACACCATTTTTTATTTTTTTTATTATTTTTTACATTTTATCTTTTACTATTGATGCCGCATAGGCGACCTCAGTAGTAAAAAGTTGGTCACACTTGTCAAACGCTATGTTTGACGAGTGTGACCCACCTGTCAATCAGTTCTCCAAGCGATGCTACAGATCGCTTGGAAAACGCTAGCATTTTGCAAGCTAATTACGCTTGCAAAATGCTAGTTTTTCCGCGGGAAGTTAAAATGCGATTTTCCCGCAGAATGGAATTCCGGAACTCTCGCGGTAATTTCTGCGAGAGTTCCGCTACGTGTGAACCCAGCCTTAGTCTTTCTCATTAGGGATGAGCGAGTACTGAAGTATTCGGATTCGCTATACTCGTACCGAGTATACCGTAATACTCGGGTATTCGGTACGATTAGCGAGTCCAATGATAGTCAATGGAAAATGCGAGTAATTGTCTGCTGGACCATACAAAGCGGTCTGGGGGCTGAGGAAAAGGCTAAAAAATGTGTAAATGTTAAAAAAATGTATGCTGTAAACAAATGTATATAACATGGGGGCACCTGATCAGGGGCTGCACGAGTGGTTTTACACCACTGCTTCACTATAATGTACAAACACTATTTGAAGTCCTGTGGTTTTTTGCCGGCAGAGCGGGACTTGTACGCCACTTACGCAGTGCCAGTGATATATCAGAAGTGCCGTAAGGGTGTGTGCACACGTTGCGGATTCTGCTGCGGTTCAGCAGCGGATTTGGCCGCTGTGGATCCACAGCAGTTTCTGCTGCGGTGTACAGTACCATAATATCTTATGGATATTAAAAACCGCAGTGCAGACGGTGCGGATTTTTCCGCGCGGTTTCAAAACTGCAGAAAGAATTGACATGTCAATTCTTTCTGCGGATTCCGCTGCGGTTTGCCATCTCCTCCATTGTGGAGATGAAAAACTGCAGGGCAAAACCGCAGGCCAATCCGCAGGTAAAACCGCAGGTCTTTTGACCTGCAGATTTACCTGCGGATTTTACAAAATCCGCGCGGCCAAATCCGCACCCCAATCCACAGCATGTGCACGTACCCTAAGGCTATGTGCACACGTTGCGGATTCTGCTGCGTTTCCGCAGCGTTTTTGGCCCTGCGGAAACGCAGCAGTTCTGCAGACATGGTACAGTACCATGTTAGCCTATGGCATTTCAAATCCGCTGTGCTCACGCTGCGGTTTTTTCCGCGGTTTACAAACTGCAGCATGTCAATTGTTTGGGCGGATTCCACAGCGGTTTCACATCTTTAACATAGTAGAGGTGTGAAACCGCAGGCTAATCCGCAAGAAAACCACAGGTCACTTTACCTGCGGATCCACGCGGAAAAACCAGCAGGTGAATCCGTAGCGTGTGCACATAGCCTAAGAGCGAATGATGATGGAGGCGATCTTCTGACAGCTAAGTGTGTAAGTGGTGTAAGGAGAGCGATCTGCCCTAGGGGCTGTGTGATGATTAACACAGGAAGAAGCCACCCATCATCATTATCACAAGGGATTCACAATAATAAAGCTTGGACTGCTGTCCTTGTTGTTCCACTGCCACTGCCCAATGTGTAGGCATAGACATAGTGTCTTCAAAACATTAGCCCTAGGGGCTGTATCATAGTTGATGAAGGAAGCAAGGCAGGTCTAAAGGGCCAAACAATTATGATGAAGCTAGGACTACTAGCATAGTAGTTGCAGTGCCCAGTGTCCAGGCATAGCCATAGTGTCTCCAAAAATTAGCCCAAGGGGCTGTATCATAGTTGATGAAGGGCCAAACAATTATGATGAAGCTAGGACTACTAGCACAGTAGTTGCAGTGCCCAGTGTCCAGGCATAGCCATAGTGTCTCCAAAAATTAGCCCAAGGGGCATGATACCATGGTTAATGAAGGAAGAAGGGTCTCACTCTCACCACAAGTGCCTCCGATGGGAAATATTAATTAACGTAACATTGTTTTTAGCTTATTGATCATGAGGTATATGTGGCAGAAGCAGGATTTGAAAACATGTGTAAGAAGAAAACGGGCTTGTATGGGAAGGGATGGACGTGACTGATCATCAATTTAAAAAAAAATAACATTTTGGGTGACTTTAGGTTGGGATACTGTCATCTGGAGGGCTTAAATACTGTTGCGAAATCTAGTCCTTGTTAAATTTTATCAGAGTCAGCCTGTCTGCATTCTCTGTAGTCAACCGTGTGCGTGTATCTCTGATGATTGCCCCAGCGGCACTGAAAACACGCTCTGACATCACACTAGCAGCAGGGCAGGCCAGCACCTCCAAGGCATATAAAGAGAGGTCTGGCCAACTATGCAGCTTGGATACCCAGTAAATAAATGGAACAGAAGCGTCAGGAAGGACGCAGGTATGGTCACTTAGATAGTCGTTGACCATCTTGCTCAACTTCTCCCTTCTTGACATTGTTACTGTTCCAGCTAGTCCTTGGTGATGAGCCGGTTTATTGAAGGAGGCCCAGTTTGTGGACATTTTACCAACACCTCTTTTGGACCTGCTTGGCGTATCTGTCCCCATTAATGCATGCTGTTGCATAGAGCTGGTACCTCTGCTAGCAGTGGTGTCTGAGTGTGCTGTTACAATCAAATGATCGACAACGGCCTTCTTGAAGGATTCCATTGTGAAACCCCTTGGTGACTGCAACAGTAGCGAAGGAAATTTGTCCTTGTACTGTGGGTCTAGAAAGGTGGACAACCAGTGTAGGTTACTATTGAAAATGTGGATTACGCGAGGGTCATGGCACAGAGAGTCAGATATGAAGTGTGCCATGTGTGCCAAGCTGCAAAGAGGCAAATCTTCTGTGACCCCAGAAGGAGGAACAATACCCATCCTCTCCTCACACTGATTCTCCTCCACCTCCTCCTCTCCAGCCCACCCATGCTGGACAGACATGAAGCTGGGATTGGGATTCCCCTCTGTATCATGAATTGTCCCCTCGGTACCACTGAAAAAGAAGTCCTCTCCCTCCTCATTTTCATTATTATCTTCATCCCCCAATGTTACCTGATGATATTGGCTGGGCTGGGTAGGATCACCCATTGTGAAATCTTGCTCCATACCCAGCTGCTGGGCACGCAAAGATTCCATTTTTTGATTCTGCAGCGATTTTTTTCAGCAGACATAGCATAGGGATGGTTACGCTGAAAATAGCCCGATCACAGCTCACAAGCTTGGTGCAGAACTCTATCAAACACCTGACAAATATCAGCGATCCACACCCACTCAACAGTTGTTATGTGTCTCAGTGTGATGGGCATGTTTAAGTTGGTATTCAGCAAGTGGCCTCTGCTGCTCACTTACCCTTGTCAACATATGATATGTTGAGTTCCACCGTGTTGGTAGGTCGCAAATGAGTCTGTGGTTTGGCAAATTAAATTGCTTTTGAAGTGCTGCAAGACCGGCAACAGCGGTTGACGAATGGCGGAAATGGGCGCAAATACGGCGCACCTTCTTAAGTAGGTACGGCAAGTCAGGGTATGTTTTTATAAATTTCTGCACCACTAGGTTAAGCACGTGAGCCATGCATGGCACGTGTACCAGCTTCCCGAGCTTTAAAACCACCACCAGGCTACGCCCATTGTCGCAGACAACTAGACCAGGTTGGAGTTGCAGTGGGGAGAGCCACTGATCGGTCTGTTGTTTTAATCCTTGCCATAGATCTGCTGCAGTATGTGGTGTTTCACCTAAGCAGATCAGCTTCAGCAAAGCGTGTTGCCGCTTTGCCAATGCGCTGCTGCACACCTCCCAAATTGGGAGTGATGTGGAGGGTAATTCAGCATAGGATGACGAGGAGGAGGAAGAGGGGAGACTAGACATATATGATGAGGCGGAAACCCTGATTGAGGTTGGGCCCGCTATTTGTGGCGTGGGTAGGATATGTGTTGATGGTCCAGTTTGAGACTTTGTCCCACCCTCCACCAGGTTGAGCCAGTGTGCTGTGACAGAGATACATCGTCCCTGGCCACAAGTACTTGTCCACGTATCTGTTGAAAGATGGACCTTCCCGGTTACGGCATTGGTGAGAGCACGCTTTAGATTGTTTAAGACGTGCTGGTGTAATGCGGGGACGGCGTGCCGGCTGGGAACCGAGTATCTTGTGGCAGCCACAGCCAAAAGATCACAGAAAGACTATGTCCCCACAAGCCTAAACAGCAACATCTCCGTGGCTAGCAGTTTGGCAATGTGCGCGTTCAGTATTTGTGCTTGTGGGTGCATGGCGTGGTATTGACACCTTCTTTCATACATCTGGGGCACGGACAATTGGACGCTTTCCTGGGACAAACAAGTGGATGAGCTTGTTGTGGCCTGTGTCTGTGCAACCGCAGCTTGTGAACAAGAGGTATGATGATCACCTGCTTCCTGCCCAGCAGATTGGAAAGGTCGTATCACAGGCGACATGGCAGTGGTTTGACCCGCAGTCGCAGACACTGATTTGACTAGGGTGCTTGGCTGCCATGTGTTTCCACATACTGGTGGTGCTTTGGTTGCCTTTGCCCAGCTTCGTATGGCAGATGCTACAGATGACAACATTTGGTTCAGAAGGACTATCGGAAAAATTTTTCCAGACAGCAGCTGAACGCACCCTTGCCTTGACTTGGGGCACAGAGGGATTGCTTTTGGCAACAATTGACACACTTTGCACTCTGTTCAAACCAGTAGCCCTTGGTGCCTTTGTTGGTGCTAGGTATCCACCTTCTTCCTCTGTGCTGCTGTGCTGGCTATGCGTGCCAACGGTCCAGGTCGGATCGGTGGTCTCATCATTGACCACCTTGTCGTCCATGTCATCCTCCTTCCGTGTTGATATTGGTGACTGACCAGATGGCAACTGTGTGTCATCACCATCAGCCGCCACCTCTTCACCCGGTATATCACGTGGATGAAAGTGGCTTTCTTCTCGCCGTGGGGTTTCAAATATTTGGCCATCATCAACAGACGATACCCCCTCACGTTCCTCTTCAATGTCACGCGGTGAGAGTGTGGCGCCCCTGAGGCTTCAGTCGCCACAGAGGTACTGCACCTTCTCCTAAGGTGTAGTGCCCCACCATCCAGGTAAGGTGGGAACTCCTGACCACACTCCACACCTGCATTCCACACACAGGATAGTTCAGTGGGGCCACCTAACAGCTTCAGGCTGGGGGTTAGCAGAGCACCCCTCGTGGAACCCCACTTCATAACACGAGATGTGCTGGGAGGCGGGTGGAGTGAGATGATACAAAAGAGTGGTGAGAGTGAGAGTTAGAGAGACAGTTGTAGTTGGAGAGAGAAGAGAGAAGAGAGAAGATGGATGTCTGAGGGACGTGCTGCAGCAGATCCCAGTGATCTGGGCTGCTGGCAGGAGAAAGACAGAGAAAGAGACTGATAAGATTGATAACCTAACCTTCCATAAGAGAGAGAACAGATCGGAACGAAGGAGAATAGAAGGATGGTGGGAAGCTGGTTGAAGCAAGATAGAGAACCCTTCCAGTCCAGAGAGCGCAAAGGCCGGGGCCCGGTCCCCGAGGTTGATTGGATCTTTATGTCCGGCAACAGACACCGGAGGAGTAGTGAGCCACTAACGCCTTGCTCCCCTCATAGACTTGGGACACAACAGCAACTGAATAGAGAGCCGGGACGCAGAGAGGAGTCCCCGAAGCAGGCTACAGCTGTCTGTCACAAGTAAAGACTAGGAACACCTAGAGAGAGACATTCCAGGGTAACTAAGTACTGGAGTGCTTCACACCTAAAGACGCATTGGAGGAGTCGTTCAGTAAGGTACATGTTGGCGGAGTGTGCAAGGGAGAATCCTATCCTGCCTGGAGCCCTGACCTGGAGAACACAGTACGGAGGCAGGCAGTTGTGTGAACTGCAAACAGTGAGTAAAGCTTTGGAACCGCATACTTTGGTGTCCTCCAGTCATTCCTGCACCACTACACCTGGGTACCAGCATCTATACCATTCTGTGCCTCTCCTCAACAATTGCACCTACACTGCCCTGGGACTACAGCTCCACCTGTGGGGAGCTATACCATCTCTGCTGCACCACACCATCAGTCCCAGTGGATCTGTATGCAGCGTTGGCTTACCATCTCCCTTGCCAAACACCACGGGTGGCGTCACGAACTATTCATATAAACTTTAACACCAATAACATCACCGCCATTGATATTGGGTGCCCAGGGCCACAGACCGGGTCACAGCTGCCGTGAAACTTTCCCCCCTGACACCGGCCCGGTACCGAGTACCCCGCTGCCCTGGGTGAGTGAGGGCGACCCAAGAGGCCAGAGGCAGCGAAAGGAAATGGATCAAACAGATCCTCGGAGTGACCAAGGTTGGGGTCAAATGTTTCCTGTGACTCCTGACTGGGTGATGAACTAGGAACAGGTTGAGACAGTGTTCTCTGTATGGACAGTAGACTGTTTTGTCATGGACGATTGGGTGCTGCTAGAACATTTCGTTGAGGCCTTATCAGCCATCCAAGACAGTATCTGCTCTTGTTCTTCTGGCTTCCAGACCCGTTAATGTTCCAGACCGGGAAATTTCACCAGGAACCTAGATGCATCAACCTTCTTTGGTCTCCCAGACTCTGTGCCTTGTTGGGCACCAATGACAACCCCACGTCCATGTCCCTGTCCCTGTCCCTTCACAACACTTTTTAGGAATTTGGGATTTTTCTGCCATAGTTGCAGATGTTCAGATGCAGATATTGGAGAACAAGGAGCAGTTAGTGCTTTGTGGAAGGTAGCACTACAGCCTAGTACTGCTTTGTGTTTTACAAACAGCACCGCAGCAGCACAAAAATATTGCCCTGAGGTTTAAGGCGAGATTACGCACCCCAGTAACCACACAAGACAGCGGTGCTGCCACTAAAAAATTGCCCTGAGGTTTAAGGCGAGATTATGCACCCCAGTCACCACACAAGACAGCGGTGCTGGCTGCATGTCGGTTGTGCAGTACCGTGCATGCGTCCGATTCACTGTGAACACAGCACCGCAACAGCAAAAAAAAATTGCCCTGAGGCTTAAGGCGAGATTACGCACCCCAGTTACCACATAGGTCCCAACCCTCCCGATTGTCGCGGGATAGTCCCGATTTGGGGGCCGTATCCCGCCATCCCGGCCGGGAAGCTATTTATCCCGCGATATGGGGCCGCGATCTGGCGAGGAATGGAAGAGGCGGAGAAGATAGGGAAGAAGTCGGGTGAGCGAGGAATGGAGGAGGCGGAGAAGATAGGGAGGAAGTCGGTGAGCTAGGAATGGTGGAGGGAGGGGGAGAGAGAGATCTGCTGTTACATTGTGTCCTATCCTCCAACTCTTCTATTTTACAAAATTATCAAAATTACACTCAGAAACAAACCACAATACATAAACTAAAGAAAACCAACATAGACAGACATAAAATGTCCAAATCCTTTCCTTGTCCTCCACTAAGCTTGGCAGCTTAGGGTCCCCCAGCAGGAATCCACATAAAAGAAAATACAAAGAAAATACAAAGAAACATAAACCACTCTCCCCACTCTCACTCCATTCACCCCCATTCACACCTCACCGATTTTACTGGTTTACTATTTACAATTTTACTATTTACAAAAACCAAACGAAAATAACCCTTTCCTGGCCCTCCGCCTTGAAAAAAAAAAAGAACTCTGCCACTTTGGCCGACAAACCTTACCTCCTATTACACAGCAAAGACTTTTTTTTTTTTTTTCCTCTACCACACATGGCAACAAGTTCGCAGCCTTTTTTTCCCACCACCTTGCACCGCAGGTCCTACAAGTTTGTAGCCTTGTCACTGCAAAATCTGGTCCACGAAAGTTTATGGCCTTTTGATTCCACACGAAAACTATTTCCAGGGTCCGCAGAGTCTACTTCTCCTGCCCTGCTCCTTTGCTCCTTCATGTTGCTCTTGGCATCCGGACATCCATCCACCACCCCCCATGCACCCCCCTCCCAACATGACTACACCCCATCCACACATTCTAACTAAAAAAAAAGTGTGTTATATGTTTTTCCTTTTACCAAAGCACAACCAAAAGACATTTTCCAAAAATCTCAATACCATCCCATCTACTTACGCATTAATATACAAACTAAACAGCATTTGCATACCCAAGGCCCAAGTTTGGCACCTGTAAGCCCAATATCCATTATATTTCCTGTTTTTAAAACAAAAAGCTAAGGTGGCATGCACCAGCCCACCACCAGGAAAACGGGGTTCTAGAGGCTCCATCCCTCACTAACACATTCATCCTATCCCTCAAGAACTAAGACTGTCCCTACTTCTGTCCCTAAAAAAGAAACCTGTCCCTATCTGTCCCTTCCTGTCCCTACTCTACCTAACTTAACATAACTAACTATCTGTCCCTCAGTGCCTGTCCCTCCCTGTCCCTCTCTGCCCCTATTTCTATCCCTAACACACCCAGTGAAACTTATGCTATCCCTATCCTCATTCATACGGAGCTAGCTCTCCCTTGAGTGCGTTTTTAAAAGGAGAGGCCTCTCCAAAGCCAAACTCCAAAGAACGGACCTTCACCAAGTCACCCAAGATGTTTCCTACCACCTCATCCCTTGGGAGGGTTTTTTTCCGCGTCGAAACTAGGCACCGTGCATTCCAAGTGTGGAACCTAACTGCTGCACTGACAAGGAATAAAGTGCACGGGTCCCGGCCACCCAGGGATCTGAACGCTCCATAGGCCCATTCAGCGTAGGAGAGGGACGCCAGCCGCGGCCAACGTATGGAAGCACCCAC
Organism: Dendrobates tinctorius; assembly: GCF_039654945.1. NCBI lineage: Eukaryota > Metazoa > Chordata > Amphibia > Anura > Dendrobatidae > Dendrobates > Dendrobates tinctorius. The sequence goes on along the minus strand of NW_027361826.1, from coordinate 288,204 downwards.
CCTGTTGTAAACCTCTGCATTAAAGGGACAATGAAGCAGGAAGTGCTCCATGCTTTCCAGCACGTCGCCACACTCCTCACGAGGGCAACCCCGGTCATCGGAGTTCCTGCACTTCAAGTTGTCCCTTACATACAGCCTCCCGTGGAAGCAACGCCAGGTCAAGTCCCAAAACTTCATGGGGATCCGCTTAGAATTTAAAAGCCCCAGCCCGACCTCCAGATCCCGGCCTGGGCAATCCTTAAGGGCCAGGGGCTTCTGGAAATGGGTCAACAGGACCCTCCTGTCAAGGCACTGCCTCGACATGGTCCTGATTTCCCACATTCCCAGACCCCACCGGCGGATCACCTTCAGAACCGGGGTAGCGTAAGCCGGGAGATGCCCATGAGGTGTGCGAAGGTCCTTCACCCGCCCTCCTGTCTCCCATTCCTGGAAGAAAGGCCAAAGCCAACCCTTGCAGGAGACTACCCACGGAGGAGCCCTCTCTAGCCAGAGGTTGGAGATGTTAGTCTTAAGAAAGGTGTTTACTAGAAACACCACCGGGTTGACCATACCCAACCCGCCTAGTCTCCTCGTACGGTATGTAACCTCCCTGTTGATTAGGTTAAGCCTATTCCCCCATAACAGTTGGAAGAACAGGCTATAGACCCGTGTCCAGAGAGGTTCCAGCAAGATGCACACACTGCCCAGGTATATCAATAAAGGTAGCAGATAGCCTTTAGCCAGGGCAACCCTTTCCCTCAGGGTTAAAGACCAACCCTTCCATTGGTCCACCTTTTGGGCGGCGATCTTAAGTCTGCCCTCCCAATTTTGCTGGGGGTAGTCCCCGGGGCCAAATTCGATGCCTAGAATTTTGGCGGTGGCCTGGGGCCCTGGAAGGGTGTCCGGGAGATCAAAACTAGGATCTCCCCCTCCCAGCCAGAGACTTTCACACTTGTCCCGGTTGATCATGGACCCGGATGCCTCCGAGTAGCGCACTACCTCCGACATGACCCAGTCCGCCTCCCCTCTCGAGGATACGAACAGGGAAACATCATCGGCGTACGCCACCACCCACAGAGAGGACCCAGAGCCCACCTGGTCCATCCCGACTCCCACCAACGGTCCACGATCTACCCTCCTTAAGAAGGGATCGATCGCGAACACGTATAAAAGCGGGCTCAGCGGACAGCCCTGACGGACCCCAGAACCCACCTCAAAAGGGCGACCTGACCAACCGTTAACCAACGGAAAAGTCTCAGCCCCTTGGTACAAGATCTCTAACCATTTTACAAACCTCCCAGGCAGACCATACCTCAAAAGGACGGACCAGAGGTACTCGTGGTTGACCCGGTCAAAGGCTTTCGCTTGATCTAATGACAGCAAGTACCTCTTCCAGTGACCTGCCCTACCCTGCTCCACTGCCTCTCGGATACCGAGCACAGCACTAAAAGTACTGCGGCCTGGAACAGAGCAATGCTGGGCCCCTGAAAGGAGCCGGGGTGCAAACTTCACCAGCTGATTAAACAGCACCTTGGCCAGAACCTTCCGGTCCGTATCGAGAAGCGCTATGGGACGCCAATTCTCGATACGGGATGGATCCTTACTCTTTGACAGAATAATGAGGGCTGACTTCCTCATTGAGCCGGGAAGAGTGCCCGAGGAGAGACACTCATTAAATACCCCTGTCAAGAGGGGGACCAAGGAGTCCTTAAAAGTCTTATAGAACTCAGATGTTAAGCCATCCGGACCTGGCGATTTCTTGAGCCGAAGCCCATCAATGGCCAGTCTCACTTCCTCTTCCCTGATTTCTTCTGCCAAAACACCAAGAGAGGGGTCACCCCCTGGCTCAGGGACGGCTTCAGCCAGGAAAGCCGACATCCTGTCCCGATCCAGATCCTTCTTTTCCAAGAGGTGTGAGTAGAAGGATCTGACTACCTCCAGGATCCCTGATTTGGATCTGTTCAGGGACCCCGTACTGTCGATCAGTCCTGTCACCATCTTACAATTCACTGACATCTTACAGTTTCTGTAAGGGTCGGGCGAGCGGTACTTCCCGAAGTCCCTCTCAAAAACCAAAGATGTGTGCCTATCATACTGACACCTCTTGAGCAAAGATTTCACTCTGGAGATTTCCTCTCGGTCACCTCCAGTCGAGACAAGCTGCTCGAGTTTCCTCCCCAGAGCCTGGTACAAGCGGTGCCTGTTCAGACTCCTGAGGCTCGAGAGCTGACGGAAGAACCCCGCCACCCGCTTTTTGAAGATCTCCCACCACTCTGACTTACTACTACAGAGATCCAACAGCGGTACCTGGCTCTGAAGAAAATCCTCGAAGGATTGTCTCACCTCCGCTTCTTCCAGCAGGGACGATTTGAGCTTCCACAGCCCTCTTCCCATCCGAGGAGTCTCTGCAACATTCAGAGAAAAGAAAATTAGACAGTGATCGGAGAACTCCACCTCAACGGCGGACACAGCAGAAAAGATGGCGTCCTCCTTCAAAAAAAAAACCTGTCTATTCTAGACCTACTGCTACCCCTATGGTAGGTGAAACCCCCATGACCTGGGGTGTGCCGGATGTGGACATCCACCAGGCGAGCTTCACTGGCTATGCTATTCAACGCGACGCTATCATAAGCCAGGCGATCTCCGGACCTCGTAATGGTGTTGAAGTCCCCACCGAAGACCACCTGCCGGCTCGTAAAAAGAAAGGGCTTGATCCTCAGGAAGAGACATTTGCGGTCCCACTTGGACTGCGGGCCGTAGATGTTGATGAGCCGGAGCTCTTGTCCCCTCATGAAGACATCTAGGATCAGGCACCTCCCCATTTCCAACTCAGTAACCCGTCGGCATTCAACTGCTGCAGTCTTAAAAAGGACTGCCACCCCGCTATACGGCTCAGCCGCAAGAGACCAGTATGAGGGTCCGCACCTCCACTCCCTCCGTGCTTTATAGATGGCCCCCATGTCTGTTAGTCTGGTCTCTTGCAAGAATAAAATTTCTGCCTCAATCCGGGAGAAAAAAATCGTGAAGCGAGCCGCATCTGACTTAATGCTGGCGACATTAATATACGCCAGCGTCAACTGGGCGAGTTCAGCCATCATGGGTGATCGAGTTGGATGGCCAATTTCTTCCCTACCCCGCTATCATCTCCACCTGGGGAGGGGTCAGACACCTTCCTCTTCAGGGAAGCTCCCGACGTGTCCATCCCACCCCCCCGGTGTCCTCGCCCCCGGGTTCCAGGTCTGTCCCCCCCTCAGGAGGAACAATGCCCCCTGAGGGACGGACTCCGCCATCCCCTGAAGGACCCTCCGGTGTTGCCCCCGGCCCAGTACCCTCGTCTTGCGGTTCATCATCTCAACCTCCGAGGGCGCTGAACCGGTTGGAGAGTCTGATCAGAGGGGGGTCAGCGGGCCCTTCCGTATGCACCCTTGTGGTCGGGGGCGGGGGGACTTTGAAGGCTTGTCAGCCTTCCTCCCCACCACTTTGCGCTTGGCACGCCTGGTTTTGCCACCTGGTGCTGTAGGCTGCTCTTGGACATCCTCATCAACACTTTCATACTGAGAGGAATTGTCCGAGTCAGCCGCTTTCTCCTCTCTCTCCATCCTCCTGATCTCCTCACTCACCGCACTCTCCCCCAGGGCCTCAGAGGCTTTGGCCACGGGCCTGGAGGGAGGAGCAGGCATCACCCCGGTTGCCCGAGGCTCCACCTGTCCCTTACCTCCCTGGCACTTTTCCTGCCTCCGCTGGTACGCGGGGCCCCTTGCAGCATTGCCCTTCCTCACTGGCCCCTCAGCCCTTCCCCCTCCGCCACCACCTGCCACAGCAGAAGCAGCGCCACCGGGGGTTGCCCCCCCGCGGTCTCCCCCCACCGGGCCTGTGGCGGCATTAGAGAAAGAGCGAGGGCAGCGGCTGAGAGGGTGACCCAGGTCACCACACAGGTGGCACCGAATGTCTTTGCACAAGGCAGCCAGGTGACCTACCCCACCACACAACGCGCACTTCTGCACCTTGCAGTTGGCGCTGAAGTGGGTGGGGTCGCCGCACTTGTGGCAGACCTTCAGTTGCCCCTGGTAGAAGACCAGGATCCTGTCCCTTCCCAGGAACGCCGAGGAAGGGATGTGGGTGACCGTGCCGCCGGAAACCTTCAATTTGACCATGAAGGTCCAGCCCCCCGACCAGATGCCAAACTCGTCCCTGTTCTTTTTTGGGACCTCGGTGACCTCCCCGTAACGGGAAAGCCACGTCATGATGTCCACGCCTGCGAGTGACTCGTTACATGTAACCACGGTCACTCGCTTGACGGAATTTTGGCGAGACACCGCTTGAGCCACGAAGTCTCGCCATCCGGGCTCTTCTCGCACCAGCTCATAGTTTGACCAGAAGAGCTCAAGCCCCTCTGGCCGCACGAAGCTGACGTCGAAGAAGCGGGACGCCGAAGGGTGTATCAGGGCAAAGATGTCATTCGCCCCGAAGCCCATCTTAAGGAGAAGCTCCACCACCTTGCTCCTAGGTGGACAAGCTTCACTGCCCCCCCACCTAAGACGGACCACATTCCTTCTTGGCGGCCCCTGCCCGGCTGTGGGGAGAGACCAAACAGTCCCTCCCTCCCTTTGATTTTGGAAGGCTGCTAGGCCATGTCTCTCTATTCAGAAAGACAGGTCCACTGTCCTCCCCCTACCATGATCGATCTTTCTCCCCTTTGGAGGGCCTCCAGGAAACGGCGGTGCAAACCGCCGTCCCCGGAGCCCGGAGGCGAGGAGACCCCCCGGAACCACCCCGACCCCCAGCCGCGGCCCCCGCATAATTACGTTGGGGCCTCGCGGCTGGGGGGGCAGACGGGCCAGCCCTCCCACCACTACCACCACTTGTGCCAGCACCCTCATTCACTCTCCCGTTCACTCTTTTATTATTTCCACTCGCTCCGGCACTCACTCCAGCATTTACTGCCACATTCACACTCGCACTCACTCCCTCATCCATATCGCTCACATCACCATTTATGTCCTCAAACAGCTCTTCAAAAATATCTCCTATCTCACTCCCACTCTCACTTCCAGATAGACCACTATTTACATTAGCAGACTTGGTGTTGCAGTACCCCTGCCTGCCTGCTGGGGGCCCTGACTGGCCAGTGCTCTGCTCCTTGGAGCTGCTGGCACTGCTCCAACTCTTGTCCAGGAGTGCCGCTGCCCCTTTAAATACCTCTGAGCAGAGCGCACTCAGTACGCCCTGCCCAAGCCTGGGAGCAGCAGCAGCTCCTGGGTTCTCTGGCTCCACTTTCTTTTCTTTTTGCGGTGTCTTTGCACTGAGGGCAGGGACGGCCACTGCCACCGCACCCTGCCCTCTGCTGTTCACCCCCGCCGGCTTCCCAAGGAGCGCCAGAGCCCCCGCACCACCAGATGGAGGTAAGCGGGCTGGGGACCCCGACAACTCCCTACCGACTTTTGGGGGCACTATGCTGCTTGAGGGGGTAGGCGGGACAGGAGACAGCGGGCCCGCCAAGGCCACGCCCCCCCACCGGCCGCAGCGACCCCGGGCAGAGCAGTGACCTCTTGCGAGGCCACGCCCCCCCAGGTGACGTGGGCACAGCGGACGGGACAGTGGCCGAGGAGGACATGCCCCCCCGCATGCCGCAGCCTTTGCAGGCCGGGCAACACTCGGGGAGGCCACGCCCCCCTCACGGACCGTCACTGCGCCCCTGAACCCACCACTTGATGTTGGCAGGGCTGGCCACTCCCCCCCGTCGCCCAGCGGTGGCGGTGCCCCCATCACGGACCCCTTTTTGGGTCTACGCGCCGGGGACCCCGCTCTTGCCACGGGTGCCGTTAGAGGAGCTACCAGCCCCTTGCATTTTTTTAGCTGCTGCTTCACAGCAGCCTCCACGCCCTTTCTAGGTCTCTGGACCCCCATAAGTGGACCAGACTTAACGGACCCGTGCGTGGGGGATCCAGAGACCCCAGCACTCACCGCCGGAGGTGCGGTCCTGGCTGTACCCGTGCTGAGCGCCAGGCCAGCCCCCCCTGCCACCGGGGACTGAGCCCGGACACCACTACTGCCAATACCGCCAGGGGCTGTTACACCACTGGCACCAGCACCGACCTCCATGTCGCTGCCTGAACCCTCACCTCCAGATGTGACGGTAAGGTCCAGGCGCACATCACTCTGCCCGCGCCCCCGCTGCGGACCCACCACAGGGCCCGAGCCGGGGTGGGCAGCGGGTTCCATACAGCGGGACAGAGGGGCCCCGGAAAGAGGGGACAAACATAAGTTTGTCAGCCACGGTGTTTTTTGGCTTGCGCTTGTTTTTTTTCTTTTTCCTCTTTCCGGTTGCCTCGTCCTCAGGGCAGACCTCATCCCCAAAGAGCAGTGTGCCAAACTGCTCTGGGGACTCAATCTGCCTCACCTGTTGTAGGACGAGGCAGCCCCCCTCACTACTACTGTCCCCACTTCCACCAGCCTCCCCCTCGCCCCCACTTTCCTCCGAGTAACTGGAGTCCGGTGGGAGAGCCACTTGCTCAGGGGCAACCCCGCTGCATGGTACCTGGGTGTTGTTGCTCACCAGGCCTTCAGGTGGGGCAGGCGTAGATGTTCCGCCATCCTCCTCCTCTTGGCCCTCCACCTGGCAGGGGCCTCCTGACCCCCCAGGAGACCCACCGGTCATGGCTCTAAACCGATCATCGTTTTTCAGTTTTTCTGCGAAGGGGCCGCTCCCACTCAGGATAGCCGCCCGTATCTCCTCCAAGGCCCTGATAGCCCCCTTCAGCCTCTCCACCGTGGCGGAGACCTCAGCTCGTCTCGAGGCGGGGAGCTGGTTCTTAGCCACCGCTCGTGCTCCCCTTAACTCCTCCCGGAGTTTTCTCAGCTGTTTGGCGGCCTCCTCATATTCTCAGAGGTGCACATGGATGCGGGAGGTGTAGATGGTAGATGGCTCTCCCTCAGCTCTGGAGCCCCAGATGTTGGGGGGCTCTGCCACTGCACCTCTGCTCTGGGCCGCCACTCCTCCGGGAGGAGGAGCCGCCACGGTACCAGCTTCGGGGGGCCCGGTGTCCCGGGGCTCCTGGGTCCTGCGACCGCCTCTCTCCTGGCTCCATCTCTTCCCCATCTCCCTGGGACTGGCTGGCTGCACCCTGGCCTCCGGATGGTGCTGAGGCCCCCCACCCCCAGCAGGCTTGCCGGGGGATGGGAGCCAGGGGCACAGCCCCGGCGCTCAGTCCCAGGGAAAGTCCTCTTTCCTGGGAAGGGGGCAGATGGAAAATACTTGCAGGAAAAAACCTCCCTTCCCAGGAGCTTAGCAAGACCCTAGCCTGCAGACGCTCAGCACAGATGCACCTCCTCTTCCTGGGCGTGCTCTATCCTCCAACTCTTTTATTTTACAAAATTATCAAAATTACACTCAGAAACAAACCACAATACATAAACTAAAGAAAACCAACATAGACAGACATAAAATGTGCAAAACATGCGCAAACAACTGAAAGTCCAAATCCTTTCCTTGTCCCCCACTGAGCTCGGCAGCTTAGGGTCCCCCAGCAGGAATCCACTGAAAAGAGAATACAAAGAAACATAAACCCCTCTCCCCACTCTCACTCCATTCACCCCCATTCACCCCCATTCACACCTCACCGATTTTACTAGTTTACTATTTACAATTTTACTATTTACAAAAACCAAACGAAAATAACCCTTTCCTGGCCCTCCGCCTTGAAAAAAAACAAGAACTCTGCCACTTTGGCCGACAAACCTTACCTCCTATTACACAGCAAAGATTTTTTTTTTTTTTTTTTTTCCTCTCCCACACATGGCAACAAGTTCGCAGCCTTTTTTTTCCCACCACCTTGCACCGCAGGTCCTACAAGTTTGTAGCCTTGTCACTGCAAAATCTGGTCCACGAAAGTTTATGGCCTTTTGATTCCACACGAAAATTATTTCCAGGGTCCGCAGAGTCTACTTCTCCTGCCCTGCTCCTCTGCTCCTTCATGTTGCTCTTGGCATCCGGTCATCCATCCACCACCCCCCATGCACCCCCCTCCCAACCTGACTACACCCCATCCACACATTCTAACTAAAAAAACAAAAAAAACGTGTGTTATATGTTTTTCCTTTTACCAAAGCACAACCAAAAGACATTTTCCAAAACTCTCAATACCATCCCATCTACTTACGCATTAATATACAAACTAAACACAGCATTTACATACCCAAGGCCCAAGTTTGGCACCTGTAAGCCCAATATCCATTATATGTCCTGTTTTTAAAACAAAAAGCTAAGGTGGCATGCACCAGCCCACCACCAGGAAAACGGGGTTCTAGAGGCTCCATCCCTCACTAACACATTCATCCTATCCCTCAAGAACTAAGACTGTCCCTACTTCTGTCCCTAAAAAAAGAAACCTGTCCCTATCTGTCCCTACCTGCCCCTACTCTACCTAACTTATCATAACTAACTCTCTATCTGTCCCTCAGTGCCTGTCCCTCCCTGTCCCTATCTGCCCCTACTTCTGTCCCTAACACACCCAGTGAAACTTATGCTATCCCTACCCTCATTCACACGGAGCTAGCTCTCCCTTGAGTGCGTTTTTAAAAGGAGAGGCCTCTCCAAAGCCAAGAGGCCTTCCTCACACCCAACCTTTCGAACTCCAAAGAACGGACCTTCACCAGGTCACCCAAGATGTTTCCTACCACCTCATCCCTTGGGAGGGTTTTTTTCCGCGTCGTAACTAGGCACCGTGCATTCCAAGTGTGGAACCTAACCGCTGCACTGACTAGGAATAAAGTGCACGGGTCCCGGCCACCCAGGGATCTGAACGCTCCATAGGCCCATTCAGTGTAGGAGAGGGACGCCAGCCGCGGCCAACGTATGGAGGCACCCACCCTGTTGTAAACCTCTGCATTAAAGGGACAATGAAGCAGGAAGTGCTCCATGCTTTCCAGCACGTCGCCACACTCCTCACGAGGGCAACCCCGGTCATCGGAGTTCCTGCACTTCAAGTTGTCCCTTACATACAGCCTCCCGTGGAAGCAACGCCAGGTCAAGTCCCAAAACTTCATGGGGATCCGCTTAGAATTTAAAAGCCCCAGCCCGACCTCCAGATCCCGGCCTGGGCAATCCTTAAGGGCCAGGGGCTTCTGGAAATGGGTCAACAGGACCCTCCTGTCAAGGCACTGCCTCGACATAGTCCTGATTTCCCACATTCCCAGACCCCACCGGCGGATCACCTTCAGAACCGGGGTAGCGTAAGCCGGAAGATGCCCATGAGGTGTGCGTAGGTCCTTCACCCGCCCTCCTGTCTCCCATTCCTGGAAGAAAGGCCAAAGCCAACCCTTGCAGGAGACTACCCACGGAGGAGCCCTCTCTAGCCAGAGGTTAGAGATGTTAGTCTTAAGAAAGGTGTTTACTAGAAACACCACCGGGTTGACCATACCCAACCCGCCTAGTCTCCTCGTACGGTATGTAACCTCCCTCTTGATTAGGTTAAGCCTATTCCCCCATAACAATTGGAAGAACAGGCTATAGACCCGCGTCCAGAGAGGTTCCGGCAAGATGCACACACTGCCCAGGTATATCAATAAAGGTAGCAGATAGCCTTTAGCCAGGGCAACCCTTTCCCTCAGGGTTAAAGACCAACCCTTCCATTGGTCCACCTTTTGGGCGGCGATCTTAAGTCTGCCCTCCCAATTTTGCTGGGGGTAGTCCCCGGGGCCAAATTCGATGCCTAGAATTTTGGCGGTGGCCTGGGGCCCTGGAAGGGTGTCCGGGAGATCAAAACTAGGATCTCCCCCTCCCAGCCAGAGACTTTCACACTTATCCCGGTTGATCATGGACCCGGATGCCTCCGAGTAGCGCACTACCTCCGACATGACCCAGTCCGCCTCCCCTCTCGAGGATACGAACAGGGAAACATCATCGGCGTACGCCACCACCCTCAGAGAGGAGCCAGAGCCCGCCCGGTCCATCCCGACTCCCGCCAACGGTCCACGATCTACCCTCCTTAAGAAGGGATCGATCGCGAACACGTATAAAAGCGGGCTCAGCGGACAGCCCTGACGGACCCCAGAACCCACCTCAAAAGGACGACCTGACCAACCATTCACCAGCGGAAAAGTCTCAGCCCCTTGGTACAAGATCTCTAACCATTTTACAAACCTCCCAGGCAGACCATACCTCAAAAGGACGGACCAGAGGTACTCGTGGTTGACCCGGTCAAAGGCTTTCGCTTGATCTAATGACAGCAAGTACCCCTTCCAGTGACCTGCCCTACCCTGCTCCACTGCCTCTCGGACACCGAGCACAGCACTAAAAGTACTGCGGCCTGGAACAGAGCAATGCTGGGCCCCTGAAAGGAGCCGGGGTGCAAACTTCACCAGCCGATTAAACAGCACCTTGGCCAGAACCTTCCGGTCCGTATCGAGAAGCGCTATGGGACGCCAGTTCTCGATTCGGGACGGATCCTTACCCTTTGACAGAATAATGAGGGCTGACTTCCTCATTGAGCCGGGAAGAGTGCCCGAGGAGAGACACTCATTAAAGACCCCTGTCAAGAGGGGGACCAAGGAGTCCCTAAAAGTCTTATAGAACTCAGATGTTAAGCCATCCGGACCTGGCGATTTCTTGAGCCGAAGCCCATCAATGGCCAGTCTCACTTCCTCTTCCCTGATTTCTTCTGCCAAAACACCAAGAGAGGGGTCACCCCCTGGCTCAGGGATGGCTTCAGCCAGGAAAGCCGACATCCTGTCCCGATCCAGATCCTTCTTTTCCAAGAGGTGTGAGTAGAAGGATCTGACCACCTCCAGGATCCCTGATTTGGATCTGTTCAGGGACCCCGTACTGTCGATCAGTCCTGTCACCATCTTACAATTCACTGACATCTTACAGTTTCTGTAAGGGTCGGGCGAGCGGTACTTCCCGAAGTCCCTCTCAAAAACCAAAGATGTGTGCCTATCATACTGACACCTCTTGAGCAAAGATTTCACTCTGGAGATTTCCTCTCGGTCACCTCCAGTCGAGACAAGCTGCTCGAGTTTCCTCCCCAGAGCCTGGTACAAGCGGTGCCTGTTCAGACTCCTGAGGCTCGAGAGCTGACGGAAGAACCCCGCCACCCGCTTTTTGAAGATCTCCCACCACTCTGACTTACTACTACAGAGATCCAACAGCGGTACCTGGCTCTGAAGAAAATCCTCGAAGGATTGTCTCACCTCCGCTTCTTCCAGCAGGGACGAATTGAGCTTCCACAGCCCTCTTCCCATCCGAGGAGTCTCTGCAACATTCAGAGAAAAGAAAATTAGACAGTGATCGGAGAACTCCACCTCAACGGCGGACACAGCAGAAAAGATGGCGTCCTCCTTCAAAAAAAACCTGTCTATTCTAGACCTACAGCTACCCCTATGGTAGGTGAAACCTCCGTGACCTGGGGTGTGCCGGATGTGGGCATCCACCAGGCGAGCTTCACTGGCTATGCTATTCAACGCGACGCTATCATAAGCCAGGCGATCTCCGGGACCCCCCCGGTCACGGGACCTCGTAATGGTGTTGAAGTCCCCACCGAAGACCACCTGTCGGCTCGTAAAAAGAAAGGGCTTGATCCTCAGGAAGAGACATTTGCGGTCCCACTTGGACTGCGGGCCGTAGATGTTGATGAGCCGGAGCTCTTGTCCCCTCATGAAGACATCTAGGATCAGGCACCTCCCCATTTCCAACTCAGTAACCCGTCGGCATTCAACTGCTGCAGTCTTAAAAAGGACTGCCACCCCGCTATACGGCTCGGCCGCAAGAGACCAGTATGAGGGCCCGCACCTCCACTCCCTCCGTGCTTTATAGACGGCCCCCATGTCTGTTAGTCTGGTCTCTTGCAAGAATAAAATTTCTGCCTCAATCCGGGAGAAAAAATCAAAGGCCGTGAAGCGAGCCGCATCTGACTTAATGCTGGCGACATTAATAGACGCCAGCGTCAACGGGGCGAGTTCAGCCATCATGGGTGATCGAGTTGGATGGCCAATTTCTTCCCTACCCCGCTATTACCTCCTCCTGGGGAGGGGTCAGACACCTTCCTTTTCAGGGAAGCTCCCGACGTGTCCATCCCACCCCCCCTGGTGTCCTCGCCCCCGGGTTCCAGGTCTGTCCCCCCCTCAGGAGGAGCAATGCCCCCTGAGGGACAGACTCCGCCATCCCCCGAAGGACCCTCCGGTGTTACCCCCGGCCCAGTACCCTCGTCTTGCGGTTCATCATCTGAACCCCCGAGGGCGCTGAACCGGTTGGAGAGTCTGATCAGAGGGGGGTCAGCGGGCCCTTCCGTATGCACCCTTGTGGTCGGGGGCGGGGGGGGACTTTGAAGGCTTGTCAGCCTTCCTCCCCACCGCTTTGCGCTTGGCACGCCTGGTTTTGCCACCTGGTGCTGTAGGCTGCTCTTGGACATCCTCATCAACACTTTCATACTGAGAGGAATTGTCCGAGTCAGCCGCTTTCTCCTCTCTCTCCATCCTCCTGATCTCCTCACTCACCGCACTCTCCCCCAGGGCCTCAGAGGCTTTGGCCACGGGCCTGGAGGGAGGAGCAGGCATCACCCCGGTTGCCCGAGGCTCCACCTGTCCCTTACCTCCCTGGCGTTTTTCCTGCCTCCGCTGGTACGCGGGGCCCCTTGCAGCATTGCCCTTCCTCACTGGCCCCTCAGCCCTTCCCCCTTCGCCACCACCTGCCACAGCAGAAGCAGCGCCACCGGGGGTTGCCCCCCCGCGGTCTCCCCCCACCGGGCCTGTGGCGGCATTAGAGAAAGAGCGAGGGCAGCGGCTGAGAGGGTGACCCAGGTCACCACACAGGTGGCACCGAATGTCTTTGCACAAGGCAGCCAGGTGACCTACCCCACCACACAACGCGCACTTCTGCACCTTGCAGTTGGCGCTGAAGTGAGTGGGGTCGCCGCACTTGTGGCAGACCTTCGGTTGCCCCTGGTAGAAGACCAGGATCCTGTCCCTTCCCAGGAACGCCGAGGAAGGGATGTGGGTGACCGTGCCGCCGGAAACCTTCAATTTGACCATGAAGGTCCAGCCCCCCGACCAGATGCCAAACTCGTCCCTGTTCTTTTTTGGGACCTCGGTGACCTCCCCGTAACGGGAAAGCCACGTCATGATGTCCACGCCTGCGAGTGACTCATTACATGTAACCACGGTCACTCGCTTGACGGAATTTTGGCGAGACACCGCTTGAGCCACGAAGTCTCGCCATCCGGGCTCTTCTCGCACCAGCTCGTAGTTTGACCAGAAGAGCTCAAGCCCCTCTGGCCGCACGAAGCTGACGTCGAAGAAGCGGGACGCCGAAGGGTGTATCAGGGCAAAGATGTCATTCGCCCCGAAGCCCATCTTAAGGAGGAGCTCCACCACCTTGCTCCTAGGTGGACAAGCTTCACTGCCCCCCCACCTAAGACGGACCACATTCCTTCTTGGCGGCCCCTGCCCGGCTGTGGGGAGAGACCAAACAGTCCCTCCCTCCCTTTGATTTTGGAAGGCTGCTAGGCCATGTCTCTCTATCCAGAAAGACAGGTCCACTGTCCTCCCCTCTACCATGATCGATCTTTCTCCCCTTTGGAGGGCCTCCAGGAAACGGCGGTGCAAACCGCCGTCCCCGGAGCCCGGAGGCGAGGAGACCCCCCCGGAACCACCCCGACCCCCAGCCGCGACCCCCGCATAATTACGTTGGGGCCTCGCGGCTGGGGGGGCAGACGGGCCAGCCCTCCCACCACTACCACCACTTGTGCCAGCATCCTCATTCACTCTCCCGTTCACTCTTTTATTATTTCCACTCGCTCCGGCACTCACTCCAGCATTTACTGCCACATTCACACTCGCACTCACTCCCTCATCCATATCGCTCACATCACCATTTATGTCCTCAAACAGCTCTTCAAAAATATCTCCTATCTCACTCCCACTCTCACTTCCAGATAGACCACTATTTACATTAGCAGACTTGGTGTTGCAGTACCCCTGCCTGCCTGCTGGGGGCCCTGACTGGCCAGTGCTCTGCTCCTTGGAGCTGCTGGCACTGCTCCAACTCTTGTCCAGGAGTGCCACTGCCCCTTTAAATACCTCCGAGCAGAGCGCACTCAGTACGCCCTGCCCGAGCCTGGGAGCAGCAGCAGCTCCTGGGTTCTCTGGCTCCACTTTTTTTTCTTTTTGTGGTGTCTTTGCACTGAGGACAGGGACGGCCACTGCCACCGCACCCTGCCCTCTGCTGTTCGCCCCCGCCGGCTTCCCAAGGAGCGCCAGAGCCCCCGCACCACCAGATGGAGGTAAGCGGGCTGGGGACCCCGACAACTCCCTACCGACTTTTGGGGGCACTATGCTGCTTGAGGGGGTAGGCGGGACAGGAGGCAGTGGGCCCGCCAAGGCCACGCCCCCCCCGCCGGCCGCAGCCACCCCGGGCAGAGCAGTGACCCCTTGCGAGGCCACGCCCTCCCCAGGTGACGCGGGCACAGCGGGCGGGACAGCGGCCGAGGAGGACACGCCCCCCCGCATGCCGCAGCCTTTGCAGGCTGGGCAACACTCGGGGAGGCCACGCCCCCCTCACGGACTGTCACTGCGCCCCTGAAGCCACCACTTGATGTTGGCAGGGCTGGCCACTCCCCCTCATCGCCCAGCGGCGGCGGTGCCCCCAGCACGGACCCCTTTTTGGGTCTACGCGCCGGGGACCCCGCTCTTGCCACGGGCGCCGTCAGAGGAGCTACCAGCCCCTTGCATTTTTTTAGCTGCTGCTTCACAGCAGCCTCCACGGCCTTTCTAGGTCTCTGGACCCCCATAAGTGGACCAGACTTAACGGACCCGTGCGTGGGGGATCCAGAGACCCCAGCACTCACCGCCGGAGGTGCGGTCCTGGCTGTACCCGTGCTGAGCGCCAGGCCAGCCCCCCCTGCCACCGGGGACTGAGCCCGGACACCACTACTGCCAATACCGCCAGCGGCTGTTACACCACTGGCACCAGCACCGACCTCCATGTCGCTGCCTGAACCCTCACCGCCACCACCAGATGTGACGGTAAGGTCCAGGCACACATCACTCTGCCCGCGCCCCCGCTGCGGACCCACCACAGGGCCCGAGCCGGGGTGGGCAGCGGGTTCCATACAGCGGGACAGAGGGACCCCGGAAAGAGGGACAAACATAAGTTTGTCAGCCACGGTGTTTTTTGGCTTGCGCTTGTTTTTTTTCTTTTTCCTCTTTCCGGTTGCCTCGTCCTCAGGGCAGACCTCATCCCCAAAGAGCAGTGTGCCAAACCGCTCTGGGGACTCGATCTGCCTCACCTGTTGTAGGACGAGGCAGCCCCCCTCACTACTACTGTCCCCACTCCCACCAGCCTCCCCCTCGCCCCCACTTTCCTCCGAGTAACTGGAGTCCGGTGGGAGAGCCACTTGCTCAGGGGCCACCCCGCTGCATGTTACCTGGGTGTTGTTGCTCACCAGGCCTTCAGGTGGGGCAGGCGTAGATGTTCCACCATCCTCCTCCTCTTGGCCCTCCACCTGGCAGGGGCCTCCCGACCCCCCAGGAGACCCTCCGGTCATGGCTCTAAACCGGTCATCGTTTTTCAGTTTCTCTTGCAAAGGGGCCGCTCCCACTCAGGATAGCCGCCCGTATCTCCTCCAAGGCCCTGATAGCCCCCTTCAGCCTCTCCACCGTGGCGGAGACCTCAGCTCGTCTCGAGGCGGGGAGCCGGTTCTTAGCCACCGCTCGTGCTCCCCTTAACTCCTCCCGGAGTTTTCTCAGCTGTTTGGCGGCCTCCTCATATTCGCAGAGGTGCGCATGGATGCGGGAGGCGTAGATGGTGGATGGCTCTCCCTCAGCTCTGGAGCCCCAGATGTTGGGGGGCTCTGCCACTGCACCTCTGCTCTGGGCCGCCACTCCTCCGGGAGGAGGAGCCGCCACGGTACCAGCTTCGGGGGGCCCGGTGTCCCGGGGCTCCTGGGTCCTGCGACCCCCTCTCTCCTGGCTCCGTCTCTTCCCCATCTCCCTGGGACTGGCTGGCTGCACCCTGGCCTCCGGATGGTGCTGAGGCCCCCCACCCCCAGCTGGCTTGCCGGAGGGTGGGAGCCAGGGGCACAGCCCCGGCGCTCAGTCCCAGGGAAAGTCCTCTTTCCTGGGAAGGGGGCAGATGGAAAATACTTGCAGGAAAAAACCTCCCTTCCCAGGAGCTTAGCAAGACCCTAGCCTGCAGACGCTCAGCACAGATGCACCTCCTCTTCCTGGGCGTGCTCTATCCTCCGGTCACCTCCAGAGCTGCAGACACTTTTCTGCTGTTACATCATGTCTTATCCTCCAGTCACCTCCAGAGCTGCAATCACTATTCTGCTGTTACATCGTGTCCCTATCCTCCAGTCACCTCCAGAGCTGCAGTCACGATTCTGTTACATTGTGTCTTATCCTCCAGTCACCTCCAGAGCTGCACTCACTATTCTGCTGTCACATGATGTCTTTTCCTCCAGTCACCTCCAGAGCTGCAGTCACTATTCTGCTGTTACATCCTGTCTTATCCTCCCATCACCTCCAGAGCTGCAGTCAATATTCTGCTGTTACATCCTGTGTTATCCTCCAGTCACCCCCAGAGTTGCAGTCACTATTCTGCTGTTACATTGTCTTATCCTCCAGTCACCTCCGAATCTGCACTCATTATTCTGCTATAACATTGTGTCTTATCCTCCAGTCACCTCCAGAGCTGAACTCACTTTTCTGCTGTTACATCGTGTTTTATCCTTCAGAGAGAGAGATTTCGCAGCCTGGATATAGGGTTAAATCACCCGGACAAGCGCAAAATGTGGATCCGCCCATGAAAAAACGTTTCATGCTCCGTCCTGTCCGCTTAATAGACGGCAAAATCTTGGCGGATCCATACAATAGTGGATCGAACGGATGACCATCCGTCAAGATCCGCCGATAATGCAAGTCTATGAGGAAAAAAACGGATCCGCCAAGAAAAATGGCGGATCCATTTTTTTTTGCAAATCGGCGGATCTTGACTGATGGTCACAAACGGAAGTGTGAAACAGGCCTAAGCTGACCGCCGGAAATGACTTCTGACCTCATTTCCGGCGGTCAGCTTATAGCATGTCACCTCACGAGGAGGTAATCGTTCGGGACTCTGCAGGAGGACAGAGAAGCGGCGGCGGGGCATCAGCGCTATATTTTTTTTTCTGTTTATAATTATTGTTTATGAAACAGTGTGATCAGCAATGCTAAATGGGTGCGGTTGGGGCGTGGATATGGGCATGACTGCTAAAATGGGTGTGGCTAGGGGCGTGGCCTAAAATTTGCCACGGCGCGCTACGTGCGCTGCAGCCTTTCTCCCTCTTTGCCTTCTTCAAAAGTTTGGAGATATGTTACCACACAAGACAGCGATGCTGGCTGCATGTCAGTTGTGCAGTACTGTGCGACGTGCGTGCGTCCTATTCGCTGTGAACACAGCACCGCAACAGCACAAAAAAACTGCCCTACAGTAGCTGTGTTCTGCATGCAATGTGCAGAAAATGGCGGCGGCAGGGCTTAGAAAGAGCCAGGCTATGATTCATAGACTATGACGCTGGGCGGCCAGCCAATCATAGTAATGCCGCCCACAACCAAGAAGGCTGCAGCATTACTGTGATTAGCGAATGCTGGGCGGGAGATCCGAGTGGTGCGAGGTGAGTAGTGAAATACGCTCTATATTCCGAGTACCGCGAGTACTTCACTACTTGCCGAGTACTGAATACCCACGATTATGCTCGCTCATCCCTATTTCTCATACGTGAAAAAGAAAAAAAAAAATCTATTCTTTTCATTTTGTAACAATCAGTGAAAATCGGATCACACTCCGATGACATCTGATTTTTTTCACAGACTTAAGTTGCATTACCGATTCTGATCTGAGATTCCGATCAACATCAGACACGTCTCCGCAATTTTGCGAGGACCACTCGATCCACTTTAAAATCACAGACGTGTGAACAACCCCATTCACTATTGTAAGTATGAGTCCTACCAGTGAAAAACACGTATAGCTCTGATATAGATGTGTGATTGAGGACTAAATGTATGCCCCAGAGCATTTCCTTGCATAGAACTGTGGTGAGCCTGTGTAATCAAGACCTTAAATGACCACTAAGGCCTGTTTCACACTTCCGTTGTTGGCGGACAGTTGACATCCGCCAAAAATGAAAATTAACGGATCCGCCTCCGTTGTGACATACAGATGTCAGCGGATGCTAATATGGACGGATCCGCCGAAGATGAAAAATTTAAAGCGACCGCAGTCTGGAAAGAGAGAGAGAGAGAATTTTTCTACGCTCCCGGAACGGCATTTCAGGGTTAAAATGCTTTCCGGAGTAAAGCTTCTGGGCATGTGCACTTAAAATTGACGGACCGTCAAGGAAAAAAAACGTTGCAGGGTCTTGGTGGATCCGTCAACGGGTGGGATGGACGACCGTGAGTCAAGATCCGCCACTAATGTAAGTCTATGGGGGAAAAAAACGGATCCGCCAAAAAAAATTTTTTTCTAAAATTGGCAGATTTTGACTAACGTCAAAAAACGGAAGTGTGAAACAGACCTAAGTAACATGCATTTAGCAGATATGTGGTGGTTCGTCGGCCATACTTGTAAACCTAGCATTAGTGAATGGGCTTTGTTCATATTTTGGGTTTGGAGGCCCCTGAGATATGGCTTGTTTACACGATATGTTTTTGCCATTCTCACCTCCCACCCCATCTTTTTTTTTACGCAAAAAACAGCATTTTACCTTACCAGCAAAGTGAATGAGATTTCTGAAATGTCATGCACACGCTGCTTATTTTTTCTTAAGCAGTCTCACATCTGGAGCATGTTAATTCAGCGCCTTTTGCAGCATTTTTCACCCATACTGATGTTAGGGGGAAAAGAGGTATTAAAAACACGTGCAAAAATGGCGTCGTTTACACAGCGTTTTCCCTGCCAAGAGACAAATGTTTGGTACAGAAATGTTTGCTGCATATACAGTATTTAGCATGCACATGTACTCAAATAGTTTTTATTAATTGGAATTTTATTATTGGATTTTGTACATAAGCGACCTTTGAATTTCAGATCTTGCACAGGATATTTGTAGGACTGGAAGAGCAAACATTTCAAAATAACTGACAAGTCGGAACTTGCTTCAGATTTGCATCTTAGCTGTTCTCACCACTGTTTATTTTGCAAAAATAGCATCAGAGTGTGATATGTATATTGCCAAAAAATTTGGCAATATACTTATCGATGTAAATACCTTTATGCCCCAAAAATGACAGAAATATTCTAGGAGTGAGACCTTTATTGGCTAACCAGAAGAATTATGTTTGCAGCTTTCAGAGCTCAGAGGCTCCTTCATCAGGCGGGTTGACAAATGAATTATTGAGACAAGAGCACAACATTTAAGAGACATCACAACCGGACATTTGTGTATAGGGTGTGTGGCGCCCCTGAGGGTTCAGTCGCCACAGAGGTACTACACCTCCTCCTGAGGTGTGGTGCCCCACCAACCAGGTAAGCTGGAGACACCTGACCACACTCCAACAGCTGCATCCCACACAACATAGTAGTGCAGCAAAGCACCTTTGGTGGCTCCCTGCTTCGAACATGAAGAGTGCTGGGAGGTGGGTGGAGCTTAGTCTTCACAAGAGAGCGGGAGATTATTAGGACTAGGGCAGTCTGTGAGAGAAGATCCCGAGAGTGGGATGGATTGAAGGAAGTGCTGCAGCAGACCTCAGTGACCTGGGTCTGCTGGCACAGGAAAGAGATATTCAGAAAGCCTAAGGGTATGTGCACACGTTGCAGAAAATTTCTGCACAAAAACCTGAATCCCTTCCCAGAAACCGCGGCGGTTTTGATGCGTTTTGATGCGTTTTTTACCGCAGCGGTTTCTAAAAGCATGGGAGAAGCCTAAACCGCGGAAAAAAACGCAAAATTAATGTGCATGCTGTGGTTTTTAGCGCGATGCGGTTTTTTCGCGGTTAAGAACGCATCAATGTGCACACAAAGTGCAAAATGCATAGAAATGACTGTGCAGCTTATTTTTAGCGGTTTTATAGCGGTTTTATAGTGAAAACCGCGGTAAAAACCGCTAAAAAAATGCTGTGTGTGAACACAGCCTAATTCTCCATAAGAAAGATAGTTTTGTACGGAACGTAAGGAGAAGAAGATAACTAAGGATTAGGGTTAGAGCAGAGCCCTTCCTCAAGTTCTAAGCGCATGGCCGGGGTCCGGTCCCCGAGGTTGAATGGATACTAATGGTCCTGCAGCAGACACCGGAGGAATAGACATTGTCACCACTTTATTCCCACACAAGACTTGGGGGCACAACAGCAACGTGAGTGAGCCAGGACTTGGTAGCAAGGAGTCCCCGAAGCAAGCTACAGCTCTCTGCTGTACAAGAAGAGTTCAAAGGAACATCTTAAAGGAGGAACTTGGGTTTAACACACAACCACAAGTACTTCATTACAAGCGCTAGAAAGGAGACGTTCAGAGAAGGCATATGTTGGCCGAGTGTTGGAACGGAGTACTTCATCTTGCCTGGATGTTGTCTGAGCCCCTGACCTGGAGGACACAGCACGGAGGCGGGCAACTGTATGCACAACAGACTGTGAGTAAAGCTTTGGAACTACATGCCCTGGTGTCCTCCGCTTATTCCTGCGCCAACCCACTCAGCACTGCTACATCTCTGTGCTTAACACCGCACCATTACGCTCTCCTCACTAGCTCTTCATCTACACTGCCCTGGGACTCCAGCCCTACCTGTGGAGGGGGGCCACAACATCATTGCTGCACCACACCATCTGTCACAGAGGATCTGTCCGCAGCGTCGGCTTAACATCTTCATTGCCGAACACCACAGGTGGCGTCACGAATCATCCACTTATAAACTTTAATCATTATCCACACACACTTGCAATCCCCCTTTTACAATGGACACCCAGGGCCACGGACCGGGTTACAGCTACCGTGACATCTCCCATTGAGTACCCCACGGCCCTGGCAGGCGACCCATCTTTGGCGTCACGAACAGGATGATGAAGCCCGGTACCACCGGGTCCTGTGTGCTGAAGATTTATTGGACTTAATTGCTGAGAATGTGCAAAATAACCAAAATTATAGACTGTAAAATGGACTCTCAAAATGGCCGCCGGCGCGGTGAAGAAGGGCATGACAACATGGGTGGTCCTAAGAAAAGAGCGCAAACTGTCCTGGGCCTCCCCTGCCTGAACTTCTATGCTACAGCAACATGGCCCACCCCCAGAGGGGTTCTTATACTGGCCTGGTATGGAGGAGTAGTAAGAAGACGCCGTCCCCGGAAGGAGGAGCGAAGCCGTGTGGCGGGAAAGGAGCCCAGGAAGGAGAAAGGACACCATGTTGGAAGAAGCTCGGGGGCCTGAAGAGCGCGAGGAGGCTGAGCAGATCTTCCTCGGCGCACTGATTGAAGGCTCCGACCCCGCTTCCACAATGGACCGCCAGCAGCTGGAGGACGAAATTGCCCAGCTGAATGACAGCCTGCAGATGAGGCAGGCCTTGCTGAAGCAGCGGAGGCAGCGCGCCCAGGAGGGGCCTGCTGAAGAGGTACCCGTCACTGCTGCACCAGCCTCATCGCCGGCAGCATCTGCTACCCCCATGGCACCGGTAACATCGCCACCAGCGATTGCTGCTGCCTCCACCCTGGCACCGCTGCCGGACGACGCCGCCTGCCAGGAGGTGTTATCCTCAGGTCCAGGGACTGACATCGCTGTGGAGGATGCGCCACCTGAAATGCTGCCGACGCCTGCGTAGGACCCGAGCGGCCATGAGGAAAAAGGTACTGCCGTCGCCCCCAAGTCCTGGGAAACCCTGTCAGGCCCCATCGGGTCCCTGCCTGTCCCAACAGTCACCGCAGCCTCCATGTCCATAGCAGCAGTGACACCAGCTGCCAGGGGTTGGCTGGCACTTTTCAGCCTCGAGGGCAATCACAAAGCAGTGGCCCTCGAGTTGCGGTGACCCTCCCTTTAACTGCTTATCTCTGGCCATTGCATTAAAGCAACAGAAATAACAGGCTTTACAAATAGGCTGGTATGTAGATATGGGAACAGTAAGGAGCTTGCTACATAGATATGAGAGCAGAACTGAGCTTACTCCAGAGATATGGGAGCAGAACCGAGCTTACTACAGAGATATGGGAGCAGAAATGAGTTTACTACAGAGATATGGGAGCAGAAACGAGCTTACTACAGAGATATGGGAGCAGAAACGAGCTTACTACAGAGATATGGGAGCAGAAGCGAGCCTACTATAGAGATATGGGAGCAGAAACGAGTTTACTACAGAGAAATGGGAGCAGAACCGAGCTTACTGCAGAGATAAGGGAGCAGAAACAAGCTTACTCCAGAGATATGGGAGCAGAAACGAGCTTACTACAGAGAAATGGGAGCAGAAACGAGCTTACTACAGAGAAATGGGAGCAGAACTGAGCTTACTATAGAGCTATGGGATCAGAACAGAGCTTACTGCAGAGATATGAGAGCAGAAACAAGCTTACTCGAGAGATATGGGAGGAGAAACGAGCTTACTACAGAGAAATGGGAGCAGAACCGAGCTTACTATAGAGCTATGGGATCAGAACAGAGCTTACTGCAGAGATATGGGAGCAGAAACAAGCTTACTCCAGAGATATGGGAGCAGAAACGAGCTTACTACAGAGAAATGGGAGCAGAACCAAGCTTACTATAGAGCTATGGGATCAGAACAGAGCTTACTGCAGAGATATGGGAGCAGAACAGAGCTTACTGCAGAGATATGGGAGCAGAAACGAGCTTACTACAGAGAAATGGGAGCAGAACCGAGCTTACTATAGAGCTATGGGATCAGAACAGAGCTTACTGCAGAGATATGGGAGCAGAACAGAGCTTACTGCAGAGATATGGGAGCAGAAGCGAGCTTACTACAGAGAAATGGGAGCAGAACGAGCTTACTGAAGAGCTATGGGATCAGAACAGAGCTTACTGCAGAGATATGGGAGCAGACCAGAGCTTACTAAAGAAATATGGGAGCAGAAGAGAGCTTACTCCAGAGATATGGGAGCAGAACCGAGCTTGCTCCAGAGATATGGGAGCAGAACCGAGCTTGCTCCAGAGATATGTTAGCAGAACCGAGCTTACTACAGAGATATGGGAGCAGAAACGAGCTTACTACAGAGATATGGGAGCAGAAACGAGCTTACTACAGAGAAATGGGAGCAGAAGCGAGCTTACTATAGAGATATGGGAGCACAAACGAGTTTACTACAGAGAAATGGGAGCAGAACCGAGCTTACTACAGAGATATGAGAGCAGAAACAAGCTTACTCCAGAGATATGGGAGCAGAAACAAGCTTACTACAGAGAAATGGGAGCAGAACCGAGCTTACTATAGAGCTATGGGATCAGAACAGAGCTTACTGCAGAAATATGGGAGCAGAACAGAGCTTACTGCAGAGATATGGGAGCAGAAACGAGCTTACTACAGAGAAATGGGAGCAGAACGAGCTTACTGAAGAGCTATGGGATCAGAACAGAGCTTACTGCAGAGATATGGGAGCAGATCAGAGCTTACTAAAGAAATATGGGAGCAGAACAGAGCTTACTCCAGAGATATGGGAGCAGAACTGATGTTGCTCCAGAGATATGGGAGCAGAACCGAGCTTACTACAGAGATATGGGAGCAGAATAGAGCTTACTGCAGAGATATGGGAGCAGAAACGAGCTTACTACAGAGAAATGGGAGCAGAAACGAGCTTGCTCCAGAGATATGGGAGCAGAACCAAGCTTACTACAGAGATATGGGAGCAGAAACGAGCTTACTTCATCATGTGAAGCCCCCACTCATCCCCCCTTCATCCTGTACAGCCCAACTCACCCCCCTTCATCATGTGAAGCCCCACTCACCCCCTTCATCCTGTACAGCCCCACTCACCCCCCTTCATCATGTGAAGCCCCCACTCACCCCCTTCATCCTGTACAACCCCACTCACCCCTCTTTATCATGTCTAGCTCCACTCAACCCCCTTCATCATGTGTAGCCCCCACTCACCCGCCTTCATGTACAGCCCCCACTCACCCCCCTTCATCCTGTACAGCCCCACTCACCTCTCCTTCATCATGTGTAGCCCCCACTCACCCCCTTCATCATGTGTAGCCCCCACTCCCCCCCTTCGTCATGTGTAGCCCTCACTCACCCCCTTCATCATGTACAGCCCCACTCACCCGCCTTCATGTACAGCCCCCACTCACCCCCCTTCATCCTGTACAGCCCCAGTCACCCCCCTTCATCATGTGCAGCCCCCACTCACCCCCTTCATCATGTACAGCCCCCAGTCACCCCCCCTTCATCATGTACAGCCCCCAGTCACCCTTCATCATGTACAGCCCCCAGTCACCCCCCTTCATCATGTACAGCCCCCAGTCACCCCCCTTCATCATGTACAGCCCCCAGTCACCCCCCCTTCATCCTGTACAGCCCCCAGTCACCCCCCTTCATCATATACAGCCCCCAGTCACCCCCCTCATCATGTACAGCCCCCAGTCACCCCCCTTCATCATGTACAGCCCCCAGTCACCCCCCCATCCTGTACAGCCTCCAGTCACCTCCCATTCATTATGTACAGCCCCCACTCACCCCCCATTCATTATGTACAGCCCCCACTCACCCCCTTCATCCTGTACAGCCCCCAGTCACTCCCCCTTCATCATGTACAGCCCCCAGTCACCCCCTCTTCATCCTGTACAGCCCCCCAGTCACCCCCCTTCATCCTGTACAGCCCCCAGTCACCCCCCATTCATCATGTACAGCCCCCAGTCACCCCCCTCATCCTGTACAGCCCCCAGTCACCCCCCATTCATTATGTACAGCCCCCACTCACCCCCCATTCATTATGTACAGCCCCCACTCACCCCCTTCATCCTGTACAGCCCCCAGTCACCCCCCCTTCATCATGTACAGGCCCAGTCACCCCCCTTCATCATATACAACCCCCAGTCACCCCCCTTCATCATGTACAGCCCCCAGTCACCACCACCCCTTATCCTGTACAGCTCCCAGTCACCCCCCATTCATTATGTACAGCCCCCCTCATCCTGTACAGCCCCCACCCACCCCCCATTCATTATGTACAGCCCCCACTCACCCCCTTCATCCTGTACAGCCCTCAGTCACCCCCCCTTCATCATGTACAGCCCCCAGTCACCCCCCTTCATCATGTACAGCCCCCCAGTCACCACCCCTTCATCATGTACAGCCCCCCTCATCCTGTACAGCCCCCAGTCACCCCCCATTCATTATGTACAGCCCCCAGTCACCCTTCATCATGTACAGCCCCCAGTCACCCCCCTTCATCATGTACAGCCCCCACTCACCCCCTTCATCCTGTACAGCCCTCAGTCACCCCCCCTTCATCATGTACAGCCCCCAGTCACCCCCCTTCATCATGTACAGCCCCCCAGTCACCACCCCTTCATCATGTACAGCCCCCCCCATCCTGTACAGCCCCCAGTCACCCCCCATTCATTATGTACAGCCCCCAGTCACCCTTCATCATGTACATCCCCCAGTCACCCCCCTTCATCATGTACAGCCCCCCTCATCCTGTACAGCCCCCAGTCACCCCCCATTCATTATGTACAGCCCCCGCCCACCCCCCATTCATTATGTACAGCCCCCACTCACCCCCTTCATCCTGTACAGCCCTCAGTCACCCCCCCTTCATCATGTACAGCCCCCAGTCACCCCCCTTCATCATGTACAGCCCCCCAGTCACCACCCCTTCATCATGTACAGCCCCCCAGTCACCCCCCCTTCATCCTGTACAGCCCCCAGTCACCCCCCCTTCATCCTGTACAGCCCCCAGTCACCCCCTTCATCATATACAGCCCCCAGTCACCCCCCTTCATCATGTACAGCCCCCAGTCACCCCCCCTTCATCATGTACAGCCCCAGTCAACCCCCATTATGTACAGCCCCCAGTCACCCCCCATTCATTATGTACAGCCCCCACTCACCCCCTTCATCCTGTACAGCCCCCAGTCACCCCGCTTCATCATGTACAGCCCCCAGTCACCCCTTCATCATATACTGCCCCCAGTCAGCCCCCTCATCCTGTACAGCCCCCAGTCACCCCCAATTCATTATCTAAAGCCCCCAGTCACCCCCCATTCATTATGTACAGCCCCCACTCACCCCCTTCATCATGTACAGCCCCCAGTCACCCCGCTTCATCATGTACAGCCCCCAGTCACCCCCCTTCATCATGTACAGCCCCCCAGTCACCCCCTTCATCCTGTACATCCCCCAGTCACCCCCCTTCATCATATACAGCCCCCAGTCACCCCCCCTTATCATGTACAGCCCCCAGTCACTCCCCCTCATCATGTACAGCCCCCAGTCACCCCCCTTCATCATGTACAGCCCCCCAGTCACCCCCCTTCATCCTGTACAGCCCCCAGTCACCCCCTTCATCATATACAGCCCCGTCACCCCCCCTTCATCATGTACAGCCCCCAGTCACCCCCCTTCATCATGTACAGCCCCAGTCAGCCCCCTCATCCTGTACAGCCCCCAGTCACCCCCAATTCATTATGTACAGCCCCCAGTCACCCCCCTTTCATTATGTACAGCCCCCACTCACCCCCTTCATCATGTACAGCCTCAAGTCACCCCGCTTCATCATGTACAGCCCCCAGTCACCCCCCTTCATCATGTACAGCCCCCAGTCACCCCCCTTCATCATGTACAGCCCCCCAGTCACCTCCCTTCATCATGTACAGCCCCCCAGTCACCCCCCTTCATCCTGTACAGCCCCCAGTCACCCCCTTCATCATATACAGCCCCCAGTCACCCCCCTTCATCATGTACAGCCCCCAGTCACCCCCCTTCATCATGTACAGCGCCCAGTCACCCCCCATCCTGTACAGCCCCCAGTCACCCCCCATTCATTATGTACAGCCCCCACTCACCCCCCATTCATTATGTACAGCCCCCACTCATCCCCTTCATCCCGTACAGCCCCCAGTCACCCCGCTTCATCATGTACAGCCCCCAGTCACCCCCCTTCATCATGTACAGCCCCCCAGTCACACCCCCTTCATCATGTACAGCCCCCAGTCACCCCCCTTCATCATATACAGCCCCCAGTCACCCCCCTTCATCATGTACAGCCCCCAGTCACCCCCCCTTCATCATGTACAGCCCCCAGTCACCCCCCTCATCCTGTACAGCCCCTTGTCACCCCCCCTTCATCCTGTACAGCCCCCACTCTCCCCCTCCCCCATTTAATTCATTTTATAAATAAAAAAAAAAAGTTCCCCATACTTACCTCACAGCCGGCTCGCTCCCCAGCAGCGCCTCTGCTTTCAGCGTCGTCCGGGACATGTCGTTGCGTGCATGATGACGTCATCGCGCACGCCCGACATCTGACCCGGAAGTAGAGCCGGAGAGAGCGGGTGCTGAGCAGCCGTCAAAGTGACGGCCGTGCACAGCTCCCGGCCCCGGCCTGATAGACTGTGACGTGGGCGGCTGTCTGCTGCCAGCGGCATCACAGCGTCACAGTACAGAGCAGAGGGCATGGCCGCCCACAATTTACTGTGCGGCCGGCCCTGTACAGGTGCTGGGGGAGCGGCCCGGGGGGCATTTGCCTCTCTGCCACCCGGACCAGCCCGCCCCTGCCAGCTGCACCCCCACCAGCACAGTGCACACCAGCCACACAGACACTGGGTGTGAAATCCATGATCCTGGTGCTAGGCAAAGTGCCTATGGACAGAAATGGTCCTGTGCTTGCACAGCCATCAAGTGGCAGCACCCAAGTTTTACTGGGTCGCCCTCCCAGGGCTGTGGGGTACTTGGCACTGGGCCGGTGTCTGGGGAATGTGTCACAGCAGCGGTGACCCAGTCCGTGGCCCTGGGCTCCCAAGCAATGGGGGATGTAGTTAATGGTAGAATAGTTTGTGACGCCACCCGTGGTGTTTGGCAAGTATGGTGTTAGGCCAACGCTGCATACAGATCTGCTGGGACTGATGGTAGGGCGTAGCAAAGATGTAAAAGCTCCCCACAGGTGGAGCTGTAGCCCCAGGGCAGTGTAGATGTAACCAGCATGGGGATGTAGCAGTGCTAGAAGCGTAGGGAACAGACAAGACACAGCGGTTGCAGTTTCTGTACCTTTACTTAGTATATGCAGTCCAGGGTCCTGATTACCGATGGTGTTGGAGCAGGTTAGCCTGGAAGCAGATCAGGATTCTCTCTCAGCAGAAGGGCTGTGCAGTCTCCTTCCTAGCGCCTTGTGGTGTGAAGCACCCCAGTACTTAGTTACTCTGGAATGCCTCTCTTCAGATGTTCCTAGAACTATACTTGTATGACAGACAGCTGTAGCCCCTCTTGGGGACTCCTCTCCCGAGTCCTGGCTCTCCACTCAATTGCTGGTGTGTACCAAGTCTCTGATGGGAGCAGGGCATTTACATCCTCCCACTCCTCTGGTATCTGTGGCAGGACCGTTAGTATCCGTACCACCGTGGAGACCAGGCTCCAGTTCTTGCGCTCTTTCAGTGAGGGAGCTCTCCACCCGGAGCTCAACCTCCACTTTCCTCCACACGTCTGCACACGTGGATCTCCTTCAACTAACTGACCACTCCTTCCTCTCAGCCCTCAGGGAGCACCCCCTCCCCTTCATCCTGGTTCAGAGTTCCCCCTGCTCGCTTGGAGTGGAACTGTGTTGCATGCATTAGGTTAACTGCTGGAGAGACCCATCACTGCTTCCAAGCCTGGCATTACCCTCCCCTGGAGGAAGGCAAGGCCAGTGTGGCAACCATACCCCTGGGGGCGCACATTACCATTCAAGTGACCAAACACCAAGGCAGCAGAGATACCACCTGAAGCTGAGGAACAACATTCAATGGTACAAGTTGCTACCCCTGCTGTACCTCAGGCAGCAGTTCCACCAGCTGCTACCTCATCCTTTGTGCAACCATCAACAGGAAGAGGAAAGCCTGAAGTTCTCCCCTGGAAGCAGCCAAAGAAGTCAGCTTCCACCACCCCAGGAGGAGACCACTACTAAAGAACCTGCCCACAAATAAATAACTGTTACCATGGAGGGTATTGGCACCGTTGTGCCTCATTGTTTATGTTTTTGCCTAGTAGCGTTGGCAGCATTTTTACTGAACTGCAGAGATCATGGACAAAGAGTGATCCACAAACTGGGTTTGTAAATAGTTGCGCCTTTTAAGGTGCCCTCTCTTGGTTTTACATAAGTCTTCTTTAGATAAGAACTACCTCAGACTTGGAGTTCTGCTCCAATTCCAAGGACACTGCAAGAAATCCCGGCTGGGAGCGGTGTCCAGCACGTGCAAGAATTATTGATGTCTTAATGTGAAGTATTGTATAATGTGCCTTATAAAAATGTTGATAATAATAGAACAGATTTTATATAGAGTTTACCTGATAGTAGTATCTAGGTATTTGATTAGGAATGAATATTTTGCCGAATTTAGACTAAATGGTAGTACTTTAATAAAGATGTGTAAAATTTGAATAAAGGTTTGAATACAGGTGATGAACCAGGCATCAGCGGTTGTCACCCATAGTCTAGCAGAGACAGTGAAAATGTGAAAGACGGAGAAGAACATGTGTAGATGATAATACTTGAATTGGTAGTGAGTTTACTTTCATAACACTTTAAATTCGGTAATATAACTTTATATTAAGTATAGATAGTTAAGTTGTTCTGCAACGTTCAAGAATCGGTGCCTCCCAAAATGGGAAGTTTAGGTTAAGAACTGTTTATTAAGCATTCAAAAATTTTGTATGTTCCTTATTTGTAATATCTTTGTTTCACTTGCAGCCCGCGGATGTGCTGTGTTTAACGGGGGGTATGTGGCGCCCCTGAGGGTTCAGTCACCATAGAGATACTACACTTCCTCCTGAGGTGTGGTGCCCCACCATCCAGGTAAGGTGTAGACACCTGACCACACTCCAACACCTGCATCCCACACAACATGGTAGTGTAGCAAAGCACCTTTGGTGGCTTCTTGCTTGGAACACGAAGAGTGCTGGGATGTGGGTGGAGCATCGTCTGCACAAGAGAGCGGGAGATTATTAGGACTAGGGCAGTCTGTGAGAGAAGATCCCTGGAGTGGGATGGATTGAAGGAAGTGCTGCAGCAGACCTCAGTGACCTGGAGATATTCAGAAAGCCTAATTCTCCATAAGAAAGATAGCTTTGTACGGAACGTAAGGAGAAGAAGAGAACTAAGGATTCGGGTTAGAGCAGAGCTCTTCCTCAAGTTCTAAGCGCATGGCCGGGGTCCGGTCCCCAAGGTTGTATGGATACTAATGGTCCTGCAGCAGACACTGGAGGAAAAGAAGTTGTCACCACTTTATTCCCACACAAGACTTGGGGGCACAACAGCAATGTGAGTGAGCAGGGACTTGGTAGCAAGGAGTCCCCGAAGCAGGCTACAGTTGTCTGCCGTACAAGTAGAGTTCAAAGGAACATCTTAAAGGAGGAACTTGGGTTTAACACACAACCACAAGTACTTCATTACAAGCGCTAGAAAGGAGACGTTCAGAGAAGGCACATGTTGGCGGAGTGTTGGAACGGAGTACTTCATCTTGCCTGGAGGTTGGCTGAGCCCCTGACCTGGAGGACACAGCACGGAGGTGGGCACCTGTATGCACAACAGACTGTGAGTAAAGCTTTGGAACTACATGCCCTGGTGTCCTCCGCTTATTCCTGCGCCAACCCACTCAGCACTGCTACATCTCTGTGCTTAACACCGCACCATTACGCTCTCCTCACTAGCTCTTCATCTACACTGCCCTGGGACTCCAGGCCTACCTGTGGAGGGCCACAACATCATTGCTGCACCACACCATCTGTCCCAGAGGATCTGTCCGCAGCGTCGGCTTAACATCTTCATTGCCGAACACCACAGGTGGCGTCACGAATCATCCACTTATAAACTTTAATCATTATCCACACACACTTGCAATCCCCCTTTTACAATGGACGCCCAGGGCCACGGACCGGGTAACAGCTACCGTGACATCTCCCATTGAGCTCAACGGGCCCGGTACCGAGTACCCCATTGCCCTGGCGGGCGACCCAGGTGGATGGGGCGATGCTTCCTAAAGATTAGCCAAGAAAATCAAATTTAGGTTTTTGCTACAAATGGAGACGTGGAGCAATTACAGGTGCTGATGGGCTCCTAAGGGAACTAGAGTGCTTGCAATGGCCATTTAGTGAAGCCTATTAGATCCTCCTGAAACAGTACCTAGAAGGCTGTTTATCTGTCTAAGGGCTCGTGCACAAGGCCGTATTTTTAGTACGAATACTATCTGACAAATCATCGGATTGCACTCGGACCAATGTGCGACTGTGCACATGTCAGATATTTACCTCATATCTAGCTGGTCTAAGGAAAAAAATCACAGCATACCCGAGTTTCATCTTCAGGTCTCACTCGACCATGCAAGTCAATGAGTCCATGGAAAACATTGGATTGCACTCAGATGAAATCTGAGTGCTGTCTGATTTCCACTGACTGAGAGAATGGTGAAGATGGAGATATTTTGTTGTCCATCTTCCCCTCATCCGAGAGAATTGGATCACTCTGTGATCACACTCTGATCAAACTCTGATTAAAGTGTGATTAGTATAATTAGTCCCATTCTCTTGGACGAGAGAATATACACTCATGGGACCCTATCCTTACACTTACAGAACCCAATAAGACAATAAGTAGTACATGGGCAGCACGGTTGCTCAGTGGATAGCATTGCAGCACTGGAGTCCTGGGTTCGAATCCCGCAAAGGACAACATCTGCAAGGAGTTTATATGTTCTCCCCGTGTTTGCATGGGTTTCCTCCGGGTACTCTGGTTTCCTCCCACATTCCAAAGACATACTGATAGGGAATTTCGATTGTGAGCCCCATCGGGGACAGTGATGATAATGTGTGCAAACTGTAAAGCGCTGCGGAATATGTTATCGCTATATAAAAATAAAGATTATTATTAGTACAGTGTCTTATCTAAGTGATCAAAAGTACACACATCTAAATCCCCTTGTTGGACTAATAAAAATTGCAAAACAAAGTGTCAAAAATACCCAATAAAAAAGTTTTATTTTAGAAAAAAACACTGTTAAAAAACAGTACATTTGGTATCAAAAGCTTGTATCTTATTATTTATGCTGCACGGTGAAACCTGCTATTAAAAAAAAATAAACAAATTTATATTTTTATACACCCATCCTACCAAATATGGAATAAAAAGTGAAAAACATTTCATAAATCCCCCAGTACCAATATAAGCTACAACTTAGACACCAAAATGAAAGTTGACTTTTATTATTTTATACAGGTACTTAATGGTGAGCTTTGTTTTAAAAAACAATTAAAATGCAGAATTGCTGTTTTCTTCATTCCACCCAAGAAGTGGAATGAAGAAAACATACGGTAGTCGAAACGCGTTGGTTAAAACTCTGCATTATGTGTATGTAGCTGTATGTGCTGTAATTATTTTTGTGGTACACCATCAGTGATGTTATTTTTCTATTTTAATGGCTCATTAAAAGCTATATTTTATTCTAAAAGATACAATTTCTCGCTGGATTACACCTGCTTTTTAGTAGTCTACAATCAGCTGCTCAGCCTTTTTCCATGCGAGTGTGGACATGGAGAAATCTGCTTACTAGGTGAGCTGACTGCTATGTACTATTTTTTATATCCCCTTTTGAGGTCCTGTTTCAACCGCAGCTTCTTTTCCCACTGTCCACATCTTCAGTCGCCGCCATGAGATGGGATGTCATCAGGGGTCAGTGATAGAAGCAGGGTGAGTGATAATAGTGATAATTTCTCCTTGGCCATGTTCACATGCAATGTATTTGCAGCTGTTTTTTTATGGAAATCAAAAGCAGCTTTTTAAAGCACTAGCAAAAGCTATGAGATAGCAGAAATCTCACTTTTTTTTTTCACTGAATTTAATAACTGTAACATTTGTGAAATCTGCAACATGTGAATTCTTTCAGAGGTTTTGCAGGTTTTTTTTCACCCATAGAAGGCAATAAGAAAGAGAAAAGATGCAATAAATGTGAATAAAACTAACTTTATTAAACATGTACTGTAGACAAAGCCCATGTAATCCACGCCCAAAAACGCAGGCAAAGAGGCTGCAAAAGCACCACAGAATGGGCATTTTGTAAACAGCGTTTTTAGTGCTAAGAGAGCAGGTTTTGGCTGCAGAAAGAAACGTAGCTACATGTGAACATAGACTTTATGTTCTCTATATTTGCACTCCTTTGCAAATTCTTTAGTGTACTGTGGTGTAGTAACCACTGTGTCTGCTAGGGGGCGCTGTGTGGGTGTCCCAGGACAGGCATATAGGCATTTCCAGTGTCCTGATAGGAGTAGGATGCTGAATGATCGTAATGTATCTCAAGGTGGGTGGCCTTGAGATGAAGGCTTGATTATGTGCTGATCAGTAGAGCTGATCTTTCATGCCAATGTGTTAGCGAGAAGCCTTCAGGTGGTTGGTGAGACGGGTGGGCCCAGCTACCTACAAATCCACCCAGGGGTGTGTTTAAGAACGCCATAGTAAAGTGTATATGAGTGTGTGTGAAGGACCTGTGATGAGGTCATAACCATGTGACCCGGTGGGCGTGGCTACAGACCATATAAGGTGGCCAGGGTAGGTCACATGGGGTGAATTCTTGGCCCGGTTGGTCCGTTGTGGAAGGTCCTGCTGGGAGATGGGGCTTCCTGCCTGACAGCACGTGAAGTGGCTGTGTGTAATGGCTGGCCATATCTGAGAGTTCCCAGGGGAGTGAATGAATTTCTGGAGTCTGAAGCAACCATGAGGTAGCCCTGACGGGGTGAGATAACTGTGAGACTGAAGAGACTGAGTATTGCGTAACCTGTGTGACCACAGGAATAACAGAGAGAAGCTCTGTCATGGACGCTATGCTGTTTATATGAACTTTATGCTGCTGGTCATGGTTTATGATGCCTGAATAAACCGCATGGACTGTTATTGTTTTATGGAACAAACAATTATTTGGCTGCCAAGCGAGTGTCCCC
Source organism: Dendrobates tinctorius (assembly GCF_039654945.1). Taxonomy (NCBI): domain Eukaryota; kingdom Metazoa; phylum Chordata; class Amphibia; order Anura; family Dendrobatidae; genus Dendrobates; species Dendrobates tinctorius. The sequence goes on along the minus strand of NW_027361826.1, from coordinate 254,153 downwards.
AACCTTGAATGACAGCGCTACCTTACAATTGGTGAATGTAAAGGGCAGTTTTGTAGCCTTGTTGCTAGGAGCAACGGGCGAGGACTGCAAAATTCGGTTGCTAAGGGCATCGGTTCCAACAGCACATGTTGCAGTGCTGGCAACGCTGAGCCAGGAGGGCTGACGGTCTTGAAAGCCGTGTGATGTACTGACCGGGGTCAGTGGAAGAGACTTATAGGATACCTTTGCGGTAGAGGGGTCCGAGAACCTGTGCGGCCAGCAGGTGACGGTCGTGAAAACCGTGTGATATGCTGACCGGGGTCAGAAAAAGAGACTGTGGATTGTGATAGGGTGCCTCAGTGGATAAGAGGTACCCGAGGACCTTTCTGGCTGACACAGGTAACGGACAGGTGTTCGTGTTGTACTGACTGGGGTCAGTGAGAAAGACTGTGTACCTGGAGGGTTCAGTGTGCAAAGGTCCTGGAGGGTCAGTGTTGGGAGGTTCTGGGAGAAGAATCGGATCCCTGGAGCACGTGTGACTTTGGACCTGGTGAGGCATGAGTGTTGGGCAGTCTCAAGTGGAGACAGATGTCCTGAATAGCACCCGCTGAGCCCCTGGGCCTGGTGAGGCCATTGTGTTGGAAGACCCTGGGAGGAGGGTCGGCTCCCTGAATAGTACTCGGTGCGCCCTGTGTGTTGGACGGTCTCAGGAGAGGAGACAGACGTCCTGAAGTGCACACAGACAGGACACGTGAGTTTTGTGTTGCCTGTGTGTTTTTTTTTCTTTTCCCTTTTAAGTCAGCCTGCGGTGGCTCAGTGGGGTCAAGAAGGTGACAAGCGGCTTGCTGTAACTCGGCGGGGTTACGAAGGTGACAAGCGACTTGCTGTAACTTGGCGGGGTTACGAAGGGGGCAAGCGGCTTCTTGTAACTCGGCGGGGTTACGAAGGTGACACCAGCAGCTGTGTGTGAGCAGCAGCCGATGGTGTCGGAGATCGGTGACAGCAGGAGCTGTGGTGGTGCCAGCAAGGACTTGTGTGGTATCGTAAAAGACATAAACTGTTTTGATGTGAACTGTGTTCTAAGGAGACCTGAGAAAGGACATGGGAAAATCCTGAAAGGGGGCGGTGACCCAAATGGGGGTGGTAATCCAAAAAGGGGTGGTAACCCAAAAAGGGTGGAGTCCCAGAGGGAGGCAGTGGCCCAAATTGGGATGGTGGTTCAGAAAGGGGCCGAGTTATCAAAAGGGGCAGCACTAGGTACCTTAGTGGACATGTCTGGGGAACCGCAGTGTGTGTGTATGACTTTTTCGGAGTGCGACATGTATTTTCCAGATAACGACGGGCCACAGGTATGTACCGTTATGCTGCACCGGGGAGGAGTCTCTGGTAGGCTGGACTCAAAGAGTCAGGTGATGACTCTGACAGGAACTCCGTTCGTTTTATCTCTGAGAAAAACGTCAGGGGTCGATGCAACCACGGGGTCATTGTGAACTATACTGTGGACAGAGTCATGATAGAGATGACAAAGGGGGTTGAGTGCCAAGGTGGTAGTATGCCACCAAACTTAGTGCATCCCTTTGAGAGGGGCCGGGACTTTGTCATGTTTGATGTATGGCAGGGGAATGGAGACGTTTCTACGGTTGACCTAGCAGACATTGAGATGGTGATGCCTACTAAAGTCGACAGGTCAGATGTAGAAGGGACCGGAAGAGGGGGTGCGTCGACCCAACTTACGGACCTGACGTCTCATGACGTGACTGATGATGAGCTGGTAGATGAGACGACTGGAGTAGACACACGGTCAGACGATGATTGGATGGTTCACTCGACTAATAGGGCTGACCCAGTGGTACCCGTTGAAGATATAATTAGAGAAGTAGTGGTGCGACATGTGATGGCCAAAAAAGAACAAGATCATGAGATACAGTTGATAAAAGAGACAGTGGAAGAACATCTCGAATGAGAAAGGATCCTGAGAAAAATGGCCGAGCACAGGGTGGAGGGGCTTGTGAAAGAAGTCTTGGAGCTCAGAGGTCACCTGTCAACCTGGCAAAGTGTGAACAAGACCCTTAGGGAAGAGATGGAAGAACTCAGAGGAGTAGTGAAAGGTCTTCTGCGGGAGAAGAGCTTGGACGAAGATTTACAGCAGCCAGGATAACAAGACGGAACTGCCAGTACCCATCTTGGCAAAGGGTCTTGAAGAGATAAAATCTCATGAAGTTTGTGAGCTAAGAACTGAAGAAGACAGTCACCCGGTCGGGTCAACTGTAGTGAGGGAAGTGCCCGTGGTAAAGCCAGAGCCTTCTGTCTAGGAAGAGAGCAAGGCCACGACCTTCAAATCTGTGATCGAGGTACCCGAAGACATGCAAGAAGCCTGTGCTGAGGAAGGTGTGCATGAGGCTTTTAAAGAGGCGGTCAAGGCATGTAAGGTGCACTGGGCCCCTGAGACTCGACAGTTGGTGAAAATATCATCCAGGGAAGATACAGCAAACCGGGTAGCTGTCCTGAAAAAGATGAATTTGCAATGTCTCCACGCCAAACAGCTGGTCAGGCTGAGTAATATGAAAGCTGCTCGACGCCTAGAGTTAGCAAGGGAGGCTATGGATCGGCTGGGTTTGCGGAAAGATGTAGTTCCGGTACCCAAAGGTCTGATTGGGAGGATCATTGGAAGACTCGGGAAGGTAATGCAAGACCTTGTTAATATCTTCGGTGTGGTGAGGGTGAGGATCCCTCCTGATGATGAAGACCAGGTATCCAGTGAAGAGGGTAGGATCCCCATCATGGTGGTTGGCTTTGTGGAAAGCCTGAGAAACTTTCGGATGCTCTTGGAGTATCGAGTGGGGTACCTGCAAGAGATTGAGCAGTTGAGGCTGGACCGTCTGCAAATCAATAAAGAGGTACAGAACACCAGGTGGCGGCCGCCTTCAACCCAAGATGTAAGGACCCGAAGGGTTCCTTCAAGTAGTGACATGGCAGATGGCCGAAGAATGTCAGCACGTGGCAGTTCGACTGGCAGGGTGAAGCTGAAAGACCGTAGTTCCTGTGAGATGCTGAATGAGTCAGACTCAGGCCAGACAGTAGCCTTGACTAAGACTTATGACCGCACCAACCAGGGTAGCTGGTCGGGGAACGGAACAGACAAGGAGAGGAATGTGATGACTAAACAGTGTCTGATGACGCAGACAGACTGTGACTGGAGGGCCAAAGATCAAGGCCGATATTCTGACCGCTGGGGGCGGGGGAGGCCTAATGTAGGGAGGAGGCTGTATGACAGACGGAGATGGTTCTCGCGACCTGTGGGACAAGGTGTAATGAGTGCCCGGTCTCGAGATCCCGGGGTAATGTGTGTTCAACCCCACAAGTTTGAACAGAGGGGGAGGTATGTGGTGTAGTGACCATTGTGTCCACTAGGGGGCGCTGTGTGGGTGTCCCAGGACAGGCGTATAAGCATTTCCAGTGTCCTGAGAGGAGTAGGATGCTGAATGATCGTAATGTATCTCAAGGTGGGTGGCCTTGAGATGAAGGCTTGATTATGTGCTGATCAGCAGAGCTGATCTTTCATGCCAATGTGTTAGGGAGAAGCCTTCAGGTGGTTGGTGAGACCAGTGGGCCCAGCTACCTACAAATCAACCCAGGGGTGTGTTTAAGAACACCATAGTAAAGTGTACAGTATATGAGTGTGTGTGAAGGACCTGTGATGAGGTCATAGCCATGTGACCTGGTGGGCGAGGCTACAGACCATATAAGGTGGCCAGGGTAGGTCACATGGGGTGAATGCTTGGACCCGGTTGGTCCGTTGTGGAAGGTCCCGCTGGGAGATGGGGCTTCCTGCCTGATAGCACGTGAAGTGGCTGTGTGTAATGGCTGCCCGTATCTGAGAGTTCCCAGAGGAGGGAATGAACGTCTGAAGTCTGAAGCAACCATGAGGTAACCCTGACGGGGTGAGATAACTGTGAGGCTGAAGAGCCTGAGTAGTGGACCTTGCGTAACCTGTGTGACCACAGGGATAACAGAGGGAAGCTCTGTCATGGACGCTATGCTATTTATATGAACTTTATGTTGCTGGTCATGGTTTATGATGCCTGAATAAACCGCATGGACTGTTATTATTTTATGGAAAACCCGTGCCAGATCTGATTATTTGGCTGCCAAGCGAGTGTCCGCAACCTTGAATGACAGCGCTACCTTACAGTACCTTTACTTTGCTCTTTCATTTGCATCCATTGTACACTAGTGCCTCGATTCATCATTGCCTTTGCCCCTCTTTTTTGTCTAGTTTTGTTCCTTCTTTTGTTTGCACCCAGTTCATTATTCTATTTGCACCCTTTTTGGCATAATAAAATAAACATCAGCCAATACCTCAAGACAAAAAAAGTAAAGTAACTTAACCCCCCTGCCCACCACCCCCACAAATGATGAATCGGGGTGTTTTTTCACACCCTGTGGCAGACATGGGACAACTTTATATTCTCGGTAGAGAATTTTATGTTTAACATTACTCATAATACTTCATACTGCACCAAATAGCAACATAACTGTATGCAGAGACATTTACAGATAAAGCATACTTCACAACTTTGGCAGAAGAGACCGAGGGACAAATTACGCATTGCAAAAAGCGCATTGTGGCGAATTTTCGACAATTCTCCTACCCACACACACAAGCCACACCCATTTACCATTTTCTTTTACTCTGGCAGGAGGAGATGTCAGAAGGGGCACAGTGGCCGTGAGGGACATTTGGCAAATACTCGGGACTACAGAGCCTAGACACAAATCCAGGACTGTCCTGCTGTATCCAGTCGGCAATAGTGATGAGCGGACCTGCTGGGATAAGATGTTATCTGAGCATGCTTGGGTGCTAACCGCGTGTCTTCGGTGTGCTCGAAAAATATCTGCGAGTCCTCGCGGCGGCATGTCTTATGGCTGTTTGACAGCCACAACCATACAGGATTTGGCTAGCAATCAGACAATCCCTCCATGTGTTGTAGAACAGCCTTGAAACATTCAGCCATGGGGACTTGCAGATATTTTTCGAGCACGCAGAAGACAGTCAGTTAGTACATGAGCATGCTTGGATCATGCTTTTTCCAAGCATGCTTAAGGTGATGTGCGTTTTAAACCTGATACAAAACGCTTCTCCTTCCTAGAAAACGCACGTTTTTTCCGCGCTTTTTTTGCACGTTTTTTGCACAAAAACCACACGTTTTTTCCGCACGTCTCTTGGACTCATAGGAAACTGCTAAAAACGTGGACTAATGCGGAAATTAATGAACATGGTGCATTTTAGCTGCTAAGCTTTCCCTATGCGGAATAAAACGCATCAATTGGCACAAAAAGGCCAAAATGCATTCAAATGAATGGGATGCTTCTTTTAAGCGTTTCTGCAGCGTCTGATCCGGCTCAAACGCTGCAGAAACGCTTACAAAAACGCAACGTGGGAACACAGCTTTACTCATTTTTACTCGGGAACTAATTTATTTTTTGTTCAAATCACCCATCTGGTCCTCATTGCATCTTTTCTTCACCGCCACTAGTGCTGAAATCTCTGGGCCTCTCACGCTATGTAGGGACTTACAGCTATGTTGAAGCCTTGGGAGGTACAGCACAAGCATGAAAAGGTCATGACACCATGACATCCCAGATCCTGGATGGCCAACCTGACTTTTTAGTGACATGTTGCATTTCATCAAATGATATGCTATGAGCATGTTGTCCACGAGTTGTTCAAAGTTCGGTGCCCTGCTGTTGCAAAGGAAGTTGAAGGTCACATCTTTAAAGGCTCTCCATGCCACTTGTTCAGCACCTTGCAAAAGACCATCATAGCTACTGTCATTCAGTATATCTCTGATCTGTGGACCAATAAAAATACCTTCTTTAAACTTTGCATCACTTATTCTTGGAAATTTCTATCGCAAGTAAGAAAAGGCTTCTGATTCTTTGTTCATTACTTTGACAAAATTCTTCATAAGCCCAAGTTTAATATGCAAAGGAGGAAGAAATATCTTTGCTGGATCAAAAATAGGATTGTTTAACATTCTTCTGTCCAGCAACCAGGTTTTCACGGAGTGGCCAGTCCTTTCTGAAATAGTGCATTTCTCATGCACGACTGTCCCACTCACAAATAAAACAACAATACTTGGTATATCCAAGCTGCAGTCCAAGAAGAAGTGCAACAACTTTTAGCTCACCACATATGTTCCAGTTATTATTTCTATTAATGTGGGTCACCAGTAACTTCATATTCTCATACATTTCTTTCATGTGTACGGCATGTCCAATAGGTATAGAAGGATAGATATTTCCGTTGTGCAGTAAAACAGACTTCAGACTTAAAACTGACGAGTTAATGAACAGTCGCCATTCCTTTGGGTCATGTTCATATCCAAGAGCACCAAACAACCCCCAATACGTCGTTGCAAAAGGTTAAACTGTCGACGTGGCTTAAAAATTGATTAAGGTCTTCTTGAAGACTGCGAAAAACAGAAACTCTTGTTCCTGGTAATAAGAGATTCTGTTCTTCTAGCCTTGATACCAATAATTCTACCTGCCTCTTTGACAATTTCAAATCTCTGACCAAGTTACTCAGATCAGCTTGACTGAACAGAATTGGATTAGATGTTGAAGGCTCAATGTCTGTGTCTTCAGCAGTTTCATTTTCCACAGACATTGTTAGTTCATCTTCGTCGTCCTCCATTGTCCATACTTTGGACAGCTTTGGAACACAAAGATTTTCATCGTGTGGCACTGGTCTTATGGCTGAAGGAAGATTAGGATATTCTATTGATTTCTTGTTCTTTGCTGAATATCCTGTTACATTTGTAAGGCAGAAGTAGCATTCTCTTACATGATCTCCCTGCTCTGTCCATATCATTGGGACAGTGAACAGCATTGAAGGTCGTGATCCATTCAGCCATGCTCTAAGTATGTCAGTATTCTCTTTTGATTCCTCCCCTGCCCAGGAGATGTGGTATGCTCCGTACACGGTCAGCCGAATGATTCACTGCGCCTGCACGGAATTTGCGTAATAAGTGCTTGCATGTGTGTAGATCAGTGATGTTCGGTATGTTATTTCAGTGGAAGATGCAGAATACACTGTTTCAGAAAAAGTTCATATATGAGTTTTTAGAATTATAACAGAATATTATAATGTTTCGTATCTTTTCTCAAATACCTTACGTGATAGGAAAAATCTGAAGTCATTTCTGAAATCAGCATGAAAAAATCTATCAGGAATGCTCAAAATTGTCCGAGGGACAAAACCTTGGTAACACAGTGTTATACGTGATGCATATCTACCGCCCATAATTTTAATGAGAAGACCTCAGATGCATTCACTGTAAAATGACAATTACAGCAAAATTAATCTGTATACACTTCTTCAGTTTAAAAAAAATCATGGACGCCCTAGTTTTTTTTTACGGACTGTCCTGGAATTTTTGGTCTGTTGGCAACCTTGCCCAGTGTCTCATCAAAGCCAGAAGTCCTGTCCTAGTGTGAGAGGCACAGGGATTTCAGAGCTCACAGTGGCGATCAGAAGATGTGATGACGAGCGGAAAGGCTGAGGAGTTGAGCGGTAAAGTGAGTAGACATTTTTATTGTTTTACTTTTTGATAGCCGGTTACGGTTCAAAGAAATGGCTACAAGAACGCTATATGTTTAGTGTTACCTCCATTTTTTGGATAGTAATCTGCAAGCAGGGCCCTCACTCCTTATGTATGAATTAGTAAACTATGGGGCCGATTCTTTAAGTCACTTACTATGAATCCGTCATAAACACCTTAATATGTTGCAATATTTTTATGCAACTTGGCAGTTGTGCAAAAATGTTGCGACTTTTGGTGTTCACATGCCAGTCCTGGCCAGCTATGCCAATGTGGGTGGGACACGGGCAGGGTCACGCCTGCCCATCAAATTAATCACAAGGTACACGTTAAAAGAGGCGTAACTTACATCAGAGACATACATTTCTGGTGGGTATCAGACACATCTGATTCATTAAGCGACACATACCGCTTAATAAATGTGTTACACCATCTAATATATAAAGCTCAAAGTGTGTGTGTGTGTGTGTGTATGTATGTGTGTATGTCCGGGATTGGCATCTGCACCGTCGCAGCTACAGCCACACACGGGGATATGAACACACACACAAAATGCGCCACACACTACCACGTGCTTCAACACATATACCACCCTCAGCACACATTTCACCACACATACACCAACCTCACCACATAAAAGTCGAAACACAAAAGTCGCCACTCAAAACTCGCCATGCTGTCCCAGAGCTGTTTAAAAGATGAAAAATGATCTGTGATTGGTTGCTATCAGCAACAGTTTTCTTTGTAGTCAGTTGTGGTAACTGAGGCCTATTATTCTTATCATTTCTATGGTGTTATCGTCCTTCTGTAAAGCTGGAAATAACACAATTTATTACCGTGCCACTGCCAACACAGACCATCCTCTGACACAGACTGCAGGGGGAGCCCAGTATCAAACAGGATAGGATTAGATACACGGCTCAGCAGTCAGTATCACACAGGATAGGATTAGATACACGGCTCAGCAGACAGTATCACACAGGATAGGATTAGATACACGGCTCAGCAGTCAGTATCACACAGGATAGGATTAGATACACGGCTCAGCAGTCAGTATCACACAGGATAGGATTAGATACATGGCTCAGCAGTCAGTATCACACAGGATACGATTAGATACACAGCTCAGCAGTCAGTATCACACAGGAGAGCATTAGACACATGGCTCAGCAGTCAGTATCACACAGGATAGGATTAGATACACGGCTCAGCAGTCAGTATCACACAGGATAGGATTAGATACACAGCTCAGCAGACGGTATCACACAGGATAGGATTAGATACACTGCTCAGCAGTCAGTATCACACAGGATAGGATTAGATACACGGCTGATCAGTCTGTAAAACATGATAGGATTACATACACAGCTCAGCAGAAAGTATCACACAGGAGAGGATTAGGTACACAGCTCAGCAGACATCACACAGGATAGGGTTAGACCGCCGAAGACCAGATGGTTAAGAGAGGAGGAACCAGAGGCGAGTATAAGATTTTTTTTTAAATATTACATTTATTATGCTCTAGGATTGTAAAGATAGCAAAGCATAACGAAAAAGACATGACTTATGGATATGGGACGGACCCCCACTCCATCTTAAAACCACCATAACTACAGTAAACCTAGGCACTAGAATAAATACACAACACATTATTTTGGTTGTCAAAATGGCCACAGCTTTATTTAAATCACAGGATTAAAACAATCACAGTAGGAGTCAGGTGAAGTGCTAGTACATTGGGATTCACAAGTACTGTGATATCCCCAGCTGTCTGACATACAGAACCAGGACAGACAGCCATAAAGGGGCAGCACACACTGGCTTGCCATTCAAGCAGAGCCAGTAAACTTTCAGGGCACCAATGACCCTATTATCCTCAGTCCTGTGCTTAACCACTGTGCCCGACCCTGATTGACGTTACCATTACAACGTCCTTGAGGCTGGCCACCAAAGCCGAGCCTGTTCACCACCATGAGGCTTTACATCCTCTATTAGTTAGAATGAGTCCACCTTAACTTGCCTGCAACTTCCACCTGACTCCTAAACCGCAAAGCTGTGACGGGTTATAAATTCACATTTGACACCATTTTTTTTTTTTATTTTTAATAAATCACTTTAGTAAACTTATAAACTAGAAGTCCCTGCAAAAGCATTAAGGGGACTAACTTGGCAAACCTCCGACTCACAAAGAGTCATCCTACAGCACTCAGGAGAGGAAAAACCCCCTGTGGAGGAAACCTCTAGGGAACCATGGCTGATGGATGGCCCTTCCCTTGGGCTTAGAAGGTTAATGCTGTTAACTCTTTATAGCCATGATAAAATTGAACCTGGAACAAAATATACAATGGTAAATTCAAAAATACAATAAAGCATTCATCATACAAGCAATAATTAAAACGTTTTAGGACAATGATTATAAACAGGGCGGGTGGGCGGGAAATGCTTCCTCCTGTTCATCCTGTGCAAGAAAGAGGGAGAGACAGATTTCCTGCTCTATATAAGCCCCACCCTCCTCACAGTAACTCACCAGGCACAGACATACTGTGCTTCTTACTTTTAAAGCAACATCCCTCGTGCTTAAAAATCTACACCACTATACCAAAAAAGCTGCAGGAGTAAAGGTCCACCCATCCCCAAGTCAAGTCCTCCTCCGCCTATGGCTCCAGTGGTTTCTTGACTTATGGATATGGGACGGACCCCCATTCCATCTTAAAACCACCATAACTACAGTAAACCTAGGCACTAGAATAAATACACAACACATTATTTTGGTTGTCAAAATGGCCACAGCTTTATTTAAATCACAGGATTAAAACAATCACAGTAGGAGTCAGGTGAAGTGCTAGTACATTGGGATTCACAAGTACTGTGATATCCCCAGCTGTCTGACATACAGAACCAGGCCAGACAGCCATAAAGGGGCGGCACGCACTGGCTTGCCATTCAAGCAGAGCCAGTAAACTTTCAGGGCACCAATGACCCTATTATCCTCACTCCTGTGCTTAACCACTGTGCCCACCCCTGACTGACGTTACCATTACAACGTCCTTGAGGCTGGCCACCAAAGCCGAGCCTGTTCACCACCATGAGGTTTTACATCCTCTATTAGTTAAAATGAGTCCACCTTAACTTGTCTGCAACTTCCACCTGACTCCTAAACCGCCACCAGAGAGGCCATTTGACACCTTAAATGGACTCGACCCCCATCAACCATGCCTAACAAAGCCATCAACCATTTCTACATGCTATGGAAAGTCTGTGCACACAAGTAATAAAATTAAAATTCCAGAGCTCTGACAGATTAATTTTATCAATGCCATGCTGCCAAGTTATGATCGATAATACGGTAACTACAGCAAAATAACAGTTGCTAAACATCCTGCAATGAGGATCCCAGAATGGGGAATGTGGAAAGTAAACCATAATTAAGGTCGTAGCCACAATCTGAATACCTGTATAATGACATCTGTCATGCCTCAAAAAACTATTATACCGCATGTATTGTAGCCAGCTCTAATAATTCACCAAATCACAGATTTTAGTTCTAGAAACCACCATTATTTACAGTAGCTGTGCAGTAAAATTTCTTAAACCCACTTACTATCACTACCCGAAAAGTGATGAACATATCAATAGAAAGATATTATAAATAGGGAGTAATTAAAAACTATACACAATATAACAACATTATAACCGACCATAAAATAAGGTTCAGAATATCTGGAAGTAGTAATTTAAATAAACCTAAAGCAGAAAAAGTCTACAAGGCATTATTAATAAAACTGCCACGCCATTGTTAATTGTTTTTTATGCGCTTGATAACATTTACTGTTGACCTCTCCAACTGGGTCAAAGGCATTGGGAATAGGCATATTGCCCTTTGTGTTAACGCACTTGATTACTTTATCCTTAGCCACTCCCACTGGCTCAAGGGCACCGGGAGTAGGCATACTGCCCTTTGTGTTAATGCACTTGATTATACCCTTAGCCGCTCCCACCAGCTCAAGGGCATCGGGAATAGGCATATTGCCCTTCATGTTAATGCACTTGATTACTTTACCCTTAGTCACTCCCACTGACTCAAGGGCACACAGATTAGGTACATTGCTCTTCAGTTTCATGCACTAGATAACTGCATTGTCCAGACGACAACCTTGTTCTCTTCTCCCCTCCAGCCACTGTTCCTGGCTCAGAGGAGCCAATTTATTCTGTAGGCATGCAAAATATGATTGCCATGACCCCAGGGACTTTACCCTAACAGGGTCCTATAAAATATAAATGCTTCTGGAGACCAGGGGGCCATACCATGATGGTTACCCCTCCACACCAGGGGGCCATATACAAGATGGTTACCCTCCACACCAGGGGGCCATACCTGAGATGATTACCCCTCAAAACCAGGGTGTCATACCTGAAATGGTTACCCTTCCAAACCCAGGGGGGGGTCAGCGGCCAGTTTATTAACAAATAACATAAACATTTACAATAAGTATTAAATACACAATCTTATTTGACACGAGGGGAGGGTTCTTGGAGCCCCAAAAATTCTGGCTAAATATTTGGCAAAAACACAAGAACTTAAAAATCCACGTTACCCTCAGCTGTAAACCACCAGCTCGAGGGCACCAAACATCCCGTTCCGGGAAGTCCAACCACCAAAAGCTCCCGGGTAACACCCCACTTATTACCCCACTGGCTCGGGAGCACCATAGCCACAAGGGTTCCAATGTTCACTTGAATTTCCTGGGGATCCGACAAACTCTTGCCGAAACTCCCCTCCACCTTTCACCAGATCCAGAACCATATTAACTTCCAAAAAGAGGAATCCATATCCCAATGGATCCCCAAGACCAATTTCTAACCAACTTCAAGGACCCCCCAACCACCAGGCTCCAGGTAATCCACTCAGGCCTGTGCTATCCGCCATCTTAAGTAATATAAAATAAGCACTTGGTGGGTATACACTGATCCCTTTTTTTTAATATAATTATTATTCACACCTTTATTAAAACAAACATACCATAAAACAACAAAGCATAAATAATATTAACACGCTGGTAGGAGTCCTTGAAGCTCCCAAAAATCTGGTGATTATCAAACATAAAGTGAACATAAAATGTACCAACAATTACTCCCAGCCGTTACCCCACCAGCTCGGGAGCATCAAAGCCACAAGGGTTCCAATGTTCACTTCAATTTCCTAGGGATCCGACAAACCCTTGCCGAAACTCCCCTCCACCTTTCACCAGATCCAGAACCATATTGAATTCCAAAAGGAGGAAACCATATCCCAATGGATCCCCAAGACCATATTTAACCAACTTCAAGGACCCCTCCAACCGCACAAGATGTGGGATAAGTGAGGGTGAAAACCATGCAGGTTTACAACCAAGGTATACAACAGGTTAACAATGGAAAATATCCCATCCTAAGGTCCAGACATAGACAGAGATAGGCAATGCTATGTTATATGCTGTCACAATAAATGAGAAGCCACCTGCTCCTCTACAGCAGTTACAGACTCTAATCACCAGCTGCGCATAAATGGTAAGAAATATGTAGGTCTAATATAAGCTGCCTGCAGCCATAGGTGTGTGAGCAGAAAACTGCAAGTTCTGTATCCCAGTCACTCTACTACATACAATTACAATAGACGAGAGACAGGGCCAGTGGCGGATTAAGTGGACTATGGGCCCGGGGCTGTTCATAAAACCTGGGCCCCTGTACCCCCCTTCCCACCTGAGCGCTGCGGTCCCCGTGCGGGAATTGACATCCGTATGGACCGCAGCACTTGGTTTGCTGCGGGTCCATACGGAAAACCCGCCACCATTCCACCACGTGTGGACATGGCCTAAAAAGACGTTGCACATAAGCTGTAGGCCTACGGCCAATACGCACAAAATCACGCTCCATCACCCCATCATTGCCTGCTCCATCACCCCATCACTGCCTGCTTCATCACCCCCATCATTGTCTGCTCCATCACCCCATAATTGCCTGCTCCATCACCCCCATCACTCCCATCATTGCCTGCTCCATCACCCCATCACTGCCTGCTCCATCACCCCCATCACTGCCTGCTTCATCACCCCCATCATTGTCTGCTCCATCACCCCATAATTGCCTGCTCCATCACCCCCATCACTCCCATCATTGCCTGCTCCATCACCCCATCACTGCCTGCTCCATCACCCCCATCATTGCCTGCTCCATCACCCCATCATTGTCTGCTCCATCACCCCCATCATTGCCTGCTCCATCACCCCCATCATTGCCTGCTCCATCACCCCATCACTCCCATCATTGTCTGCTCCATCACTCCCATAATTGTCTGCTCCATCACCCCATCATTGCCTGCTCCATCACCCCCATCATTGCCTGCTCCATCACCCCCATCACTCCCCTCATTGCCTGCTCCATCACCGCCTGCTCCATCACCCCATCACTCCCATCATTGTCTGCTCCATCACCCCATAATTGCCTGCTCCATCACCCCATCACTCCCCTCATTGCCTGCTCCATCACCGCCTGCTCCATCACCCCATCATTGTCTGCTCCATCACCCCATAATTGCCTGCTCCATCACCCCATCACTCCCCTCATTGCCTGCTCCATCACCCCATCACTGCCTGCTCCATCACCCCCATCATTGCCTGCTCCATCACCCCATCATTGTCTGCTCCTTCACCCCATCACTGCCTTCTAGACCATCACTCCCATCATTGCCTGCTCCATCATACACACAGACATACACACACACACACAGACATACATACATACACACAAGACACCACCTCTCTCCTCTCACCTGTCCGCAGCATCGCCCGAGCTTCCTCCCTCACACAGCAGCGGCCGCTGAATGATGACGTCATTCAGCGGCGCTCCTCTGTGTGAAACAGGAAGCGCGGCCTCCGGGCAGGAAGCAGGACGGACCCTTGCCGCTCCGCTCCTGCTATTCACTCTTGCAGGCAGCGGAGCTGCCGTGATCGCATCGCTCCCTGCCCGCCGCTGCACTGCAGGGTGGAATTGCTGCTGCCGCGCCGCCCCCACACACATGCCGCCTGGGGCGGACCGCCCCCTCGCCCCCCCCACCCCGCTACGCCAGTGCCCTGGGCCCCCAAAAAACCTTGGGCCCGGGGCGACCGCCCCATCCGCCCCTATTAAGATCCGCCATTGGACAGGGCTGAAAACTGGGCCCATGTGCCCTCCAGAGCAATGTGCAGCATCACACTAGGAGTGCCCACTCACTGCCCGCCATGTGCTTAGTTATTAGTGCCCACTCAAATGTGCCGAGTTACTCCACGATTATTTATTTTACACATGATAAAACATAAACCATTCAGGCCTGTGCTATCCACCATCTTAGGTAATATAAAATAAGCTCTTGGTAGGTACACTCTGATCATGCAACATACGAGGGGGAGGACTAAAGGCAGCAATAGCTACAGAAATCAAGCACTAAGCTGGAAGTCATGTCCAGATTATATGTACAGCCAGGAAAATAACCTGGAGACACAGGGTGTCTATACCCAGCATGATCCGTATATAGCAGAGTGAGGAGTGATATCATACAGACCTGTGGTACAGGTTAAGTATACAGCACAGGAATGGAGCCTTTACACATATACCACATATAGTGAGTAACATGGTTACACTGGATCTGCACACCCAGCCTCACAGTATGTAAGGCTGGTTTCACATTTGCGCTTTTGTGCGCAGCGCATCGTGCGCACCCGTGCGCATGCGCACTGCGCACCTATGTTTAACATGACGTGCGCATGGTCTTGCGCACACTTGCGTTTTCGTGCGCATGCGTTTTTTTGTCTTTCACGCCAGGCGCGCCAGACGCAATATGTTGCATTTTTTGGTGCGCCCTGTCTCGGCAAAAAAAACGCATGCTCACGCTTGCGCACGGAATGCGCAAAAACAACACATTTAAGTCTATGGGAACGCATGCGTGCGCATGGTCTTGCGCACGGTTGCGTTTTTTTGCGCATGCGTTTTTGAGTTAAACAAGTCTAGAATGTTCTCTAGACAATGGAAAAAATGACA
The DNA here is from genome assembly GCF_039654945.1 of Dendrobates tinctorius. NCBI lineage: Eukaryota > Metazoa > Chordata > Amphibia > Anura > Dendrobatidae > Dendrobates > Dendrobates tinctorius. The sequence continues at coordinate 238,518 of NW_027361826.1, read as the reverse complement.
CACCTAAAAACGCATGTGCATAAAAAACGCAAACGCATGCAAAAACGCATGTAAAACGCAAGCAACGCTGCGTTTTTTTGACGCATCAGCGTGCGCATGACGTTAAAAAAACGCGCGTTTGTTTTGCGTTTTTCTTTGCGTTTTTTATGCGCCCGATGCCCCGCGCAAAAAAACGCTAATGTGAAACTAGCCTAACAGAGATGAGGTCACATACAGATTATCAGACTCCATAACTGGGAAGGGGGGATAATCAGCACACAGCAGGGTCAGTATACAGTGCACTAACATAAAGTGCAGCCTCTCATCATCATACATATACCATCCCCCGACTGCTCCTCTCACCATACATGTGACTGCCCAGCTCCACCATAGTAATGGCAGACACTGCATGTGTCCCTGCCCTGTCCTATCATACATAAACCCAGAACTCATGAAGACTCTGTATAATACAGCAGTAATGTGGTATATCAGAAATGTCTGCAGGGAGGACACACAAAAGCTGCCTCTGCAATAAGTGAGGGAACATGGCAGCTACATGAATTTCTGAGGTAATCTTGATCCCAGATATGATGTAGGCGCTGATACTACACTAGTACACACTACACAATGTCTGAGGTGAATGCAGAGTAGTATATGAAACATGTCTGCAGGGCGGTCACACAGAAGTTGTCTCACAGTCTGTGAGGAAAATGCAGCATGCACATGAGGGACATGGCAGCTACATGAATTGCTGAGGTAATATTGGTCCCATACATAATGTAGGAGCTGATACTACACTGGTACATGATGTCTGAGGTGAATGTGCTCCTATCATCTGTGATGTGAGGTGATAACCCCAGTATTATAGTCCCTGAAACTGCAGACATGCTTCCTCCTGTTCATCCTGTGTAAGAAAGAGGGAGAGACACAGATTTCCTGCTCTATATAAGCCCCATCCTCCTCACAGTAACCCACCAGGCACATACATACTGTGCTTCTTAGGCTACTTTCACACATCAGGTTTTCGGCATCAGGCGCGATCCGGCGTCGTGCCGGAGCGCCGGATCCGGCAAATATTTCGTAAAACCGGATGTGACGGATCCGTTTTTCTGCCGGATCCGTCTTGTTCTTGACAGACAAAACCGGATCCGTCTCATCCGGTTAATCCGTTTTTTGACGGATTACGTCGGATCCGGTTTTTAAAATTGACCCTTGTGGCCTTCCGAACGGGATTGGCTACTGAAAAACTATATATAGCGTGTTCCTACAGCCCTTCTTTGACAGGTTGTAGAGGAGAAAGTGCAGGTTGGAGAGAAGAGCAAGTTACTGGCGAAGATGGATGTTGTCATTGGAAATATTTTGAAGAATTTGGCGGATTTTACAGCGGAGGCGAATCGTTTGAGGGTGATTGTACTGGAGAAGGAGAGAGCGAGACAGCAGCAGCGCATCAGGCATCGTAGACGACGTTTGTGGATCCACCCCATCACAGCCAAGAGAATGACGCGTGGGGTCTATTCTACACTCTGCATGGACCTTAGACGAAACCCGGATAAATTTTTTGGATATGTTCGGATGAAAATGGAGAATTTTGATTACTTGGTGGAGCGCATTGCACACCTCATAAGAAAAGCGGACACCTATTGCCGCTTCTCTGTTTCACCCGCAGAGCGTCTGATGGTGACTTTAAGGTAAGCCACATTTATTGGATGTGCTCGCATCAGAGCACACTTTCACTGCAATCTTGTTGGTGGTAGTTTGTATCTCCAAGTGTTATAGCTGAGTTTTGGTATGTAATGCTGTGATTTTAAACTAATTGATTGTTTTTTAATTCCCCACAGATTTCTTGCAACTGGAGAATCCCTTTCGTCACTGCATTTCCAGTACAGACTCGGGATTTCCACCATATCTGGAATAGTGAAGCACACATGCCGTGCACTGTGGGACTCCTTAGCTGAAGAGTTTTTACCAGAGCCCACAACAGAGAGGTGGATTGAAATTTCAGAAAAGTTTCTACAGATATGTCAGTTTCCGAACTGCTTGGGCGCTGTGGACGGGAAACATATCCGCATTGTAAAGCCAGCCGGATCGGGATCGGAATATTTCAATTACAAGAAATATTTTTCAATTGTCCTCCTGGCCATCGCTGACGCGGAATACAAATTTATTGCTGTTGATATTGGGGCCTATGGCCGCTCCAATGACTCTCAAGTTTTCAAACTCTGCCATGGGGCGTAAACTGTATGGAAACACCTTCCAGTTCCCACCCCCTAGACCGCTGCCGCAAACATCTGGTCCACCTATGCCATTTGTCTGTGTAGGGGATGAAGCCTTCCAGCTGTCAGAACACCTTTTGAAACCGTACTCTAGCAGAGGATTGTCAAGAACAAAACGCATTTTTAATTACCGCCTCACAAGAGCAAGAAGAATGGTTGAATGTACCTTTGGTATTCTGACAGCCAAACGGCGGGTCCTATTGACTGCGGTCAACCTCAAGACAGAAACTGTGGACGAGGTGATCAAAGCTTGCGTGGTACGCCACAATTTTGTTAGCTGCAAGGAACCCATTTCCATTGAGGACACCTCTGAAGAAATCACCTTGCAAGATTACCATGACATTACCACTAGAAGTTCTGTGACGGTTTCAGTAATGAGGGACAATTTTGCACTATACTTTATGTCACCTCAAGGCAGAGTACACTGGCAGGATGACAGAGTGTGAAAGATTTGTGCCCTTAACCAAACTTGTGTACCTTCTGTACCAACAGTATATACCTTTGCCAACCAAAGTTGGCTATCTTGTCATGGTCTTACTATTTTTACCTTTAGGCCACAGGTGTGTACCTGGTTGTGTTTTATGCAAAGTATTTCACCTTGTAACAAAAGTTGTGTACATTGTTAGGAAATCACCAACAATAAACACAACTTTTTAGGTGAAATACTTTGCTTCAAACACAACCAGGAACACAACTGTGGCAAAAAGCTAAAATTTACCCACAGTTATATACCTGGTTTTGAATACCTTTTTACCTTTGAAATACCCTGTATTTAACCTTTTTTTTTAAACATAGTTCGCCGCAGAAAGAAATCGTTAATTTGTAAAACGATAATTTAACTTTTATTTAAAATATTTTTTTTTTGTAAAATGTTTTTAAAGTTTAAAAAACTTTTTTAATAAATGTTTGAAACCAACCAAATGGGCATTTTTATTACAAAACACACATTATAAATTGGTGTAGTGTGGTGTGGAAATAGTGCTGGAGGGGCTGCTGGACACTTCGACACTGGGAGTGTGGAGAGAGGACTGGGATCGTGGTGGGGAAGGAACAGTTAGAGGTGAAGGTGTGGAAAAAGCTACAGAATGGGTGGATATGTGGGAGGCAGAAGAGGTGGTGGGCGGTGGAGTGGAGGGTTGGGCAGGGACTGTAGGAGCAGATGATGTTGATGGCAAGTTGTATGGGGAAGGAGTTTGGTACGGGGATGGAGTTTGGTACGGGGCAGGTTGCTGGAAGTGGGGAGATGTCTGGTACTGGGGAGGTTGCTGGTACTGGGGAGGTTGCTGGTACTGGGGAGGTTGCTGGTACTGGGGAGGTGGCTGGTGCTGGGGAGGTGGATGGTATGTAATAGGAGGGGGAGGATGGAAAGTGGCTGGAGGGGGTGCAGGTAGAGGAACTACTGTGGTGGGAGGAGGAGGTTGGGAGGTAACGTGCTGGAGAGCACCGTGGCATGAATGCATTACATGCATCTGCTGGGTAGGAGAGAGCGTTTCCATGCGCTCCACAACAGACCTGAAAAAGGTGTGGTTTGGCGAAGATCTTGCTTCTGAATGCATGGTTTGCAGAAGTGTCTTCACCTCCAGAATGCAGGAGTTGATCTGCTGAAAGCCTGCGGAGATTTGCTCTGACAAGACTTTTAGACAGTTCTGGAAAGATGCATTCAGATGCAAGAACTCTGGTGCATAAGTCTTTTCCTGACCCCTCTGCCGCTGCCGCCCAGTACCGGCAGATGTACTAGAGAAGGCAGGGGCAGAAGGGTGGGGTAAAGGGAAATCGATCTCCTCACCAGCAGCTTCATGTAATGTAGGCGGCCACGATGCTCCTGTGCTGGTGGATGGGACAGATGGGTCGAATGTGTGGGAAGGCTGGGAAGGTGCAGATGTACCGGGGCGGTCGAAGTGTCCCTCGGTGCCGGTCTCCTCAGGGATCGCCTCAGAAGGGTCCAATCGTGCAGGCTCCCGAGTGCTGCTCACCGTGCTGTGGAATAAAGAGAAAAAAAACAATTAAAATAGTGACATGGTATGGCCCTGGCTGAAAAAAAAAAGTTACATCTAAACATTTTTTTTCACATGTGGTGTGTAATATTTACCTTCTGGTGACCATTGTTTCCCGGAGGAACGACAGGGCTTGTGCGTACTTGTACTTGCTCCTGCGTCCTCCAGATCCACTCGGGGCCCGCATCTCTTTATTGGACTCCTTCTTGAAACGATCCCTCACAGACCGCCACCGCTTCACAATTCTGTCCCCTGAAACGAGAAAGGAGTGGTTAGTATACAACATCAGTGTTTCCCAAACTCCAGTCCTCATGGTCCCCAGGGGTCATGTTTTCAGGATTTCCATAGTAAATGGAAATCCTAAACACATGATCTGTGGGGACCACGAGGACTGGAGTTTGGGAAACACTGGTTTACATCAAGCAACCGGTACTGTATATACTTACGCTCTTTAATCTGGGCCCGAGCATCGAGGTCCTCCCAGCGGTCCACAAGGAGCGAACAGATTTCCTCCCAGAGTCGTCGGGTAACGATCAGGTCAGCATGGCGGTGGTCAGCCATATTCCATAGCGGCTCCCTTTCTCTGACGAGATCGAGGAGGTGGTCCACATCAATCCCTCCATCCTCACCGTCAGAGTCGGGAGCACGCTGTGAAGGCTGTTAAAGAAAAAGACAAAAATAACATAATTTGCCTCCACAAAAGAAATGAAATAAAAAGTGCAAAAAAACAAAGCAAAAATATTTATACTTACACGCTGGTGACCGCCGCGTTGCTGTCGCCGACGACCCTGGGAGGCACTGCGAGGACCTCTTGGCCGAGCACCAGATTGGGAAGACTAGAGAAGAAAACAAAAAATGTTATGTCTTTGGATGTAGGCATTTGTTTGCTGTGTGTGGTCTGCAGAACATTGTTTTCTATGTGTTGTGTGTAGTGTGATGTTGTGTTTCTGCGTTTGATGCAAAAAACTTACCAATTGTGAGCCCACTCCAGGTGTCTGTCCACCCCTTCCTTCTTCTTCTGGGAGCTCCTCTTCATCTTGTGATTCCTGTTTTGAAATAAAAGGCAATGAATAGACATATATTACAGAGATGATGGATTTTGGAAATAAAAACTTACCGTCAAACGCTGACGATGCGAGGGAGGGCTCCTAGAAGAAGATGTGCTGTCTTCCTGCTGGCCAGACTCCATGCCTGTGGGTGGTGTTACTGCTGCTGCCAGTGCTTCCAGTGCTGCCACTGTTGCTGCTGCTGCATCGCTTGGGCGGCTGTTGAATAAAGAGAAACAAAGGGGCAATGAATATCTTGATATTCCATGGCCCTAGTTTGGAGGAATGGGGGATTTGATAATTACCGTCTCTCATCTGCTGCTGGACTCCCCTCCCGTTGTTCAGCATGCTGCTCCATTTGGGGTGGTGGTGGTGCTGATGGTGCTGCTGCAGTGGTCTCCTGCCTTCTCCTGCGCCTGGTTGCTGTCTTGGGTGGCATGTTGGGTGTGGCTGAGGGTCCCACTGTCATGCTTTTATATATGTGTCTTGTGGGCAGAGCTAATGAGTATGCTCAGACCAAAAAAACCGGATCCGGCGCATTGCGGTGCTCATAGGCTTTCATTGTTTGAAAAAGCCAGACACGCCGGATCCGGCGTGTCCGGCTTTTTCGCCGGAGACAAAAAACGTTACAGTAGCCGTTTTTTCCAGACGCCGGATCGCGACACTTTGCCGGATCCGGCGAAAACCGGATGAAACGCATGGCCATCCGGCGCGATCCGGCGCAAATGCAAGTCAATGGGGGGGAAACCGGATCCGGCATTGCATTTCGCCGGATCCGGTTTTTGTCAAAAGCGCCGGATCGCGCCTGACGGCGAAAACCTGATGTGTGAAAGAGGCCTTACTCTGAAAGCAACATTACTCTTGCTTAAAAATCTACACCACTATACCAAAAAAGCTGCAGGAGTAAAGGTCCACCCATCCCCAAGTCATGTCCTCCTCCGCCTATGGCTCCAGTGGTTTCTTTACATTTGCAAATAATAACTTCTCCATGAATTGCATTTCTCAGGAAAATCTGTGCAAACAGGTGAATTTGGATTTTGCCTGATCTGCTTATTTCTACTGGTTTTCCCAAAAATAGTCTGCCAGTGCTTGCTTTTCTTTATTGACTTGTAGTAGTCCTCTGTAGTATTTTCTGGGCAGGTATAGTTTGTCAACATCAGCGAGTATTGAGCATAGTGAATAGTCATCAATCTCATTTTTCAATTTTCAAATTCAGCTTGAGTCCAACTGACTTGAGTAAACTATTGCCCAGGTGTTAATGGCGTTGCCACAATTTAATTTCATCTTTAGTATTTTCTGCACTTTCTACTTATATGTTGTACTTGCTTGCCCATGCTTGATGACCTGCAGAATGCCCAGTTACTTTATAGGCTTCACTCTGATTGTTCTTAATAATTTGTCCATGTAGTATTTCAAAATCCTTGCTGATGTCTTTGGTGGGAATTGAACCCAGGACTTCAAAGCAACAGTGTGAACGACTGGGCTACCGTGCTGCCTAAGGTTTGCCAGTTGTTAACCAATTCCAATAGAATTCCATAAATTTATTTGGCCCATACTGGATGTAGGCTGGTCTGGTCTTTGAGCCAGAAAACTTGCAGTTTAGCTTTACCCAGATAAGTCAAATTTTTGTCTCTTTCCATTTAACTTTTTCAGTTATGACTAGCTTGGCCCATGCAAAATTTTTGCACATTAGGCTAGTTTCACACTAGCGTTTATTCGCACTAGTAGGATTTTGGCGTGCGCTGTGCACTTTTGAAGGTGTGCCGTGCGTGCCGAAATGCAACATGCTGCATTCGGCGCGCACGGGCGCACCTTCAAAAGTGCGCAGCGCACGCGAAAATCCTACTAGTGCAGGCCAGTGCACGATCTGCGCACCCTATGCTAAAGATAGGGTGCGCAGATCGCAAGCGTCCATGTGCGATAGTAGGCGGCGATGACCGGATGGGGCGGGCAGGGAGCTGGCAGGGGGCGGGGCTTAGCGGCGCCGTGCGCTGCGTCGAATAAACGCTAGTGTGAAACTAGCCTTAGTCATCGGGGGCGCATGCAGTTTCAGGAAAAGCGAGCTGGTCAAATGTAAAAGTATTTCATGAGCTGATGAACACAGACAGGTATTTATATATGTAGATTGGTAATACAATAAATTGTTTTGATAAGTAGAGGCCAAAAAATGTTTTCTGGGTTGAGGTGCCACCTGCAGGTCATTGTGTCTTTCTGCAGGTTTATGAAAATGAATGTTTAAACTGTATTTAGTGATAAAATCGTGAATGTGTGGTTTGTTTGGCTGTTTTCTTCCTGGAGGGAGCAAGTTTACCTTTCAAGTAGTGTATCATTTGTGTGTGTGGGTGCAGTATGAACGGGGATACAAAGGAATCACCGAAAAACAGTGTTTAGAAATAATAGAATAGATTTTCCATATAATTTTTTACAGAAACTTTTGTCAATGTTTTTGATCTATTTTGCATTTGGTTTTCCCAAATATCATTCCAGAATTGTATTGTTTCTTCTTTATTTGTTTTTTCACGTTACTGTTGTTACCATTTATGCTTTGGTAAAACTGTTTTTTCATCTGAATTATATATCTGATTTTGTTTGTACTGGATAACTCTTTGTTCATGTTATTCAATTTTCCTGGCATTTGCTGTTATCTGTAGTTTCATACTTTGCAGTGCTTCATCATTTTTCCTCGTGTTTAGTAAGTACTTTTTTCTCAACCACTTCTTGATCTTGGCATTTTTTTATTTTTGCTCTTTTATATTCTTTAAATTGCTGGCAAAGGATCTTTTTTGATTTTTAACTCCAATCCAGCTTTCCATTTCCTTTCCATGGCTCAGATGTGCTTTGGATTTTTTGTCTTTGGTTTTCAGTATATAGTTGTTCATTAGCTGATTTGTTTCTTTCAATTATATTAGTTTCACAGTTGCAAATATATTGTTCGTGTCTTTTGCAGCAGTGGTGGGGGCTGATGGATTGCTTCCTGACACTCCAAGGATTAAATGCATTTGATGTTCATGTATGTGATAAAGGTATGGTACCCACTGGGGCTGCCGTTAGCTGAGACAGGGTTAACTGTAGTGGCTGGCCCAGTTTGGGAGGGGGAACTGAGGGTTGGTAGCAGATGCAGGAAGTGGCAGGGCCAGGCAGTGTGTGGACCGCAGTGAGTGAAGTAGCAGACCTGGGTCTGCTAGGGACAACATGGGCCTAGTACTCGGGGCAGTGGATTGCCAAAAATACCCTTCCATGTGATTCCATCTAATGGCCTGGGGAAACCTCGAGATGGATGTCGGGGACATGGGGCACACTCAGCTTGTGAAACTACAGGGAAAGATGGACTCATACTACATGGGACGGAAGGTATTGCAATCCAGATATACTGCTAGTGGTGGCAAAGACTCCCTAGGGCTAGGAAAGCCAGTGAGAGGGATATGCCTCCTATGCCGAGAACCAGGGCTGAAGTTGTATCTGGTACCTATGGGAAAGATGACAACCTGTTGGGCCTTATCCTCTATATCTGCCTGTATATACTGTACATAGTGCTATTCACCAAGTAAAAGTTTGATTGTTTTTATAAACCTCGTGTCTCCTGGATTAATTGCTGCACTGGTTCCAGAAGAGGGATTCCTGGAGTCAGAAGAAGAGGCCTGCAGCCCTAAAGTAAGTGTGATGCCCCTCACACATAGCAGCAGACTGGGACACGAGATGTCTGTAGGATGCCAAAGCGAGTGGGGACTGAAGCTCGCCCACAAATACCTCGCTTGAGTATCTTAAGCTCTCATTATTCGTGCTAGATTTTTCCTGCCACTCCTTTCAGTGCTGACAATCCTTTTTTTATATGTAAAGAATTGCAGGATGGCTTGCAGCCCTTGAAGAGATTTGCTGAATGACATAATGCTGTTTGTAATTTGTTACGTAGCTGCATGATATACTGTTACTACATAGAATACTGTTATTACATGACACTGATGCAGTGTTGTGATTTTATGGCTAATGCTATGATTCATTATAATTCTTATTGTGTGAAGGTTATGGGAGAATAGGCAGCTGGGCAGGTAATTGTTGCAGTGAGTCAGTTCTGCAACTGAGAGGAGTCTTGGGAGATGTTACCAGGTTCATTGCTCAGTTCAAATTGTGCTATATATGCAATTGATTCTAATTTTAGGTAGAATAAAAAAGGTAGAAAGGATCCATATGACTATTTGACTATTATAGATAAAAAATTCCAGTCTTTATTTCACATCAATTAAAAAGTTGTCCAGACAATTTAAAAGATATTGCCCATCTGACGCGCTTCTGCCTAAAGCCCTTAGTCAAAGTCTAATTTTGGATAAAGTTTCCTATGTGTTTCAGCCTGCATGCAACTTACACCATAAATTGGTGTAGTTGGCAGAATAAAATGACCTGCTGTGGAGCTGATGTGTGTGCACCACTGCTATGTGAGTCATTGAAGAGGAAGTAGCAGAAAAAGACAGAGCTTTTTGTAATTCAGAAGTAGACAGCACAGTGGATCGTGCAGCTGAAGCGATGGTCGGGGAAACCACCACAGTCCAGGGAGACTACGGTACACAAGATGAGGTGCAAAGAACAAAGGTTAAATTTATTGAAAGGCAAGGAATGTAGTGGATAGGAAGATAATTTACAAGAGTGATATTCTTTAGCTGGGCGTTAAATAGCACGGTGTTCAACTATTACAGATCAATATATTCTCCAGCAGGCAAAACAACACAATAAATGCAGAATGATGCTACTCTAACTATAGCCTACCTGGCCTCTGCTACGCAGGCCACATGGCTGCCGTGCTCTGTCTATTGCAGCCTATCCTAGGCCCTAACATGTGCACAAACGGGGTTAAACTCACAGTAACGTTGGGGACTCAGTCCAGTCCCAGGGGGCCCCCAGCAGTCCTGTACGATGGTACAAACATCTATCTGGGAGCTCTGTTAAATGTGGTCTTTTCCTTGCGGATCCTGGAGATGCACCTGGAAACTGTAGATTCCTTTCTCTGTCTCTTCGTGGCTTCTCACTGTAGCACAGGACAGCCACCTTTGTTATCCCACTGGAGTCTATACAATCTCACAAGTTCAGTCAGTCTCAGGCTGTGAGTCCTCTTCTCACAGCTCCAGGCAATGCAGCCCTCTGCAGAAATCTTCAGCTCAGCACGCACACACACACAGGAACAACCCTTCCTCTCTCCAATCTTGGCAGAACAACACACAGTCTTTTGCAGGGGAGAGCAGAGCATACCATCAACTAGCCAAGGGGGTGCTGTCTCTTAAAGTGGCAGCGTGTCTCTTATTGTCCATAGCAACACCACCCCTTTACATGCCTCCCTACTTAAAGATGGTCTTCCTTGGCCATCATGGCATCAAGGTTGCAGTGTGATGAAGAAACTTGCACTGCGGGAACAGCACCTATAGAGGAGGCAACACAATCAGTAAAACAGACAGAGAATGCTGTTCGACATATCGGACTGGTGGAACCCCTGCAGTAGACATCTGGGATCTCTGGAGTTCTTGGTTATCTTCCAGAGGAACAGTAGCTGCAGGAATCATTGTAGGTTCTTGTCGGGTCTCGTTCTCATGTGGCGGTAGTGGTACATCCAAAAGATAACAATCTGCCCGGCTGAGGACCCCCCCACGGTGTCGGGGCCGGTCCACCATTCATCATTGACATCACCAGCAGGCAAGACAGGTTCAGGAAGTGGAGCAGCGCCTTCAGGCGGCAATGGTACAGAACAGACCTGAGACCGGCATGTCTGCAGCATATTTCTGTGGAGTACTCTAGGGGCGGACCCCCCACTCTCAACCTGCACCTTGTAGACCGGGCCGTCAGCATACACTCGCTGGAGCACCCTGTAAGGCTGTACTTCCCATCTCTTGCTTAGTTTACCCTTGGGGCATTTCTCTCTGACTAATACTCGGTCCCCAGGTTGAAGCGGTATCTCTTGAATCGGTTTACGGACCATATGTTCTTTTTCCTGTAGCTGCTGACCCACCAACCGCCGTATCGTTTGCAATCGTTGCCGATGTTCTTTCACCCATAAAGTGATAGTTCACTCCATCAGCTCCTCTGGCTGTTCCAACTTCAACTCAATGATCTCTCGTCCAGCTCTTTCAAACAGCAGTAGATATGGGGTGTAACCCGTGGTGGAGTGGACCCGATTGTTGTAGGTCCAGACCAACTCTGTCAGGCAGTCTGGCCAGCATGCCTTCTTATCCTCCTCCAACGTCCTCAGCATTTGAAGTAGGGTTCGGTTGAAGCGTTCACATGCTCCATTGCCTTGAGGATGGTAAGGGGTGGTCCGGGACCACTCGATGCCATACAAACAATACAGTTCTTCCATCACCTTACCTTGGAAACATGCGCTTTGGTCAGAGTGGATGCGCTTTGGACACCCATACACTCAAATGAAGTCTTGACAGATGGCCCTCGCTGCCGACTCAGCAGTCTGATCTCTAGTCGGGGTGACTACTGCGAACTTGGAGAAATAGTCGGTCATCACCAGACAGTACTGTAGCCCTCGGGCCGAGTGTCCCACGAGGAAATAGTCGATCATCAAGACTTCTAGCGGTTCCTTAGTATGTATGGTCTGGATGGGTGCCCTTTGTTCGGTACTCTTAATGAGGTCGCATACCTGACATTGCCGGCAAGCCTCTTCCACCACAGACTCCAACCGGGGCAGTACACGTACCACTGTAACCATTGGTAGGTCTTTGTGGACCTGAAGTAAGTTCTGAATTCGTGGGCTTCTTTAGCCACTTCTTCAGCCATTCCTCCTGGGATGACCACCTGCCACCTTACTTCCATATTTTTTGGCTGTTGTCTCTTGCAATATAACACCGATTCTCACCCCTTAGCCTATACCACTGGTGTAAGACACTCTTCATCTCAGCGTCCAGACCATCTCTTTCTTGTTTGCCTGGCTTCCGCTTCTGAGTCACCCACCATTTCATCTGTCTCAGCCCTTCATTTTCATCCTGTACATGTCCCCATTCCTCATTGGTTCTCCCCAGGGATCGGGGTAGTGCGCAGGCCTCCCTACTTGACTGGACCGCAACCACTGGGGGACTAAACTTACGAAGTTCTGGGGTTTCTTCCTCTTCGATTTGTTCATCGAGATCCCCCACTGGAGTCTCCACTGTCACTCGTGACAGCTCGTCAGCATTTGCATTTTCAGTAGCAGAGCGTTAAAGGATGGTAAAGTCAAACTTGGCTAGGTGAGCCACCCACCGTTGTTCTAAGGCCCCCAATTTAGCATTCTCAAGGTGGGCCAGGGGATTATTGTCTGTTCGAACTTGAATCTTAGTCCCTGTCAGGAAGCCCACAAACTTCTCTGTCATTGCCCACACCAGGGCCAGGAGCTCTAACCGGAAAGAACTGTAATTGTGGGGGTTTCTTTTGCTGTCTCGCAGGGACCTACTAGCATACCCGATGACTCTCTCGTGTCCATCCTGTATCTGAGAAAGAACTGCACCGAGTCCATGAAGGCTACCGTCTGTGTACAACTGGATCGGTTGATCTGCGTAGGCCAAAATCGGGGCTGAAATTAGAGCATTCTTTATAGCCTGGAAGGCCTCATCTTGCCTCTGGGCCCAAGGGATGCACTAGTTCTTCGGCACTCCAGCCGTCCCCCTTAGCAGCTCATTCAGAGGACCCGCCATCTTTGCGAAGTCTTTGACAAACCGAAAGTAGTACCCGGCGAGTCCAAGGAAGGCCTAGAGTTCCCTCACTGTTCGAGGGACTGGCCACTTCTGGATAACAGCCACTTGTTCTGGTGAAGGTAGTACTCCATCTTGTGACACTATTTGGCCCAGGTACTCGATCTCCCTCTTGAAGATGTGGTACTTCTTTGGCTTCACCTTCAGGTTATGAGCCCCCAGTCTTCCGAGTACCTGTCCAAGCCGGGCAAGGTGTTCTTCGAACGAGGCAAAAAACACATTGATATCATCCAGATAGATCAGGGTAGCTTCAAAATTTAGGTCTCCCAAACACTTTTCCATCAGCCGTTGAAACGTACCAAGAGCATTGGAGAGCCGGAAGGGCATCCGGTTAAACTCAAACAATCCCATAGGGAGGATGAAGGCAGTTTTTGCTTTGTCTTTCTCTGCCACGGCTACTTGCCAGTATCCGCTTGCTAGATCCAAGGTGGAGAAATACTTGGCTTTCCCCAACGCTGTCAAGGATTCCTTGATGTGGGGTAAGGGGTACGAGTCACGAACAGTGCAGGCATTGAGTTTCCTGTAATCTACACAGAACCGAATGGTCCCATCCTTTTTCTTGACGAGCACCACCGGAGCCACCCAAGGGCTCTGACTACTCTGCACTACTCCTGAATCCAGCATTTGCCTCAGTAATGTCTTCACCTCTTGGTACATCTTGGGCAGGATCTGCCGGTATCATTCTTGAATTGGACGGGCATCCCAGGTCGATATCTTGTGCGTGATGGCTTCTGGGTCGCCCTCCCAGCGCTGTGGAGTACTCTGGGGCTGGTGGTGTGTTGCAGCCAAGATGGTGAAGCTCCCCACAGGTGAAGCTGTAGCCCCAGGGCAGTGTAGATGTGGAGTTAGAGGAGAGACACAAGCGGTGTGGAAGTTGGTACCCAGATGTAGCAGTGCTGGGTGTGTTGACACAAGAATCAATGGAGGACACCAGGGCTTGTAGTTCCAAAGCTTTACTCACAGTCTGTAGTACACACAGGTGCCTGCCTCCATACTGTGTCCTCCGGGTCAGAGGCTCAATCAACCTCCAGGTCAGATGGAGTGCTCCCTTCCAACGCTCCGTCAACATGTACCTTTCTGAACGTCTCCTCTTATAGCGCCTTTAAGTGTGAAGTACTCCTAGTATTGCATTACACTGGAGTGCCTCCTGACTGATGTTCCCAAGAACTCTACTTGTACGGCAGACAGCTGTAGCCTGTTTCGGGGACTCCTTGCTCCTGAGTCCCGGCTGTTATGAATGAGTCACCGAGGAGAAAAAAACAAAAAGCAAGCTAAGCCCAGAAAACCAGAGAGGTTGGTAACTAGCAGATTGCAGACCCCTGATCCTATCCACAACAACTAGCAGTAGCCGTGGAGCGTGCCTACGGTGGTCCTAGACGCCTCGTCACGGCCGGAGAACTAAATAAGCCTAAGGAAAGAAAGGGAAAATCTAAACTGCCCCAGAACAGACCCCAAAGCAATAGACAGCCCCCAACATGTATTGTCGGTGAAACAAGGTGAAAACACAGACACAGGTAGAAAGATAGGCTGAGCAAACGATGGGGCCCTCGCTAACTAGAAAGGACAGGAAAGAAAAGCTGCTGTCTGCAATCACGCAAAAAACCCTGCCAAAAAGAATGTCCAACACGTCTGATAGAAAAAGGCCCTGAAGGCGCCAGACTTCAAATCACTATATCATATATTCTGAAGACAGAGCAAAAGAGATCAACTGATCAGAGACAAAAATGGGGATTCAGCCCAGTCCCAGCCAGGGCTGGCTGAACACAAAAACTAAGTAAACCAGACAAAAACTCATATGAACAATAGCAGAGAAAACTTAGCTTTAGGAAGGCAGGAACCAAACTGGAAACCAGGAGCCACAGTCAGGAAAAATCACCAGCAAGAAACTAGGGAGTCGGCTGCCTTAAATCTAATCAGAAACTCCTGATGTCCAATCGCAGGCCTCTTCCTCAGGTGGCCGGTCTCTGCCATTTAGATCAGCTTCATTACCTCCCTTCACCAACAGAGGGAGTCCAGATAGAGAACTCACTACTCCTCTGTCAGCACAGCCAGCTCCATAACCCTCACCAGAAGCCAGAGGCAATCCCGAAAATGAGCTCACAACAGTACCCCCCCTTGAGGAGGGGTCACTGAACCCTCATCCATGCCACCGGGCCGATCAGGATGGGCCCGATGAAAAACACGAACCAATCTATCGGCATGAATATCAGAGGCAGAGACCCAAGAATTGTCCTCCTGGCCATAACCCTTCCACTTGACCAAATACTGGAGTCTCCGTCTAGCCAGACGAGAATCCAGTATTTTCTCTACCTCATATTCCACATTACCTTCAACCAATACAGGGTCAGGAGGTGCAGCCATAGGAACTACTGGCTCAACATATCTCTTCAACAGCGACTTATGAAACACGTTATGGATCCTAAACGTAACAGGAAGAGCCAATCGAAAAGAAACCGGATTAAGAATCTCCAAAATCTTGTAAGGTCCAATAAATCTTGGCTTGAACTTTGGAGAAGCCACCTTCATAGAGATATTCTTTGATGACAACCAAACCATATCCTCCCACTTTAAACCGGGGACCAATGGTCCTATGCCGGTTAGAAAACCGCTGGGCCTTTTCCTGGGAGAGAGACAACTTATCCACTACTTGGTCTCAAATCTGCTGGATTCTCTCTACCACAGTGTCAACACCTGGGCAGGCTGAAGATTCCACTTGCACTGAAGAAAATCGAGGATGAAACCCAAAGTTACAGAAAAAGGGCGATATCAAGGTGGCAGAACTAGCTCTATTATTTAAAGCGAATTTGGCCAAGGGCAAAAATGAAACCCAATCATCCTGATCAGCAGATGTGAAGCATCTCAAATAGGACTCCAAAGTCTGGTTTGTTCTCTCTGTCTGCCCATTGGTCTGAGGGTGAAACGCAGAGGAGAAGGACAACTGAATTCCCAGCTTGGAACAAAAGGCTTTCCAGAATCTGGAAACAAACTGAACTACTCTCTCCGATACAATGTTCTCAGGAATCCCATGCAACTGAACCACCTGTTGCAAAAATAAGGGTACCAACTCTGAGGAAGATGGCAACTTTGGGAGTGGTACAAGATGGATCATCTTAGAGAATCTATCACAAATCACCCAGATAACAGTCATTCTCTGAGAGACAAGAAGATCAGAAATAGAATCCATTGAAATATGGGTCCATGGCCTCTTAGGCACTGGCAAGGGCATCAACAACCCACTAGAGCGAGAACAGGGTTTAGACCAGGAACAAGTCCCACAGGACTGCACAAAATTCCTGACATCACGAGATAAGGCGGGCCACCAAAATGACCGACTCACCAAATCTCTGGTACCAAAAATACCTGGATGACCAGCCAATGCAGAGCAATGAACTTCAGGCATCACTCTCTTCCTCCACTGGTCAGGAACATACAATTTTCCCATAGGACAACGCTCAGGTTTGTTTTCCTGGAATTCTTCCAGAGCACGTCTCAAATCGGGCGAGATGACAGAAAGAACTACCACCTCACCTAGGATGGTAGTAGGCTTGGTCACAATAGGAGAATCAGAAAAGAAACTCCTAGAAAGGGCGTCTGCCTTAACATTCTTAGTGCCTGGAAGAAAGGAGACCACAAAATGAAAACGCGTAAAAAAACAAGGCCCACCTAGCCTGTCTAGGATTCAAGCGTTTGGCTGACTCAAGGTAAATCAAATTCTTGTGGTCAGTGAGGACCACAACTTGATGTCTAGCTCCCTCCAACCAATGTCTCCACTCCTCAAATGCCCATTTCATGGCTAACAATTCCCGATTCCCCACATCATAGTTGCGTTCAGATGGGGAGAACTTTCGGGAAAAGAAGGCACAGGGATTCATTTTAGACGTCACCGGATCTTTTTGGGACAAAACAGCTCCTGCACCAATCTCTGAAGCGTCTACCTCCACCTGAAAAGGAAGTGAGACATCAGGTTGCCGCAAAACCGGAGCAGAAGTGAACCTCCGCTTCAGCTCCTGAAAGGCCGAAACAGCCTCTGAAGACCAATTCAGCACATCAGCAACCTTCTTAGTTAAATCAGTCAGTGGTTTAGCAATACCAGAAAAATTAGCTATAAATTTACAATAAAAATTATCAAAACCCAAAAACTTCTGGAGAGCCTTCAAAGAAGTGGGTGGAACTCAATCATAAATGGCCTGTACCTTGGCCGGGTCTATTTCAATAGTTGACGGAGACAAAATAAATCCCAAAAATGAAATCCTCTGTACACCAAAAAGGCACTTCGATCCCTTAACATACAAGGAATTCTCCCTCAAAATCCGGAACACAGTCCGAACATGTTCCACATGAGAATCCCAATCCCTGGAAAAGATCAAAATATCATCCAGATAGATGATCAAAAACTTATCCACAAAGTCCCAGAAAATATTCATGAAGGATTGGAAGACAGAAGGGGCATTAGTGAGCCCAAAAGGCATCACCAGGTACTCAAAATGTCCCTCCGGAGTATTAAACGCCGTCTTCCATTCATCGCCATGCTTGATGCTTATAAGATTATACGCCCCCCTGAGGTCAAGCTTAGTAAACCAGCAAGCACCTTTAACTCTGGAGAATAAATCAGAAATCAGGGGTAATGGATACTGAAATTTAACCGTAATTTTGTTGAGGGAACGATAGTCAATACAAGGCCTTAATGAACCATCCTTCTTGGCCACGAAATAAAAACCCAGCACCTAAGGGCGAAGAGGATGGTCTAATATGACCCTTCTCCAACGACTCCTTAATATAAGATCGCATAGCCTCGTGTTCGGGTACAGATAAATTGAAAAGTCGACCCTTGGGAAATTTACACCCAGGTCTCAACTCAATTGCACAGTCATAACTCCTATGAGGAGGCAAAGACGCAGACTTGCTCTCACTAAATACATCATAAAAATCAGCCAAATAGTCAGGAACATCATGCGACTGGGGAGAGGTGGAGAAAACAGGAGTGACACCAAGAGCACACCGACAACCCCAACTCACCACAGACACAGATTTCCAATCCAAAACCGGATTATGGATTTGCAACCAGGGAAAACCCAGAACAATGGTATCATGTAAATTATGCAACACCAAAATTCTGCAATTTTCTTGGTGTTCTGGGGCGACCCGCATTATCACCTGGGTCCAAAACTGAGGTTTATTCTTCGCCAAAGGAGTAGCATCAATACCCCTCAAAGGAATAGGCGTCCGCAGAGGTGTCATAGGAAAACCACAACGTTTAGCAAAATCCAAGTCCATTAGATTCAAGGCCGCTCCTGAGTCCACAAAAGCCTTTGCGGAAAATGTGGATAAGGAGCAAATCAGAGTAATTGCTGAAAGAAACTTAGGTTGTACACCACCCACAGCAAATGTGTGTGCAAAACGTTTCTCTCGTTTAGGGCAGACAGAAATAACATGAGAGGCATCTCCACAGAAAAAACACAGCTTATTACGCCTTCTGAACTCCTGTTGTTGCGCCCTAGACAAAACTCCATCACATTGCATAGGTTCAGACATTTGTTCAAAATGTGGCAGCGCCTCCCGTGTAGTCTTGCGTTCACGTAATCGCCGATCAACTTGAATGGCTAATGACATAGAATCGTCAAGACCAGAGGGAACAGGAAATCCCACCATAGTATCTTTTAAAGTCTCAGACAAACCCTTCCGAAAGAGAGCTGCCAATGCACTATCATTCCATGTAGTAAGGACCGCCCACTTTCGGAATTTCTGACAGTATAACTCTGCAGGATCCTGACCCTGGTTCAATGCCAATAGGGCTCTCTCAGCTTGATCAATAGCATTAGGTTCATCATATCACAACCCCAAGGCTTGAAAAAATGCATCCACATTAGTCAAAACAGGATCTTCAGGTGTCAAAGAAAACGCCCAATCCTGGGGATCGCCGCGCAGCAAGGAGATGACAATTTTAACCTGCTGCGCAGAGCTCCCCGATGAGTTAGGCTTCAAGGCAAGAAATAATTTACAATTATTCTTAAAATTCAAAAATGTAGACCGATCCCCAGAAAACACATCAGGAGCAGGGATCCTTGGTTCAGCAGCATGTGAATGAGTGAGATAGGCGGAAATTCCCCGCACTTCAGCAGCGAGCTGCTCCACACGATCAGACAATTGCTTAATCTCCATCAAGGAGAAAAAGAAAAAAAAAAAAGAATCCTCCTACAGCCCCAGAGAAAAAGAGGAGAAAATATACATATATAAAAAAAAAAAATTCTGACACTTTTTTTTTTTCTTTTACAATTCTCTCCTGCTTTTGAGTACCCTAGAATCTGCGGTATGGCTGGTGATTCTGTTATGAATGAGTCACCGAGGAGAAAAAAACAAAAAGCAAGCTAAGCCCAGAAAACCAGAGAGGTTGGTAACTAGCGGATTGCAGACCCCTGATCCTATCCACAACAACTAGCAGTAGCCGTGGAGCGTGCCTACGGTGGTCCTAGACGCCTCGTCACGGCCGGAGAACTAAATAAGCCTAAAGAAAGAAAGGGAAAATCTAAACTGCCCCAGAACAGACCCCAAAGCAATAGACAGCCCCCAACATGTATTGTCGGTGAAACAAGATGAAAACACAGGCACAGGTAGAAAGATAGGCTGAGCAAACGATGGGGCCCTCGCTAACTAGAAAGGACAGGAAAGAAAAGCTGCTGTCTGCAATCACGCAAAAAACCCTGCCAAAAAGAATGTCCAACACATCTGATAGAAAAAGGCCCTGAAGTCGCTAGACTTCAAATCACTATATCAGCACTCAGGTATATTCTGAAGACAGAGCAAAAGAGATCAATTGATCAGAGACAAAAATGGGGATTCAGCCCTGTCCCAGCCAGGGCTGGCTGAACACAAAAACTAAGTAAACCAGACAAAAACTCATATGAACAATAGTAGAGAAAACTTAGCTTTAGGAAGGCAGGAACCAAACTGGAAACCAGAAGCCACAGTCAGGAAAAATCACCAGCAAGAAACTAGGGAGTCGGCTGCCTTAAATCCAATCAGAAACTCCTGATGTCCAATCGCAGTCCTCTTCCTCAGGTGGCCGGTCTCTGCCATTTAGATCAGCTTCATTACCTCCCTTCACCAACAGAGGGAGTCCAGATAGAGAACTCACTACTCCTCTGTCAGCACAGCCAGCTCCATAACCCTCACCAGAAGCCAGAGGCAAACCCGAAAATGAGCTCACAACACCCGGCTCACTATCCAAGTTGCTGTTGTGCCCCCAAGTCTTAGATGGGAGTAGTGCATTTACAGCCCACTACTCCACCGGTGTCTGCTGCAAGACAATTAGCATCCATACAACCTCGGGGACCGGGCCCCAGCCTTGCGCTTAGAACTTCTAGACAGGGTTCTCTCCTAACCCACGTCCTCTCTGTTCCCTTTTACTCCTTCGTTCCGTACTAATCTCTCTCTCTTATGGAAGATCAGGTTTCAGTTCAATATCTTTCTCCTTCTTTCCTTTTCCCGTGCCAGCAAACCCAGGTCACTGAGGTCTGCTGTAGCACCTCCTTCCTCCATCCCTCTTCCAGGGATCTTCTTTCCTCACTCCTCTCTGAGTGGCTTCCTCTCTCAGACTGACCTGTAATTCTAAACCTTCCCGCTCTTTTAGTATCCTCAACTCCACCCGCCTTCCAGCACATTTCGTGTTCCAAGCAGGGAGCCACCAAAGGTGCTCTGCTACACTCCAAGCAGGGAGCCGCAATGTGGCTTTGCTGAACTAGTCTGTTGTGTGGGGTGCGAGTGTTGGAGCGTGGTCAGGAGCCTCCAACCTACCTGGATGGTGGGGCACCACACCTCAGGAGGAGGTGCAGTACCTCTGTGGCGACTGAGTCTCAGGGGCGCCACACTTTGGTACAGCCAAAATCTTCAGTGTGACAGGCGAATGCGGCCTGATTTTCCCACAGCATAGCTTCTATCGCTTCTATCCATTTGATCAAGGATGACCCTGCCATTCCACTCCAAGGATGGCATCTCTTCGGCCCCCGCAGCAACAGCTAGGGTCCACCCCGCATCTTCTATCGGCGATAAAGACATCTCCTTCTGACTCACCACTTCACCCTTATGTAGGTACACCAGGATCAGATCTGTCCCTCGTGGCAAGGTGACCTCCCCAGGGCCCACGTTCAAAGCTCTTATGGACGACAGCTATCGTACGAGCTATCATGACTTCTTGGTCCACTCCTCCGCCTACCACAGGCTGAATAATCACTTCCAACCCGTCAAGGTTGCTATGAGTCCCCACTGGAAGGTGTAAAATACTTTCTCGCTCAGGAGGCAGGATTGCAGGCTCTTTCCCAGGGGTCCTAATGACCCCTCCTGTCTGATAAGACGGCACACTCTTCTGCGTCCCACAGACGCAGATCAGTCGCTGAAGGGCTTCTTGAGTAGGTTTGTGTGTAGCAGCCTTCTTCCAATAACTGGATCCACGTTTGGTAAACATAATCTGATCGAGTTCACATAGGATATTTACTCCCAGTACTACAGGCACATCATCTTTGATGGGCGTGGGGACTAGCAGGATCCCTTTTCTTCCCACTTCTTGCCCACAGATTTGAATATTCATCCACACGACCCCTGTGACTGGGATCGGTTGTTGATTGGCAGCAAACAACCGGATCAATGTCTCCTCTGGCTTGGCCAGGGCCTGAAAATGCTGCTTGAAATACGTTTCTGGCATCGTTGTCACTTGTGACCCGGTATCTATCAAGCAATCCACTGGAACACTCTCAGATTCAGCACGCAGGATAGGACTCCCAGCAATCAAGTATTCAATATGATACGGAGTGGCCTCTCTCCTCACCTCCCCTGCAGAGTGCCGCGTTGCTGCGGGGGTTGGTAGTTTAACGGTGGCTGTTGCTGGCTTTGAGCATAATTTCAACAGTCTCTGGCAAAATGCCCCCATCCTCCACATTCCCAGCATTGGATGCCTCTTCCTCACCGGGGGGCACCTCGAGCCTGCCCTCGTGCCCCCGTTGCTTGCCGGGAAGGAGCTTGCACCCACTGATCTCTTCTCGGTCAGGTGAAAGAATGGTTGTACGAGTATGATGGGTCAGACTGCTGTTCTCCCACGGCAGGCGTCAGGCAGGGCCGACAGGGGGCCGGCACAGCCGAGTAGGGACGTTCAGTAGACAGATCTCCCATTCTTTGCACCATCTGGGTTAGTTTGTCTTGCACATTGACAAGAGACCGCTGCAAGTCTTGCACCACCTGGACCAGCACCTCCTGATGGCTTAGGTCCCCTCTGGTATTGGCGCCCTGGACACACATCACCCCAGATGCATAACTGTCTTCTTTGCTTTGGGCCACTGCTTCTGCCAGGATTTGATGAAATGTAAGAGCCGGATCTGCCCGGACCCTTTCTGACAGTGCTCTCCTCAAGGATTGGCTGTGCAGTCCCAAAATGAATTTTTCCCGGAGTATCCGGTCCTTAGAGCCCATGCCACCAAATCCATCTGACTCCTTTCTCTGCACCTCTGCTAACACTTCTTGCAGTGCTGTCGCATACTGAGAGATTCCCTCTTCTTCCCACTGCAGTCTAGAGAAAAATTTGGTGCGGTGGTGTCATGCGCTAGCAGTCTCGCCTTAGATCTCTTCCAGGAACTTCACTAACTCCTTCAGGGTACTACAGGTGAGTTCTGGCTGTAGACAGACGTTTCTACGGGCCTCTCCCTCTAAGGCAGTCAAAGCAATGTCCACTTCAAGGTCTGTGCTGTTATAAATCTTCAGGGTGCTTTGCAGCCGGGACACCCATTCAGACAGGGGCATATTATTCCCGTAAAACTTTGGCAGCAGACTAATTATGGTGCCCACACGGAGTGTCCTTGCATTGGTTCCACCAATGCCCACAGCATCACCACTAACACTAGCATTCCCGCCGTTGCTGTCTGCTGCCTCCATCTTGGTGATAGTCGCCCTGCTCGCAGCCCCACTTGAAGCGATGGTCAGGGAAACCACCACAGTGCAGGGACACTATGGTACACAAGATGAGGTGCAAATAACAAAGGGTAAATTTATTGAAAGGCAAGGAATGTAGTGGATAGGAAGATGCAACAGGGGTATGCAATGACCAAAGATAATTTACAAGAGTGATATTCTTTAGCTGGGCCATCAAATAGCCCGGTGCTCAACTATTACAGATCAATATATTCTCCAACAGGCAAAACAACACAATAAACGCAGAATGATGCTACTCTAACTATAACCTACCTGGCCTCTGCTACGCAGACAACATGGCTGCCGTGCTCTGTCTATTGCAGCCTATCCTAGGCCCTAATATGTGCACAAACAGGGTTAAACTCACAGTAACTTTGGGGACTCAGTCCAGTCTCGGGGGCCCCCAAGTCCTGTACGATGGTACGCACGTCTATTTGGGAGCTCTGTGAAACGTGGTCTTTTCCTTGCTTGAGGATCCTGGAGATGCTCCTGGAAACTGTAGATTCTTTTCTCTGTCTCTTCGTGGCTTCTCACGGTAGCACAGGACAGCCACCTTTGTTATCCCACTGGAGTCTATACAATCTCACAAGTTCTGTCAGTCTCAGGCTGTGCGTCCTCTTCTCACAGCTCCAGGCACTGCAGCCCTCTGCAGAAATCTTCAGCTCAGCACGCACACACAGGAACAACCCCTCCTCTCTCCAGTCTTGGCAGAATAACACACAGTCTTTTGCAGGGGAGAGCAGAACGTATCATCAACCAGCCAAAGGGGATGCTGTCTCTTAAAGAGGCAGCATGTCTCTTACTGTCCATAGCAACACCACCCCCTTACACAGCAGCAGAAGAGGTGTAGACAGGGGACGCATTGGTGAGGAAGAAGGTCACGGACATGCCAACAGTCCAGAGCCAGGAGCATTCCCTGCAGAGACCCAGGCAGACATTGGACCTAGTGAGGCTGTTCCATTCGATTTAAATCGCAATATTACCTTCAACAAAAACATCCACTGTGCAGTCTGATGAAGGACTGATCGTTGCAGTGGAGATAGGGGTGACCACTGAGGAGTCAGCCATGACTATGGAGTCTGACTATAAATAGTTGGGATTAGGCTAGGAGGGCTGTGAAGTTGAAGACAAGATAGCAGGCATCACACCCAAGATGGGTGGCATAAGAAAGGAAGCTACCCCACTTGTGCCGGTTGCACATTGAGATGGAAAGGAAGTTCTGTGGGCCCTCGAAGGTGGCTAATGTCGAAGTGACAAGTCAAGCTTTGTGTGGTTCCTGCACTCCTGTTCCAGAGTTCCTGTCATGTTTGACCCTATAGGCCAAAAGTAATTGAAGCTGTGACTGTGCCAGTTCATAGTCTAGTGGCCTTTCCAGGTGACTAGGGGCGTTCCACACCCTCAACAAGGACTTTAGCCAATTAAAGACTGTATGTATCTTAAAAGACTTTATGCTTTCTTATAGGACCACTATGTTTGAGGAAGAAATGTTTTTGTGCCTAGAGACTATATTAGTCTTAGAGACTGTCTATAATATCACTAAGTTAGGACAATTTTTATGTTTTATCGTAAACCAAAGAAGAAAACAATAAGTTGTCAAGAAAACTATGCAGTAAAATGTATTTGCATTGTGTGGCTATTCTGCTTTATATTTCATACTTTTCAGTTCCTGGTTGCTTAGGTGGGTAACTGTTAGGCTGGAGTCACACTTAAAGTATAAAAATACGGACCGTATTGTATGGTCGTAATATGCAGAAATGTTCCCTTAACAGTGATCCGTATGTCATCTGTTGTCAAGGTGTGGTCGCGTATTTTGCGCATGTAACAATCCGTATGAAATCCGTATGGCATCCGTATGCCGAGATTTTCTAGCAGGCTTGCAAAATGGACATATAATGGAGCCCAATGACAAGTTAAAACCCAAACGAAAGAATAGATATATATACACATAGAATATATATATATATATATATATATACACACATGTCATTGAGACACATATATATATATTTATATTTCATAGAGTTCTACATAGCAGAATAGTCGCTAAATCAATTGCCGGCTTCTGTAAAATCAATACAAAACCCGACATGAAATGACACATGTAAACCATTTCATTTCATTTAGTTTTTTATATGTTTTTGACTAATAATTAGATTAGGGTTTGTGTGTAAAATTATGCAGTCAGATAGTGGGACTACTGCACTCCCAGGAAAACCCATTTACTTCTATTGCGGGATGCAATCCGATTTCCGATTCCAATCGCAGTATGCTGCAATTTTTTTTCCAGTCTGATAGTGATCTGATCCGAGCGGGAAAAAAACACAGATGAACACACAATGATAGAATAACATTGGTCCGAATTCAATCCGATTTTTAATCGCATTTGTCAGATTTCATCACAAGTGACAATGAGCCCTAACAGTGCTAACCACTTGAGCCACCAAACTACTCAAGAGCTCTAGCCTTCATAAACAAAAAAGGAATAATAAAATGTGGAGCGTAAGCATTAAAAAAATATTTAATTGGAACTTTAAATTAAATTATGAAAACTCTTGATCGTGCACACTTGATCGTGCACACTAACAGTGCAAGTGCATATGATGGGGAAAAAAAGGCATACAAAAACAGCACATTATACCAAGTGTCAGACATTTTTTGCTTTTAGTTATACAGGTACCTGAGACTTGTTTTCTTAGTTTACCCATAAACACAGTATGACATACATGTATCATGTGTGGAGAGGGCTCAGTAGATGAGCTTTTTCCACACGCAGCAGATACTGGTTATATTAAATAGCCAGCATCTGTCTTTAACAGTCAGAGCTGAATTTCAGCCGCAGCTGTTAACTTTAAAAATGCCGCTGTCAATGTCTGACAGCAGCATGTAAATGAAACACACACTGCTGCTCGCGTGTTCTGGCGCAGTTCAGAGCTCTGTGATGCAATCGCAAGGCCATCTTAGTCCTCCTCTGAAGCTCATCACTGTCAAACTTTTGACTTTCTGCTATTATACTTATGGTTGTACCTCAACTAGAAAAAAACAGAGTAGCAAAGAACCACCGAAAAATAAATATGCAAATAGTTTTTATTAGAAAATCACATAAACTAGACACAATACATATAAATATAACAGGAGAATAAATGGAGGAGACATGACGGTAGGCAAAGAGAAGGCTGAGGGTGAGTGCAGCACCCCCTAGGGCCGGGGTTACTCTGTCCTGGTCCGGTAGATCCTTCAGGGGATATGTCACGGCAGCAGTGACCCAGTCCGTGACCCTGGGCGTGCAATGTAAATAAAAGATGGGGGTAGTAGTTGATGGGGAAAAACATTCGTGACGCCACCCGTGGTGTTCGGCAATGAAGGTGATGATAGCCGATGCTGCAAAAGAGACTGCTGGGGCTGTTGGTGATGCAGCAGAGTTGTTACTGCTCTCCACAGGTAGAGCTAGGCCCCAGGGCAGTTCTAGATGTAAAAGATGATCATGGTGGTTGTGGTGCAAAGCAGGTGACGCTGTAAATAAATTGGAGGTCACAGTGGAGTGCAGTTTCCACACTTTTACTTACAGTTCTCCAGTTACAATCCCCAGCCAGGGTGCTGTGTCCTCCGGGTTGGTGGTCCAGCCAGCTCTCAGGTAATTTGGGGTACACCGTGTCAGAAGAAAACAGCAAAAAAGCAGAGAGGTTTACTCGCCAGGCCTCCAGACAAACGCACTATCAGGATGCAGTGGACCCATATAATTAAGATGGCCTTGTAAACTGTGGCCTTGTAAACTGCGGCGTCTGTTCACATGGCATGCATTTTGATAGCGCTGGGCAGCCCGCCTGAGCTAATAGAAGGGTGTCACTACTAGGCTGTTAACCTGGATGCTGTGCATGGCCATAGTGAGAACAGCGCCGCATACAAGTTTTTTATTGTGCATTAACATACCAAGCAACCGCCCCCTCCATGTACTGGTAGGCTGCGAGCGGTTGTTTCATCGGTATTCTTGCACCTGTGTTGCCATCTTAATTATATGGGTCCACTGCATTTGTCTGGAGGCCTGGACGGGTAAACCTCTCTGCTTTTTTGCTGTTTTCTTCTATTATTGGAGGATTTTTAAGTCCTCTTTTTGTGCTATTTCAGTACACCGTGTCAGAACCCCCTTCAGATGTTCCTTCCCTGGCAGTCTCACTGTGCCGGCTCCCTCCTCTCTTGCCCTGCAACTTCACACACCGTGTCCCACGTCAGCAGCCTCGGATCCTGTTGGGCAACATTGTTTTAGTTCCCTTGATCCTATCTGGCTGCCTTTTCAGCGAATGTATATGGAGTTGGCTGTAGCACATACAGTCGCTACAGCC
Source organism: Dendrobates tinctorius (assembly GCF_039654945.1). NCBI lineage: Eukaryota > Metazoa > Chordata > Amphibia > Anura > Dendrobatidae > Dendrobates > Dendrobates tinctorius. Next base: position 211,226 of record NW_027361826.1, on the reverse strand, counting down.
TCCGGTTTTCTAGCTGAGTCCTTAGTTTCCTCACTAGTCTGGGACCTGGTCCCTCCACCCAACTACAGTCGACGTGGATTCGGGCGCCACAGGTGGATTCTTCACTTCCCGTGCCCCTAGGACCTCTTCTTTCTCTCTTCCACTGAAGCTTATCTTTCTGTTACTTCTATCTTTCCTCTATCTTTCTACTGTCTTCTGGTCTAGGGACATGTTTCTCTCTGCTCAAGTCCCCAGCACCAACTGCCTCTTTTCCCTCCAACTGTCACTTCCTTCAGCTCCCCCTACTACTTTCTCCACCCACACCCTCTACCTCACTCCTCCCGAGCCCTGAGAGGTACAGTGTTGTATGTAAGTGTCTGGGTTCTGGGTAGTGCCCCCTCCTTACCTGAGAGCGGACTACCACACCTCTAGCTGAGGTGCAGTACCCCTGTGGCAACTGAACTCTCAGGGGCGCCACATGAATATAAGACCTGGGGAAGTGACATAAAAAAGCATCACAATAAAGGTGCATACAAATGGCACCAAGTAGGAGATACTGTAGATAATTGTAGGTTATACCTCTGTACCAATAACATAAAATTCCATAGAAGAAGCACCTGCTTACCCATGGTAGGTCAAGACTGCTACAGCCTTCCTTGCAGCCCCAGATGCGCGTTTCGCTTGCTTGCTTTATCAAGGGGGAGTGGTTGTACCTTTCCCCCTTGTCCAATCATTCAGTGACATATCATTGTACACTTGTGTGTAAGTATAATTATTGGTTGTGTGGTGTGACGGGTGGTCACGTGGTTAATGGGAGGTATATGTCACATGGATGGATGCTCCCTGCGATGCAACCCGGAGTATTTTGTCTATAGTGTACATGAGCACTAAAGATGTCATTTAGTGCACTGGGTCCGGGTTGCGGGTAGCTATGAGAGATGGGAGGGTATGGCAACCCATATTGCCTCACCTTTGGGTGAGGGTACGGACTGTACCCCATTTTGCCTGAAGATGTGTGTATGTTCAGGACCTGTGGTGAGGTCCTGACCATGTGACCAGCTCATGTGATCCATACCTCACCTATGGGTGTGGTTACACGGCTATGTAATTGAGATGTTTAGCACATGTGAGTGAGTGTGAGGGAGTCTGTCAGAGTGTGGACAGACTTCCATGTGTCCAGGTGGGACACTGCAGAGTGGTCTGTGTTCTAAGGAAGGAGAAGCCTTCCTGTGTCTGCGGCTGCAGATAGAGCTCTGCTATGGACTTTGCCCTGGCCTGTGTGCACAGGACCTGAGGGAACACAGCCCAGCTAAGGACTCTTTATGTTACTTTTGACTGCTGTGAAGGCTGGAAACCGTGTTTTGTTACTGTGAGGTTTATGGAGCAAATAAACCGAAAGGAATCATTTTAACTCTGAATGTGCCAGTGTTTACCTCCAAGACCTGCAAAGTGGGTAATCCCCGTCCACTCACATGGTGGAACGCTACAGTTGTTTATTTAACAATGTATTACATTAGGATTTCTTGATATTGGATTTCAAATTGGAAACTGAGGGTTGCAATCTGAGGAATGTATAGTTCAATGTTATTTACATGCAATCTATGTGTTAGTAGATATTAAAATCAATATTGCCGTCATCTAACACAAGTGTGGTCACCAAAAGTCTATGCTCAGATTTCCATATAAGTATAAGTCAAAGACAGACTTTGTACATCTCATTGTGTTATTGAGAACCAGAACTAGGCTCATACTTCATCATTGCTTCAGTGAGGTGGCTCCATCACAATCTCTGTCAATTCTCAAATAAAATAATGGTCTAGCAAACAGAAGCCATTATAGTGAATGCCACAATCTGTATCTGTGGGATGTGTTCTTTCAAGGAGTTCTGTTTTTCTGTTCCTATAATTAAACAGGGAACTGTCCGGCCTTAAGCTACAAGTATGCAGTTACACTTTATCCAGCAAAAAAGGAAAAAAAAACATGCGGCACTCACCAGATTGCAGTGTAACCAGAGTCCCGTGGAAGAGTCTCTGACTCGAAATGGCCGTTGTCTGTCTTTGATCCCGCATGCCTCTGTTCTTCTTCCCTAAAAACCGCTGTCCATGCCGAATATGGTAAAATATAGAACTCTGGTTACACTGCAATCTGATGAGTGCTGCATTTTTTTTTCCTTTTTTACTGGATTCCCATGTTGTTTATTTCATGCTGCGCACCAACTTTTGATTGCAAATTTTTTCTGCCACTTGGTCTGTCAAGAAGGGATGTGATCAGGACACAGCCAAACGAGAAGTACCTGAGTGCTGTTCTTTTCTAGTCTGCATCTGCTCAGTTACACTATATGTCACTGCATAATGTGAATATTCTCCAGCGTCTGCACCAGGAGCAGGGGGCGCTGACCGCTAGTATGCAATTTGTATACATGGAATTACATGCCAACTAGTCATGTGCATTGAGCGAGGCTGGACATGTTTAGTCGGAATGTGGCTAGAAGTATGCGGTCACTTGACCGTCTGCTCCCGTCGTGGGCACTGAAGAATCCTGACAGTGCGCGTACTGAAAGGATTCACAAGTCTGCAGTCAAATAGAGGGAATGGACTTTGCAACATGGGTTTCTTTGGATTAAATTTATTTGTAAAAGTGATTGTCCTTTTCAATGATGATTTTTTTCTCTTTTCTTTTTTATAATAGACAAGTAGACCATCCCTCCTCCTGATAGGTGTAGACATGTCTTCTGATCCCACCACACCAACGCAACCCCTGCAGTCCCCGAAGTCACCAGTAGCTCCGTCATACCCATTCCACCGAGAAGGGAGTCGACTATGGGAGAGGAGTCACCTTTTTCTAGGAGAACTGCCAAGCCCTCTACCAACTAAGAGAACTCGTACATATTCAGCGTATGTATTTAAAAAAAATAAAAAAAATCAGCATTGATGTAATGTACAGCTCTAACACTTTGTGGTTTTGATTTTCTAAAATTGGTAATTGCATGTAAGTTACCGTAAATGAACATTTCAACACTAAATTATACTATTAGAGTGCGTCCATGATGAGAAGCCCAGGGCTTATCCTCTGCAAGTCCCATTCTGAAATGAATTACATTAGCATAGGTAATAAAATGTACCATTATATTCTAACATTTCACAAATTAATGTTGCCATGTCAATGATGCTAGCTGTAATTTACATCCCGCTGCAAAACTATGTAGCAAAAATAACTCTTAACTTGTTTATTTTTTAACCATTTACAATGACTATCAAAAGTCTACACACCTTGTTAAACTGCCCTGTTTTGTCATATAAAAAAATACCAGAAAGAATCATTTCAGAATTTTTTCCACCCAATGTCATCCATATCCTGTACAAATCTGTTCAAATAAAAGGAAATCATTTTACGGGGAAAAATTTGAAATAACAAAACTAAAATAATGTACTTAAATAAAGGTATAAGTGTTTCTCCAAGGCATTAACTTTACCCTGGGACTCTATGAAGACAGTCATCAAGAAGGGGTTTAAAATTGGCACAATGGTGAAAATACATATAATGGGATGTCCTTCAAAGATTGATGAAAACATGAGAAGAAAATTGGTTTGGGAGGCTGCCAATAGGTCTACAGCAATGTTAAGGGAACTGCAGGAATTTCTGGAAAGTACTATTTATACACTGCAGGAGCCAACAATCTCCAGTATTAGTCTTTTATGTCCGACCTGTGGAGTAGCGTGACAAGATGGAAGCATTTTCTTACATATAAAAAAACATCCAAGCCTGGCTATGTTTTGCTAAAACCTATGTTAAGTCTGCCTAAAACATGTGGGGGAAAAATGTATGCCTGATGAGAACAAGGTTGACCTTTTTGGCCATATTTCCAAAAGGTATGTTTGATGCACATCTAACACTGTGCATCACGTAAAGAGCACCATACCCACAGTGAAGCATTGTGAAGGCACCATTCTGCTTCGAGGTTGCTTTTTGATAGCTAAAACTCGGCCTTTAGTCAAGGTGGAGAGAATTATGAACAGTCCCAAATATCAGTCACTATTGCATCAAAACCTTGAAGTCTTTGTAAAAAAGCTGAAGATGAAGAGAAATTTCATCTTTCAGCATATGGAATCCAGGTAGCGTGTCAATGAATGCATTGCTGATGAATGTAGCCTGATAATCCATTTATTTTACAAAGGCTTTATTTTGTCAGGGTTTTAAAAGTCAATGCGTTTCAAAGTCATATACGGGACTTCTTCATTAGCACAAAACCTATAACAACTGGCAATGGAGTCTGATAAATGAGTAGCAGTACCAATCCCCTTTTAGGGCTTTTCTCAGAAGAGTAACAATGAAGGTTCTTAGCGCATAAATTGGACAATTCATGTATGCCCATCAACCAAGGCAAAGTGACCTCCCTCTGATTGCCCATCCTGTATATGATTTCGAAGCGTGTTGACTTTTAAAACTTGACCAATAAAACCTTTGCAAAATATATCGATTATCGGCCTACATTCATCAGGAGCGCACTCATTGACACGCTACCCAGATTCTGTACCTGTCTGTCCTTTTGGATCTGTGTCTTGCAGTGGATGATACATGCTGAACATGTTCCATGAGTGCAACCCCGCCAGGTGAACAGATTCCTTTCTGCATTATTGTGGTGTTTATCAGTTAAAACCCTATTGCTCTCTATTTGTTCTCCCAGTTTGTTCCATACTTACCTTTCAGCATAAGGATATGAATCCAGTTGAAAAGCGCTGAACACATGATTTGGAGCACTACTGCAAGGACAAGTGGGCAAAGATTGCCAATCCTAAATATGCCATGCAGATAGACTCCTATTCAAAAAGACTGAATGCTGCCCTGTCATAGATTCAAATGTTACTACAAAAAAATTAGTGTAGGTGTGCGCATATTTATGCAATCACATTTTTTAAATTCTTTATTTTTCATTTTCCAGCTGAAATTATTTTTGTTTTTCAGTTGTATTGTACTGATTTATAGGTTACATTAAAGGAGAAAAAAGTTCAGAAATGATTCTTATTGTTATAATTTTTTTTACATGACAAAAAACCTTTAACAGGGTGTGTAGAGTTTTTATATCCACTGTATACTACAAGGCTATTTACAACACGGTACATAGTAATGCACTCCCCAGCTAGGACGCACTTCATGTCTGGCGTCCACTTCCCTTCTCACTACATCCCCTCGTGCTCTCCTATACTATATTTAGTGCATATAGCGCCTACTGCTCTCTGTCTCCGCCACAACCTGGGCACAGGTATGCTATTGAGTAGGTGCAATTATGATAGATTTTTTTTTTATTCCTCTATGTGGTCATGTAATCTCCTCCATTTTGTTTTTATGCATTGAGATCTTACCCTTTTAGCTCACTCCGTACCGTCTTGACCGTGCGATTATCATTGTTTCAGTTCGGTTTATGTATTTCCAATGTTCTCTACTTCCCTCTATTTGCTTCTATTTGAGAGTCACCGCATCCTTTGCACTCCCCTGTATTCTGCTATCTACCTTCCCCACTACCCTAACTTCTCCTGCAGTTTTGGGGTTCACCCTACCCTATGTAGGTTCCCCAAACCCATCCCCTCCACACCCTCACCCCTTTTTTCTGTCACAATTAATGTTATAAATATCAAGGTTGGCCCCCGACTTTGTCCAATTTTTTAATATTGGCCCTCTGTGAATTGGCGTTTTTACGTCCCGGCTTTATAGGGTCCTCTTTACCTACTGCTATTTTTGTTACTACAATCTTGCCTCTATTGCGGTTGCATTTTTTTCCAAAGAAATAAACATTCCTAAACTGAAAGTCGGTATCTTAAAAAAAGTAAAGATGTAAAACTGAGACGCATCCTAAAATGTGTGAACAGACGTTCTACATGACCACTGGAGCCATTGACCAAAGCAGCAAAACACAGCAAACGGACACGTGTGAACACTCCCTATGTTACAAAAAACGAATTCCATACAATATGGATCTTGAGCTTACAGAGAGCGTCTTCTGCTCTAAGCTGTTAATCGCTTCCAAGGATATTGTGAAACTATTTCAGAATGCTGATGTGCCAGTAACATGTGAGAACATGCATTCATGTGTATTTAGTTGACTCTGAGCTGAAAAGAAGGAAAGTAAGTTCTGCAAATCTCAGGTCACATGGGTAGCCACATAGTTTCTGTTAAAATGTCAAGACTTTCTGATGTTTGGTTTAATCTTTAAGATTGGAGAACGAAACAAAAAAATAAATACGAATAATACAAAACAACAACTCACACACCAGACAAAGAAGGTGCATCGTTGCAGATAGTTGGGCATTGGTTATCCTTTGCTGAAATTAAAAACAATTTGTAGATAAAATAACATAGATAAATGTTGAACTATGTGTTAAATTTGCACGTAAAAACTTTTCACAGGTTTGGGCTGAAAGTCTGCAGTCTCTAAATCCTCACAACTTGTACACTGCATGCTGTCAGGATCCTCCAGTGCCGGCGGCAAGAGCGGGTGGTCACGTTTTCTGCAAGTATGCGATTTGCATACATGTGGTCATATGCCGACTAGACATGTTCGGGCCTTGTCAATTCACTTGTATTGAGCAAGGCTGCACTTGTCTAGTCTGAATGTAGGCGGAAGTATGCAAATTGCTTACTTGTACTCTTATGATTGTCACTGGAGAATCCTGACAGCTTGTGGTGTGCACGCTGTGAGGATTCAAGAGTCAGCAGTCACATGGACATTCATCTCAAACTTAGACAACCCCTTTAAGGTATATTCCATTAGTGGGACAATAGTCACCCTATTATCCTACATTTCTCATCAGCACTGCAAGAGCTTCTGCAGGACCAATCTACAAGGGTGTGTGCAAGCAGTTCTCCCGTTCCCAGGGCCATGGGTTCATCATCCCTGAAAATGGAACAGAAGACATATTTGTACATATTTCTGAGTAAGTGTTCTTTACTGTGTCATATTCATTCACAAAGTAAGTTTATTAGATTATGTGATAATGGATATGATTACCTAATCTCACTCTATATTGCCAATATTCAATGAAGTCCACACGGCCACGCAATAACTGTACGTATAAACCTGTTTATAACATGTAAAATTAAGAAACAAATCCTAAAAGAATCCTTTTTTTGCAAATCTGTAAATGCATTTTACTTCCAACAGGAAATAAAGATTAATAATGATGAGGATTTCCCACAAATAACATTTATCACCTATGCACCAGTTTTCCTAAACTTTGCTGAAACCCACCTGAAAAGGACTTTCTTTTAGAACTAAAACATGGTCGAGTCTAACAAAGCCCAACACAGGGACGCTCCTGGGCGCTCCATGTATTCAGTCCACTAGACATTGAAAAATGCGTTACAATCTAAAAATGCAGTTCTAGCCCTGTATGAATACAGAATGGCATGTAGAAAATGTAATCCCCTACCCTGAGTTGAGGCCACATATGATTTCGGTTCACCGCCAGACCATGCAACTAGAGTTGAGCGACTTTGGTCGGATCGGGTTTCATGAAACAAAATTTGCTTCAGATGAAACTGGTCCGACTAGGGCAAAAAAAGTCGGAGTTTCGTCCGAAACCCGACCCCAATGCAAGTCAATGGGAAATAAAAGTCAGCATTGAGCGGATGACATTCATCCACCCTATTACCGCTTACCCATTATGAGCCTCCTAACTAGTATCTTAATCCTTTCCATGCACTTGTGCAGCCCAGCATAGCGCTAAAAACATACTACTGTATATACAAACTGAATGGCAAATAGCCATGACTGGATACAGACCAACCTCAGGGTCTGTGTGAGTTCGCTCTGTTTTTCCATACCTGCCCATCTGACAGCTCGGCATTGATAGACATACATAGAGAGGAATGTATAAAGGTTATTTTTAGAGGTATGCCAAGCTAAAGGGGTGCATGGGATGGGTCGTTAGGAGTCTAATAAGTAGGCAGATAATGTGCTGGCAGGAAATCTGATGACAGATTTGTTTTAAGATTGTTCTTGTTTCTTTGGTTTATTGCAGAAATTTTGTAAATTTTGCCAAAAAACATATATGGCAGTGAGGGTTGAATAATTTTTGATTGTATCTCTAGGAAAAAGCTATAAAAAATGTCCAAGATATTACCGATATGACATTGAAAAATGCATAAAACACTGACAATTTAATTGGACATCCTAAGAAATAAAAATGTTGGTTTGTGGATTCATTTTACTTACAATGGGGCCAATGCTGAGGTGGGTGAGAGGCACTAGGACTTCCAGCTTAGAATCAAACACAAGACCTGAGGGCAGAAGCTATATTGTGCTATATGCTGCAGAATTCGCTCCTGCTAGACCCCTACTGCACCTCACTAGACAGTGACTTAGTGAATGGGGCATGGTTGACAGAAAAGGGGGAATGACTTGGAATTGTGAGTCGCGGCTGTACTAGACTTACAAACTAAGATTTAAAATATAGCACATTCTATGAAGCAGTCCCCGACCTCCTTTCTCAACTTGTGTTATTGAACAGATTGGAAGAAAGCCTTATAAGTATACCGCAGCTTAATGCATTAAAGCAAAATTTATCAGCACAATATATGTACTATCAGGGGTGCCCAAACTTTTACATGCCCCTGTATGTATGTGATTAAAGGGTATATCTGGGACTTTCTGAAACACAAAAAATATGCCTAAACACTAACAGGCAGGTAGTTACTACTTACCTAGCCGTTCTTCCCAGGCACAAAGCGGTCACAGACCACTCCTGCCATGGAGTCAGCTGCCTCTGCTGATGACTCGTCAACAGAGAGGTGGCTTCTTTTCGGCTCTGCTCGGTCAATGGGATGGGACATCTGACATCATTGTGATTGACAGTCAGATTCCTGCTGCCTAACTGAGGGAGTTGGCTGTCAATCAGAATGACATCAGCAATCCTGTTGACAGAGCAGATCAAAAGAGAGGCCACTACTCTGTCAACATGACGTCAACAGAGGCAGCTGAATTCCAGGCAGCAACTACCTGTTAGTACTTAGGCATAATTTTGTTTTTCAAAAAGTCCCGGATATACCATTTAGGGTTCATACCATCAGTGATAATAAAATCGGTCTGATGTTCTTTCTCAAAAGTCAGATGTGAGTCATGCGAGTACAATGCAATTTTTCTCACCTAGCATCCATATGACATTCATATGCAATCCGTATGCAATGTGATTTTAACATTAGCTTTTACATAGCGTAATTCTCTATGTCATTTAAAGATAGTTTTCTACAAAATATTCTTCAATACATAGGTAGCAATATATGAGTGAAATATATAATCATTGTGTTTATAGCTTACTGCACATGTATTTAATTCAGAAATAAAGAAAAGAAAAAAATGGCGTGGGGGTCACCCAAATTTTTATAACTAGCTGAGGGAAAGCCAACAGCAGGAGACTGTTTATTGGTGCCAATGCAAATGACATCAACCCCAATACTATTACCCACTTGCCACCGCACCAGTGGGAAGAGTGGAGGCTAAGCGTCAGAATTGGATGCACCATTTCTGGGGCTGCTCAGAGCTGATGTTTTTAGTCTAGGAGGGGGCCAATATCCATGACCCCTTCCTAGGTTATTAATATCAGCCTGCAGCTGTCTGCTTAGCCTTTGCTGGTTATCAATTATAGGTTCATTTTTTTGCGGGGTCCCCCATTTTAATAACCAGTGAAGGCTAAGTATACAGCTGTGAACTGATATTAATAGCCTGGGAGGCTCCATGTTTATTTTCCCCTTCCCAGGCTACAAATCTCAGCCCCCAGCTGTCAGCATTCCAACAGCTGGTTATTAAAATTTTGAAGGACTCTACGCCATTTTTTTTCTTTTAGTTATTGAATTATTAGCTAAACACATGAACATTAAACTACACACGCACTGCACTAATTATACACTACCGTGTAAAAGTTTAGGGTCACTTAGAAATTTACTTTTTTTTTCAAAGAAGAGCACAGTTTTTTTCCAATGACGCTAACATTAAATGATTCAGAAATACACTTTATACATTGTTAATGTGGTAAATGACTATTCAAGCTGCAAACGTCTGGTTTGTAATGCAATATGTTCACAGGTGTATAGAGGCCCATTTCCAATAACCATCACTCCAGTGTTCTTATGGTGCTTTGTGTTTGCTAACTGTGTAAGAATGCTAATGGATGGTTAGAATACCCTTGAAAACCCTTGTGCAAGTATGTTAGCACAGCTGAAAAGAGTTTGGCTGATTAGAGAAGCTATAAACCTGACCTTTGTTTGAGCTAGTTGAGAATCTGAATTGATCATCTTTCCCCCATCTCACAGATCTTCCTTACCCGACCTTTCTATAACAATTGACAACATCACGCTTTCCCCCGCACCAGAGGTCCGCTGCCTCGGAGTAACCCTTGACTCTGCCCTGTCCTTCAAACTGCACACTCAAGCTCTCTCCACCTCCTGTCGCCTCCAGCTCAAAAATATTTCCAGAATCCGTCCCTTCCTCATCCCTCAAACTACTAAAATGCTTGTGCATGCCCTCATCATCTCCCGCCTCGACTATTGCAACATCCTTTTCTGTGGCCTCCCTGCTAACACCCTTGCACCTCTCCAGTCCATCCTCAACTCTGCCGCCCGACTAATTCATCTCTCTCCTCACTACTCCTCCGCTTCTCCCCTCTGCAAATCTCTTCACTGGCTCCCATTCCCTCAGCGTATCCAATTCAAATTACTAATACTGACCTACAAGGCCATCTACAACCTGTCTCCTCCATACATCTCTGAACTAATCTCCTGATACCTTCCCTCACGTAATCTCCGGTCCTCCCAAGACCTCCTTCTCTTCTCCACACTTATTCGCTCCTCACCCAACCGCCTCCAAGATGTCTCCCAAATAGCCCCCATCCTCTGAAATTCCCTGCCCCAATACATCCGGCTATCAACCACACTCAGATCCTTCAGACGGAACCTGAAAACCCACCTCTTCAGGAAAGCCTACAGCCTGCAATGATTCCCGCTGCCTCATCACCACTACTGGAGCTACCGCCTCACCATCACTGGAGCTGCTGAAACCCCCCAACCTACTGTCTCCTTCCCCACGATCCTGTAGCATGTAAGCCCGAAAGGGCAGGGTCCTCTCTCCCCTCTATATCAGTCTGTGATTGTTAGTTTGTTTACTGTAAGTGATATCTGTAATTTGTATGTACAGCACCATGGAACCAATAGTGCTTTATAAATAAATAATAATAATCTGGAGCATTACATTTGTTGGTTCCATTAAACTCTCAAAATGGCCAGAAAAAAGAACTTTCATGAGAAACTCGACAGTCTATTCTTGTTCTTAGAAATGAAGGCTAATCCATGCGAGAAGTTGCCAAGAAACTGAAGATTTCCTACAACGGTGTGTACTACTCTCTTCAGAGGAGAGCTCAAACAGGCTCTAACCAGAGTAGAAAGAGAAGTGGGAGGCCCCGCGGCACAACTGAGCAACAACACAAGTACATTAGAGTCTGTAATTTGAGAAATCAATGCCTCACAGGTCCTCAACTCGCAGCTTCATTAAATAGTACATGCAAAACGCCAGTGTCAACGTCTATAGTGAAGAGGCGACTCCAGGATGCTGGCCTTCAGGGCAGAGTGGCAAAGAAAAAGCCATATCTGAGACTGGCTAATAAAAGGAAAAGAATAATATGGGCAAAAGAACACAGACATTGGACAGAGGATTGGAGAAAAGTGTTATGGACAGACGAATCCAAGTTTGAGGTGTTTGGATTACACAGAAGAAAATTTGTGAGACGCAGAACAACTGAAAAGATGCTGGAAGAGTGCCTGACACCATCTGTCGAGCATGGTGGAGGTAATGTGATGGTCTGGGGTTGCTTTGGTGCTGGTAAAGTGGGAGATTTGTACAAGGTAAAAGGAATATTGAATAAGGTAGGCTATCACTCCATTTTGCAATGCAATGCCATGCCATACCCTGTGGACAGCGCTTGATTGTAGCCAATTTCATCCTACAACAGGACAATGACCCAAAGCACACCTCCAAATTATGCAAGAACTATTTAGGGAAGAAGCAGGCAGCTGGTATTCTGTCTGTAATGGAGTGGCAAGCGAAGTTAACAGATCTTAACCCCATTGAGCTGTTGTGGGAGCAGCTTGACCGTATGGTACGCAAAAAGTGCCCATCAAGCCAAACCAACTTGTGGGAGGGGCTTCTGGAAGCATGAGGTGAAATTTCTCCATATTACCTCAGCAAATTACCGTATATACTCGAGTATAAGCCGAGATTTTCTGCCCATTTTTTAAGGCTGAAAGTGCCGGAGACCATGGGAGAAGCAGGGACTGCAGAGACATGCCAGGAGGGGGTGAATATGATGGGGGAGGATGGGGGGAGCCATGCTATATTCACCTGTCCCCGTTCCACCGCCACACACCGCTCTGTCCTCCGCGTCCTCTGGCTGTAAGGTTCAGGTCAGAGGGCGCGATGACGTAGTTAGTGTGCGCCCTCTGCCTGAACAGTAACTGACAGAGGACCCAGAAGACAGAGCGGCGTGCGGCGGTGGAACGGGGACAGGTGAATATCGCAGGTGCCGGGGCCCTGACACCAGCACCCGTCACCCATAGTGTGCCAGTGTCCCCGCCTGCTCAGGACAATGGCACCTGGCCCCCAGCAACGAGAGATGAGTATGTAATTTTTTTTATTCGCAGCAGCAGCATATAGGGCCTATTCTATGGGGTATCTTATGGGGACATAACCTTTATGGAGCATCTTATGGGGCCATAACCTTTATAGAGCAGAATATGGGGCCTATTCTATGGAGCATCTTATGCAACACGCAGGCGCAATAGCCTGATGTCGGTTCTCGGGCAGCGCGCACTGCGCATACCCAAGAACTCTTGTCACGGCGCAGGCGCCGGAATACAAAACAGGAGGAGGAGGCGGCGCACAGGAGCATGATTGACGGATGGTGGGCAGCGCCCAGACACAAGACAAGGGGCATGATGGACGAATGGTAGGCGGCTGATACAAGGGGACACACCATACCTATGGGACACATTACAGGCATGAGGACCTATTTATATAAGTCGATATTTTAGCGTTACCAGGGGTCAGAAACAGAAGAGCCACCTTCACAGAATGCAGCTTTAGTGTTGCTGAAAGTGGCTCTTAAAAACGCCCGGCGGGGGGGGGGGGGGGGTGACAGGTTCCCTTTAAGTGGTTTTATATCCCCCTGCTCATCAGAGTTAATAAAAGCATAGTTTTTATTGAAGCATTAAGGCTGTGTGCACACGCTGCGGATTTTGCTGCGGTTCCACAGCGGTTTTGGCCGTTGCGCACCCGCAGCAGTTTTTGCTGCGGTGTACAGTACCATGATTCCCTATGGGAATCAAAAACCGCAATGCAGATGGTGCGGAATTTTCCGCGCGGATTATCTGCGGTTTTCAATCCGCAGAAAGAATTGACATGTCAAGTCTTTCTGCGGATTCCGCTGCGGTTTGCCATCTCCTCCATTGAGGAGATGAAAAACCGCAGGGCAAAACCGCAGAGCAATCCGCAGGTAAAACCGCAGGTATTTTGACCTGCGGTTTCACCTGCGGATTTTACAAAATCCGCGCGGATGAATCCGCACTTAATCCGCAGCGTGTGCACACAGCCTATGTGTGCACATCTTATACTGTATATAATGATCTTTCTCTTCCTTCTGACATTAGTTTCTCCATACATGATGAAGCACCCTTATTATACCTACATTGATATTGTAGTGCGCCCTACTCACGTCCTTACATTCTGGAGACATTTGGTCACTCCGGATTTTATTCAGGGGTATCAGACTACAGGAGGTTGAAAATAGATGTACCGTATGTCACAATAATTAGAAAACCTTGTATCATTTCCTTTACACTTCACAAATACTTGCTACTTTGTGTTGGTATATCACATAAAATCCGAATAAAATTGAAGTTTGTGGGTGTAACGTGAACAAATGTGGAAAAGTTCACGCAATATGAATATTTTTTCAAGGCACTGTATATACATATATCACCTAAATTATTCATTCCTAAAACCTTAAAGACTTTCTTCCATACATTGCCATTTTCCCTTTAGCCCTGCATCAGATTTAGGATTATTTTAAATTAAAAAATATAATAATGTAAAAAAATATTGTGACTGTACCATGTATTCAGAACTCCAGGTCAGTATTATAAACCCTACATGGTTAGAATTACATTATATCACTCTAATTTAATCTTATTATTTTTTTTTTTTACTTCTTACAGCATTGAGGGGGAATATGTGCCTGTGGAAGGAGATGAAGTAACATACAAGATGTGCCCGATCCCACCCAAGAACCAGAAATTTCAAGCTGTGGAAGTTATCCTGACCCACCTGTCTCCTCACACAAAGCATGAGACCTGGTCAGGACAGATAATCAGCTCTTAGAATTTATCGATGCCTTCCATAGGTGGTGGGGACCAAACTCAGACAACATAAAACTGCCATACTGACCCAGTGTCTACACCTTTGAGAGTCATACCAGATCTTGCGGAAAGATTGAGCCAGTCATGCTGGGATATTTTTCTTTATTGAAGACAAGGAGTAAAGACTGGTTCAAGCTGTCCCCAAAATCTGTGACTAGATCCAGGCTTGTCACTTGTACTAACACCATTAACACTGAATTGGATATAAACCTGTATACTTATCAGGATTCTCCTGGTCTTCAGCATATAGCAGTTCATAGTAGTAGGACTGACATGATTATCATCTGTTTTTCACTCTTCTCATTACTTTATTTGACCTTTTTGCCATTTTTTTATTCAATGAAATGCAAAAGAACTGAGGTTTCACTTAAATTCCGAGCCAAACTTTTCACCCTCTTGGGACTGTAGGTTGTAAAACCTTACCCATGGCTACACGTCTAGATTTATGTATCACTAAACCACAGTTTGTGTGTCGATGTTTGTATTTTACACTTCTGTAATGCATCTGCACTGTAAAACCAGTTTGGATCAACAGTTCCCGACATCTGTTAATTTTTGGCCTTCATACAGAGTACAGTTGTCTACATTGGTGGAGGAACAGTTTAGCTTCTATATTGTTCGTTGATGATAATATGACCTGCTTCCAGATTTCAGAATATTTCTGTCAGTTTTAATACTGTTGAAAGTATATTATTGTGTTTTTTTATATATATTTTTTGTGTGTGAGTGCCTTAATTCTCGTGGTATTGTGTGCTATTTTGTATTGATGGCAATGCTTTTTTTCTTTTTTTTCAGTTTGATTAGATTTGAATATATTTGGTTTGCTTGTTTTTCTTGATGAGAGATGTATCCATGGTCAGTACCACAACTCAGTTCTTATTGCAGGTCCATATTATAGAAAGTTACCATTTATTAATTCATCAATAATGCTCTATTGTACATACATAACATCCAGATGAGCTGAACTAGTCCGGTTCAATATGTTCCCTTGAGATGACACTGCCACTGATGCTTATATTTAGTAACCTCTGGCATCAAACACTTTATTGACTGCAAAAGTTGGTCCATAAAATGATTAAGGAATTTGCATTAAACAGTTTTCATCACATAAATTATTTCTATCAATCATTATATTACCTAGATTTTTTTGTAGAAATAAAATGCATGCTGTCCTTGAGAGATTTTTCTAATTTGAATTGCAAATTTTGCTTGGCGATGTTATCACCTGACCATATTTAAAAAAGTAAGAAATGAAGGGGTTTTCTGGGAATTTGCGTATTTTGTGCTACAGGGCTAAGTTCTTCTTGATGCCAATCTTTGCGGGTGGTCATGAACTGACCTTGCCCATGATTCTGCTGAATTTGACCTCACGTCAATAGAGAAGCTCTTCTTCTTCTGGGCGGCTCTGTTGACGGAGCATCACTAGCGAAGTCATGCTGATTGACAGCCATTCCCCACTGTTATGCTGATTTACAGCCAACTCCCTGCGGCCTGAGTGGAAGAGAAGAAGCAGATCCGCCAATGTGATGTCACTGAAAGTAATAGAATCGCCACTAAGGAGTGGTACATGACTGCTCTTAGCCGGTAGAGATCGGCACTGGGCAGAACAGACAGGTAGTTAACAACAGCGGCCTATAACCTCTTAGCTCAAAAGGGAATAAGCAAAGTCCCAGATAACCGCTTCAATCTGAAGAAACTGATATGTTTCATCTACATTAAGAGCAATATGAGTCAATGTGGTCTACAGATACAACTAAAGCCATTGGTGCTCATATTCTGGCCATGTCCTGCTTCCATTTAGGAGAATACTATTGCATGTTTTTAGATCTCCAGATAGTTTCTTTTACACACATTTAGTATCCTGCATAATATAGCAGTATTGTTATTCCTAAAGGCTTCCATTAAAATAGTAAGGATGCATTCAAGTGACGTGAACATCAGCAGGATTATCTAACATAAACCCCTAAATTATACCACTGTATAGGCATACAACGGCATATGTTGCCTGAAAGCTTTCACCTCAGAATTCTGGTGTAAAAGTTTTGAAAGATTGCAAAATTTGGGCTCAACTCTGAGCTGTGCTCACATTTTTTGTGACTTCTCACGTCTGCACGCCAGTTTCTCCCAGCTCTGTTGGAATAGGTGAAGTTGGGGTCGGTGGTGTGGCAACCTCCGCTCGTCAAATTCATGACAAGTGGTAACATTTGCTATGCCACAAATCTTACTCCAGCAGGGTCTTGAGTAGGATTTGTGGCAAGGCGCACAACAAGGTGCACGCTTTTCATCCAGAGCTACAGATTCATACAGAGAATCAGAAGTGTCTGTCTCCTGGTGACCCCCTCATCGAGACCAGTGTGAAGAACAACAGTCTCGATGAATCTGTCCCAATGCCTCTATTTACAGCTGCTCCTCTATTACAGGGTGTACTTACTAACTGGCTGCCTTCTGCACAGTAACCTGTGTAGTCTGGAGAGCCATGAATAACAGCATTCTGGCTATGTAATATGGAGCAGACCCTAAATATCGCAGAGACCTCTTTAACAGTCTGGATGTGAAGGCTAGCGCGGTCTTTACAACAGCAGTGTAATGCAACAGTCGTTAGCACCCCCAATAACAGTGTCTGGCTGAGCGGTCTCTACTACCTATATAGGCAGCTCTCTTTCAGTCCCGACCAGAAGATATTGGGCCTAATTCATCAAGCACCTTTCATCAGAATTCTGGTATAAAACTGCATGAAATATCTTAAATTTTTGTATAATTCAAAATTTTGCAACTTGGCAGTTTCATGATAGTCCTGGCCAGCCCTGGCAACTTTTAGAAAATTGGGTGGAACTCAAGCAGTACAGGGTATGGCCAAGTGCGCCATCATACAGAAGTGGAAGACAAAATAGGAGCGCTCCATGGTGAAGCCCTGGGGATAAGAAACAGGGAAGAGTAGATGGAATCTGCTCACCTGGTGGAGTGGTGCAGGTTGGGCACAACTCTGATGAGAGTAGCAGTGAAGTGGTATTCCTCGTGTAGACTGCGCCACTCGTTGATGCCATCAGAATGGCTCATTAAATCAATAAGAAACATAAGAAAATAAGAATTGCGAGGCAAAAAATAAGAAAAAACTTTGTGGCGGGTGCTGTCTTTTTCTTCTTTTTTTCTTCTAGATTATCATGCACGACTGAGCGACCTCATCTCAGTTTATTCATCTCTGCTGTCAGAGAGTCTATAAGGATCTAATCAGATGGTGGGGGGTAAGGAGCAATTCTTGCAGCACAGTAAAAGCCTCACACAGTTTCACCATGAATTACCAAGGTTTTGTAATTCTACTAAGCATTACCTGTGGAACTTTCTTCCTCAAAATGGCGCTGGCCGCGCCTGCGCAGTAGCAAAATTCGGAACGCGATAGATGCTACTGCGCAGGCGCCACCGCCAGCACGCCATTTTGCTATAGAAAAAAAATTATCTCCACCAAGATGGCACTGGCCACGCCTGTGCAGTAGCATCTAGCAGCAATCTGATAATTGCTACTATGAAGGAGCCTGCATGATTAATGTAATTTATTTTTTCCAAGACATAGTGTCTGTAAGATATACAGTATGTAAAATAGGGGGCGGGTCACTGAGGGATAGTGACCTGTCATAAGCCATAAAGATAAATATCTAAGCAGAGCACCACATGAAGCCCCGCCCATAGCCCCACCCACAGGCCACCCTGGAGCACGACCGTAATATTAACTTAAAACTGAAAATAAATATTAAACCACGACCACAAGACGGATTTCATCAGACAGGTAACATTGTAATCAGTATAACGGCACCGACCTGACACTGTGTAGGTTACTGTGCACAATCCTGCTGACAGGTTCACTTTAAGAGAGAACTGCATCAAAGACAAAAAGTAAGGAAAAGTATTTTATCAATATAGAAGCCTTTCATAATAGTTCAGCTTCTGTTAAAGCAAAAGTTATCTTTTTTCTTAATTACCATTACTTTATACTTCACAAAATTCAAAATCTTATATAACATGCTTTAGCACTAACTTTATAAGCTGAAATAAAAAGTATATATGGTTTCTCTTATTAGCTAGCGATATGAGCTGATGAGGAGATAGAAAACTACAAACTTCTTAAGATTCTACCCTCTAATTGCCTGTTAATGAGATTTATTTGGGATGGATTTGGTGAAATACAGGGTACTAGCTGAGGAATGTATTTGTAAATCAGGTGCACCAGCTGCTAGCACATAGTTGCAGGGAATCTGTCAGTAGGTTTTTTCTATGTAATATGCGGGCAGCATGTGGTAGGGGCTGAGACACAGATTTCAGCGATGTCTCACTTATCATGCTCTGTGTTGGTGTTTCAATACAAAGAACGTTTTATCACTTGGAGATTATCACTTTCTAAACCACAGGGCATGTGCCTGCTAGATCGACCACGCCCCCTCCTCTGATTAGCAGCTCACTGTCAATAGACAGCCTGGTGTGGCCAGGGGAAGCTTTCTGAGCTCTTTTGCATTGCTAAATCTAAACTGCTGCACCCAGTAAACTAAGTGACACATTAGTGGAATCAGGGTTTCTTTCCCTACATTATGCTGCTCTCAAATTAAGTAGTAAAAACCTGCTGACAGATTTTGCATTTCTAAAAATGTCATTGTCATGTGACTGATAACTATAATTTTTTATAGACTTTACAGATTCTGCTATATGAGTAACGGAACATAGACAACACAATCCTCCTGACAAGATAAGAAACCTGTAGCAAAAGATTGGTGTGGAATGTGTCAGTAAATGCAGATAATAGCAGCCATCTTTACATTTTATATAATAAAGTACTGTATCTATGTCTTTAGGCTATGTGCACAATTTCCACGGCAATTCCGCAACTCCCTACCGCAGGAAATACGTATGCGGAATTCCCGTGAAAAACTAGCGTTTTGCAAGTGTAATTAGCTTGCAGAATGCTATAGTTTTCCAAGCGATCTGTAGCATCACTTGGAAACCTGATTGACAGGTTGGTCACACTCGCTAACGCATTTAAAAAAAATGCTCCATAGAAATGAATACAAATAGAAAGATATTCTTTGTCCAGTGTTTTAAGGAAACAGCGCACTCCAAAAAAAATGAAAAAAAGCAGTGTGTGAAAATAGTAAAGAAAGAAAGCTTCAGATAATCTGTAAGTTTGATTTTCCACTGTATGACCGACCATATTTGCATTTTTTTCAACACTATTGTAAGTATAAGAGTTGTTTTTAAAGTCATAAGTAAAACCTAGAAATGTCCTGTACTTTTGTTCTACTACTGACGGCACACGCTGGTGTCCTTCTCTCATAGCAATGGTTTGTTTATATTAAGAATTGCATCTGGTGGCATCTAAACTCTTGTTTGTCTGTTTTATTATTCATGTGTTGGCAATAAATAAAAATGCAATAAAAAAAATTTTTTGTGTTATTGGCAAACACTTGGCCTAAGGCCTGTTTCACACATCAGTTTTTGTCCATCAGTCAAAATCCGCCATTTTGCAAAAAAAACGGATCCGCCATTTTTTTTGGCTGATCCATTTTTTTCCCATTGAGTTGCATTACCGGCGGATCTTGACGGATGGCCATCCGTTGGATACGTTTTTTGCGGATCCGCCAAAATAAAAAAATTTTGACGTCCGCTGACATGCCCGAACGGAGCATGTAACGTTTTTCCGGGCGGCAGGATCCGCACTTCTCACTGCGCATGCCCGAAAGACTTCACTCAGCCGGAAATTTAACCATAAACTGTGTTCTGGCGGCTGGAAAATGCTCTCTCCCCCCCTCCCCAGGCAGCAGTTCCTTTAAAATTCTTCCTTTCACGGATCCGTTAAAATAACGGTCCGGTGACAAACGTTGTGGTCGTTCAGAAACGGATCCGCTATCCGCCATTTTTGCGGATTTTGACTGAACACAAAAACTGATGTGTGAAAAAGCCTAACGGGATCAGCATACAGTAAAAATGGAGGCGTTGCTTAAAGTGATTAATTAATTTAGCTTTTTCATTTGCAAGATGATGTCTGATAAATGAGATTTGGAATCTGATTGGTGGACATGGAAAATGCCATCATTTGTACACACTGACATTCTTGATCATTGGCTCAAGCAATGAAGTGCTCCTGAGGCTATATGCCCACGTTAGCGTTTTTAAGCGCTCAGGAAACGGGTCTCCTTCCCAGAAAACGCGCGGTTTTTTTCCGCAATTTTTGCTCGTTTTTTTACGCAAAAACGCGCGTTTTTGATGCGTTTTTTTCCGCGCGTCTTTTGGACTATAGGAAATAGCCAAAAACACAGACCTAAGCGGAAATTAATGAACATGCTGCTTTTTTACCGCTAAGCGTTTCCTTAGCGGTAAAAAACGCATCCATTGGCACAAAAAGGCCAAAATGCATTAAAATGAATGGGATGCTTCTTTTAAGCGTTTTTGATGTGGTTTGACCCCAAAAAACGCATCAAAAACACTTAAAAACACGCAACGTGGGCACACAGCCTTACAGCGCTGTATCATAAGACAAGGGAAGTTTGGCAAATGAGTATTTTGCACGATTTACATAAAAATTACAAAGATGCAGCAGCACAACAAAGTACGGCAGCTCCTTTCACATAGCTCTCTACCCTCTACACGAGCTCAATTTTCCATTCGTCAATCGTGCTCTATGGGTACTATTAGGACTGTAATAATATAGAAGGCGACCACACTAGTAAAGAAGCCGTGCTCATTACATACTAAGAAGGATATTGAGAAATACAAAGATAAGAAACATACTATGTACAAAATTGTCACAAGTATAAACATATCTATCAGTATCCACATAGAAAATATGTAGATATACAAATCATCGCATAAAAGGGGATCTGTCAGCAGGTTTTTTCTCTGTAATTTGAAAGCAGCATGCTGTAGGGGCAGAAAAACAGATTGCCGTGATGTGTCACCTGCTAGGCTGTGTTTTGCTGTTTAATTATATTAATGTTTTATCAGCAGGAGATTATCACTACTGGACAAGCTTCCTCGTACATACTAGTATAACCTCACCATCAGCACACACTGATTATCAGCTCTCTGTCACTGTACAACAGAAAGCAGTTGTGTAGTTGGAGTTATACACAGTTCAACACCTCAGCTCTCCTAGATCTGCAGCAAAAAAATTGTGATTCTATCATAACTGCTGCACCCAGTAAACTAAGTGATACATCACTGGAATTAGGGTCTCGGCTCCTACATCATGTTGCTGCCAGATTGCATAGCAAAAAGCAGTATAAATGACAATAAAGGATGTTAATTAGTGATGACCAAATGTGCTCAAGGGAGGTGTTTAAGTTTCATTGTGTGTCTTTGTAACAAGGTGACAAGAAGGGGGGGTAGTTATGGCTGAGTTACTTAAAGGCACAGTCCACAGACAAAGTCCACTGGGCAAACAGTCAGCGAGCACCCCTTGTACATAAATAGACAGGACTGACAAACCTTCTTCCCACGGTTACCTTTCCTCCCTCCAGCCACAGTACTCTGGGCAAGTAAAGTCCAAGAACACGGCTGCGGTCCAACATGGAATAACTTTTAATAAACAAAAAGGATACAACATTGGCTTCCTGCTCTCTCTGTGACAATAGACATGGCCGTACCCACAACAGCCGTAGTAGCCAAAGTTACGCAGTAGTCCACTCGCTGGGATCTGGACGCTTATAGTCCCTTCAGCTGCGTATCTTCCCCTCAGAAGTCCTGGGGCTCGTGTTGCAGTCCTTAGGTCCTTTTGAGTCCTTTGGAGTCCTTTTGAGATCTCTTGAGTCCGGGGCAGCAGATCTTCTCCCCTCTGGGAGTCTGGCAATGCCCCAGCTACTACTACACATCAACTCAAGGCTAACGTGCCCGAGTTTCTGAACAGGAGCAGCAGCTTCCTGCGCCTTTTCTGAGCTGCTAGCCCAGCCCATATCATTAACCCACTACTTTCACTAACGCTAATGTTGCAATGACAAATATAGGAACATTACTGACACAGCACAGTATATTACATGGCAGACACAGCACAGTATATTACATGGCAGACACAGCACAGTATATTACATGGCAAACACAGCACAATAAAACTACATGACAACACAGTGCAATATATAACACAGTAGGATAACGTATTTACACATGACATAATCAGGGAAGTGCACATAGGAGAGAGAAAGAGGTTACTGTCACCTCCTTACATTTTTTTTTTTTAAGGGAACCTATCTTGTTGAAGAAGTTGTCTAATCTAACCGCATCATGTTATTGAGCAGTGTCACAGAGAAAGATTCAAATACATAAGATAGCTCCAGAGAAGGGACATATCACCCTCACATTGAATATATGAAGTTAATTATACAGTCATATGTTAAAGTTTGGGCACCCCTATTAATGTTAACCTTTTTTCTTTATAATAATTTTGGTTTTTGCAACAGCTATTTCAGTTTCATATATCTAATAACTGATGGACTCAGTTATATTTCTGGATTCAAATGAGGTTTATTGTACTAACAGAAAATGTGCAATCTGCATTTAAACAAAATTTGACCGGTGCAAAAGTATGGGCACCCTTATCATTTTCTTGATTTGAACACTCCTAACTACTTTTTACTGACTTCCTGAAGCTTAAATTGGTTTTGTAACCTCATTGAGCTTTGAACTTCATAGCCAGGTGTATCAAATCATGAGAAAAGGTATTTAAGGTGGCCACTTGCAAGTAGTTCTCCTATTTGATTCTCCTATGAAGAGTGGCATCATGGGCTCCTCAAAACAACTCTCAAATGATCTGAAAACAAAGATTATTCAACATAGCTTTTCAGGGGAAGGATACAAAAAGTTGTCTCAGAGATTTAACCTGTCAGTTTCCACTGTGAGGAACATAGTAAGGAAATGGAAGAACACAGGTACAGTTCTTGTTAAGCCCAGAAGTGGCAGGCCAAGAAAAATATCGGAAAGGCAGAGAAGAAGAATGGTGAGAACAGTCAAGGACAATCCACAGACCACCTCCAAAGACCTGCAGCAGCATCTTGCTGCAGATGGTGTCACTGTGCATCGGTCAACAATACATCGCACTTTGCACAAGGAGAAGCTGTATGGGAGAGTGATGCGAAAGAAGCCGTTTCTGCCAGCACACCACAAACAGAGTCGCCTGAGGTATGCAAAAGCACATTTGGATAAGCCAGTTACATTTTGGAAGAAGGTCCTGTGGACTGATGAAACAAAGATTGAGTTGTTTGGTCATACAAAAAGGCGTTATGCATGGAGGCTAAAAAACACAGCATTCCAAGAAAAACACTTGCTACCCACAGTAAAATTTGGTTGAGGTTCCATCATGCTTTGGGGCTGTGTGGCCAATGCCGGCACCGGGAATCTTGTTAAAGTTGAGGGTCGCATGGATTCAACTCAGTATCAGCAGATTCTTGACAATAATGTGCAAGAATCAGTGACAAAGTTGAAGTTACGCATGGGATGGATATTTCAGCAAGACAATGATTCAAAACACCGCTCCAAATCTACTCAGGCATTCATGCAGAGGAAGAATTACAATGTTCTGGAATGGCCATGCCAGTCCCCAGACCTGAATATCATTGAATATCTGTGGGATGATTTGAAGCGGGCTGTCCATGCTCGGCGACCATCAAACTTAACTGAACTGGAATTGTTTTGTAAACAGGAATGGTCACAAATACTTTCATCCAGGATCCAGGAACTCATTAATAGCTACAGCAAGCGACTAGAGGCTGTTATTTTTGCAAAAGGAGGATCTACGAAATATTTAAATGATGATTTAAAGGGGAACTTCACAATGATGTATAGCTCATACTACAGTTGTCATGATCCAGGACGGGATTTCGCTTTGACCCGTCCTGGTTAGACTATGGGTTAACTGTGCTGCCTCTCTCTGGCAGCAGGAGGCTATTTAGTGCTCACTGGACCTGGGTCCGGTGTCAGTTATACTCCTGCCCTCGGCTGAGTTAAGTGACCTCTTGTATACGTGTGCCTTGTGCCTGATATCTTGCTTGTTCGGTTGTGATCTGGTTCTGTCCCTGTTACGAGTTCTGCCTGACCCTCTTGTACTGCGCTACCTCTCGTGTATGACTCTCTGCTTGTGACCCGACTCCTCTCTGCTCGTCCCCTTGGTACCACGCCGCCCTCTTGTGTATGACCTTTGGCTCTGTCTGACTACCTGTCTGTTTGTCGCTCCTGTGCCTCGTTTGCCCGTACTGCTGTGACCTCTGTTTTGCCTGACTCTGAGTTGTTGTATGGTGTCCGGTCCTATCTGAATACAGGACACTAAGCCCCGCCCCCTTGCAGTCACATGACCATAGGTCCCGTGCAGACTATTCAGTTTCAGTGTCCGCAGGTCCTATGCATCTTTACTTTCCAGCACTGACTGGACCCTGACACTATTAGCCTGAAGCACGCCTGGTCACCTCTGCAGCCCTGCTCCCCAGGTAACTCTTAGCACTGCTTCTGTACTCAGGACACGTGCACTGGCTCTATGAGCAAGTGCAGTGCGGTGTCTCTGACATTATAACTGACCCATACCATTTTTTTTTCTCTGCTCCCATTCACCTGTGTGTGTGATGGATCCTGTGCACACTCTTTCTGAACAGGTTAAGCATCTGACGCAGATGTCTCAGAAACTCTTTGGAGAACAAAGAGTCCTGGCTCAGTCTCAGCAGCTGATCGCCGACACTGTGCAGGGGGTTCTTTCATGGGGGGCTCGGGATGTTACATTAGTTTCCCCTGAGTCTCCGGTTAAGTTACCAGATATCTTTTCTGGAGATAAAAATGTCATGTCCCACGACTTGGGAAATCATTTAATATTTGCATTGTTTGTGTTGCATCTCGGTTGCTAGGCAGAAGTTTGCCTTTCCCTGTATTTTGTCCCAACTCTCTCCCTGTAGTCTTGTGATGTATGTTTGTCCCCTCCTTTATTCTCCATTTTGTGATCGTCCCTCCATCTGTATGCATCCTGTTGCATGTCCTCTGAAGAATATTCCTTTTTACCTGCTGCTTTTATCATAATACAAGAATTTCAGTTAAAGCATCCCTTTTTTCCTGGAGTCTTCTTGCATGAGATCGTGGCTGAGTTAAGCTGTCTGATTAATCGGTATGAACGTGAGTACAGGTCGATACGGAAAGGGCCCAGAAAGAGAGGTCTATCCAGGCACCATACGTTCTACATATCCATGAGTCAGAATAGTAAAAAGGAATAACCTGCCTTCAGAGACAGTAACTCAAGGTCTGTGCTAAATCTCAGTGGAAAAAGACATTTCCCAGATAGACTGTAACCCAGTTCCAGCCAGACCCCAGCGTGCATAGAAGCCACACACCGCAGCTGAACAGAGAGGAATATAACTCCCATCATTACACAGGACCCTGCAGCTGCTCCAGCATTAGATACAAGTATCAACTCTGTGCAGAGTCTGTGTGTTTCCTGTTGCTGAACAGTGGGAAGTATAACCCCCATCATCAACTCTTCCTGCCTGCAATCTAATCATGTCTGAAGCAAGGAATACAATGTCCCTACCAGACTTACAAGCACAGGAAAGAGACCCAGACCCCCATCCACCATCTAGCGAAAGGGGAAAACGTACAGTCAAACCCACATGGAAAGTCATGAAGAATTTAGAGACTGCAAAATGTGAATTATATAGTGATGTGTCTTCAGTATGGAAGAAAGTGCTGAGTCATATAGACACTGCATCAAGGCCTGCTTCTCATGAGTTACCACCAGAGGGAGTCCTAGAACAATTATGCACAGCATACCAAATGTATATGGAGAAGAGTGACCAATATATTATTCTCCTGAAGAAACTGAATCTCCCAGAGACTTTAAACGAATTGCGAGGTTTCCAGCAGCTTAAGGCCTCTTTCACACATCAATTTTTTGCCATCAGGCAGGATCCGGCTTTTTTTTGTAAAACCGGATCCGGCGAAATGCAATGCCGGATCCAGTTTTTCCCCATTGACTTGCATTAGCGCCGGATCGCGCCGGATGGCATTGCGTTTCATCCGTTTTTTGCCGGATCCAGCTACTTGTCTCATTCCGGCGTCTGGAAAAAACGGCTACTGTAACGTTTTTTGTCTCTGGCAAAAAAGCCGGAAGCGCCGGATCCGACGCTTCCGGCTTTTTGCTATAATGAAAGTCTATGGGCGCTGGAATGCGCCAGATCCAGAAAAAGACGGATCCAGCCACCGGATCCGTTTTTTTAAGTCTGCGCATGCTCAGATCCAATTGGCCAGCCCCCAGGAAACAGATATAACCTGCTAGACGGATCCAGCAGAAAAACGGATCCATTTCTACAGTTCTCCAAAATTTATGCCGGATCCGTTTTTTCTAAAAATAGCCGGATCCTGCCTGACGGCAAAAAACTGATGTGTGAAAGTAGCCTTAATTCTGAAAGAGACTGCACTGTACGTGACATTAAAGCCAAGATAGAGGCTAGAATCGCACGAACACCAGATGCATCAACTCGCACATCCAAATCTTGTAAGCACTCAAAACGTTCATCTAGGTCAAGTTCATCAAAATATTCTACTCTTACTGAGCAGCTTATAAGAGCACGTGCTAAGGCTGAAACTACTAAGGTACAAGCTGCCTTTGCACAAAAGAGAGCAGAAATGGATGCAGCTGCTGCACAAAAGAGAGCAGAAATGGATGCAGCTGCTGCACAAAAGAGAGCAGAAATGGATGCAGCTGCTGCACAAAAGAGAGCAGAAATGGATGCAGCTGCTGCAGAAATGGATGCAGAAGTGGCACGCATGAAAGCGGAAAAGGAAGCTCTAGAGAAGGAATGTGAGCATGCAA
Source organism: Dendrobates tinctorius (assembly GCF_039654945.1). NCBI lineage: Eukaryota > Metazoa > Chordata > Amphibia > Anura > Dendrobatidae > Dendrobates > Dendrobates tinctorius. The sequence goes on along the minus strand of NW_027361826.1, from coordinate 183,979 downwards.
CAGCCATGGCAGAATTAAAGGTACTCGAGCAGGCTATCAGTGGGAGTCAAAGAGACAGCGTCAGTTTGTGTGAAATGGAGGCAGAAGACCCTATTGAACGCACAAGAGACTACGTGCTAAGCCAAGATGGCGAACCGCAGATCATCACTAACACACCTGATGGTGTTGACGCTTCTCCAGAGTACCAAGATGCCGATCCACTTACAGAATCCTGCATTCAAGGTCAGTACAATGCTCCCAAACTTGAACTTCCTTCATATTCCAGTATGCGCAAAAACCCTGCATCTCACCAAACTCCACAGGCTAATACCTACATGCAACCCAATATGCCGGCAGGTCATTATACCCTCGACAACCACACAGTGCCACCTCCACATGTAGCAGAAACTATACCCACCAAACCAGTTGCTGGACTAAATGCATATGCCTCTCCATACTTCCCCATGTTTCAAGGCCAAGACGTCTCCACCTCTATGTACAACACCGCTCAGCCTACAATTGTGCATCCTAAGTCAGAAAGAACAGACATGTCCAACTTCGCAAGGTACATGATTCGCTGTGAACTTACTAAAACCGGTCTCACAAGGTTCGACGACCAACCTGAAAATTACAGAGGTTGGAAAAGTGCCTTTAGAACCGTAACTGGTGACCTCGGCATCACTGCTGCGGAAGAGCTGGACCTGCTGATCAGATGGTTAGGACCACAATCCACAGAGCGTGTCAAGAGACTCAGGTCTGTACATATCAGTAATCCAACGGCTGGTCTCATGGCTGCATGGGAAAGACTAGAGAGAAACTTTGGCAGTCCAGAAGCCATAGAGGATGCACTGTTCAAGCGACTACAGAGTTTTCCAAAGATATCCAGCAAGGACAGTTCAAAGTTCCTAGAGCTCAGTGACCTGCTGTTAGAGCTCCAGCTGGCCAAGGCAGACACCCACCTACCTGGCCTTAGCTACCTGGACACTGCTCGTGGAGTAAACCCCATTATCTCCAAGCTACCATACAATGTACAAGAGAAGTGGACTACAATAGGGTCAAAATACAAGAAAGACCATCAAGTGTCATTTCCTCCGTTCTCCTACTTCTGTGAGTTTATAAAAGACATTGCAGAGCGTAAGAACGACCCAAGCTTTTCCTATGGAGAATCCAGTGGCCCAGGTTCACCTCCCTCTAAATACGTGAGCACACGCTCGAATGACAGAAACCGCAGGAGTCCAGTTTCAGTGAAGAAGACGGATATTCTTCCCTTACCAACATCAGCCCCAGGCAAGAGCAACAAGGGTGAAAAGATAGAGAACCCAAATCGTGAGTGTCCCATCCACAAGAAGCCACATCCCTTAAAAAAGTGCATCGGCTTCAGGAAGAAACCGCTCCAAGAACGCAAGGAACTTCTAAAGAAGTTCGGGGTATGCTACAGATGTTGTGCTTCTACTGAACACCTTGCTAAAGACTGTAAAACTACAATTAAGTGTATGGAGTGTGACAGTGAGGATCACGTACAAGCACTCCACCCATACCGTCCTGACTCTACACGTACTCCTTCCCCCACCACGAGCCATGGCGGGGAGGACGCAGCTCAAACTGCAAGTCATACCACAATATCTTCTTCATGCACAGAAGTCTGTGGAGAAGGTCTCTGGGACAAGTCCTGTGCGAAGATTTGCCTGGTGAACGTATATCCCAACGGTCACCCAGAGAAAGCCGCGAAGGTGTACGTCCTCTTGGATGATCAGAGCAACCGATCACCTGCAAGGTCAGAACTCTTTGATATGTTTAACTTAAAGGGAAATGCTTACCCTTACACCTTAGGTACCTGCAGCGGTGTTACAGAGGTCTCTGGGAGAAAGGCCAGTGGTCTTATAGCGACATCTCTCGACAACACCGTTGAGATACCCTTACCCACACTTGTCGAGTGCAACCAGATTCCATCCAATCGAGAAGAGATCCCAACGCCAGAGGATGCTCTTCATCACCCACATCTCAAGGGGATAGCAAACAAGATACCAGCCCTCAATAACAGCGCAGATATCCTGATTCTGCTTGGCAGAGACATTCTCCGGCTGCACAAGGTACGTCAGCAAATTAACGGACCACACGACGCACCATTTGCCCAATGCTTTGATCTAGGCTGGGTAATTATAGGTGATGTTTGCATACACAAGATGAAGAGACCTAATAACATCTCCTCTTACAAAACACACATCTTGCCAAATGGTCGCAGCACTCATTTTCAGCCATGCCCACATCATTACTGGGTGAAAGAGAAAGTGAGCAACACCAAGAGGCAACAGGAATCCTTCAACAACATGAACATACTCCAGCCCTGGGACAAAAACCTCGGGTCAACAGTGTTCGATTCCACAAGTGAAGACAACAAGTTAGCACCCACAAGGGAAGATAAAGAATTCATAAAGGTTATGGACAAAGAATTTGTTCAAGATGACTCCAACAGTTGGGTAGCTCCTTTACCCTTTCGTTTCCCAAGAGCGAGGTTGCCAAACAACCTGCAGCAAGCAACTGCAAGGTTCTCATCCTTAAAACGTACCCTAAAGAGGAAACCAGAGATGGAGAAGCATTTCATTGACTTTATGCAGAACATCTTTGACAAAGATCATGCTGAACCTGCGCCACCACTGAAGGAAGGAGAAGAATGTTGGTACCTTCCATCCTTTGGTGTCTATCACCCTCGCAAGCCTAACCAGATCAGAGTGGTGTTTGACTCCAGTGCTCAGTATGAAGGCCTCTCTCTCAACAACCTGCTACTAACTGGACCCAACCTGAACAACAGCCTCCTTGGAGTATTGATCCGCTTCAGACAAGAACCTGTTGCTATAATGGCCGACATCCAGCAGATGTTTCATTGCTTCATCATGAAGGAAGACAGCAGAAACTATCTTAGGTTCCTATGGCACAAAGACAACAATGTCAACAATCAAGTCATAGACTACCGGATGAAGGTCCATGTCTTCGGCAACAGTCCTTCACCTGCTGTGGCGATCTACGGACTGAGACGGACAGCCCAGGAAGGTGAGAGAGAGTACGGATCCGATGCTCATCAATTCGTAGAGAAGAACTTCTACGTAGACGACGGGCTCAAGTCCTTGCCCACAAGTGAAGAGGCAATTGACCTACTCTCCAGGACACAGGAAATGCTATCCACATCAAACCTCAGACTCCACAAGATCATCTCTAACAGTCAAGAAGTAATGAGCGCGTTTCCATCTGAGGACCATGCCACGAACCTAAAGGACCTCAACCTAGGTTCTGATGTTCCTCCCACACAGCGCAGCCTTGGTCTACTGTGGGATATCAAACAGGACACCTTCACCTTCCAAGTGTCGCCCTGTGACAAACCCTTTACCAAACGAGGAGTCCTATCTGTCATAAACAGCATCTACGATCCTCTCGGGTTTGTAGCATCCATCACTATTCAAGGCAAAACACTGTTAAGACAGCTCACTGCCGAGAACACTGATTGGGACACCCCGCTTCCGACTCAGAAACAGCAAAGGTGGGAGACATGGAAGAAGTCCTTGAAGTTCTTAGAGCAACTCCAAGTCCCACGTTGTTATTCTCCAAGATCATCTTTGGCTGCAATCAGAAGAGAAGTCCATATTTTCTGTGATGCATCTACAGAAGCCATAGCCGCAGTAGCTTATCTGAAGACCTTAGAAGCTGATAAGGTGCATTGTGGTTTCATCCTGGGTAAGGCCAAATTAACTCCGAAGCCTGCACACTCTGTACCCAGACTCGAACTTTGCGCTGCAGTACTGGCAGTAGAAATTGCTGAAGTTGTAAGAGACGAAATGGACATTTACAAACGTCAGTGGAAGCAAGTACAACACATAGCCAACGTGTTTTGGCACCGTTGGAAGACCGAATACTTGCACCTGCTTCAAAACCGTCACAAATGGCAGACACCCAGTCCCAATCTCCAAGAAGGAGACCTTGTTCTCTTAAAAGACAAAGAGGCTCATCGTAACGACTGGCCAATGGGTCTTATCACCAAGGTCATGCCCAGCGAGGACGGAAAGACTCGTAAGACAGAAGTTAAGGTGACAAAAGGGGGCTCTACCCGAACCTTCCTCCGTCCGGTTACCAATCTCGTGCTGCTACTGCCAAAGGAGGACGTCACATGAACTGAACATTGCTCCTGGACGTTGCTCACGGCGGGGAGCATTCCTCCTCATTCCCCAGTTTTTATTGAACATTGACATTTTCCATTGGATTGCTGGGTTGGTGGAAGAGTTGGCATGTTTCCGGCTTCCCCAATCCGAAGATGGGTTCATAGACTTGGACTTATCTTCCGGTGTGATCTACGGGTCAACAACAACGAGTTGGACTTTAAAAATGTTTGATGTTTATTATTACATACATGTTTTTCTCTTGTTTTTCAGGTTCAAACGACTTCGAAGAATTACGGACATCGTGAAATCCAAGGAATTCAGACGGGGAGTGTCATGTCCCACGACTTGGGAAATCATTTAATATTTGCATTGTTTGTGTTGCATCTCGGTTGCTAGGCAGAAGTTTGCCTTTCCCTGTATTTTGTCCAAACTATCTCCCTGTAGTCTTGTGATGTATGTTTGTCCCCTCCTTTATTCTCCATTTTGTGATCGTCCCTCCATCTGTATGCATCCTGTTGCATGTCCTCTGAAGAATATTCCTTTTTACCTGCTGCTTTTATCATAATACAAGAATTTCAGTTAAAGCATCCCTTTTTTCCTGGAGTCTTCTTACATGAGATCGTGGCTGAGTTAAGCTGTCTGATTAATCGGTATGAACGTGAGTACAGGTCGATACGGAAAGGGCCCAGAAAGAGAGGTCTATCCAGGCACCATACGTTCTACATATCCATGAGTCAGAATAAAAAATGACTTCAGAGTTTTCAAGGAGGGCTGTAAGCTTTTTTTTTCCTTAAGACCACACTCTTCTGGGGATGAAAGTCAGAGAGTGGGGGTCATTATGTCTCTGTTAAGGGGAGCCCCCCAAGCTTGGGCTTTCTCCCTTCCTACCATGGCCCCTGAGCGTTTGACTGTGGATGCATTTTTTGAGGCCCTGGGGCATATTTATGATGAGCCTGATCGGGTGCGTATGGCTGAGGACAGGCTGATGAATGTTTGTCAGGGGAAACACTCAGCCGAGTGGTTTTGCTCAGAGTTCAGACGCTGGGCTGCTGAGGTCTGCTGGAACGACGCCGCTCTCCGGGGGTTGTTCCGTAGAGGCCTGTCTGAGCATCTGAAAGACGCCTTGGCTCTCCACCCCCCACCTGATGCCCTGGAGGAAGCTATGACACAGGCCGTCCGAATGGATCGCAGGTTACGGGCAAGGGGAGTGATACAAACCGAGACATCATTATTCTCCCAAGGAAGGGGAGCCAGTTCTTCATTGAAAATCACGGCGATGGGAACCATCAACCTTAAGGAGGAAGAAAGGAGACAACGGCACGTGAGAAAATGCTGTGTTCACAGTGGCGAGTCTGGACATTGGAAAAAGGATTGCCCCTCCCGGCCACTAACCAGCAAGCGACTGAGCCCGGGTGATTATCGTGGAGGTCACCCAGGCTCTCGGGTACCCTTTTCTGCATTTTCTAAAATGTCATTTCAAGTGGAACTTTGTTGTGGGGGTGTCTCCACATCCACTTCTGCCTTCGTGGATTGCGGTTCATCATTGAACTTTATTGACTCTGACTTGGTGGCCAGGTGTAAGTTAGGGACAGTTAGGTTGGAAACTCCGATTCACCTTGTTGCTATTGACAAAACACCACTGGTTAAGAATGACATTGTGTTTTGTACTGAAGAGTTTCTCCTTAAAGTGAGTTCCTTACACCAGGAACGTATTTCATGTTTTGTAATGAACAACCTGCCTGCGGGACTGGTGTTGGGGTTCCCCTGGTTACAGCTGCATAATCCTGTGATTAATTGGGAATCTCGGGACATTGTTAAATGGGGTCCCTATTGCTCTGAGAAATGTCTTGTTTCTGTGTCTGTGTCGTCCGTGGGTCTAGAAGGCATTCCGGAGTGCCTGATAGATTATACTGACGTTTTCTCCGAAAAAGAGGCTGAGGTTTTACCACCACACCGCCCATTTGATTGTGCCATTGACCTGGTTCCAGGTGCTAAATTGCCCAAAGCCCGCCTGTATAACCTCTCGGGTCCGGAACGGGCTGCGATGAAGGAATATATTTCCGAGAGCCTCCGTAAGGGACAAATTCGTCCTTCTGTTTCTCCTGTGGCGGCAGGGTTCTTTTTTGTAAAAAAAAAAAAAAGACGGTGGTTTGCGCCCATGCCTCAATTTTCGTGAGTTAAATAAAATAACTGTGAGGAATACTTATCCCCTTCCACTTATTCCTGATTTATACAATCAGTTGTCCGGAGCTAAGTGGTTTTCGAAATTAGATCTACGGGGAGCGTATAACCTTATCCGAGTCCGGGACGGAGATGAATGGAAGACCGCTTTTCTCACTACTGAAGGGTTGTTTGAAAATTTGGTCATGCCCTTCGGCCTGACCAACGCTCCAGCGGTCTTCCAAAATTTCATAAATCATGTGTTCTCCGATTTGATTGGACGTTTTATGGTGGTGTATTTGGATGACATTTTAATCTACTCGCCTGATAAACAGACTCACATTGGTCATGTTCGGGCAGTTCTCCAAAGGCTCAGGGAGAACGGTCTGTTTGCTAAACTTGAAAAATGTTTATTTTTTGTTCAGGAACTGTCCTTTCTGGGGTTCATCGTGTCTGCTGAAGGGTATCGCATGGATCCTAATAAGGTGCAGGCCATTCTCGAGTGGGTTCAACCGTGTGATTTGAAGGGTCTGCAACGTTTCCTAGGGTTCGCTAATTATTATCGGAAATTTATAAGGGGGTTCTCACAGGTGGTTAAACCCCTCACAGACATGACTCAAAAGGGGGCCGATATCAAGAATTGGTCAACCGCAGCGGTAGCGGCATTTCAGTTTTTGAAAAAATGTTTCATGTCGGCCCCGGTTCTTATCCAACCGGACCCCTCTGAACCATTTATTGTTGAGGTAGACGCCTCAGAGGTGGGGGTGGGGGGCGGTATTGTCCCAGGGACCCGCCACTTTGACCAATTTAAGACCTTGCGCCTTTTTCTCAAAGAAGTTCTCCCCTGCGGAGAGAAACTATGATGTGGGGAATCGGGAACTTCTGGCCGTAAAATTGGCTTTTGCAGAATGGAGGCATTTTTTGGAGGGGGCTGTTCATCCTATAACGGTAATCACGGACCACAAAAACCTAGCTTACATTGAGTCAGCTAAAAGGTTGACTCCCAGACAGGCTAGATGGTCACTTTTTTTTTCCCGATTCAACTTCTCGATCACTTTTCGACCAGGATCCAAGAATATCAGAGCGGATGCATTGTCACGCAGTCTTGATCCGGTGTCCCCCCCGGAACCTCCATCCTCCATTCTTCAGCCTGGGGTGGTAGTGGCAGAGGTTTCTAATGTGTTGGAACGGGAGATTCGAGAAGCCCAGGCTCTTGCACCTCCAGCTAAGCCGTTGGATAAACTTTTTATGCCAGCTCAGTTTCGTCTCAAGGTCCTCCAGGAGTTCCATGACTCAGTTCTGGGTGGACATTCAGGGATCTCAGCGACCCGGAAGGCCATTGCTAGAATATTCTGGTGGTCTCCTTTAGCCTCTGATGTTGGGGAGTATGTGTCGGCGTGTGAGGTTTGTGCCCGTGCGAAAACTCCCCATAACCGGCCGGCCGGGGAATTGGTACCACTGCCAATTCCTGAGGGACCATGGACTCATCTGTCCATGGATTTCATCACCAACCTTCCCCCTTCCAAGGGTAATACCGTGGTCTGGGTCATAGTGGACAGGTTTAGTAAGCAGGCACATTTTGTACCTTTGGCAGCTCTACCTAATGCGGAAACATTGTCCAGATTGTTTGTGGAGCATGTGGTGCGGTTGCATGGGGTACCCCTGAATGTGGTGTCTGATAGGGGAGTGCAATTTGTGTCCAGATTTTGGAGAGCTTTTTGTAGGAGGTTGGGTATTGGTCTGTCCTTTTCATCCGCCTACCATCCAGAGACTAATGGGCAGACTGAGCGGACCAATCAGTCTCTGGAGCAAATTCTGCATTGTTTGACCTCAGCCCGACAGGATGATTGGTGTTCTGTGTTACCATTGGCTGAGTTTGCATTTAACAACCGCACTAACCAGTCTACGGGTACATCTCCTTTTTTTTGCAATTATGGGTTTCATCCTCATTTTGGAGAATTTTCCCGCTTGAATTCTGGGTGACCTGGGGCGGACGAGACGATCCAGCGGTTGGGGGAGGTATGGCGGGAGGTCCAGAATAACATTACGAAGGCCCAGGACAAATTTAAATTTTTTGCGGACAAAAAACGATCCGTGGGTCCAGTGTTTCAGGTCGGAGATAAGGTATGGTTATCCACCAAAAATATAAGGCTCAAGGTTCCCTCTGCGAAGCTTGGACCCAAGTTTATAGGTCCCTATGTAATTACCGAAGCAGTTAACCCGGTGGCTTTTCGGTTGAGTCTTCCGCCATCTCTAAGGATCCCTAATGTATTCCATAAGGCCCTTTTGAAACCTGTGAGGTCCAGTGGAGAGGGATCATCATCTTCCCCGACACCGGTTCTGGTAGATGGGCAGGCTGAGTACGAGGTGGAACGAATTGTCGACTCCAGGTTGGTCCGTCGCACCCTTCAGTATCTGATACATTGGAAGGGCTATGGTCCTGAGGAACGCTCGTGGGTTCCTGCTCGATCAGTTCATGCGGATCGGTTGATCCGAGCCTTTCACGCCAAGTACCCTGAGAGACCTGGGGGTCCGGTGGCCCCCCATTGAGAGGAGGGTACTGTCATGATCCAGGACGGGATTTCGTTTTGACCCGTCCTGGTTAGACTATGGGTTAATTGTGCTGCCTCTCTCTGGCAGCAGGAGGCTATTTAGTGCTCACTGGACCTGGGTCCGGTGTCAGTTATACTCCTGCCCTCGGCTGAGTTAAGTGACCTCTTGTATACGTGTGCCTTGTGCCTGATATCTTGCTTGCTTGTTCGGTTGTGATCTGGTTCTGTCCCTGTTACGAGTTCTGCCTGACCCTCTTGTACTGCGCTACCTCTCGTGTATGACTCTCTGCTTGTGACACAACTCCTCTCTGCTCGTCCCCTTGGTACCACGTCGCCCTCTTGTGTATGACCTTTGCCTCTGTCTGACTACCCATCTGTTTGTCGCTCCTGTGCCTCATTTGCCCGTACTGCTGTGACCTCTGTTTTGCCTGACTCTGAGTTGTTGTATGGTGTCCGGTCCTATCTGAATACAGGACGCTAAGCCCCGCCCCCTTGCAGTCACATGACCATAGGTCCAGTGCAGACTATTCAGTTTCAGTGTCCGCAGGTCCTATGCATCTTTACTTTCCAGCACTGACTGGACCCTGACACTATTAGCCTGAAGCACGCCTGGTCACCTCTGCTGCCCTGCTCCCCAGGTAACTCTTAGCACTGCTTCTGTACTCAGGACACGTGCACTGGCTCTATGAGCAAGTGCAGTGCGGTGTCTCTGACAACAGTATTACACAAACAGTGCAGTTAATACAAAAACACATAAATTACATCACGGTACATAAAGTGCACAGGGGGTCACACGGAAGGAGAAGAGGGTGCAACCGATGGGACCTGCCACCCCTTTACATTCTCACCTCCTTAAACATGGCCGTCCCCAGCCATAGCAACCTTGAGACACACAAAAAAAAAACATATAGCAACAGAATCCCAGTCTCTCTACAGGTAGGTCCATAGTCCACAAGAGCCGATTGGCCCTTTAGCACTGGTGGCTGAAGTCTCTGAAGTTGGCCTCATTTACACCCAACAGTCCATGTTGTGGCCATAGTCCTTCTGGGGACAGTCGTCCCCTCCCTCCTTTCAGCGGACAACGGGCCTTTTTAGCGATGGTGGGTTGCACGTTTAGCATGGGGCCAGTCCAAGGGTTAAAGTAGGGGAAAGTTCTGTAGCACACAGTCCAGCAGCCACATCCAGAGTCCACTGCTACTAACCCCCCATGAGGTTCTGCTCCAATGATCCAGTAAGGGAGGCACCAACGGGTGCAAAATAAACTTGGAGGAGGGGAAACATACAAACATGACCTTCAACCGGTGGCCACATCAGGCGCCATTGTTCACAAGCACCATCTAGGGCTTACTGCCCTCTTAGGGACATGGAACAGTCCCTTACTCTGGGGGTGCAACCGGCACCAATATTATGCCTTAAAGGCGCCACTCAGTTTGTACATGGCCGCTGAGTTGCATAGTGGGCCGCATTTGGCCTCTGCACCACTACATAGACAACAGATGAGGATCCACTGGAGAAGTAGTACCCATTGTTCTTCCGACTCCCTACTCCCTCCAGTGGTGGTCCTGTAGCTCCTTGAGCGTCTGGCTCTGTTGACACATCTGCAACTGCCTCATAACCCTGAGGCACCACTCTCTTCTGTGCGGCCGGGGCAACTGCGTTCGCAGCAGCCGGCCGTTCCACATATGGGGTCTCCTGTGGTGGACCAGTCGGAGGCCATTCGTATGCTGCGTAGGGCCCCTGGGGTCCTTGCTCTTTAATGAAATCCACGTAGTCCTCCTCTCGAAGAGGACCGCGGAACATCAGGGACCCAGCATTGATATACATTTTAGACCAAGTCTCCAGCTCCTGCAGGAAACCATAACCTTTTCTTCAGTTCAGGTATCGGACGAGGCTGCGGGTCATCCGGCCTGCTGCGGTTCCCCCGCTGGGGTGCTGCAGCTCCTCAAAAATGTGGCACTCCCGCCATCTCTTCTCCTGGATTACCCCATGGATCTATTTGGCCTCCATAGCGATGGGTACTTCCGGTTCTCATATGCACAGGCTGCGGATGTCTGCTGGAATGGGTGCGGCCTGGGGAAGCATGGGAGAAGGCGCAGCCAGGGACGATAGCAGAGTTGGTAGTCAAGGCACCTCCGGGGATGACAGCGGGGTCGGCAGCCGGGACGCCTCCGAGGATGATGGTAGAGCCACAGGCAGTGAGTAGGCCGAGGACAAAGCAGTGAGGTGACCGGGCAGGAGTCCCTTACTCACCACCACAGCTGCAGACAGTCCTCCTGCACGGTCGCCAGGGTCGGTGATCGCGGCCGTCATGATCTCCTGCAAGGCTGCCTCTAGGATCCTCCGCACTCTGTAGGGTTCCCGCCTGGGTTTCATCAGTTCCTCGTCTCCGCTGGTTGCTGACTTGGCCGCCGCCATGGGGTCACTCCTCCAGCTCTTTTGATCACCAGGCATTGAACCTCAGGCCCATCTCCGCCCAGGCCTTGGAGCATCTCCAATCCTGGCAACCGCAGCCGCTGTGGTAGGATGTGCTGCGCATCTCCATGCCAGCTGATAATGGCGTCTCATCCTCTGACAGACAGTCCATCTTTTTGGGGTTCCACCCATTCGTGGGTAGGGTGACTTCTTGCGGCTCCGCCCGTTTCTCTAGGTTTGGTCGCAGTGGCGGCAGCTCTGTCTTCACCCGCACCCATTTTGGGCGGGCCTCTGTCACAACTTGGTGCAATCTTCTTTCTTCTGGCGCCAGCTTTCCTGGGTCACACCCACGACAAGCAGCCTTGTCTTTACTTTTTGCATCAACAGCCGCCATTTTTTCAGCAGCAGTTAGCTCCATTTCTGAGTCCACAACATCCGCCATCCGCAATCCGGCCAACACATCACAAGTCCAAATTTCAAAGTCACAAATCTCAGGCTCGCTGTCAGCCGACAGCTCCATCTCTTCCAGTTCGGGCAGCACATGATATATTTCACATTCACAGTCCCAGTCAGCTGCCATCTCTAATTCTTCTATGGTGGACACTTCAAAATCACGGTCACCTGCCATCTTTAATTCTCTCACGACGGACAGCATTCCAAAATCACAAGTCTCACATATTCCATCCATCAGTCTTTAGACTGTGGGGGTCCTTCCTGCCGACTATGCCAAGTGTAACAAGGGAAACCAGGGGGGTAGTTGTGGTGAGTTATTTAAAGGCACAGTACATAGAGTCCATTGAGCAAACGGTCAGTGATCACCCCCGGGCTCTTGTACATAGATAGACGAGACCAACACAGCTTTTCCCAACAAGTTACCTTCTCTTCCTCTGGTCACAGCAGTCCAAGCAATTAAGGGTCTGGGAATGCAGCTGTTCTCCAACAGGGAAAAATAACTTTATTTGAACAATGGTGAAGGATGGGCGAAAAGATAATTTCAACACTGGCTTCCTGCTCTCTCCCTGACACTTGCTGTGCCTGTACCCACAACGTCCACAGTGGCTGAGATTCACAGTAGTCCAATCACCAGCATCTGTACACCTGATACCCCTTCAGCGAAGGCCCTTCCCAAGTTCTGGGGGCCTGTGTTGTAAGCCTTCAGTCCATGTAGATCCTTGATCCGGGGAAGCAGATCTCTCCCCTCCGGGAGTCTGGCAATGCCCCTTCTGTAGCACACATCTACCCTGGTCAACGTACCAGGGCTTTTTGATTGGGAAGAAGCAGCTTCCTCTTCTCTGGAGGCTGCAAGTCCAGCCCACAACAATAACTCTTTCCCTATGCCTAATTATAAACATGGATGATTTAAAGGGGAACTTCACAATAACATGTATAGCTCATACTACAGTAATACACAAACAGTGCAGTTAATACAAAAACACATACATTACATCACGGTACATAAAGTGCACAGGGGTCACATGGAAGTAGGAGACCCCCTTACATGGGATCCAGGGAGGTTGTGCCTTAAGGTGGCCTTGGGAGGCGATCTGTAAATCAGTCTCCCATCCCATCTCAAAAAGGGGGAGGAGTCAGAGAAAAATTGAAATCCATAAGACATCTCTGGAGAGAGGGGATATATCACCCTAACATTGAAGATATGACATTGATTACTAACTCTTCAACCTCCATTGAAGTAGGACCCCACATTGAACATATGGGAATAATTATAGCTAGGAAGAGAAAAACTAATTATATCTAGGGATGAGAAAAATCTAATACTTCAACCTCCATTCTAGTACAGGCCTCTTGCGGTAACCAGATAATTACAGCACTGAGATTTGTGGAAAGAAGACAAGTCTGAGATCTGTTTACACAGATGTGGAAAAATCCCTTTCCCAGGGATAGTGCTTCCTCTGATCAAAAAATCTTCTTAGACATTTTGGAGCCAGTGGTCAGTGTTGAATATGGGGGTTTTGCATTGATCCATTTTATGTGAGATTTTTTTTTGCATCGTAGTGTCACGGGTGTGTCAGATGCTGCAGGCAGTCACTCAGCATCTGGCTGCAGAAGGTCTCTACGGTTGGATTTGCAGACGCCTTCTTAATCCTTCTGACTTTTGGACCCAGTGGCAACCTCCCTCTGGCTCTAATTGACACACCTGGATGTGAGTGTTTAAATAATCCCAGTCTGCTTCTGGGAATTGCTGGTGATATTCACATTTCTCCCTTATGAAGACTTGTAGCTATAGCAGTCAGCTATCTTCCTCTCTGGTACTATTGGAGGACGTCTGATGTTACCGCTTTGAGTCTGCTCAATATAAGTGTTCCCCTTGTTAAACTACCCTCCCTGTCTTTAGTTATAGTGGGGACTGACTAGTGCACATCCCATCCTATCCCTAACCAGGGTCTATCGCTAAGGGTCAGGCAGTGATTAGGTTCCTGCTCAGCGATAGGTGCAGAACCTATATAGGGACGTTTAGGGCAGACAGGGTGATGTTAGAGCTGCCTAGGGGTCTCCACTCCCCACTTCCCTAGTGTTTAGGCTTCCCCTCTTTTCCCCTCGTGTTGCACTTAGTCTTCCCGAACTGTACGTGACACATAGCGAAGGACAGACATAATTCACTCACATCACCGTAACGCCATTCTAACCTCTCCAACTTAATAGCAGTCCAATAGATGGTGTTATCCAGGCCATGTTTTATCTCTATAGACAGATAAAATCGTGATAAGAAACATTATGACAATATCTACCTACTGGGACCTCCAGGGGCAAAGATATCCTGTAATTTGTGGATCTAATAGAATTCTGAATGACCTAACACGTCCCACAACCAGTCCCCATGTGAGTTCATTAGGGGGGGGTATGTTGGCGTAGCATTGAGCTAATAAATATGAAAGTTTGGGTATCCATCTTTGTTCATTCTGGAAGACAAAGTCACTGTAAGAGTGTTCCATTTTCCCAATCGGAGTACTTCCCCCGCTAAGCTCTGAGCCATTTCTGTGACATCCGGTTTAATAACTTTCTTTCATTTTCCTTTTTATTTTATGCAATTGTATATATTATATTGTTTTGTTCTCATTTTGTACCATTTTTGTATTTTTTTTTATAAACATGGACTACCTTTCTGGATTAAATATCTAAAATTTAATAGCTCTGCATAACGCTTGCAAAAACTGTTAAAGGTGGCTGTGGATCATGGACCCACTGTGCTGTGGACTGAGGTGAGTCTGGAAGGCCAACCTTAGTAAACACTCGGCTCTTTGCTAGAGCCTCTGACGGTGGGGTTAGACTTTGCTATGGATGGACGCTAGGTGCTGCTCCAGGACAGACCTCAGATATGGCAGCTGCAGCAGGTATACTGACTGGTACGGCTGATTTACTGACAGACATTGCTGGTATATATACAGGCAGGTGCTGGAGGACACGGCTGATACACAGACAAGTGGTACTGGCAGACAGGCTGGAATACAAGCAGGCAGGTGCTGCTGGGTATGGCTGATATACAGGCAGGCAGGTACTGGCTGGTACTACTGGAATACAGGAAAGGATAGAACCCATTTCAGACTGGAAGGACAGGAACAGCTTCAGGAAGAACTGGGTCACTGGCAGGAGAGGTACTGGACCACAAGTGCGGACAGGCAGGTGACTCGCCCCCAGAGGCCGTGGGGTACTCGGTACCGGGCCCTTTGACTTCAATGGTAGATGTCACAGTGGCAGTGACCCAGTCCGTAGCCTCAGGCGGTCAATGTAAAAGGGGTAGAGTGATGGGGATAAAGTTGTTGAGATAATTCGTGACGCCACCTGTCGTTTCTGCTCAGTTTGACCAGCGCTGCAGGGTTGCTTCTCTGGGACAGATGTTGTGGTGCAGCAATGATGTTGAAGCTCCCAACAGGTGGAGCTGTAGTCCCGGGGCAGTGTAGATAAGGTTGGCAAGTGGGGAGATGGTGTAAAGAAGTAGATGTAGCAGAGCCGGGTGTACTGTAAGGCGCAAGAATAAGTGGAGGACACAAGGGCATGTAGTTCCAAGGCTTTACTCACAGTCTGGTGCACACAGGTGCCCGCTACGGTGCCGTGTCCTCCAGATCAGGGGCTCAGCCAACTCCCAGGCAAGGTAAAGTACACCTTTCCAGCACTCCTCCAACATGTGCCTTCTCAAGGAAAGACTAGAAGCAATGGGATGAAACTGAATGGGAGGAGACACAGATTAGATATTAGAAAACACTTTTTGACAGTTAGAGTGATCAAAGAGTGGAACAAGCTGCCACGAGAAGTGGTGAGTTCTCCTTCAATGGAAGTCTTCAAACAGAGGCTGGACAGACATCTGACTGGGAAGATTTAGCGAATCCTGCTTTGAGCAGGGGGTTGGACCAGATGGCCCAGGAGGTCCCTTCCAACTCTACGATTCTATGATTCTATGATTCTGAACGTCTCCACACTAGCGCCTAATCTTAAGTATTTGTAGTTGCGTATTAAACTCAAGTTCCTCCTTCTTGATGTTACTTACAACTCTACTTGTATGGCAGACAGTGGTAGCCTGCTTCGGGGACTCATTGCTATCATGTCCCAGCTCACCCACATTGCTGTTGTGCCCCCAAGTCTTAGGTGGGAATAAAGTGGTGACGACTTCTATTCCTCCGGTTTCTGCTGCAGGAACATCAGTATCCATACAACCTCGGGGATCGGGCCCCGGCCATGCGCTTCAAACTTGAGGAAGGGCTCTGCTCTGACCCTAGTCCTTAGTTTAGTACGGAATGTAAGGCGAAAAAGAGAACTATCTTCCTTCTGAAGAATCAGGGTTTCTATGGCTCTTTCCTGTGCCAGCAGCTCCAGGTCACAGGAGTCTGCTGCAGCACTTCCTTCACTCCATCCCTCTCAGGGGATCTTCTCTCACAGACTGACCTTTTCCTAATATTCTCCCACTCTCTTGCGCAGTCTAAGCTCCACCCACCTCCCAGCTCTCTTCATGTTCCAAGCAGGAAGCCACAAAGGTTGCTCTGCTACACTACTGGTGTGCGTGTGGGATGCGAGTGTTGGAGTGTGGTCAGGTATCTCCACATTACCTTGTTAGTGGGGTACCACACCTCTGTAGCGACTGAACCCTCAGGGGTGCCACACAGGGAACCACAGATGTGGACAGGCAGGGAGCCATGGGAGTGGACCGGTAGGGAATAGCAAACAGGGAGCTAATCACAGGAGTGGACAGACAAGGAACTGCAAGTGCAGACAGGTACAGAACTGCAGGTGCGGACAGGTACAAATCTGCAGGAGCGTCCAGGTAGGGAAACGTAGAAGGGGCCAGGGAGGGAAAAGCAGGAGGGGACAGGGAGGGAAACGTAGGAGGGGCTAGGCAGAGAACCACAGGAACGGACAGGGAGGGGACCACAGGTGTCGGCGTCCCTGCCAGGGGGTAAGGAGGCACGTATGGACGCTGACAATACCCTATGTCCCGTTTGCTCTGTAAACCGCACCCCTGAATCCATATGCTGCCTGTAATGGTTGTCCAATCGGCCTTTATAAATTATTGGTGGCGGCAGCTAGTAGTGGGTTATTTTTCTGTGTTATTGAGGAGCTAGCAGTGACCCTATTGGGGTATATATATATATATTGTGAGGTGCCAAGGGGAGAGGTACTAGAAAACAGGTATATTTCTCCCCGTTTCATTTCATATGTCTCCCTGTACTGATGATGAAGCCAGTTTATTTCACTGTAATCCAGTCCTGGTTTCCTTAGTGATCAGCATGGAAAGGACTGGTAGTTCCCCCTCCACTAATTCAATCCAGGTTTTGGTTTCCTGACTGGTCGAGCTGATATAATCAGGAGGAGCTGGAATCTCTCAGGCTATTGTCTGCTGAGCTGGGAGCTGACACAGTAAGATTACATGGACTTCTTTGCTGTTATATAGGTTTATTTTGTAGTTAGTCTGCTATTGTTAGTTAGTGGCCAGACGGCCTTAGATGTTTTATTTCATGTTTGGCATGTGTAACATTGAATAACAAGTGTGCACAATAAATATGCCGTGTCAATATGCATGTGGAACTTGCTAGTCTGCTATAGTGACTCCAAAGCCACACGCTTGTGCCAAAGCAAAGATCCTAGCTGAGCTATCTATTCCCCACAAATGGTGTTTCGAATGCGGGCACTTGTGGCTGCTGGACTGTGACTGCAGAGAAAACGCTGTGTATGTCCTGGCTGAAAGCTTCTGCGCTTTTGAAGAGCCAAGAGTCCAGTAATATGGAGGAACTAGTGAAGCAGTTATTGCAAGCAAATGTGCAATAACAGCAGACTAATGCTTGCTTCCAGAAGGTTCTGGAGCAGCAACACCAGATGCAGCAAGAGCAGTTGGAGGCAATAAAACAGGCCTTGGTTCGGCAACCCCAAGATGAGGGAGACCGTGCACAAAGCGTTGCTAGTGCGCAGAAAGCCGTACAAAAGACTTTGCTTAAATTGACCGCAGACGATGATGTGGAAGCATACCTCACCGTGTTCGAACGTATTGCAGAACGTGAGCACTTACCGCTGGACAGATGGGCTGAGGTAGTTGCTCCGTTTCTGAGCGGAGATCCACAAAAGGCCTATTACGATCTGAGTGGAGCGGATGCTATGGACTATATCAAACTCAAAGGCGAAATCCTGGCAAGGCTGGGAGTAAACACGTATGTACGGGCACAGAGGGTGCATTTATGGACTTTTGTGGCGCATCAGCCAGCCCGCTCACAAATGCATGATCTCATCCATCTAGTAAAAAAATGGCTGCAACCAGAGGCTTTGACGTCCGCACAGATGGTGGAGCGTGTTGTTCTAGACAAGTACCTGGGGTCCTTACCCGCTAAGATCCAGAGGTGGGTTGGACAGGGTGACCCAACTACCGCTGACCAGTTGGTGAATATGGTCGAACGCTACAATGCTTCTGAAAGCCTACTCCAAGGGACGTTAGCACCCCACTGGCTCCGCAAGAAAGCGCTGGAGAGTCTTGCAAAACCTACTTCATCTCCAAAAGAAGAGAACGTCACAATGAAGGGTGGTAGACCTACAAAGGACTATGGAGGTGGTCCGGGCTCACAGCAAGCCAGCAGACCTCGTCTGAGATCTCCATCGAGGAGGCAAGGGCCTATACAATGTTGGCGATGTCGCGGGCTTGGCCATGTAGCAACTAACTGCCCAATGACTACAGAGCCAATGGACTGTAATGCTATGAGGCGTCTTTCGTTATATGTGCAGTCAGTCTGTGTGGCGGAGACCCTCACGGGAAATGAACAACACGTGTGCCACGTCGAGGTTGACGGTTATAGTGTGAATGCCGTCTTGGATTCCGGCAGTCAAGTAACTTTGGTACATGCCAGTTTGGTGGACTCTAGCGCCCTAACAAACTTAACTGTGGGCATTAGTTGCATCCATGGGGATACTAAGAACTACCCCACTGCCTGGGTTACTCTTGTCACGCCAGTAGGGACCAAAAGACATCAGGCGGCAGTCATAAAGTCTATGGGACATAGTGTAATCCTGGGGAGAGACTTACCCTTATTTTGGGACTTGTGGAACTTCAAAAGTGGCATGAACCCTCTAGTTGATGACGGTACTCTGGAGCTAGCCCCTGAGCCATTACAGCAAGACGACGGAGAACCCATCGCAGAGGAAGTACCAGGATCTGTGGACTCTCCTCTGGCTGTGTATGCAGGCGAGGCAGACGAGCTAGAGGATGTTTTAGAAATGCCTGATCTTGAGCTGGCCCGTGGTAAGTTCGGGACCGCTCAGCACCAGGATCCTACTCTAGCAAGGGCGTGGGAAAACGTAAAGGTCTCCGAGGGAAGACCATTGTACCCAGGGGCTCAAACCGAGTTCCCACACATAGCGGTGCAGCAGGATATGCTGTATCACATAGACAAGGTGCGAGGAGTGGTGGTAGAACAACTAGTGGTACCTAAGTCCTTTCGCCAGGTAGTTTTGGAGTTGGCACATAAACATCCCTTGGGAGGACACCTGGCGGTAGAAAAGACAAAACACCGTATTCTGCAACGCTTCTTTTGGCCGGGTCTAGTGGGAGACGTGACCCAGTACTGTCGGTCATGTCCTACGTGTCAATTGACCGCACCTACAGTCATGGCCAAAAGTATTGACACCCCTGCAATTCTGTCAGATAATACTCAGTTTCTTCCTGAAAATGATTGCAAACACAAATTCTTTGGTATTATTATCTTCATTTAATTTGTCTTAAATGAAAAAACACAAAAAGAATTGTCCTAAAGCCAAATTGGATATAATTCCACACCAAACATAACAAAGAGGGTGGACAAAAGTATTGGCACTGTTCGAAAAATCATGTGATGCTTCTCTAATTTGTGTAATTAACAGCACCTATAACTTACCTGTGGCACCTAACAGGTGTTGGCAATAACTAAATGACACTTGCAGCCAGTTGACATGGATTAAAGTTGACTCAACCTCTGTCCTGTGTCCTTGTGTGTACCACATTGAGCATGGAGAAAAGAAAGAAGACCAAAGAACTGTCTGAGGACTTGAGAAACCAAATTGTGAGGAAGCATGAGCAATATCAAGGCTACAAGTCCATCTCCAAAGACCTGAATGTTCCTGTGTCTACCGTGCTCAGTGTCATCAAGAAGTTTAAAGCCCATGGCACTGTGGCCAACCTCTCTAGATGTGGCCAGAAAAGAAAAATTAACAAGAGATTTCAATGCAAGATTGTGCGGATGTTGGATAAAGAACCTCCACTAACATCCAAACAAGTTCAAGCTGCCCTGCAGTCCGAGGGTACAACGGTGTCAACCCGTACTATCCGTCGGCATCTGATTGAAAAGGGACTGTATGGTAGGAGACCCAGGAAGACTCCACTTCTTACCCCGAGACATAAAAAAGCCAGGCTGGAGTTTGCCAAAACTTACCTGAAAAAGCCTAAAACATTTTGGAAGAATGTTCTCTGGTCAGATGAGACAAAAGTAGAGCTTTTAGGGCAAAAGCATCAACATAGAGTTTACAGGAGAAAAAAGAGGCATTCAAAGAAAAGTACACGGTCCCTACAGTCAAACATGGCGGAGGTTCCCTGATGTTTTGGGGTTGCTTTGCTGCCTCTGGCACTGGACTGCTTGACCGTGTGCATGGCATTATGAAGTCTGAAGACTACCAACAAATTTTGCAGCATAATTTAGGGCCCAGTGTGAGAAAGCTGGGTCTACCTCAGAGGTCATGGGTCTTCCAGCAGGACAATAACCCAAAACACACTTCAAAAAGCACTAGAAAATGGTTTGAGAGAAAGCACTGGAGACTTCTAAGGTGGCCAGCAATGAGTCCAGACCTGAATCCCATAGAACACCTGTGGAGAGATCTAAAAATGGCAGTTTGGAGAAGGCACCCTTCAAATATCAGGGACCTGGAGTAGTTTGCCAAAGAAGAATGGTCTAAAATTCCAGCAGAGCATTGTAAGAAACTCATTGATGGTTACCGGAAGCAGTTGGTCACAGTTATTTTGGCTAAAGGTTGTGCAACCAAGTATTAGGCTGAGGGTGCCAATACTTTTGTCCGGCCCATTTTTGGAGTTTTGTGTGAAATGATCAATGTTTTGCTTTTTGCTTCATTCTCTTTTGTGTTTTTTCATTTAAGACAAATTAAATGAAGATAATAATACCAAAGAATTTGTGTTTGCAATCATTTTCAGGAAGAAACTGAATATTATCTGACAGAATTGCAGGGGTGTCAATACTTTTGGCCATGACTGTATGTCATATTTTAGAAGCCCCTTAGTGCCCTTACCAATAATAGAGGTGCCCTTCGAGAGGATAGCAATGGATATAGTCGGACCGTTAGTTAAATCTGCCAGGGGTCATCAGTACATTTTGGTAGTATTGGATTATGCCACGCGTTATCCCGAAGCAGTGCCCTTGCGGAATGCCAATGCGAAATCAATTTCAAAGGAGATGGTTAATATGTTTTCCCACACCGGCATTCCGAAAGAGATACTTACGGATCAAGGGACCCCCTTTATGTCTCGTATACTTAAGGATTTATGTAAACTACTAAAAATCTCCCATTTGCGTACCTCAGTAGATCACCCTCAGACTGATGGTTTGGTGGAGCGCTTTAACAAAACCCTAAAGGGAATGTTGAAAAGGGTGGTGGATAAGGACGGTAGAGATTGGGATGCCCTACTACCATACCTCCTGTTCGCTATACGTGAGGTACCCCAATCCTCCACAGGCTTTTCACCTTTTGAGTTGGTTTATGGGCGGTGTCCTAGAGGCCTGCTGGATATTGCCAAGGAGACTTGGGAACAAGAGGTGACTCCTTATCGCAGTGTAATTGAACACATAACACTTATGCAGGACCGAATTGCAGCAGTTATGCCAATAGTTAAAGAGTATTTAGAGCGTGCACAACATGCCCAAAGTACGGTATACAACCGAGCGGCTAAAACACGAGTCTTTCAACCCGGAGACAGGGTGATGGTATTGGTACCTACCGTAGAGAATAAATTTCTTGCGAAATGGCAAGGACCATACGAAGTTCTGGAACGAATAGGTGAAGTAAATTATAAGATACACCAACCAGACAAGAGAAAGCCCGAACAAATATACCACATAAACTTGCTTAAGGCCTGGTGGGACAGGGAGAGTCTGGTGGCAGGAGCTGCCCTTGAGGATGGGCCTCGAGGGGCACCACCTTCTAAGGTAAAGGACTCCCTGGTAGCTCTGCCAAAAGTGGGTATTGCAGAGACGCTATCCGAAAGCCAAAAACGAGAGACCAGGGAGTTCATACAGAGGAATGCAGATGTTTTCTCGGAACTTCCTGGCCGGACTCACCTAATTAAACATGACATTGTTACTAATCCACAGGCGCGGGTACGGCTAAAACCATATCGAATTCTGGAGGCTCGGAGACAAGCCATTGCCCAGGAAGTGAAGATGTTAGAGCTCGGGGTCATTGAAGAGTCCCGGAGTGATTGGGCTAGCCCTATCGTACTGGTGCCCAAACCCGATGGGACTATCCGATTTTGTAACGATTTTCGGAAAGTAAATGAAGTATCGAAATTCGATGCCTACCCGATGCCAAGAGTCGATGAACTGATAGAGAGACTGGGTTCGGCCAGGTACATATCCACTATTGACTTAACAAAAGGTTATTGGCAGATTCCCCTCACGGAATCAGCCAAAGAGAAAACTGCCTTTGTTACGCCCCAGGGATTATTCCAGTACCAGGATATGCCATTTGGGTTGCATGGTGCCGCAGCCACCTTCCAACGTCTAATGGATATTGTCCTAAAACCCCATGGCCAGTATGCGTCCGCATACTTGGACGACATCATTATCTTTAGCGATGACTGGGACACGCATTTGTCAAAAGTACAAGCCGTGTTAGACTCCCTAAAAACAGCTGGGTTGACTGCCAATCCCAAGAAATGTACGTTGGGATTGGAAGAGGCTCGCTATCTGGGATATAGCATAGGGAGAGGAGTCGTGAAGCCTCAAGCCAATAAAGTGGACGCTATTCAAAATTGGCCACGACCGGTAACCAAAAAACAGGTTGGAGCTTTTTTAGGGATCGTTGGTTATTATAGGCGGTTCATCAAACATTTTGCAACCATCGCAGCTCCTCTCACAGATCTTACTAAGGGGTCGAAATCTGTCACAATAAAGTGGAACGCAGAAGAGGCCTTTCAACGATTGAAAACAGTCCTCTGTGACCATCCAGTGTTGGTTGCACCAGACTTTAAACGGGAGTTTATTGTCCAAACGGATGCCTCTGGGGTGGGCCTCGGCGCGGTTTTGTCTCAAGAAGTAAATGGCGAGGAACACCCAGTGGCCTATCTAAGCAGAAAGCTTACGAGAGCAGAAAAGAACTACAGTGTAGTTGAGCGGGAAGTGTTATGATTGAGTCACCGCAGGAGGCAAAAACAGAAATGCTAGCTAAGTCCAGAAAACCAGAGAAGTTGGCAGCTATCGGATTGCAGACCCCTGAACCTATCAACACAACTAGCAGTAGCCGTGGGGGGTTCCTACGATGCCCTAGACCCCTCGATCACAGCCGGAGAATTAAATAGGCCTACAGAAAGAAAGGGGAAATCTAAACTGCCCCAGAGCAGACCCCAAAGCAATAGGCAGCCCCCAACATATAATGACGGTGAAGCAAGATGAAAACACTAACACAGACAGAAAGATAGACTGAGCAAAGACGGGGCCAAAGCTAACTAGATAGGAAAGGACAGGAAGGCTGCTGTCTGCAATCCGTGAAAAACCCTATGAAAATAAGAGACAACAGACTGACAGTGAAAAAGGCCCTGAAGATGCTAGGCTTCAAAAAAGCTATGTCAGTACTCAGGAATATTCTGAAGACAGAGCAACAGGCAAAAGGAGATTCAGCTCACCCCAGCAGGGAATGGCAGAATCCAGAAAAGCAAGGAAAACAAAAGAAAAACACAAAAGCTAACAGGCAAAGCAGAAAACTTAACTTTAGAGGAGCAGGAATCAGACTGGTGTCCTAGAAGTCCAGAGAGAAATCACCCGCAGGGCAGAAGGGCGTCGGCAGCCTTATATCCAGTCCGTGACTCCACTCAGCCAGTCATCCTCATTAGGCTCAGGTGCCTGATAATCAGGCTCATTACCTTCCTTTACCAGAATAGGGAGTTCACCAGACCTCAGTGACGAAGGGGAAAATGAACTCACAACAGTACCTCCCCCTTGAGGAGGGGTCACCGAACCCTCAACCACGCCACCAGGGCGATCAGGGTGAGCCCGATGAAAGGCACGCACTAATCTTTTGGCATGAATATCAGAGGCAGAGACCCAGGAATTATCCTCCTGACCATAACCCTTCCACTTAACCAAATACTGGAGTCTCCGTCTAGCCAAACGGGAATCCAGTATTTTCTCTACCTCATATTCCATGTTACCTTCAACCAATACAGGGTCTGGAGGTGCCACCCCAGGAACAACTGGTTCAACAAACCTCTTCAACAAGGACTTATGGAACACATTATGGATTTTAAATGTGACAGGAAGAGCCAAACGAAAAGAGACTGGATTAACAATCTCCAAAATCTTGTAAGGTCCAATAAATCTAGGCTTAAACTTAGGAGAAGCCACCTTCATAGCAATATTTTTTGATGTTAACCACACCATATCACCAATCTTAAACTGGGGACCAATGGTCCTATGTCGATTGGAAGGACTTTGTCGATTGCTGGGCCTTTTCCTGGGAGAGAGATAACTTTGCACCAGATCTGGGACCAAGTGGTGGATTTCTCTCCACCACAGTGTCAACACCTGGGCAGGCAGAAGGCTCCACCTGCCCTGAAGAAAATCGAGGATGAAACCCAAAGTTACAAAAAAAAGGTGACATCAAAGTGGCAGAACTAGCTCTATTATTTAAAGCAAATTCGGCCAAGGGCAAAAATGAAACCCAATCATCCTGATCAGCGGAAATAAAACATCTCAAATATGACTCCAAGGTCTGGTTTGTTCTCTCTGTCTGCCCATTGGTCTGAGGGTGAAAAGCAGAGGAGAAGGACAACTGAATTCCCAGCTTGGAACAGAAAGTCCTCCAAAATCTAGACACAAACTGAACTCCTCTGTCAGATACAATGTTCTCAGGAATCCCGTGTAAGAGAACCACCTGTTGCAAAAACAGGGGCACCAACTCAGAGGAAGATGGCAACTTAGGGAGTGGTACAAGATGAACCATCTTAGAGAACCTATCACAAATCACCCAAATAACAGTCATTCTTTGAGAGACCGGCATATCAGAGATTAAATCCATTGAAATATGGGTCCATGGCCTCCTGGGGACCGTCAAAGGCATCAACAACCCACTAGAGCGAGAACAAGATTTAGACTGGGAGCAAGTCCCACAGGACTGCACAAAATTCCTGACATCATGAGACAAGGTGGGCCACCAAAAAGAGCGACTCACCAGATCTCTAGTACCAAAAATACCTGGATGACCAGCCAATGCAGAGCAATGAACTTCAGACATCACTCTCATCTTCCACTGGTCAGGAACATACAACTTTCCACTGGGACAACGCTCAGGTTTGTCCTCCTGGAACTCTTGCAGAGCAAGTCTCAAATCGGGTGAGATGGCAGAAAGAACTACCCCTTTGCCTAAGATGGTAGCAGGCTTGGTCACCACAGGAGAATCAGCAAAGAAACTCCTAGAGAGGGCGTCTGCCTTGACATTCTTAGTTCCAGGAAGAAAAGAGACCACAAAATCAAAACGTGTAAAAAACAAGGCCCACCTAGCCTGTGTAGGGTTCAAGCGTTTAGCCGACTCTAGGTAAATCAAATTCTTGTGGTCAGTGAGGACCACAACTTGATGTTTAGCTCCCTCCAACCAATGTCTCCACTCCTCAAATGCCCATTTCATGGCCAACAGTTCCCGATTCCCCACATCATAGTTACGTTCAGATGGAGAGAACTTTCGGGAAAAGAAAGCACAGGGATTCATTTTAGATGTTACAGGATCCTTTTGGGACAAAACAGCTCCTGCACCAATCTCAGAAGCATCCACCTCTACCTGGAACGGGAGTGAGACATCAGGTTGCCGCAAAACCGGGGCGGAGGTAAATCTTCGCTTCAGCTCCTGAAAGGAAGCAACAGCCTCCGGAGACCAATTCAACACATCAGCACCCTTCTTAGTCAGATCAGTCAATGGCTTGGCAATACTAGAAAATTTTGCTATAAATTTCCGATAAAAATTAGCAAAACCCAAAAACTTCTGAAGGGCCTTCAAAGAAGTGGGCTGAACCCAATCATAAATGGCCTGTACCTTGGCCGGGTCCATTTCAATAGTTGACGGAAACAAAATAAATCCCAAAAATGAAATCCTCTGTACTCCAAAAAGGCATTTCGATCCTTTGACATACAGGGAATTCTCCCTCAAGATCCGGAACACAGTCCGAATATGTTCCACATGAGAATCCCAATCCTTGGAGAAGATCAAAATATCATCCAGATAGATAATCAAAAATTTATCGACAAAGTCTCGGAAAATATCGTTCATGAAGCACTGGAAGACAGAAGGGGCATTAGTGAGCCCAAAAGGCATCACCAGGTACTCGAAATGTCCCTCCGGAGTATTAAACGCCGTCTTCCATTCATCCCCCTGCTTAATGCGGATAAGATTATACGCCCCCCTGAGGTCAAGCTTGGTAAACCAACAAGCACCTCTAACTCTAGAGAATAGATCCGAAATCAGGGGTAACGGATACTGATATTTAATAGTAATTTTATTGAGGGCACGATAATCAATACAAGGCCTTAAAGAACCATCCTTTTTGGCCACAAAAAAAAACCGGCACCTAAGGGTGAAGAGGATGGTCTAATATGACCCTTCTCCAACGCCTCCTTAATATAGGACCGCATAGCCTCGTGCTCGGGTACAGATAAATTGAAGAGCCGACCCTTGGGAAATTTACACCCCGGGCTTAGTTCGATTGCACAGTCATAACTCCTATGAGGAGGCAAGGACGCAGACTCATTCTCACTAAATACATCATAAAAGTCCGCCAAATAGTCAGGAACATCATGCGACTGAGGAGAGGTGGAAAAAAACGGAGCCTCACTAAAGGCACACCGACAACCCCAACTCACCACAGACACAGATTTCCAATCCAAAACTGGATTATGAATTTGCAACCAGGGAAACCCCAGAACAACGGCATCATGCAGACCATGCAACACCAAAAATCTGCAATTTTCTTGATGGTCTGGGGCGACCCGCATGACCACCTGGGTCCAAAACTGAGGTTTATTTTTAGCCAAAGGAGTAGCATCAATCCCCCTCAAAGGGATAGGCGTCTGCAGAGGTGTCATCGGAAATCCACAACGTTTAGCAAAATCCAAGTCCATTAGGTTTAGCGCTGCTCCCGAATCCACAAAAGCCTTGGCGGAAAATGTGGACAGGGAGCAGATCAGAGTAATTGCCAGAAGAAACTTAGGTTGAACACCAACAGAAAATGTGTGTGCAAAGCGTTTCTCTCGTTTAGGACAAACAGAAATAATATGCGAGGCATCTCCACAGAAAAAACACAGCTTATTACGCCTTCTGAACTCCTGACGTTGCGCCTTAGACAAAACTCTATCACATTGCATAGGTTCAGACGTCTGTTCAACCGGTGGCAACACCTCTCGTGCAATCCTGCGTTCACGTAAACGCCGATCAACCTGAATGGCTAATGACATAGAATCGTCCAGACCAGAGGGAACAGGAAATCCCACCATAGTATCTTTTACGGCTTCTGACAAATCCTTCCGAAAGAGAGCAGCCAAGGCATTATCATTCCAGGTAGTAAGGACCGCCCACTTTCGGAACTTTTGACAGTACAACTCTGCAGAATCTCGACCCTGGTTCAATGCCAACAGGGTCTTTTCAGCCTGATCAATAGCATTAGGTTCGTCATACAACAACCCCAAATCTTGAAAGAATGCGTTCACATTAGTCAGAATAGGATCATCTGGTTTCAAAGAAAACGCCCAATCCTGGGGATCGCCACGCAGCAATTTTAACCTGCTGCGCGGAGCTCCCTGACAAGTTAGGCTTCAAGGCAAAAAATAATTTACAATTATTTTTGAAACTCAAAAATTTAGATCGATCCCCAAAAAATACATCAGGTGTAGGGATCTTTGGTTCAACAGCATGCGAACGAGCAAGGTAGGCGGAAATTCCCCGCACTTCCGCAGCGAGCTGCTCCACACGATCAGACAATTGCTTTATCTCCATTGAGAGAAAAAAAAATTCCCCCTACGGCCTCAGAGATATAGAGGAAAGAATATACACACACTTTTTTTTTTAAACACAATTCTTTCCTGCTATTGAGTACCCTAGGATCTGCGGTATGGCGGGTGATTCTGTTATGATTGAGTCACCGTAGGAGGCAAAAACAGAAATGCTAGCTAAGTCCAGAAAACCAGAGAAGTTGGCAGCTATCGGATTGCAGACCCCTGAACCTATCAACACAACTAGCAGTAGCCGTGGGGGGTTCCTACGATGCCCTAGACCCCTCGATCACAGCCGGAGAATTAAATAGGCCTACAGAAAGAAAGGGGAAATCTAAACTGCCCCAGAGCAGACCCCAAAGCAATAGGCAGCCCCCAACATATAATGACAGTGAAGCAAGATGAAAACACTAACACAGACAGAAAGATAGACTGAGCAAAGATGGGGCCAAAGCTAACTAGATAGGAAAGGACAGGAAGGCTGCTGTCTGCAATCCGTGAAAAACCCTATGAAAATAAGAGCCAACAGACTGACAGTGAAAAAGGCCCTGAAGACGCTAGGCTTCAAAAAAGCTATGTAAGTACTCAGGAATATTCTGAAGACAGAGCAACAGGCTAAAGGAGATTCAGCTCACCCCAGCAGGGAATGGCAGAATCCAGAAAAGCAAGGAAAACAAAAGCAAAACACAAAAGCTAACAGGCAAAGCAGAAAACTTAACTTTAGAGGAGCAGGAATCAGACTGGTGTCCTAGAAGTCCAGAGAGAAATCACCCGCAGGGCAGAAGGGCGTCGGCAGCCTTATATCCAGTCCGTGACTCCACTCAGCCAGTCATCCTCATTAGGCTCAGGTGCCTGATAATCAGGCTCATTACCTTCCTTTACCAGAATAGGGAGTTCACCAGACCTCAGTGACGAAGGGGAAAATGAACTCACAACAGGGAAGCCCTGGCTGTGAAATGGGCCCTGTGCACCTTGCGCTATTATTTAGTAGGTCGCTATTTTAGGCTAGTGACGGACCATTCGCCCCTAGCGTGGATGTCCCGGGCAAAAGAGGGCAATGCGCGGGTGACACGCTGGTTCTTAGCATTACAAGGGCTTAAATTTTCCATTGAGCACAGGGCGGGCACAGCGCACAGAAATGCAGATGCGTTGTCTAGAACGCACTGCTTGATGACTCGTCGTGTCCGACCCCACGTGCTCGAACAGAGGAGGGGGGTGTGTGAGGTGCCAAGGGGAGAGGTACTAGAAAACAGGTATATTTCTCCCTGTTTCATTTCATATGTCTCCCTGTACTGATGATGAAGCCAGTTTATTTCACTGTAATCCAGTCCTGGTTTCCTTAGTGATCAGCATGGAAAGGACTGGTAGTTCCCCCTCCACTAATTCAATCCAGGTTTTGGTTTCCTGACTGGTCCAGCTGATATAATCAGGAGGAGCTGGGAGCTCTCAGTCTATCTCGTCTGCTGAGCTGGGAGCTGACACAGTAAGATTACATGGACTTCTTTGCTGTTATATACTGTAGGTTTATTTTGTAGTTAGCCTGCTATTGTTTGTTAGTGGCCAGACGGCCTTAGGTGTTTTATTTCATGTTTGGCATGTGTAACATTGAATAACAAGTGTGCACAATAAATATGCCGTGTCAATATCCATGTGGAACTTGCTAGTCTGCTATAGTGACTCCATAGCCACACGCTTGTGCCAAAGCAAAGATCCCAGCTGAGCTATCTATTCCCCACAATATATATATATATATATATATATATATATATATACACAGCTCTGGCAAAAATTAAGAGATCACCACATCAAAACCCTGTCCTGGGCAGCCCATTCTCCAGACCTAAATCCCATTGAAAACCTCTGGAATGTGATTCAGAGGATGATGGATAGTCACAAGCCATCAAACAAAGAAAAACTGCTTACATTTTTGCGCCAGATGCTGTGTGAAATACTGGTGGAAAGCATGCCAAGACGCATGAACGCTGTGATTAAAAATCATGGTTATTCCACAAAATATTGATTTCTGAACTTTTCCTGAGTTAAAACATTAGTATTGTTGTTTCTAAATGATTCTGAACTTATTTTCTTTACATTATTTGAGGTCTGAAAGCACTGGGTTTTTTTTTCATTTTGACCATTTTTCTTTGTCAGAAAAAAAATACAAAATTTATTGCTTGGAAATTCGGAGACGTTGTCAGAAGTTTGTAGACTAAAAGAACAATTTACATTTTACTCAAAAATAACCTATAAAGAGAAAAATCAGACAAACTGAACATTTGGAAGTGGTCTAATAATTTTTGCTAGAGCTGTATATATATGTATACAGTTGTGCTCAAAAGTTTACATACACCATCAGAAATTTTTGCTTTCTTGGCCTTTTTTCAGAGAATAGGAATGATAACACCAAAACTTTTTTTCCACTCATGGTTAGTGGTTGGGTGAAGCCATTTATTTTCAAACTACTGTGTAAAGATTCCAGACTTTTCTTTGTGCCTGTTTGCCGTTATTAAAATATGGAGTCTTGTATCTCGCCCTGTCAAGGAACTTCCTGTCTGTTTTGTGATTTAAGTCCGGGTTGTGTGTTCCTCTTTGCCTGAGTATTTTGTTGCTGTTGGCTCTTGAGCTTCTGCCTGTCTACAGGTGGACTCCCTGCTGATGCTCGTTACTCGGCTCTCTGCCTCTCCATGCTCTGCTGCCTACTGTCCCCTGTACGTCTCCCTGATAACTGCTATCTGGACTTCTAGTGTGGAGCTGTTCACCTCTGGATCTGCTGTGGTCAGTAAGGAATGCTGACGTCACCATCTCCTCTTGGTCTGTGTTTGTGTGGACTTGTGCTGGACTTTCAGCCCAAAAGGTACATGTGGTGACCTTCCCCTGTTAATGCTACTCCTGTGTTTTGCTGGACTTCTACGTCTCGGTGCCATGTGCATTTTCATCTATAGGATTGCTGGACTTCTACACGTTAGTGCGGTGTGCGTGCTCATCCATAATATCGCTGGATGAGCCTTGTGCACACCTGCGTCATATTACAGTTGGACTGGTTCATATTAACGGTCGCGCTCCGATCTTCAGTTTCACTGGACATTCTACAGTATATTGTGCTGTGTTTTCGTTACTATTGCAGGAAGTGCTTTGTTAGTTTTGCAAGACTTGCATCATCCTATATTGTGCTGTGTTTTTGTTACTATTGCAGGAAGTGCTCTGTTAGTTTTGTTTCACTTCTTAATACACTTATTTACATCAGCTTTGGTCTCAGTCTTGTGTTATCCCACACAATCAGCTTCCATAGTACCTTTATAATTGTTACATACTGTGTTTTATCTTTTTAAATCATAATGACAAGCCAAAACATTCGAATGACCCTGATCAAAAGTTTACATACCCCATTTCTTAATACCGTGTATTGCCCCTTCTAACATCAATGACAGCTTAAAGTCTTTTGTGGTAGTTGTGGATGAGTTTCTTTATTTTCTCAGATGGTAAAGCTGCCCACTCTTCTTGGAAAGAAGCCTCTAGTTCCTTTAAATTTCTGGGCTGTCTAGCATGAACTGCACGCTTGAGATCTCCCCAGAGTGGCTCAATGTTATTGAGGTCAGGAGAGTGAGATGGCCACTCCAGAACCTTCACTTTGTTCTGCTGTAGTCAATGACAGGTCAACTTGGCCTTGTGTTATGGATCGTTGTCATGTTGGAATGTCCAAGTACGTCCCATGCGCAGCTACCTGGCTGATGATTGCTAATTTACCTCCAGTATTTGCTGATAACGTGCTGCATTCAACTATGACCAAATTTCCTGTGCCTTTGTAACTTACCCAAAACATCAACGATCCACCTCCGTGCTTTACAGTTGGAATGGTGCTTTCATCATAAGCCTTGGTGACCTCTCTCCAAATGTAACATTTATGGTTAGGGACAAAAAGTTAAATTTATTCGGACTCCCATGACAGCACCATGTGAGAGGGGATCCGCCCTATAGGAACAGGAAACCTACAGATACAAAAGGGCGGTACCTCTCCCACGCATCAGTTGGTTTCCTGTTCCTGAGGGGACGGGATCCTACAGAAGAATGGGATCCCAGGCCGGCCAGCCGACACCGGTAGCGAGGGGGTCTCCTACCTCGGCTTGGTTCGGATTTTCTGGAAGACGCCACGGTGGCCCAGGATGGGTGTCACGGCGGTGGCGTGGACAGCAGGGAGCGGCGTCCGGAGGATGGCCGTCTCCGGAATTAAACCGCCGCCGGTAAGTATTCCCCCCCGGGGATTCCCGGCTCTGGCGGCGCAGATAGGTTGCGAGCGCTGTGCAGGGGGCTGCGACCGGGCGCTGCTCCGGAGCTCCCGGGCGTCCCGCGGAGCTTCCGGCGTTTCCGGGGTAGCGGTGACGTCAGGGGGCGGGTGGAGGAGGCGCTTCCGGGTCAGCGCGCTACTGCGCATGCGCGGCGATCCCAAGATGGCGGCGCCCATCGGAAACACCGATGGCGCGCGGTGGGGCGCCAGCTGGGGTAGGGAGCTCCGTTAAGGGGGGGAGGGGCGCGGCATGGAATCTGCTGACCGGAGGAGGGGTATTTAGGCGGGACCCGGGCAGGGTACCTTGCCTTGGCCACATTACTACATGCAGCAGTGTGCAGCAGCAGCAGCAGTGGTGATGGAAAGCGATCGAGAGCAGCAGCGACAGAAGCAAGGGCAGCAGCGGCAGACATCACTGCCGCCCCTGGATGACCTTCGGCAGGTCAAACAGAAAAAGAAAGGGTCCCGTGACAGTAATGCGGGACGAAGTGACCAGTCCACTCGTAAAAGCTCCTCCAGGCAGACAGGAGCATCGGCTGAAAGAAATCCCCCTCGTTCTCCGGTACTTGATTGTGGCACTGGTAAGTGATCTTCGTGAAAGTTCACTCAGTGACGGGACCCCCCTTCTGTGTTTTTCTTTTTCTAGGGAAAAAAAGCTACAAATAAAAATAAACATAGGGAATGCGCACTCTGTGCATGCCCATTACCGGACGCGTGCCTCAAAAGATTGTGCCCCCCCTGTATTCAGCAGACGGTGGCAGAAGAGTCGCCTGCAGTAGCGGCGAGTTTGAGAGACATTGTCAGGGTAGAAATGAGGGAAACCCTAAAGTCCTTGTCTCAGCCGCAAAGTCTAAGGGGCGATGTCCCGGCGGAGTCTGATTCCTCGGCAGAGTGGAGAAAAAGCAGAGACTCCCAGGCTTCATCTCCCTCGTCCTCTTCAGGAGAAGAGGACTCGGGGCGATTTTGTCTGCCTCTTGACCGGGTAGACAAGCTGGTCAAAGCAGTCAGAGGGACAATGGAGGTAGAGGAGCCTAAGCCCCATTTATCCATGCAGGATGTCATGTTCGGTGGGCTGGAACAGAGGAAGCGGAGAGTCTTTCCGTTAAACCAAAAGATACAGGATCTGATCCACAGAGAGTGGAAAAGACCGGACAAAAGAGGGTCGCTACCACCAGCCCTCAAAAGGAGATACCCCTTCGACGATCCGGCAGTAAGTTCTTGGGACAGAGCCCCCAAATTAGACGCTGCCATAGCGAAGGCATCAAAAAAATCCTCGCTCCCCTTTGAGGACATGGGATCCCTTAAAGATCCCTTAGACAGGAAAGCTGATACTTTCCTGAAAAACACCTGGGAGATGGCGGCCGGGTCCTTAAGACCAGCAGTGGCTTCAACGTGCACGGCCAGGTCCATGATGGTCTGGTTGGACCAGTTGGAGTCACAACTAAAGCAGGGTACATCAAGACAAACAATTCTTGGGGCCCTACCGACCATCCAAGAGGGAGCAGCCTTCCTAGCAGATGCCTCAGCGGATGCAGTGAGAATGGCCGCCAGAGCAGCAGGTCTCTCTAACGCAGCTCGCAGAGCCCTGTGGCTAAAGTGCTGGCAGGGAGACATCCAGTCCAGAGCAAAGCTCTGTGCGATTCCATGTGAGGGCGAATACTTGTTTGGAACTGTCCTAGACGAGCTGCTTGAAAAGGCGGGGGACGACAAGAAAAAGTTCCCAAACCTTTCATCAGCGTCCTACCGTCGCCCATTTGGTAGAAGGAGATTTGGCCAGGGGAGAAGGCGCAACTCTTCGCCTGTTAGAGATCGACCCAGATGGGAAGACAGAAGGAGACGAGGTACGGGCTATATGTTTACACGCTCGTCAAGAGATCAAAAGAAACCAAATCAATGACTAGCGGTTCCCGTAGGGGGTAGACTGTCATCCTTCTTCCCGGCATGGTCGCAGATTACGAATAGTGACTGGGCGCGCAAGGTAATATCCACCGGGCTTAGGTTGGAATTTACCCAGATCCCGCGGGACACCTTTAAACTGACCCCCTTAAGATCTTCTCATCTTGAACAAGCGGCTTTAGAAGCGGAAGTCTTGAGCCTATGTCAGAAAAATGTTCTGGTAGAGGTCCCAGAGGCTGAAAGAGGAAGAGGGTTTTACTCTCCCCTGTTTCTAATCCAGAAACCTGATAACACATTCAGAACGATTATAAACCTTCGTTCCCTTAACGAATTTTTGATTAATCATAAATTCAAAATGGAGTCCATTAATACAACAATAAAAATATTGTTTAAAGGTTGTTTTATGGCAGTCATAGATTTGAAAGACGCGTACTATCACGTACCTATCCATACAGACTTCCAGCAGTTCCTGAGGGTGGCAGTTTCAGTAGAGGGCACAGTACGTCATTTTCAGTATAGAGCCCTTCCCTTTGGTCTCTCAGCAGCACCCAGGGTTTTTACAAAATTAGTGGCCGAAGTTATGGCTCACTTACGAGAGGTTGACGTCTTAATCATTCCATATTTAGACGATTTCTTGATTGTAGGAAAATCGGTGGGTCATTGTAAATCCCAGATAGAAAAAGCTAAATCCAGGTTAGAAAACCTAGGATGGATTTTAAACTACGAGAAATCCCGACTCCAGCCCTTAAAAATACAGAAATTTTTAGGATTGATACTAAATTCAGACACTCAGCGGTGCCTGCTACCACTAGATAAATTACAAAAGATACAGGAGCAGGTTCTTCGGGCAATGGATAATCCATCTATGACCCTCAGACAGGCGATGTCCCTGTTAGGTTCTCTAACTTCATGCATCCCAGCAGTAAGGTGGGCACAGTTCCATACCAGAACCCTTCAAAACGACATCTTGATTAATAGCAGGGCCCTTGGAGGCTCCTTACAAGGTCGGATGTGTCTAAGCCCCTCAACTGTTACATCACTAAGATGGTGGCTTCAGAGCGAGAACCTAGCGTCAGGGGTGCCCTGGATAGCACAGATAACCCGTATTATAACCACAGACGCTAGTTCCTTTGGTTGGGGAGCCCATATGGGGGACATAGTGGTACAGGGCCAGTGGGATTCTAATTCTGAAATCTCATCCAACCAGAGAGAACTATTGGCGATAGAGCGAGCAGTCAAGAAACTCATTATCTACCTGCAGGGCCATCATGTGAGGATACACTCGGACAACCAGGTAGCGGTAGCATATGTCAACCACCAAGGTGGAACCCGCTCCAGCGCTCTGATGCAGATAACAGAACGGCTCCTCCAGATAGCAGAGAGAAATTGTCTATCTTTGACCGCGCTCCACATCAGCGGAAAGGACAATGTAAGAGCAGACTTTTTAAGCCGCAAGGCTCTAAGACAAGGAGAATGGGCTTTGAACAAAGACATTTACCGCCAGATTGTCCGCAGATGGGGCCAGCCAGAGGTAGACCTCTTTGCCACCAGAGAAAACAGAAAAGAAAGATTGTTCTGCTCTCTGAACCCCAGGGAAAATCCCCTGGCGGTGGATGCCCTACTGATAAGATGGGACTTTTCTCTGGCATACGCCTTCCCACCATTGAATCTTCTTCCCCTGGTAGTCAGGAAGATCAGAGAGGATCAGGCAAGAGTCATACTGATTGCCCCCTTTTGGCCCAGGAGGACCTGGTTCGCGTGGTTGAGGACCATGTCGGTAGGCGATCCCTGGGTACTACCGAACCTTCCGGATCTCCTCTACCAGGGGCCAGTCAGCCACCCACAAGTAGCGGGACTTCATTTGACGGCGTGGTGTTTGAAAGGATAGAGGGTTCTCCAAGAACTTAATTGACACCCTCCTAAGAAGCAGAAAATTAACCACCACTAATATTTATGCTAGGACCTGGAAACGCTTCCTATCCACCTTTCACTTTGACATCAGAGATGGAATTCCCACGAAACATATTCTGGAATTTCTCCAGAAAGGTTTCGAATTGGGTCTCTCCACAAGTACGCTAAAAGTACAGGTTTCAGCCTTAGGGGCCCTGTTTGCAGCTGATATTGCAAAAGATTATTGGGTAGCAAGGTTCATCAGAGCAGCGGCCAGATCGAGACCTATACACAAAGACAGATGCGTACCGTGGGACTTAAACTTAGTCCTTACAGCCATGACAGAAAGTCCGTTTGAACCTTTAGATTCCGCCTCACTAAAGATTATATCCCTTAAAACAGCATTCCTGGTAGCAATAACATCCGCACGTAGGGTGAGCGACATACAGGCACTCTCCAGATTGCCTCCTTACACAGAGTTCTTACAGGATAGAGTGATCCTAAGGCCAGATCCAGCATACCTTCCCAAGGTAGCAACACAATTCCACAGGACACAGGAGATAGTTCTGCCTTCCTTCCTCCCTAATCCAACCAACCCTAAAGAGCAGAAACTTCAGGCATTAGATATTAGGCGGTGCTTACTGACATATTTAGCAGCCACGGATCCTTGGAAGAAGGAGAACGCATTATTCCTATCCTTCCAAGGTTCCAGAAAAGGATACAGAGTATCAAAACGCACATTAGCAAGGTGGATTAGGGAGGCTATCTCTCTTGCCTACACAGCAGGTGGCGGTCCGGCTCCACAGAACCTGAGGGCACATTCCACTCGGGCCATGGCATCATCCTGGGCAGAGAGATCTGGAGTATCAATTGATCAAATATGTAAGGCGGCCACCTGGTCATCTCCTTCCACCTTTTTTAACCACTATCGGTTAGACATGGGTGCCTCCTCAGACCTCACCTTCGGGCTAAGGGTGCTGCAGGCTGTAGTCCCTCCCTAAGTTAGTTTACATCTCTGTAATTCTCTCGTGGTGCTGTCATGGGAGTCCGAATAAAGTATTAAGTTACGTACCGGTAACGGTATTTTTCGGAAGCCCATGACAGCACCCTTAGTTCCCTCCCTTGTTCACATATAGGGGTGCACTCCTTAGAAGTTTGTTCATAGAATCACCTTATGTGGGAGATGGTATGAAATAATTCGGTTAAATAGGGTAGATAGGTTGTATATATCATATGTTGTGTACTAACCATGGTAGCCTCTCAAGCTCTGTAATCCAACTGATGCGTGGGAGAGGTACCGCCCTTTTGTATCTGTAGGTTTCCTGTTCCTATAGGGCGGATCCCCTCTCTCGTGGTGCTGTCATGGGCTTCCGAAAAATACCGTTACCGGTACGTAACTTAATACTTTTGGTCTCCTCACTCCAAGCTACCTTGCTTCAGACGGTTTGAGGCTTGTTTCTGTGCTGTTTTGCATATTGTGGGCGAGATACTTTGTGGCATTTGCGCAGTAATGGCTTTCTTCTGACAACTCGACCATGCAGCCCATTTTTCTTCAAGTGCCTCCTTATTGTGCATCTTGAAATAGCCACATCGCTAGTTTTCAAAGTCCAGTATTTCAGCTGATGTTATTTGTGGGTTTTTCTTTGCACCCTGAACAATTTTTCTGGCAGTTGTGGAAGAAATTTTTGTTGGTCTACCTGACCATGGTTTTGTTTTTAGAGAACGCCTGATTTTCCATTTGCTAATCACAGTTTGAACTCTGCTGACTGGCATTATCAATTCCTTGAATATCTTTTATCTTTTTGTATCCCTTTCCTGTTTTATACAGTTCAACTACCTTTTCCCGTAGATCGTTGACAATTCTTTTGCTTTCTCCATGACTCACAATCCAGAAATGTCAGTGGCTGGATGAAGGATGCAAGAGTCTGTCTGGATCCTTCCTAGAAACTCACACAAACTCATTACAAGCAAACAGGTCACAGGTTCCCTTTGTAGCCATTCATACCCATTTGTGTCTACTTCTGTGCATGTTATCAGGCCAAAATCACCAGGGTATGTAAACTTTTGATCAGGGTCATTTGGATGCTTTGGGTTATCATTATGATTTAAAAAGAGAAAAAACAGTAGTTTGACAATAAATGGCTTCACCCCAACCACTATCCATGAATGGAGAAACAGTTTTGGTGTTATAACTCAAATTCTCGGGGGCGTGGCATGGCGAGCGAGGAGTGAGGACGCATGTAAGAGAGCTCCCGCTCCCGCACCGGTGACCGACCCGAACAGAGCCCAGCATACTCACCCCACCTTCCGATGTCGGCTAGGAGGACCAGGGGGAATACGTCCGCGGGCCCCTCAGCACCCGATAGCACTCCCGGAGGCATCTCCCGCTACCTTATAGGAGCGGGAAGAAGGAAGGCCGCGGGCGCCATGACAGGAGTGGAGACCGGAGCGCAGCAGGCCCCGCCGCCACCAGGAAGTAAGGTGCAGGCGGGAGGAGAGAGATCTGGTGAGACGGCAGACAGAAGGGGACCCCCTGGGAGGAACGGGGGCACATCCACGGGGGCCCAGCAGGCAGTGAGACTCTCCCCTCCAAATAAATCCTCTGGGGCCCAGGAGACCCGTCAATCACAGGGGCACCACGCGGATGGTTCCGCGCAGACACAGGTCGGCGGATCAGATAGGAACCCCGGGGGGATGAATGCAGAACCCCCCGCGTCACAGAGAGGCGGCAGTGTCCCCCCAGACGTCGACATGGCCACCGCAGTTGTCCCTGCAGCACTAGGAGCAGTGGACCCCATGATGATGGACACTGCAGCATCAGATATACAAAATAATGCAACCCGCCGACCAGACGCACTCCCGACACCGCAACACGGGAGATCACCCTCTTCCACGACAGGGTGCTCCGCAACACCCATGGGAGCTGATTTCAGTCTATTATACAATAAGATAAAAGATATCCCGACGAAGCAGGATATGGAGCAGTACATTGCTTGTTTGGAATGCTCCTATAAGGCTGAACTTTCCGTACTAAGAGATGATATTCAACAATGTGGTGAGAAAGTGGAATCTCATGACCAGCTTATAGCCTCCCTGACCGAAAGAATGGAGGCTCAGGAAGCCGCCACAGCCGCACAAGCAAGACAGCTGCAAACTCTAGCAGAAATGCTGGATGATTCTGAGAATAGGGGACGCAGAAATAATATAAGAGTAAGGGCATTGCCTGAATCTATACCCCCCCAGGAGTTGAACACCACTTTGAGAGATATTTTTAACTCGGTACTAGATAGGCCTCAGGATGCCCCACTGGAACTGGATTGTGCCCACAGGTCCCTGGGCCCGCGTCCCGGCGAGCAAGATCCACCGAGAGATGTGATATGCCGGGTTCACAAGTATCAACTTAAAGATGCGGTCATGGGAGCAGCCAGGAGAGCAAAATCCATAAACCACTTGGGATGTCGTATACAGCTCTTCGCAGACTTGTCCAGATGGACACTACAGAGACGCAGAGCTCTCCGCCCCCTCTTAGACGAACTACAACGACGCGGCCTTCCCTATACTTGGGGATTTCCATTCTGTCTTCGGGTTCGGAAGGGAGGTAGAGTGCATTGTTTGAGCCATCCTGGCGGAGTTCCGGCGTTCTCAGCTGCCTTGGATCTAACGGAGGTGGATATACCTGACTGGCCACCCCTGCCATCATACTATAGACTTGAAGGTCTCCAAAGAGGCCAGAACCCTCAGCAGCAACGTCGTCGCAGGGGTCGGCCCAATGGTCCAGGGCACATGCACCCGGTAGACGACGAGGCTGGATAGTATGCCTGGTCCTGAATTGCAGGTGGTCCTGCGGTGTTATGTTTTGAGGGATAACTTGCAGTCTAGAAGGTTATATTGGTTCTGAGTTTAAAAGCGAAGTATTCATAATACTATCAGTGTTGTCGATATCGAAAATAGTTAAGAATTGGGGTATGCTTCACTAGCCTATAATTAGATAATATACGTATATTCTCTATCTGTTCAGTCCTCGTTATAAAGGGAACACGATGGTTAAATCATTACGGGGTTGGGAACCGGGGGAGAAGGTGTCTCCAACTCCTCTTTTTGCTGTACACTTAACCCCCGGAGGCGCTGTTTTGCCATCAAGGCACGCAGCTGTTATATTTTACCTCCAACAGGTTTTCCTGGAGTGTGCTTATTTACACTCGTATAGTTAAAATTTCCTATTTCTTTGTCTTCTTTCTCTTTTTCCTTTTTCTAACTTCGCGTCTACTTTCTTTGTTAATACCCACTCCCTTCACTA
Organism: Dendrobates tinctorius; assembly: GCF_039654945.1. Taxonomy (NCBI): domain Eukaryota; kingdom Metazoa; phylum Chordata; class Amphibia; order Anura; family Dendrobatidae; genus Dendrobates; species Dendrobates tinctorius. The sequence continues at coordinate 143,648 of NW_027361826.1, read as the reverse complement.
GCTCTCCCTCCCTCATCAACAACGGGCGTAGGACTCCGAAGCCGATCCATCTTGTTAGCCGTAACCTGCATCCTTGACCACACGCTGCGGATACAATGTCGGGTAAGACCACTGTACAAAAGATAACATTGGGCTCTTTGAATACTAGAGGCTTTAATACTCCGCAGAAGCGGTCACATATTTTACATGGTATGCATAAGAAAAAAGTAAATATAGTAATCTTGCAAGAGACACATTTTAAAGTCGGACACATCCCTAATATTCACGACAGATACTACACAACCTGGTTTCATAGTGCTAACCCGGATTCACGCTCCCGCGGGGTATCTATAGCGCTCCATAAATCTCTCCAGCATAACATATTGGACACCTTGGTCGATACGGAGGGCAGATACGTGCTTTTGAAAATTCAAATTTTTTCAACCACATATACTATAGCGGGTTGGTACGCTCCCGGCCGGGACCAAACACGAGCTGCTAGATCTTTCCTGAAGATCGTGGCTGAGTTTGCTGAGGGGGTGGTCATACTGGGAGGAGACTTTAACATGACTCTTAACCCGACTCTAGACTCCACGGCAGCGAAGTCATATCTTTCATATCGTCAGCTATCCTCACTGAAAAGGGACCTCCAGGATTTGCGACTCACTGACGTCTGGAGACTTTGTAATCCCAATGAAAGAGACTATACGTTCTTTTCCACACCGCACAACTCTTATGGGAGGATTGATTTCTTTCTCCTTAGCCACTGTGCATTGACCTGGAACCCGAGACCTTCTATCGGGAGTTTTCTATGGTCGGATCATGCTCCAGTGTTTCTGGACATTAGCCCTCCTGACTCGGGGCTGAGACAGTGGACGTGGAGACTGAACGATAATCTTTTAAAAGATAATACTTGCGTGGCCGACATCAAGTCTACCATAGTGGACTTCTTACAAGACCATGCACATGACACCACTGCCATCCCTGTTAAATGGGAGGCCCTTAAATGCGTTCTTAGAGGGGTTCTCATTAAGCATGGATCTCGCTTGAAACGTATAAAAAGTAAAGAGATTACAGACTTGACAGAAAAGATACTGACGTTAGAGACGAAGCATAAAACGGACAAGGACACGGAAACGCTGATTGACTTGATCAAATACAGAGACGATCTGAAGTCCCTACTGAGTGAAAAATACCGACACCACAGAAACCGCTTTAAAAGTATATTATACGGTCAAGCTAACAAATGTGGACGTCTACTGGCCAGGTTCTTGCATCCGCGTAACCAGACTACATACATCTCTTCTCTCCAGCAAAAAGGGGGTCGAGCGACGTCAAACCTGACAGAAATTTTGGACATAATGAGGCGTTACTATCACACATTATATAATATTGGTGGAGATTGTCCCCCTCAGTCACCTTTGGATCCTCAACCATGCATAGAATCTTATATTCACGACACCGCCCTTCCCACACTGGCCACGGATTTAACTATCTCGTTGGATTCGGACTTTACGACAAAGGAGATTGTTGAAGTCATCCAAAACACTCCGGCTGGTAAAAGCCCGGGACCGGATGGGTTTTCCCCTCATTTCTATAAGATGTTTCAGGAACAACTTAGCCCTATTATGACGGGGGTATTTAACTCCATCACAGCTGAGTCCCCGTTCGCCCCACAGTCTTTAGAGGCTTTTATTACGGTGTTGCCGAAGCCGGGCAGGGACCCTAAATTAGTAACAAATTACCGCCCAATATCTCTCATCAATGTTGATGTAAAATTATACGCCAAAATACTGGCAAATCGACTGGCTCCTCTCTTGCCCTCAGTAATACATTCAGATCAGGTGGGGTTTGTGCGAGGAAGGGAGGCGAGGGACGGCATAAGTAAGACCCTCAACTTGACTGCCTATGCTAAATCGAAGTGTAAACCGTTGGTTGTACTGTCGATGGATGCGGAGAAGGCCTTTGACCGTGTGCACTGGGGCTTCATGTTTTCGGCCCTACGACAGCTGGGCCTGGGGAACCGTTTCCTGCATAGGGTCGCAGCCCTATACTCTGGCCCGTCGGCCAGGGTCAAGGTAAATGGAGCAATGTCGGGCTCTATGACCATTGGGAACGGGACCAGGCAAGGGTGCCCTTTGTCGCCCCTTCTATACGCGATAGTTATGGAGCACTTGGCAGTGGCGATCAGGAAGAACCCTAGTGTACACGGTCTATGGGTGGACGATATTCATTATAAAGTCTCTCTTTATGCGGATGACCTCTTAGTGTATATATCCCAGCCACACATAACCCTCCCATCATTGATGGAAGAGTTCCAAAAATACGGAGAGGTCAGTAATTTCAAGATTAACTTTCAGAAAACTGAAGCCCTAAATATATCCCTAGGACAGACTGAACTTACAAGACTTATGGGAAATTTCCCCTTTCAGTGGAAGACTGGGGCCATTCAATATTTAGGCATTCAAATCCCTACTGACACGACCGACTTATATAAATTAAATTATGTGCCTTTGTTGGAGTCGACTCTGAAACAGTTGAGGGAATACGGACGGAAGAACATCTCATGGTTTGGCAGGATGAATTCATTTAAAATGGACATTCTTCCTAGGTTTTTATATCTATTCCAGGCGGTCCCGATAGTGCCGCCGAAGACATTCTTTCAGACCATTAGATCTGCGTTAATCCGCTTTATCTGGCAGACATCTAAACCTCGTCTTAAATATTCTATTCTAACCGCCCCGAAACCCAGAGGTGGAGCGGGCCTCCCTGACCTGGAACTCTATCACAGAGCTTCCCTACTTGCACGTCTGTTTGACTGGCAGTTCGGTCATCATTCTAAACAATGGGTTCAATTGGAACAGGCATCTTTCGGCGTCCCATTGTGTCATCTCCCGTGGATCAGACGTACTGAACAGGTTGCAAATGACTATAAGGGACCAACAGGTTTCTTGACTCGAGAAGTTCTACAGGTCTGGAATCGTGTTAAACATAAAAAGAAACTGATCAGTAATTTGAACCCACTGTCACCGATATTTGGTAATCCGGACTTTCCCCCAGGGTGACACAGAGACCAATTTTTAGGTTGGCATAGGAGTTCTGACTTACGACTGGGACAGATACTAGTAGACGGAAATTTTCCGACATGGGATGCCTTACGGGAAAAGTTCCCTAGTAGGTCACTCTCCTGGTTGGAATATAACCAGTTGAGATCGTTTATACGGGGACGTTTGGTTGACCGTGCTTCTCGCCCTCCCATGACGCGGTTGGAAGCTCTCTTACAAATGCAGGACCCTCCCTCACATTTGATTTCCTTTTTATATAAGGAACTTCACTCAGGGGAATCGGAAGGGGTTCCAAGTTACATCCGCGCATGGGAGGAGGAGATGGGTTGCAAGTTCTCGAAGGAGGACCTTGACAAAGCTTTTCTTAGATTGAAGTCCATCTTCCCGACATTGGATGATACATGCTGGCGCTGTGCAATGGAGAGAGGCACGCTATACCATATATGGTGGCAATGCCCTGCTATACGACCCTTCTGGGAAGGGGTGTTTCGGGCCTACCAGGAGATCTCTGGGAAATGTGTCCTTCCCTCCCCACAAATTGCCATTTTATCAATTCTCCCGGGTTCCATATCCACACAAAAGAAGAGCCTTCTCCGGTTTTGTATTACTGCAGCAAGGATGGTGATCCCACGCCACTGGCGTACAACGACAAAGCCAACTATAGCAGAGTGGTTATCAGAGTTTATAGACATTTTTCGTATGGAGGAGTTGATGGCTGAATTGGAGGGAGATAATTCCCGTTTGATTCGAACATGGCAGCCCTGGATCGTGTTCAGGGAGACGCCTGGACTACTTCGATTGACCGAAAATGTTTCTTAGAGGCCGGCTCGGAGGTCTGAAACCCATCCCCCTGTCCCCCCCCCTTTTTTTTTTTTCTCCCTTCCTCTCTCTTTCCTTCTGCTTTTCTCCCCTTTCCCTCTTTATCTATACTCCCTGTGAGTTATCCTTTTCTTTCTGATTCCTCTCTCTCTTTGATATTAGCAATACACCCTCACAGGTTATGGGCAAACTGTTGGCGAATCCGGTATGGCTTGGTGTATAACCGTGTATAATACTGTATCTTGTATCTTATGTCTTGTATGTTATATGTTAAAATCTTTTCAACTCTTTTCAATAAAAATAGATTCAACATAACTCAAATTCTCTGAAAAAAGGTCAGGAAAGCAAAAATTCTGCTGGGGTATGTAAACTTTTGAGCACATCTGTGTATATATATATATATATATATATATATATATATATATATATACACACACACACACACACTGCTTAAAAAAAAGGGTTTACTTAAAAAAAGCAGAATATAACTCCAAGTAAATTAAGCTTCTGTGAAATCAAACTGTCCACTTAGGAAGCAACACTGATTGACAATCAATTTCACATGCTGTTGTGCAAATGGAATAGACAACAGATAGAAATTATTGGCAATTATCAAGACACCCCCAATAAAGGAGTGGTTCTGCAGGTGGGGACCACAGACCACATCTCAGTACCAATGCTGTCTGGCTGATGTTTTGGTCACTTTTGAATGTTGGGTTGTGCTTTCACACTCGTGGTAGCATGAGACGGACTCTACAACCCACACAAGTGGCTCAGGCAGTGCAGCTCATCCAGGATGGCACATCAATGTGAGCTGTGGCAAGGTGGTTTGCTGTGTCTGTCAGCATAGTGTCCAGAGACTGGAGGCGTTACCAGGAGACAGGACAGTACACCAGGAGAGGTGGAAGGGGCCGTAGGAGCGCAACAACCCAGCAGCAGGACCGCTACCTCCGCCTATGTGCAAGGAGGAACAAGAGCACTGCCAGAGCCCTGCAAAATGACCTCCAGCCAGCCACAAACGTGCATGTGTCTGCACAAACAGTTAGAAACCGATTCCATGAGGATTGTCTGAGGGCCCGACGTCCACAGATGAGGGTTGTGCTCACTGCGGTGTATATATATATCTATATATATATCTATATATCCATACAGTATCTATATATATCTATCAGAGGTGTATATACAGTGGGTGCGTGAAGTATTCAGACCATTTTACATTTTTCACTCTTTGTTTCATTGCAGCCATTTGGTAAATTCAAAAAAGTTCATTTTTTCTAGTTAATGTACACTCTGCACCCCTCAGAAATGTAGAAATGTTTGCAAATGTATTAAAAAAGAAAAACTGAAATATCACATGGTCATAAGTATTCAGACCCTTTGCTCAGTATTGAGTAGAAGCACCCTTTTGAGCGAGTACAGCCATGAGTCTTCTTGGGAATGATGCAGGAAGATTTTCACACCTGGATTTGGGGATCCTCTGCCATTCTTCCAGATCCTCTCCAGTTCCATCAGGTTGGATGGTGAACGTTGGTGGACAGCCATTTTCAAGTCCCTCCAGAGATGCTCAATTGGGTTTAGGTCAGACTCTGGCTGGGCCAGTCAAGAATGGTCACAGAGTTGTTCTGAAGCCACTCCTTTGTTATTTTAGCTATGTGCTTGGGGTCACTGTCTTGTTGGAAGGTGAACTTTCAGCCAAGTCTGAGGTCCAGAGCATTCTGGAAGAGGTTTTCATCAAGGATATTTCTGTACTTGGCCGCATTCATGTTTCCTTCAATTGCAACCAGTCATTCTGTCCTTGCAACTGAAAAACACCCCCATAGCATGATGCTGCCACCACCATGTTTCACTGTTGGGATTGTATTGGGCAGATGATGAGCAGTGCCTGTTTTTCTCAACACATACCGCTTAGAATTATCACCAAAACGTTCTATCTTCATCTCATCAGACCACAGAATCTTATTTCTCATAGTCTGGGAGTCCTTCATGTGTTTTTAGCAAACTCTATGCAGGCTTTCATATGTTTTGCACTGAGGAAAAGCTTCCGATCGGGCCACTCTGCCATAAAGACCCGACTGGTGGAGGGCTACAGTGATAGTTGGCTTTGTGGAAGTTTCTCCCATCTCCCTACTGCACCTGTGGAGCTCAGCCACAGTGATCTTGGGTTCTTCTTTACCTCTCTCACCAAGGCTCTTCTCCCACCATTGCTCAGTTTGGTTGGACGGCCAGGTCTAGGAAGACTTCTGGTGGTCCCAAATTCCTTCCATTTAAGGATTATGGAGGCCACTGTACTCTTAGGAACTTTGATTACTGCAGAAATTCTTTTGTAAACTTGGCCAGATCTGTGCCTTGCCACAATTCTCTCTGAGCTCCTTGGCCAGTTCCTTTGACCTCATGATTCTCATTTGGTCTGATATGCACTGTGAGCTGTGAGGTCATATATAGACAGGTGTGTGCCTTTATAAATGAAGTCCTATCACTTTAATTAAACACAGCTGGACTCCAATGAAAGAGTAGAACCATCTCAAGGAGGATCACAAGGAAATGGACAACATGTGAATTAAATATGATGGCCTGAGCAAAGGGTCTGTTCTTATGACCATTTGATATTTCAGTTTGTTTTTAATTATTTTGCAAAAATTTCTACTTTTGTTTTTTTTTTCCGTCAAGATGGGGTGCAGAGCGTACATTAATGAGAAAAAAAAGAACTTTTTTGAATTTACCAAATGGCTGCAATGAAACAAAGAGTGAAAATTTTAAAAGGGGTCTGAATACTTTCTGTACCCACTGTACCATACATTTACTGTGAGTTCTCCCAATAACTGGCCTAGTAGTGGAAGCAGCTGCGGCCATGTCTGCCAATTGTGTGATTGTTCTGAATATTGTAGGCAGCGGAGTTGATTTTCCCTGAAAAACTGGTAACAGTGGTGGGATCTGCATGCTCTCTCCAGTGTTATCTGTGGCAAAGAGGTAACAGTGGTGGGTTTTGCGTGACCCCCACACCCCCCGGCTGCTTATCCTTGACAAGTGGGATGAGCTGAACAAATTGATACATAGTTTTCTAGGGAAAGATTCAATATAAGGCTGCTGCAGATGTATGTAACTCTGTCTGAGCACGGACTGCATTGCTCAGACTGTATAAGAGTCTCCCGACCCAAAATGCAGCAGCTTCATAGGCATATTTGAGGCTGTCGAGTTTTGAAAGACCCATGGCAGACCTCAGACCAAGTTTCACAGGCATCTGAAGGAGCTCTAAATTGTATTTCATTCATTTAAATCTCTGCTCTTTGAGGACTTAAAATTCAGTTGTGTGGTCTTTATCAGTGACTAGGGCTACTTTCACACTAGCGTCGTCCAACGGACGTCGCAATGCACCGTTTTGGAGAAAAAACGCATCCTGCAAAGTTGCCCGCAGGATGCGGTTTTTCTCCATAGACTTGGATTAGCGTCGCATTGCGACGTATGGCCACACGTCGCATCCATCGTGCGACGGATGCGTCGTGTTTTGGCGGCCGCGACGCACAAAAAAACGTTACATGTAACTTTTTTTGTGCATCGTGTCCGCCATTTTCGACCGTGCATGAGTGGCCGAAACTCCGCCCCCTCCTCCCTGGACATTACAATGGGGCAGCGGATGCATTGAAAAACTGCATCCGCTGGCCCCGTTGTGCAAATCTTTCACAACGTGCGTCGGTACGTCGGCCCGACACATTGCGACGGGCCCGTACTGACGCTAGTGTGAAAGTAGCCTAATAGCTGTCTCAGTATTCTTGTCAATCATTCATCAAGCTCTGAGCCCAGCAAGAGAAGCTATAGAGGACCATTTCCCACAGTTCAATCTTCTAAATTCTTCCTACATTATAACATGGCATATTGAATGGAATTTTCATGGTGCCCTTTAAACACAAGGATAACATTGGCTGACCAGGTGAGAAAAAAAATACAATTAAATTTAAAAAGAAATCAGATAAGAACTCATTAAAAATGTTATTACACATTCTAACAGCTGCTAGGGTCATGATCGCACTCCATTGGAAACAGCTCATTCCACCTTCTTACCAGGATTTGCTGCTTAGGATTTGGGATATTCGCAGAATGGAATACATGACGGCTCTATTGAATGCAAAGGTGGATCATTTTGATTCAATTTGGGCTCCTTGGGACTATTTCTAGGCCCAATCTAACATTTAAGAATACTAGGCCTATAGATGTCTCCCTTGCCCTTTTCCCTAATGTGTGCGAGTTCTTTGTCATCTATTTGTTTATTATGAGAAAATAAATTCCCTATAGGATTTATGGGTAGAGAATACCCCATCCAGGCTTCATGGCAACCTCTCTAGAAGGATTCTACAATATATATCTCAATTGTCTCTTCAGAGGGGAAGAGGACTAGAACTCTAATGCCACCTATTGGAAGTAGCAATCCTAAAAGTCAATGTCGACCCTTTAACGAACGTTGTCACATGACTTAGGATAAAAGCCAAACCAGAATCTCAATTTGCAGACACTGTGTTTGGGGGTACAAAGTGTGAGATCTGGTTTGGCTGTGTGAGAGACGTCTGACCGATATCAATCTCCGCAAGGAGAAACGATACTTCTTGGATACTTCTTGATAAAGGGTCGACATTGACTTTTAGGATTGCTACTTCCAATAGATGGCAGCAGAGTTCTAGTCCTTTTCCTCTCTGAAGAGGCAATTTGAATATTTCCCAGAGGAGCATTGCAGCTTTAAGTTTCCTCATCTCGGCATGCTTAGCATGTCAATCTCAGCAAGGAGAAACGATACTTCTACAATATACAGGGTGGTCCAAAAGTAGGTGGACAGTATGTGTAATAGGGTTATGAAGGGGGAGATTTATCAAACATGGTGTAAAGTGAAACTGACTCAGTTGCCCTTAGCAACCAATCAGATTCCATTTTTCATTCTTCACCGACTCTTTGGAAAATGAAAGGTGGAATCTGATTGGTTGCTAAGGGCAACTGAGTCAGCTTCACTTTACACCATGTTTGATAAATCTCCCCCTTCATAACCCTAATACACTTACTGCCCACCTACTTTTGGACCACCCTGTATATCTGTCACGTTGTCGCGAGGTTTGTTTTAAAGCCACTTTGATGATAACGGTTCTATAGTTTAGATTTCAAGTATTTTATATACACTGATGCGCTTTCACATATTATGTGTTATGATTAGGTAACCGAGGAGGATAACAGGGGAATAGGCGAGGCAACCAGATAACCAGAGAGGTTGGTAACTTAGCGGATTGCAGACCCCTAAACTGACAACACAACTAGAATTAGCCGTGGGACGTACCTACGATGCCCTAGACGCCTCGGCACAGCCAAAGAATTAACTAAGCCTAAAGAGAGAAAGGGGAAAGCTAAACTGCCCCGGAGTAGACCCCCAAAGGAATAGATAACCCCCGAAACATATATTGCCGGTGAAACAAGATGAGGCACAAACACAGGCAGAAAATAGAGTAAGCAAATAATGGGGCCCAAACTGTCTAGATAGAATAGGACAGGAAATGATACTGTCTGCAATCTCGCAAAAAACCCTAAGAAAAATTCCAACACGTCTGATATGCAAAAATACTGAGGCCACATGACCTCTCCCCCACTAATTCAGAACTCTGGTGTAACTGGACGCAAACAAAAGATACTGATATAACAGGGGATTAGAAATACTACAAGACTGACATGAGCTGTGGCAAATGAAACAGAGTCCAGCACAGGTCCCAGCAAAAAAATGGAACAAATGCAAAAAGATTCAAGGAGACAAATAACTTATCTGAAAGGTGCAGGACGAAGCAGGAGGCAAGCAGACTTCCAAAATGCTCAGGAAGAAAACCAAATCGCCGGCAAGAGCTGAGGGAGGGTTGGTCACTTAAATCACTCCAGTCTGTAACACCTGACCTGCAATCATCCTGCTCAGGTGATCGACTTCTGTCAGCCAGACCAGCTCCATTACCAGCAGCAACCACCAGAGAGAGCCCAATCTCAGAAGCCAGGTCAAACGTGTTCACAACACTTATGTGTTTGTAATGTATTCATGGTATATGTTAAGCTTAAAACAATAAACACTACAGTTATAAAAAATGAAAGAAATAATTTTATTGTTTCACAGTACAAAGGAATAGTGACATTCTCGCTTTAAAAAGTATTTTTAGCAGCATTTAAACAAAATATAAAATATAAACACATGATCACATATCATATATATGTTATTAATTCTCAAATAAAGTATCTTCTAAATATCTGTTTACTTATTTACAGATTTATTAAAGAAACACTGCCATCTTTTATTTTTTATTAAATGTGTGTATATACAATGTAGTGTGTGTATTGATATACTCACCTACCACTGCTCTCTCCGGTGCCCAGCGCCGTCCTTCTCTGCCTCTGAGTGACGTCACCGCTCTACAGACTCTGGGTCACGCTGCGCTCTGCCTGACCTGGAAGTAACTTTTACAATGTAACCATATAGAGATTCAGAATTAGGCTCAGAACAAGGCTCCATAGACTTACATTGTAAAGCTGGGGTCACAACAGCGATGATTCTCTCTTCCGAGAGAATCGGGTCGATTATGGTAATGACACTAAATGCTCAAACTCTGATCAGAGATTGACCAAGTGTCAGTTCACTGTGCGCCGAAGCTTTTGCATGAATTGGCATGAGAAAAAAACCTCAGCTCTGCAATCCTCCATAGCACAACATTTGTCTGAGTACTATCCAATAATACATAGGCTAGCACTCATCAGAGGTATACGTGTGAGCAAGCCCTAAAAGGGACTTCTGTATAACATATAGAGTCTGCAGGATAGTGGCAATTGCTGTGACGTCACTGAGAAGAGCAGCAGATCGGTGCTGGACACTGAAGAGCGCGGCGGTAGGTGAGTATACTAATGCACTCACTACATTACATGCATATATACAAACTTTAAATTGAAAAACATAGATGGCAGTGCTTCTTTATTCATCAAAGATCAGGCACATGGTTTGCACTAAATAAGGGCAGCAAGTGGTTCCCTACAAAGAGCACCAAATTAATTAACGAAAGAGGTTTACCAGCAGATGAAGAAAACTAGGGAGGGCAGTCACGTGACGACCACTAGGACTATGAAACACAATGGAATCCTAACACTGTGTATATTACACAGTGTTAGGATTCCAGGTGTTGTATATAACAAAAATGGGGCGCACCAACTGTACCAATCACAAATATATAAATGAAGGTTTAGGTGCAGCAACAGTGGAATAATAAACATGAGAGGAGAAAAGAAAAAGAACCACTGCAAATAGCGCACACTGAACCAGTACAAAAACAATGTTTTATTGATGCAGCAATACAATTAAAAACATAATAAAAACATATGAAGCATCCCACAATATATAACAGTGAAGTATGGCATATCACAATTATAGATTATGCTGTAATAACCTGTATATCAACCATGTGGTCCAACCTCACTGCAATTAATCACAACAACCACCCCATAAACCTGCTCATGGAGACCAAGGGCCCTAATATTGCACAATCACTGCATGAAATAATTCCATGCATGTGTCCCTAAATATTCACTGGTTAGGGCACACAGGCCATAATAAGCCAACAGCAATATGGCCAATGCCCACAATCCAATATTCAATTGTACCACACAAAAATTACTCCAGAGCAACCAATAATAAGGTCGCAGTGAAAATACAGCTATAACCAAGTGGGTGCTACACCCAGGATCATACCCCACGCGTATCGCCGCAACCCATGCGGCTTCATCAGGGGAAGTACACTGATCATGATCCAACAGCCTTATATACCTTACTAAGACTCAAATGACCCGCACATGCACCACAGGTGAACTGCCCCATCCAAAAGTTCCAATCACTACAAAAAGACCGGCGTCCCGGTCACTGAAGGAACATGGCCGCCGCGCATACGCAATGAGCTGTGTGAGGAGTGTTGATAAAACAGGGGAAAAAAAAAAAAAACCCTTCAAAAAATTTTTCTTAAAAAAAGAAAAAAATTTTTTTCTCTTTTTCTTTCTTTTTTCGCACCTGCGTCCAGTGAGACGCATGGAGTTCTCCCCTGGAACGCAAGCCTCACGCCCCCACATGCTGGCCAAAGAAGTCAATCAAGGTCAGCACCGAGCGGTAACCCAAACCCGGGCGCGAGGCTGCAGCTCCAACGACACACAGTGCTCACAAGAGCATGAAACATGAAGAACAGACAAAGGTAAAAGGTATAAGGTAAAACCTCACAGCCAAATATAATCATCATATTATCATTTTTGGCTGTGAGGTTTTACCTTATATATTGCTTGGGACATTAATCCCTTTATGGATTTTCTATCTAGTTCTATTGTATATTGTGACCTTGGAATAATATGGTGGATCCCTAGGTTTGAGCTCATGGGGACCATTGGGTTGGACCTGGGGATAGGTAGCCATTGTTATATTTTTAATGTTTTTTATGACATGTACCGGTGTTCATGCTTCACATTAACCCTAATTAGCTTATGGCTCCTTTTCATGTTGTGACCCCCTCCCTATGTGTTTCTGTCTGTCTCATTGTTGTGTCTGTTCTTCATGTTTCATGCTCTTGTGAACACTGTGTGTCGTTGGAGCTGCAGCCTCGCACCCGGGTTTGGGTTACCGCTCGGTGCTGACCTTGATTGACTTCTTTGGCCAGCATGTGGGGGCATGAGGCTTGCGTTCCAGGGGAGAACTCCATGCGTCTCACTGGACGCAGGTGCGAAAAAGAAAGAAAAAGAGAAAATTTTTTTTTTTTTTTTAAGAAAAATTTTTTGAAGGGTTTTTTTTTTTTTTTTCCCCTGTTTTATCAACATTCCTCACACAGCTCATTGCGCATGCGCGGCGGCCATGTTCCTTCAGTGACCGGGACGCTGGTCTTTTTGTAGTGATTGGAACTTTTGGATGGGGGCAGTTCACCTGTGGTGCATGTGCGGGTCATTTGAGTCTTAGTAAGGTATATAAGGCTGTTGGATCATGATCAGTGTACTTCCCCTGATGAAGCCGCATGGGTTGCGGCGATACGCGTGGGGTATGATCCTGGGTGTAGCACCCACTTGGTTATAGCTGTATATTCACTGCGACCTTATTATTGGTTGCTCTGGAGTAATTTTTGTGTGGTACAATTGAATATTGGATTGTGGGCATTGGCCACATATATTGGCCTGTGTGCCCTAACCAGTGAATATTTAGGGACACGTGCATGGAATTATTTCATGCAGCGATTGTGCAATATTAGGGCCCTTGGTCTCCATGAGCAGGTTTATGGGGTGGTTGTTGTGATTAATTGCAGTGAGGTTGGACCACATGGTTGATATACAGGTTATTACAGCATAATCTATAATTGTGATATGCCATACTTCACTGTTATATATTGTGGGATGCTTCATAAGTTTTTATTATGTTTTTAATTGTATTGCTGCATCAATAAAACATTGTTTTTGTACTGGTTCAGTGTGCGCTATTTGCAGTGGTTCTTTTTCTTTTCTCCTCTCAGGATTCCAGGTGTTGCACTCCATCGCCAGTCTTCTGCATGCTCCACACTGGCGATTCAGTCACATCATTAAAGCTGTTTAGTACATTTACTTCAGTAAAGCAACAAGCTCCTTGCAAAGCTGTAACAGAGTACATACAGCCAAATTACCATGGGGTAAATAATTACATGGGTAGACTTATTTTTACTGATCAAAGATATTGGTTTTATGTACCATCAACTGGCACAGAAGCTGCCAGGCCACGTTTACTTGCACTATGCCAGGGAAACTCGTACTACCCTTTTCTTTCCTGTTGTCCTTCGATTGGCTAAAGATTAACACTGAAACCAGAATCACATTTTCTATCCATAAATAACAACATTACAGTTATCTGTATAAAGGAAGAAAAAAAAGATGTGCATGGTAAGAATGGAAAAATCACAATCTTTATTCCGATTAAAAAAATACAATGTTCTATGACGAAGGATTTCAGCCAATGGACAAGGTTTTAACTGCTATGGATATCCTAATTTTTTAATCAGATGGGATAAAGATTGTGATTTTTACATTCTTACCATGCAGATCCTTTTATTTTTTTCTTTGTATTGATTACCAGAGGATCCAAGTAAGCCTAATAAGAGCAACCATACTATATATTACATGGTTAAGATTTTTCTACATACAGTGGCTTGCAAAAGATTCATTTACCCCCTTGGCTTTTTGCCTATTTTGTTACATTACAACCTGTGTTTAAGTATTTCTGTAATCTGAATTGTTTGTAATGCATCAGCACTAAATAGTCTAAGATGGTGAAGTGAGAAAAATATAGGTATAAATTACTATTATGGGGATCAAATAATTAAAACTTGTCATGTGCATATGTATTCACCCCTTTTGCTATGAAGCCCCTAAAAGTCTCTGGTGCAAGCAATTACCTTCATAAGTCCCATGCTTAGTGAGAGGAAGCCCATCTGTGTGCAATCTCTATGTCACTTGTCTGTCAGTATATACACTTTACCTTTTCTGAAAGGTCACAGAGGCTGCAACACCATTAAAGCAAGAGACACCACTAACCAAATATCATCAACAAGAGACACCACTAACCAAACATCATCAACAAGAGACACCACTAACCAAAGACCATCAACAAGAGGCGCCACGAACCAAACACCATGAAGATCAAGGAGATCTCCAAACACATCAGGGACAAAGTTGTTGAGCAGTACAAGTCAGGGTTGGGTAATAAAAAATATCCCAATCTCTGATGATCCTCCCAAGCACCATCAAATCCATTATCATCAAATGGAAAAGAACATGGTACCACAACAAACCTGCCAAGAGAGGGACACCCACCATAACTCTCAGCCCGGGGAAAGGAGGGCATTAATAAGAGAGTCTGAAGACACAGAGCCCAGAGATTACCTTGAGTAAGCTGCAGAGTTCCCAAGTAGAGACTGAAGTATATGACCACAATAAGCCGTGCAGCCATACACTCCATACAAAAAAGAGCTGCTCCTTATGGAACATTAGGTAGAAAAAAGCCTTTACTTACATACAAAAACTGTAAGGCTCATTTTGAGTTTGGCAAAAGACATGTGGGAGACTCCCCAAATGAATGGAGGAAGATGCTGTGATTAGATGAGACCAAAATTTAACTTTTTGGCCACCAAGGTAAACGCTTTGTCTGGCGCCAAACCAAACACAGCTTAGCACCTCTAGAACACCATCCCTACAGTGAAATGTGGTGGCAGCATCAAGCGGTGGGTATGTTTTTCAGCAACAGGGACAAGGAAAATGGTAGGAGTCAAGGAGAAGATGGATGGTGCAAAATACAGAGATATTCTTGAGCAAAACCTGTTTCAGTCTGTCAGTAATTTGAGACTGGGACCGAGGTTTACCTTCCAACAAGTCATTGTCCCAAAGCATACTGCTAAAGGGGAAACATGTAAATGTTTTGGAGTGGTCTAGTCATAGCCCAGACCTTTATCCAACCGAGAATCTGTGGTTAGACTTCAAGATTGCTGTTCACCAGAAGAATCCATCTAACTTGAAGGAGCTGGAGCAGTTTTGTCTTGAGGAATGGGCAAAAATCCCAGTGACAAGATGTGGAAAACTCATAGAGACTCATCCAAAGGGACCTGCAACTGTAATTGCTGCAAAAGACGGCTCAGCAAAGTACTGACATTGGGGGGGTGAAAATTTTGTCCTATTTGTTTTTTGCTTCACAATAAAAAGAAAACCAAATGTTCCCAGATGTAGGCATGTTCTTTACATGAACTGATGCACACCCTAAAAAAAGTGAAATTCCAAGTTGCGAGGTAGCAAAATACGAAAAATGCTAAGTGGAGGGTGGGGTGAATACATTTGCAAGCCACTGTACTTCTGCTATATCTCTACAATTATCTGTAATATAACGCATATACCTTATTTATCAGTAGGCAGAAGATCTGTATCCTAATTTAGCTGAGAGCTATTCCACTAATAACATTATATTAAAGGGATTGTCCACTACTGAACAACCCCAGCTGAATCAATGCAAGAACTCAATTAAAATCAGTGATCAGAGATTGATGTGACTTTTCTCACGTGCTGGCTGAAGCCAATGAGTGTCCGCAGGTCAGCTGTATCCTTACTATTTACACAGAGCAGACATCTGTTCTGACAGAATATTGAGGAGCTGCAGGGAAAGGGGAAAGAGGGCCGCGCATAAGCTGCAGCCTGCATGTGCCGCAAAGGAACAGTGGCACCAATATCGCTAAAATGATCGCTAGCACACAGCCATACTGATATTAATTGGGGTCCTGAATGGATTATGTTGGGGTTATCCAGTGGTGGACAACCCCTTTAAGTAATTGTTATTCAATGGGTTTGTACAGAGTTAGAGAAACATGGCTGCCTTTTCTCGTACAAACAGTGCCACGCACCCATGTAACGTCAGTGGAGCTGAGTGGATATGCCAAATACAGGCATGGCACCGATTCTACATAAAAGTAACCGCAATTTCTAATCCTGCACAACCCCTTTAAGCTTTTCCTTAAGAACAAATGCACAATAGGCCTTCATATAAAAATATACCATTATACTATATATTACAACACAGAGATGACAAGAAAATTTAGTGAACATCATAGCAACTGTGGCAACATACGTCCAGGGCAGAAATAAAAGTCTGTCTGTCACTCGGAGAGAGGAGCTTGAGCAGGCTTGTGTCATGCTGCCTAGATTTAGGTTTATTAGTTGTTTCAACCATATTTGAGAATCACTTCCATTATTTTTGATTATTCCCTAAACCTGTATAGCTGTTAGTGTGATGTATGGTAAAATACTTGGCGATTGCAGCCTTGCCCGGTTTCCAGCGCTGCTCTGGTCCACATGATGGCTTTTCCAACGTGCTGGCTAAAATCTGGCCTCCATGGCCCTGGCTTCATAAATACTGGAGGTTTTCACGTTAGTCTTGGTGAGGGGTAATGGTGGAGTCAGTCACTCTTGATTTATTAAAAGGTTCACACCTCTTAACCCCTTCACGCCGCAGTCCTTTTAGATTTTTGCATTTGTTTTTTGCTCCCCTGCTTCCCAGAGCCATCATTTTTTTATTTTTACGTCAATATGGCCATGTTGGGGCTTGTTTTTTTGCAGGACGAGTTGTACTTTTAAACGACACTATTGGTTTTACCATGTTTTGTACTCGAAAACGGGAAAAAAATTCCAAGTGCGGTGAAATTGCAAAAAAGTGCAATCCCACAACTGCTTTTTGGATTTTTACCATGTTCACCAAATGCTAAAACTGACCTGCCGTTATGATTCTCCAGGTCATTACGAGTTCATAGACACCAACCATGTCTAGGCTATTTTTTTTAAAGGGAATCTGTCATCAATTTTTTTGCCTATCAGCTGCGGCCACAGGCATCAGGGGCTTACCTACAGCATTCTGTAATGTGCTACGCTTCCAAGTTTTTTAAGCCAGTTTTCCGGTTTAAAGACACCGATAAATCCTGGAAGTGACTTTTACAACGTAAGCCTATGGAATGTCAGAAAAAGGCTCCATTGACTTAAGTTGTAAAAGCCATTTTCGGCTTACGCATAGGATCAAGTGTGATCCAGAGAGTCAGAATCACCATCAGGTGACACAGAAGAGGAGCGGAGCGGTGCTGGACCCCAGAGAAAGGTGGCAATCATTAAGTCTATTAATATATCTACATAACAGTAACACAGGGTTAGCCAATATAAAAAATAATGGGAGGACTTCTATAATTCTATATTCAATAACAATTAACACTTGGAAAACTGATAAATATTGATTAAAACACCAACAAACATGAATGTACTTATTCTAGTTTCATAAGCAGTAGATTGTCTACAAACACAAGACACCCATTACTACATCACACACAATGGGAGTTGTGATGAGGCTGGCATCTTAGATCACATATAACATCCAGTGTGTCCCATATACAATCACGTATAGCTCACATATTAACATCTGGAATATACCTCCAAGAGGAACGTCATTAGTAATGTCTTTGCATGTTGCTTTACTGTTCCTCCTCTTTGGCAGCTGAATAATAATGAGGCATCTTGTAAATTATCTTATATTGTTCTGAGAATGTTGGCCGCTCTGCTTCATCCAGTCAATGTCCAGTTTCAAGTGTTGCTAGTATTCCTCAATGGTCACACTTACTGTATATCAGTACTTACAGAATGATAAGCTTTGCTCTCTGGTCCACTATGATGATTTGACTTCTCTAATAAAAAGTATTTCTAGAATAATCAATGGTCCAATTCTCATTAAATCATAAATAAACTGTTTCAAAGTTCATGGTTTCTTTCGGAGAAGAACAGTTTCCGGCACCTCCTAACTGTGTCCTCCGGTGACACAACCGTATGTCCAACCGTCCTTGGGTCAGCATAGATCTCATAGTCGTTCCCACCCTATGGAAGAAATAATTGTTCAGCAATTAATCAATCAGCTCCATAAACCATGAAATGGGTTACTTACTCATTGCTTCATTTTAAAAAAGTGACCGCCAGCTGAAATGTCTAATGGCCAAAGCCTCTTTCGTGCATGGCCTACCGTCAAGCTTAATAAAATACAGCTATCTAGAGAAATTTTTTAAACTTTGATGTCAAGCAGTATTCCACCAACAAACCCAAAAGCTTTCTACATGATGGTTTTGAGAACCTAAAACTATCTCATTCTATTTTGCGAAGAGATTATGGTTTAAGCCCACTGAGACTGCTGTATGCGTTACAAATGATACACTACTGTATACATCACATAGGATACACTGTGACTGTAATATATTCATCACATAGGATACACTGAGACTGTAGTATATACATCACATAGGACACACTTAGACTATAGTATATACATGACATATGATACAGTGAGACTGTTACGGGCTGGCGTAACGCACCAAATAATAAAGATGGAATAAGATATGAGGTGCATTTGCAGCCCGGGGCCCACAGTGCAGAGGTGACAAACTGCAGCTAAGTGATGAGGAGAGAAGAGTGTAGGAGGAAGCCGGACACCGGTGGGTAACCACTGACTCGGTGCTTGCAGGGACGAACTCCGTTACCCCACGGAATTTGCACCAGCCGGCGAATAAATGAGACCTGTTAAGATCACAGATCACAGCAATGTGAACCACCGCTCTGAGCGGGTGCAATGTCCGCCCTGGCGCTACTCTGGCGGACGCTGTGGTAGTAGTGGTTCAAGAGGCCTGTACTGGCCGATGCCCCAGGGCGCTAGAGAGAGAGATGAGTAGTTACACTGCGGCGCTAAGCAGTGTCAGAGCTACGGTGCTGACTCTGATTCCTAAACCCTAACTCATGCGTAATATCCAAGGAGGGGGAATCTTAATGAGTCAATCACCAGTCTCATACATCCGTCATCACACATACACTAAACACTATAGCCTCAGAGTCTATCATAGCGCATGGCAGGGCGGCCATGTGAACCTTTTATAGCGACGTCCTTCCGGGACCCTCCTGAAGATCCAATGTGAGCAGGAGAAGGACCTGAGCATGTGACTCCCCATCCCCAATGGGAGATCGTCCCACGAGCATGCTCAGTGGACCGAAGGAAGGACAGACTCTGGAGTCTTTTGCTGCTGGCCAGGCTGCATTGCCACAACTGGACCAGAGGTGGCAGCAGCAACCGAGCCCACAATGCTGGTGTGAGCAGAATGCTGGGATCGAGGAGTCTGCTGAGCAGGCTCCACTGCGGCTGAAGAGGAATGGGAGACCGTCGACAGCAAGGCTCGGGATTCCCGCTGTGCAGCGTCCGGAACCCGACGCCTAACAGAGACTCTGCTGTATATTCATCACATAGGATACACTGTATAAATCCCATAGGATACAATGTGTCACAATCCATTTTTGGATCTGTGTTAGTTTGGGCTGCTCACATTTAAACCTTTTTTTCTTTCAGGTCATCGGGGGTTAATATCAGTTTTTTCACCCGGTGGCTGCTGGTGTAATTGCATGGCTGGTCTATTTGCTATGTAGGTGGTGACCACTCCTACCTTCCTTTAAAAGGTCACCAGGTGCTGCAGCTAACTGTTGGTGATACACTTCCTCTTTGGAGACAAACCAAGCTGGAGTTAGGAGCTGACTGAGTGCAGTGGACCTTCAGCTACAACCCATGGCAAAAATTATGGAATCACCGGCCTTGGAGGATGTTCATTCAGTTGTTTAACCCCTTCATTACCAAGGGTGGTTTGCACGTTAACTCCCGGGCCAATTTTTACAATTCTGACCACTGTCCCTTTATGAGGTAATAACTATGAAACGCTTCTAAGGATCCCAGCGATTCTGACCTTGTTTTCTCATGACATATTGTACTTCATGTTAGTGGTAAAATTTCATTCAAATAAATTGCGTTTATTTGTGAAAAAAATGGAAATTTGGCAAAAAAAATTTAAAATTTCGCAATTTTCCAAAGTTGAATTTTTATGCCCTTAAATCACAGA
Organism: Dendrobates tinctorius; assembly: GCF_039654945.1. NCBI lineage: Eukaryota > Metazoa > Chordata > Amphibia > Anura > Dendrobatidae > Dendrobates > Dendrobates tinctorius. Next base: position 123,307 of record NW_027361826.1, on the reverse strand, counting down.
GATACGGCACACAAAAAACTTGATAACTAACATTTCCCACATGTTTACTTTACATCAGCACAATTTTGGAACCAAAATTTTTTTTTGTTAGGAAGTTATAAGGGTTAAAAGTTGACCAGCGATTTCTCATTTTTGCAACACCATTTTATTTTTACGGACCACATCACATTTGAAGCCACTTTGAGGGGTCTATATGATAGAAAATACCCAAAAGTGACACCATTCTAAAAACTACACTCCCCACAAGTGACCCCATTTTGGAAACTAGACCCCCCAAGGAACTTATCTAGATATGTGGTGAGAACTTTGAACCCACAAGGGCTTCACAGAAGTTTATAATGTACAGCGGTACAATTAAAAAATCATATTTTTTCCACAAAAATGATCTCTTCACCCCCAACTTTTATTTTCCAAGGGTAACAGGACCCTAAAAGTTATTGTACAATTTGTCCTGAGTACGCTGATACCCCATATGTGGGTGTAAACGACTATTTGGGCGCATGGCAGAGCTCAGAAGGGAAGCATCGCCATTTGACTTTTTTGGCTGGAATTGAGATCGGACACCATGTCGCGATTGGAAAACCCCTGATGTACCAAAACAGTGGAAACCCCCCACAAATGACACCATTTTGGAAACTAGACCCCCCAAGGAACTTATCTAGATGTGTGGTGAGAACTTTGAACCCCCAAGGGCTTCACAGAGGTTTATAACGTACAGCCGTACAATTAAAAAATCATATTTTTTCCACAAAAATGATCTTTTAGTCACCAATTTTTTTATTTTCCCAAGGGTAACAGGAGAAATTGGACCACAAAAGTTGTTGTCCAATTTGTCCTGAGTACGCTGATACCCCATATGTGGGAGAAAACTACTGTATGGGCACACGTCGGGGCTCGGAAGGGAAGTAGTGACGTTTTGGAATGCAGACTTTGATGGAATGGTCTGCTGGTGTCATGTTGCCTTTGGAGAGCCCCTGATGTACCTAAACAGTGGAAACCCCCCACGAGTGACCCCATTTTGGAAACTAGACCCCCTAAGGAACTTATCTAGATGTGTGGTGAGCACTTTTAACCCCAGTGCTTCACAGAAGTTTATAACGACCGGGTGTGAAAATAAAAAAAATCTTATTTTTTCAACAAACATGATCTTTTAGTCCCCATTTTTTTTATTTTCCCAAGGGTAACAGGAGAAATTGGACCCCAAAAGTTGTTGTCCAATTTGTCTTGAGTACGCTGATACCCCATATGTGGGAGAAAACTACTGTATGGGCACACTTCGGGGCTCAGAAGGGAAGTAGTGACGTTTTGGAATGCAGACTTTGATGGAATGGTCTGCGGGTGTCATGTGCGTTTGGAGAGCCCCTGATGTACCTAAACTATTGAAACTCCCCACAAGTGACCCCATTTTGGAAACTAGACCCCACAGGGAACTTATCTAGATGTGTGGTGAGCACTTTGAACCCCCAAGTGCTTCACAGAAGTTTATAACGCCTGGGCGTGAAAATAAAAAAATCATTTTTTTCCCAATATTTTATTTTCCTAAGGGTAACAGGAGAAATTGGACCCCAAAAGTTGTTTTGCAATTTGTCCTGAGTAGGCTGATACCCTATACGTGGGGGTAAAACACTGTTTGGGCGCATGGCAGAGCTTGGAAGGGAAGGAGCACCATTTGACTTTTTCAACGCAGAATTGGCTGGAATTGAGATCAGACGCCATGTAGCATTTGGAGAGCACCTGATGTGCCCAAACAGTGGAAACCCCCAATTATAACTCCAACCCTAACCCCAACACACCCCTAACCCTAATCTCAGCCCTAACCCTTGCCCTAACCCTAGCCCTAGCCCTAATGGGAAAATGGAAATAAAAACATTTATTTTATTTTATTATTTTTCCCTTACTAAGGGGGTGATAACGGGGGTTTGATTTACTATTTATGGCGGTTTTTATGTTTGGCGGCTGTCACATGCTAAAAGACGCTTTTTATTGTAAAAATAGTTTTTACATCACCACATATTGAGAGCTATAATTTTTCCATATTTTGACCCACCGAGTCATGTGAGGTCTTATTTTTTGCAGGACGAGTTGACGTTTTTATTGGTATCATTTTCGGGCACGTGTCATCTTTTGATTGCTTTTTATTCCGATTTTTGGGACGCAGAATGAACAAAAACCAGCGTTTCATGAATTTCTTTTGGGGGGTGCATTTACACCGTTCTGCGTGCGGTAATATTGATAAAGCCCTTTTATTCTTCGGGTCAGTACGGTTACAGCGATACCTCATTTAGGTTTTTTTTATGTTTTGGCGCTTTTATGCAATGAAAACAATTTTATATAACAAATAATTATTTTTGCATTGCTTTATTCTGCGAGCTATAACTTTTTTATTTTTTTGCTGATGATGCTGTATGGTGGCTCTTTTTTTGAGGGACAAGATGACGTTTTCAGCGGTGCCATGGATATTTATATGATCGCGCGTTATTTCACTTTTTGTTCGGCAGTATGATAATAAATCATTATTTTTTGTTTCGTTTTTTATTTTTATTTTTTAAGGGGTTCGCTAAAGGGGTTAACTAATGGGACAGTTTTATAGGGCTGGTCATTACGGACGCGGCGATACCAAATATGTGTACTTTTATTGTTTTTTTTATTATTTTCAAAAAATGAATTTATTAGGGAATATTTTTTTTTTTTAAATTTATTTAGCGATTTTTAAAAAATTATTTTTACACTTTTTTTTTTAACTTTATTACATTGTCCCAGGGGGGACATAACTGTCCTGTGACAGATCGCTGATCTGTCACATCACAGATCACTGTGACAGATCAGCGATCTGTCACAGGCATAGACGCAGACTTCCTCATGCCTGCACTTTGCAGGCACTGAGGAAGTCAGCTCCCTACAGGCCCCCGAAGGTCCCCGTCGCCATCTTGGATCCGGGGACCTGTAGGGAAAGAGACCCCCGCAGCAGCGCTGCACATTGTGCTGCGGTGGGGGGCTCAGGGAAGCACGGAGGGAGCCCCCTCCCTGCCGATGCTTCCCTTTAACCCCCGGTACACCGCGATCGTGTTTGATTGCGGTGTGCAAGGGGTTAACGTGTCGGGGCGGTCCGTGACCGCCCCTGACACATTGTGCCGGGTGTCAGCTGTGATAATCAGCTGACACCCGGCCGCGATCAGCGGTGCTCACCACGTGGGCGCGGCTGATCGCTATGACGTAATATTCCGTCCATGGGACTTAGGGCCCAGGTCACATGGACGGAATATTACGTCCAATGTAGAAAAGGGGTTCATTTTGTCAAAAAAAGCAGATCACAGACATGGCACAAAACTAAAGTCAATTCAAATGGCAAATTTCTGGCTTTAAGAAACACTAAAAGAAATCACGAACAAAAAACGTGGTAGTCAATAATGGTCACTTTTTAAACCAAGCATAGGGGGAAAATTATGGAATCACTCAATTCTGAGGAAAAAAATATGGAATCATGAAAAACAAACCAACAAAAAAACACTCCAACACATCACTAGTATTTTGTTGCATCACCTCTGGCCTTTATAACAGCTTGCAGTCTTTGAGGCATGGAGATAATGAGGGTCAAACAGTATTCTTCACCAATCTGGCTCCAACTTTCTCTGATTGCTGTTGCCAGATCAGCTTTGCAGGTTGGAGCCTTGTCATGGACCATTTTCTTCAACTTCCACCAAAGATTTTCAATTGGATTGAGATCCGGACTATTTGCGGGCCATGACAAGGACCTTATGTGTCTTTTTTCAAGGAATGTTTTCACAGTTTTTTCTCTATGGCAGGATGCATTATCATCTTGAAAAATGATTTCATCATCCCCAAACATCCTTTCAATTGTTGGGATAAGAAAAGTGTCCAAAATATCAACATAAACTTGTGCATTTATTGAAGATGTAATGACAGCCATCTCCCCAGTGCCTTTACCTGACATGCAGCCCCATATCATCAATGACTGTGGAAATTTGCATTTTCTCTTCAGGTAGTCATTTTTATAAATCTCATTGGAACGGCACCAAACAAAAGTTCCAGCATCATCACCTTGCCCAATGCAGATTCGCGATTCATCACTGAATATGATGTTCATCCAGTCATCCACAGTCCACAATTGTTTTTCCTTAGCCCATTGTAACCTTGTTTTTTCTATTTAGGCGTTAATGATGGCTTTTGTTTAGCTTTTCTGTATGTAAATCCCATTTCTTTTAGGCGTTTTTTTACAGTTCGGTCACAGACGTTGACTCCAGTTTCCTCCCATTCGTTCCTCATTTGTTTTGTTGTGAATTTCTTGTTTTGGAGACATATTGCTTTAAGATTCCGGTCTTGACGCTTTGATGTTTTCCTTGGTCTACCGGTATGTTTGCCTTTACCAACCTTCCCATGTTGTTTGTATTTGGTCTAGATTTTAGACACAGCTGACTGTGAACAACCAACATCTTTTGCAACATTGTGTGATGATTTACCCTCTTTTAAGAGTTTGATAATCCTCTCCTTTGTTTAAATTGACATCTCTTGTGTTGGAGCCATGATTCATGTCAATCCACTTGGTGCAACAGCTCTCCAAGGTGTGCTCACTCCTTTTTAAATGCAGACTAACGAGCAGATCTAATTTGATGCAGGTGTTAGATTTGGGAATGAAAATTTACAGGGTGATTTCATAATTTTTTCCTCAGAATTATATGATTTCATAATTTTTTCCCTATGCTTAGTTTAAAAAAAGTAACCATTACTGACTACCACATTTTTTGTTCTTGATTTCTTTTAGTGTTTCTTAAAGCCAGAAAGTTGCCATTTGAATTGACTTTAGTTTTGTGCCATGTCTATGATCTGCTTTCTTTCTACAAAATTAAACAACTGCAGGCCGGTGATTCCATAATTTTTGCCAGGGGTTGCATTACCATGTTTTGGTGCCTAACTCTGCTTTGGTGCATTGCAGGAGATAAAGCTAAGTGTTGTTTTCTAGTTGATTTAACCCCGAGGTGTCGGTCTTATCTTTCCTTGTGTTTTATTGGTGCAGTTCACTTTTTTGTCCCTGTCTCACCTCCTGGGGAGGGGGTTGGGGGTTTAGCTCAGGGCTAAACAGGAGATAGGGACAGGTCGGTGACTTGGGCCTGACTACCATCAAGTGTACCCCCAAGTTAAGGAAAGTCAGGGCACCCCCTTAGCCTGAGGGGCAGTTCAGGGCCCAGGTTCTTCGTCCCCTGTTTTCCCACTACTGCCCCGTGACACAATGAGACTGGAGTATATACATCACAAAGGATACACTGAGACTGCTGTATACACATCACATAGGATACACTGATATTGGTGTATATACATCACATAGGATACACTGAGACTGCTGTATATACATAATATATGCAGCACTCACCAATATAGCTGAAAAACTGCATCTTTATTTCACATAAATTCCATCAAATCTGTGGACATGCAGGACGTTAGAGGAATGCTAGGGGAGGGAGGTGCCGGACAACGGCCGTTTCGCGATTACTCGCTTCTACGGGTCCAGGTGAGGGGATTAGCTAAAGGTCATTCCCTTTATAGGATCACAGACCTTACTAATTAACATACGTAACAAGTTGTGAAACAAACATTTACAAAAAAATATATAGTTATACAATATACAGAGTGCAAGATACTAGTAAAGAATAAATCTTTCCATATCGATTTACAAGATAATCTATATTTTTACAATATCATAGGAAGATTATAATCTAAATAACTTTACATACAATTTTTTATATAACATTTTTTATAAAAATACTGATAGATCGATCCGGTCATTTAGTCCC